>NC_138771.1:297894672-298519672 GCF_965119305.1 Pelophylax lessonae
CAAGCCCATTGATTTCAATGGCACCTGTTCCCATCTATGTGACTTTGAAAAGCAGCGACTTTGAAAAGGTGCCTGCACTACTTTGAGTCGCACTCTAAAGCCCCGTACACGCGATCAGATTATCGAACGATCTGTCCTCCGTTTTTTGTTGCATGCTAGTTTCATGTGGAAAGTGAAGAGGTTACTTTCATACGAAAATTCCTGTACGACAGAATTCAACTTCAGAAGTGATGTCATGTGTTGAATTGTTTTGTATGTGTTCTTTCGTTTCTGAGCATGCCTAGTCTTGCTCTTACGATTTTTTTGGACGGCAACTGTGCTAATTAAACGAAAGTCTAAAGTTGTGTTGATGTACGATAAAAATTTTATAGCCTGCACATCCAGTTTTTGTCGTCCGAAAATCCGTAATCGGCTGTTGAAAGCACTATACTAACAATCCGGAAATCGGCAGATCGTTCGTCGGACAAATTTTTCCTTCCGATTTTCGTATCGTGTGTACGGGCCTTAAATCACACAACTTAAGAGTCACACTAGTGGAAACGTAGCCACTAGGCTAGAGTGCAACTTTGATGGATGGATCATCATTGCATCAAAGGTTGCATCAAAGTAGTGCAGGTACCTTTTCAAAGTCGCTGATATTTAAAGTCGCATAGATGGGAACGGGTGCCATTGAAATCATTGGGCTGTGACTAGTCATGCGACTTTGTGTATCCAAAGTCGCATGACAAGTCACACTAGTGGAAACGGAGCTTTAATCTACGTTTACAATATTGCGATTTAGAGTGCGACTTTGATGAGACTTTACACTCTCTGGATCAAAGTCACATTAAACGTGTCCGAAGTCGCATGACAAGTCATACTAGTGGAAACATGGTGTTACAGTAATCAATGCTAAAAATATGCACTGTTACTGTACTAATGACACTGACAGAAGTTTTACAGGGCTGAAGGTAATAGGCTGCCAATGAGGGAGAAAGGTGAGAAAATCCTGTGTGCCTCCCTGGCATCAGAGTTTGTCCTGTCACCTCTCTGGATTTTTTTTTTTTCTTCCTACCTAATCTGTGTTTCCTCAGCACAGTCTGTGTCATTTCTGTGGTTTTCTTCCTTCTTTAGCAACAGTAAATCTTAAAGCTGTCAGCCTCTTGTGTGTCTGATGTAAGGCACAGTGCCGAGAATAGAAAGCAACTCAGCATGTGCAGATTGAGACTGCGCATTACTGAATTTTAAACGTCATAGGCACTTATTTTTAATATATTACGTAGTTATACCTGCAAAAGAGGATACTATGAAGTGATCTATCAGGACCAAATTTTCTGACTAAAGTTCCAATTAAATTTTACAGAAAGTAACAAAGATGCTGCATTTCTAGTAAAATCAACAATTATTTTCTGTACTTGCTGAAAATGTTCCTAGCTTAAAAAAAGGAAAATGAATGCAGCCACCACATCCAATGACTGGTAATCTGCAGTAAGTTAAATGTTTGTTTCGGTTTAGTTACACTTTAAGGTATTGTGACAGTTAAAGTCCCTGCCGCTATGTAAATGGCTTTAAAAAGGACACAGGACTCTCAAAGAGTCAGTTTGAGAAGAGCCAGCAGATGTTTTGAGAGCAAAGAAAACTGTCCTAAGTTTTCTCTGGATTTGGTCATTCCGGGATGAGGGCTAGAAGCTTGAAAGTTCTGAAGATTATTGGGGGGGGACGGGGACGGAAGCCTTCAGTCTTGTGCCTGGGCTTTGCTAGTTGCCTGCAGCCTGTATGAGTGCACAGGTGGTCAGGATTGTTATAAGTCAGATATGAGCATAGATCAAATCAGTTACTGCCATTTGGAGATGGAACCCTGTCAGCAGACTTGGCTGCTTCTGTCAGAGACTGCACCCCTGGTGAGGGTGACTTCTTTAGTTTACCAAAGGACTGGGAAAGTCGGGATGGCTGCGCGGGCCTAGGAAACCAAGAGAGGGTCTGGGAGACAGGGAAAGCAGAGGCAGCTAGCAAGTCTTGGGAGGTTGGAGCTAGTCTCAAAGTCTTGTAGAGAGTAAGCAAACCTAGGGGGGCTGGAGAACCATACTTGTAGGCTGGGGGTGGACCTGTGCAGAAAGGTACTGTAGTCGAGGCTGAGTGAGTCCAAGTGCCAGGTGGCTCTGTATTTTTTTTCATTATTTTTTGCTGAGTGAAGCTGAAACCCCTGAGTGGGAATCCTGGATGAAACTTTTCATTTTTGTTTAATAAATGTGAGCTCCTAGGCCCTTAACTGTAACTCCTGTGTGACGTGGACTCACTGTACAAAACCACATTTACAAGAATTAAACACCCCCATATCACATTGTATATGAAAACCCTCACTGTGAACTTCTACTAATTTCATATAGAAAATGTACTATTGAAAGCATTGTGTTGTATTTGTTTAACCACTTCCCTCCCATCATATAGCAAAATGACGGCCGGGAAGTGGTTGCTCTATCCTGACTGGCCGTCATATGATGTCCAGGGGGGCACGCAGAGCAGCGATCGGTGGTGCGGTGTGTCACTATGATGTAGGCTCTTTTTTTTTTTTTTTCCTTTTTTTTTTTTTTTTTTTCCTTTTTTTTTCTTTCTTTTTCTCTTCCTTTCTTTTCTTCCTTTCTCTTTTTCCTTTCCCTTTCTCTTTTTTTTTCTTTTTTTTTTAACAGTTAAATTTTTATTTTATTGTTACACATATAAACATCACAAACATTCCAATACAATACATTACTCTGCACAAGGAATAGTTTTATCCATACCTACTAACACACACACAAAAAAAGAAAAAGAAAAAAAAAAAAAAAAAAAATCTTAGGGAGAGGGAGGGAAGGGGAATGTCAATAAACCAGTTTAGAAACAAGGAGAGAAGAAAAAAAAAAAAAAAAAAAAAAATTCTTAATTATAATAATAAGAGCCTACTTATATCATTATGGAACCGGTGACTTTGGCTCACCTACAGCGTCGATCCAGGCTGACCAGACTTTATCAAATTTTTTTGGACAGTTCCTACTACCGTATGTAAAACGGTAGAATGGGAGTGTCTTAGTAACGGCAACTATCCAGGATAATCGGGTGGGAGGTTCGGGTAACTTCCATCGCAAAAGGATTTCTCTCCTGGCATAAAACAGGGTATATGTAATGCACATTTTAGCATATTTGTCCCCAGCCAGTTCTGTAAGGTTACTCAATAAAGTTACCTTTGGGTCCAAAGGAGTCATGATGTCAAAGATTTCGCCAATAGTGTCCGTCACTTCTTTCCAAAAAGTTGCCAGGTCAGGGCACGACCAAACAACATGTAAGAATGTACCTATTTCATGCCCACATCTAATGCACAAAGGATCTTTCGTGGGGAATATCCTGGCAAGACGTTGTGGCGTATAATATGCTCTATGTAAGAATTTGAGTTGTATAAATCTGTCCCTAGGCGCTATCATTGAGGGGATATAATTATTAACCGAATCCTCCCACTCTTCAATAGTCAGATCTGGAATGTCCTCCTTCCATTTATTATAGGTTTTCTCAAGGGACTGACTATGATCTGTTGAGAGTATGGAGTATATAGCAGAGAGAGATTTCCCTATTACCTTAAAAGTTAACATTTTCTCCAAGGGGTCTGATTCCAGGACAACAGGGCCATGGAACTGAGCCCGCATAGCATGACTAAGCTGGCGGTAACGAAACCCCATGGTGGAAGGTAATGAATGGGTGGACTGAAGAGCATTAAAGCCTTGAAGTCTTCCATCTTTAATAACATGTTTCATAGTCACAATCCCTCTAGCAGCCCATAACTGTGGATCAGGGAGATGATATAAATGTTTTAAATTAGGATTACCCCACAACGGAGTGTGGGGGGATATATGCAATGGTGTATTATATATCACCCGCGCCCGAGTCCATATCCGCAGGACAGTCTTCATCAGACTGGTTATTTGAGGATGTGCCTGTTCCCCCCGAAAAACAAGATTACTAAGGGCCGCATATGAACCCAATAGTGCTGCTTCTAGTGTAACTGCAGAATTAGTTTTGGGCTGAGAGAACCACCACCGGACCGTCACCAGGACAGCCGCCCAAAAATACAATTTAAAGTTAGGAAGCGCTAATCCTCCTCTTGCAAGAGGAAGGTATAGCGTGCGTCTTGCGACTCGTGGAGTACGCCCGGCCCATACAAAAGTTGTTATAATACTTTCTAATCTCGAAAAAAAGGTTCTAGTCATATCAATGGGGGAGTTACGAAAAAGATACAGAAATTTCGGAAGATAGTTCATTTTTATTAAGTTAATTCTGCCAACGGGGGACAAGGGAAGCATGCGCCAAGACGCGCACTTTTTATTTAATTGTAAAACTAAAGGGTCAATGTTATTTTGCTGATATACCTCCAATGTTGGACCCACTTTGATGCCTAAGTACACCATATCCTGTACCCATTTCAACGGTGTATGAGTATCAATTAAAGATATCGATGGGTGTAGTGGAAAAAGGACGTACTTAGACCAATTAATATTTATACCTGAAAAACGGCCAAAGATGTCAAATAATTGTAAGGCCCTATGTAATGATGTGGATGCATCCGCCAAATAAATCAAGGTGTCGTCTGCATATAAAGACAACTTCTCTTTATACTGTAGGCTCTTTACCATGTGACCAGCTGTGTCCAATTACAGCTGGTCAAATAGTAAATAGGAAGTGCCACTGATCCGCTTTCCTCAGTTCGTGCCTCAGAGGCACGAGTAGAGGAGAGCCGATCGGCGGCTCTCCTGACAGGGGGGGTCTGTGCTGGTAATCAGAGCATTGATTACCAGTGCAGACCCTTGGGGGATGCCACTAGAGCCCCCAGGGATTGCCCACCCATGGCCACCAGGTATGCTAATCAGGGCTCAGGGACCCTTTCAGTGCCCTCCGGATCAGTGCTGCCCATCATTGCCATCTATCAATGGCACCCACCAGTGCCCATCATTGCCCATCAGTGCCACCTATCAGTGCCCATCAGTGCTGCCTATCAGTGCCCATCAGTGCCACATATCAGTGCTGCCTATCAGTGCCAATCAGTGCCACCTATCAGTGCCCACCAATGCTGCATATCAGTGCTACCTATCAGTGCATATCAGTGCTGCCTATCAGTGCCAATTTAGCAAAAATAAATGCTAGAATACAAAGTTAGGTTGGAAAATAGACCATAGATTTTAACCAATAGCCAAAAAAAAAAATGTTTACCTACACAGGTGAAACTTAAAGTTTACCTTTCCCATTGCTCACTATGCTGAACAATACGTCATGAACTATGCACCCCTACAAGACATAGTAGTGACACAACATCCACCAAATATGGTAGGTTATTACTAGTGGCGGAAACCCAGTGACATCATTTGGTCAGCCCTGGGGAGGAGGAAATAGTTGGGAGAAAGTGTGGTTTGTGCTCTCTTCACAGTGCTGGGGAGAAGGTGTGGGTTGTTCTCCTCTTATCCTAGCACTTAGGGGTCAACCAGATCAGCAGGCAGACCTGAAATAAGATGGGCTAGCAGCACAGAACACAGAAAGTCACGTGCAGACTGGAGCTTAGCTGCATCTGCACTGTGACATGGCGCAGAACAGGGATGTGGAAGTGGAGGACAGCTTGCAGGCTGGTGGTGAGAAACTGAGGAGCAGGTATCAGAGATTAAAATGTCAGGTAACAGCCCACAGAAGCATACATTCCTAGTATTTTTAATGTTTCCTAATATCTTCAATTCATACTTCCATTTGTATATACAATTCACATTTCTCTTTCAGTTCAGGAAGGGGAGAATTTTTCATTGGGATTGTATTGGAAGGAGGGGGACATTTTTGCTTGGGAGGCACACCTTTGCACTCTGTTCTTTACTTGCTTCTGACCCCTACACTCTGTGGCTTATGCACTCCTGACCCCTGCACTCTGTGCCTTGCATACTCCTTACTCACAACAGAGTAGGCTTAGGTTTTATATAGTTATACCCCTGAAACCTCCTCACACTATGCAGTTTGGACACACCCACCATTTAGCATGGTGAGCTCTGTTATTAGCCCTGTTCCACCCTCATTAAAGTGTTACTAAACCTACAACAGTAAAATCAGTTTGTATATGCAGTAAAGTATGCTTGTTATACTAACTGTGGAACCTAAGGGGTTAATCCTCTGAATTTTGTAAAAAGGCTGTTTGATTCTGTATGCACATATCCTCCTCTTATTGCATTTTCTCCAGACAGAGTTACTGGAGTCAGGCTGCACATGCTCAGTTTGGTGTGTATTGCTAGAGAGTTTTTTTTTTTGGGAGAGTGGTCAGCACAGGGCCAATCAGCACTGTCCAGACAGAGGGCCAGGGGCCCTGCATCATGATAGGACAGCCAGTGCAGTATGAAAACTCCTCCTACAAGCTTTAACCAGGCACTGATAGAAGTCACAAGACTGCTATATACTGCTGATAGGAAAAGATATATAGCGGTTTATATTTACTAAAATGATTGCATTTCCATGTTCTGTGTACTGTGGGTGACCAGATATAGTGACTGCAGGGTCCTGGGTTTAGAAAACCTTTAAGGGGTACAAATTATGGAAATTTACTGCCAAGGTGTACACAATTAAAAAAGTTTGGGAACTACTGCTCTAAAATATATATAGGAAGTAGGCAGGCAGAAAGAGGCATTTCTAGTGCAAATTATTTACCTACTCATCAACATCTTGTATCATATCCCAAGGATAATTGAGCGGATTTAAATTTTTTAATGGACAAGCAAATTAAAGGTGAGGATTTTGTTATATTAAAAGTTATGAAAATTAAAATTATTATGGCTTGGGGTCTAATTTATTTTAATTTGTCATACATATACCATAAATACACTTTACTAAAAAATGTAATATACAGAAAAAAAATTCAGTCATGGTCAATAATAAGGAAAGAAAAAACCTTACAATTATATATAAAACAAAATTTCTTTTAAACAGTAGTTTGCCAATGAATTACAGACAGTATAACATTTCAAACCAAAGCAGCACTCTTTGGAAAAATAAGGCACCAACATATAGGTAGATACATAGGAGCAATACATTTTGTATAATATAGTCCTTTATGTTGTCACTAGTGTGCAAGTGGTATTTTTTTATGATGTGGGAATGTCATAGACAGAATTCATGAATGTAATATCTAAAACAGTATTTTAGATGTTTTAGATATTTTGGATTTGGAAAAAATCTCAGGTCTCAGGCAGTGCTAAAACAGGGAATGAGTAGGAAATGGGGATTATAGCAGTGGTTACTGTCTTGCAGGGGTCCTTGAAAACATGTGTGTGCATTTAATGAAGAAGTCAGTAGTTGCACATGCCTTATGGCAATCATCTGCTATGTTAACATATTTACCAACATATCTGACAATGATTACAACTAGAGTGGTTGTCTCCAGGCCATATTAAACGAACATTATTATTCAACTTTACAATTTATGTGCATCTCCGTTACAGATTGAAGAGAGCTAAGAGATATTTAATTAGTTGTAACCTTGCTTTAGGAAATCTTATATTAGGTAGCCAAACCTCATAATAGACAGTAAATGAAAGACCTTGTAAAAAAAATTCAGAAGCTATTACAGTACACTAATCAATAATGCACTAATAAAGCATTAGTATTGCAGCATCACGGGAATTACAATATTAATGCAAGTACAGTCATGTTACCAAGTATTCCTTATCCCTTTTGTTAGCCTAAGTTTGTGAGTGGTGAAAATTAAACATTTTAATTTGTACTTTTTTTAGGATTACCTTTAAAGAACATTTATGTTCATTTAACCTGCACAGAAACAAGCTTGTTGAGGTTGTTTGGTAATTTGAATAAATGTTCCATAGGCATTATTTCACTAAAGAAATCTTAGGCATGTATTTATAAAAATATTTTCATAGCAATTTGCCCAGTGAAAGCGCATGTACATTCGATCTGTACAGATGAGGCATAAATCGTATGGTATTAGGCTATTTCCTGTGCTGATCAAATGTTCTTAAATTATTTAAAATGGAAAACACTGCATTTGGTCATTAGATGGCGCTAAGTCTTATAGAAATTTCCTGATACTTAGTGCCACCTAGCAGCCAAATATGCTCATGTTTGTTTGTCTGCCCCATTCACACAGAAAGAATGTACATGTACTCTCACAGGACAAATTGCAATGCAATTATTTTTTTACTTTACCCATTTAAAGAGAAGTTTGGGATGTCAAAAGAACAAATACACAAACTTACCAGGTTGATACCGGCTCTAATACAGAAAACAAGCAATCAAAAGCTGTTGACACCGCTCAGAGATCTTGGTCTTCAGTTAACAGAGGGCTGGTGACTGTCACTGGCGCTGGGCCGTGGAGCGGGGGTGGGGAGGGGGGTGGGTGGTGTAGTGCCTGGCTGCTGAAAGGCTGAGCCAGCTGCCAGTCCCCTCCACATTCAGCGCTCCAGTGACAGTCACCAGCTCTCTGCTCACTGAAGTGTGTGGTTATGAGTAAGCGATCTACAGCATCGTGAAACGCATCAACCCGACACGTCTGTTTGTGCACTGTCTGTTTGCTTCATTTATGAGGAATAAAGGAGTTAATTTGCTTTCATCTTATCACCTTGAGTGCGGTCTCAATCTTTGGAATTTTCTACGTTTGGATGACGGATCCGACCAGCACCAGGCTCTGAACTTGCACCTGAGCGGCTTTTTCTCTGTTTGCTTTTTCATCTCTGCTCACTGAAGACCAAGAACTGAGGGGACTTTAGCTGCTTAGCGGCTGAATCTGGATCACAGGACTAAAGAACTAGCTGTACTCTTGTGACAGCTTTGGCCCTACTTCTCCTTTAAAGTATATATAAACCCATGAAGAAAATCATTTTTTTGTTTTGGGGTGTCGATACGTTTTAAATTACACCTGTCACATTGCACATTCAGGACAAGGATGACTTTAAGATACTTGGTGACCTGTGCATAATTGTAAACCCTTTTCAAGGATAGCATAAGTATCTAACTGATTGGCAAATAAAAGACAATAAACATCTTAGTGTGGTGGACCTGTTTCATGTTCCATTGTCAATTAACCAGTGCATTCCCTTTCTTGCCATTATATAACAAGAAAGCAAAAATCCACAAAAAAAAAATGTCCTTTGCAGGATTTTGATATTCTTTTTGACATTTCGTTTGCTATTAGTAAGCTTTTGGTAGCTGAAAACTGGAGGCTGGCACATGTTCTTTCTCAACTTCACATTAACGTTGAAGGATATACGTAATGAGTTCACTTTGGCATCTAAGTCATCACATTCTTTACGCAGATTTCAATGTTTTGGAGCTGAGAATGTCATTTTTCTTGGAAGAAAAAGAAAATGCAGAGTGACATTGTCATTTCTCTACAATTCGGAAAATAGAAAAATACTGAGAATCTTTTCATTCTGTGATTTTCTTCTTTTTTTTTTTATCCTTATTGCAGAAACTCTAAAAATCAATTAATATTTCCCTAAGTATTACAATAGATTTGAACAAGGCGTGAATGGTTTATCTGAATTCAGGATATCCGTCTAACTAATTAAATTGTGATAACTGATGAGTAATACTGGGAAATGCCTGCTGGGTAGGCACTTGAGACACATTATCATTTAAGCCACTCAATTGGCTCCCAGTTTTAAAAATGAAGATTTGTAAAGATACTCATATATATATATATATATATATATATATATAAACCCTGACCATAAATGTTTTTTTTATATTTTCCTTTTGTTCTGTTAAAATCATCTTGTTATATCTCTTCTATCTTCTATAAGTGCAAAGAATACCTGTTGGTCCTGACAGAAGTTCAATGCAATTGCAATTGCAATACACAGTAGTTTAGCAAGCTAAATGTCACCCAGGTACAGTTTCAATCTTCTATAAGAATAAAAAAGACATTTTTTGGGCAAAATAAATCTGTAAAAACGTATTTGATTTTCAAATTTGACTGTGTTTGCAGGTAATATGATTAACAGCACACATCTGTCAGACTGGTAATAAGACAATGGGAATGCACATATCTTGCTTGTGCAGAAATTAAACTTACCACTTGATAGTAATATACTGTATGTAATATGTTGCAACATAAATGCTTTTTGCTTTATGTAGATTCTTTGCAGCATCGACCATGCACCTATTCGCCAGAAAAGTTTAACTCTATAATTTACCTGACTTTCGTCCAGATTTCCTAGAGGTATCGGCCAAGGATTCAGCAATTCCTGCCAATCGTAATGCAGCTTCTCCCAGTATACCAGCATCAGTATCCATAATGCTGGATTGTTGCATCACTTCATAGACAAGACAAAGGATATAGATCCACTAGATGGGAAAAAGCACAGAGCTAATATATTAACAATTCATCAAATAATAACATGTGTGCATTAATAAGTTCAACATCAGATCAGCATATGTGGTTGAAACAAAAGGAATGGTGTAGCTGCTGTTTATTATTACTGCTATTATTTTTTCTGTATGCTTATGTATTTATTTCTACAAATCCAAGTTCACAGCATCCCACTGCATAGCCTTAAGCCCTCTCTGCCTTTCCAAGATCAAGATCATGGCCTCATAAGTGAAGTGATTACTGTCCAGGCAACAACAAGGATACAGTACACCAAGAGCAAACCCGTATTGTAAGTAGCAAACATGAAGATATGAAATGCCATAAACTAAACTTCTTTTCTCAGCACTTTCATGTTTGTCAAGAGCAAGATTGCGTTTTGTTATAGAATTAGGTTTGTACACTGCAACGGCTACTTGTATACCAATAAGTAATGTCACCATCATATTAAGTATACTAGCCATGTTTAAGCAGAATTCAGGCAAACTGTACTCACTGTAAAATCTATTTCTTTGCATGCGTCAAGGGACACAGGAGTAGTAGAATAATAAATATTAGGTTATACTGCCACCTTTAGGAGAAACTGGTCACAGACAAAGCTAAAAAAAAAAAAAAAAGGCTGCTTGTCAGCTAAGCATAACCCCAACCACATGGTTCAGTTTTTTTAAAACGTTGTATTAGGAGATCAAAAACATAGAGGTGTAGGACCTGTGTCTACTTATGAACATCAAGAAAAGGGTTTCATGTTTTCTTAATCATTCATCATGGGACACAGGATCAGTAGAATAAGGAACAATGGGATGTTCAAAAGCAGCACAGCAACACAACAGGCCAATAAAACAGTAATATACACCAAGGGTTGCCTGCAGCAGGACCTTAAATCCTAAGGCTGCCCATACGTTATACAATTATCGTGTACAATTTTCCTTTAGATTTACCAAAACCATATAATATGAGGTTAAACCTAAACACTTTCAATTTGTATGTGATCAGGGAGGCCCTTGCACTATATAGGTGAAGGTAAATCTAAAGGAAATTGAATAAGAAAGTTGTATAATGTATGGCCAGCCTAGCTTGCACCTGTAGATATCTATTGTCTGTTGCATTGGAAAAGGTTAAACCTTATTCCTAAATCAGTGAGCTTGAAAAATGATCTGTCTTAGTCACCAAGAAATGGTGTAACAAGAAGTAGGCTGTCCCTTACAGGGGATTACAGGAATGAAAAAAAAAAAGAAGTCTGTCTAAAGAAAATGAGAAACATCCACAACATCTTCAACCATATCCAAGGGATAGAGTGATATCTTGTTAGGATGAACTACAGCAGGACAGAGAGATGGGAGGTGGAAGGTAGAGGCCATTTCAAAACAAAAAGAGGCTCATGGTCTGAAAACACAGCCTTATCCTTGTGCAGGCAAAAGGAAACAAAAAGAAGGGCGCACCGACCTAGCGCATTATCCTCAATAAGGCTTTATTATACAACATATAAAAAATGGCTACTCACAAACAATGGTAGAAAATAGTCATATCAAGCTCAGTCGCTCGAGTGTCAGGAGTAGTTCATGTATTAGTCCATATTCCTGTTAAGATGACGGCTGACGTGTTTCGAGGCTCAGCCTCTTCCTCAGAGCCACCTTATCCTTGTGCAGGGTAAGAAAAAGTTAATGACTATACTGTCAACTCGGATACTTGCCTAGCAGGGGTGATGTGAATGAGTAAAACTTTATTTTGAGTTAGAATACATAAAGAGATATTTCTCTAAAAGTTTCAAAAGGTGGTCTTTGAAGATACAGGTAAAGGAATCCTGGAAGTTGAACAAGTGGAACTATATGAGCAAGACCTTGTACAAAGGCTTTTACTAGGGAAAGAGAATCAAGACGTATTTCCTTCTTAATGAAAGGACAGTATCTGCCCTACAGAGCATATTAGATAAAATCTCCTGTCCTCTTGGAAAAATCTTCTGGCCTCACACAAGATAAATGATGCTTTCCACATGTAATAATACACCTTGGGTGACATAGACAGAAGCATAGAAATGACTGAGTCCAAATAAATGGGTCAAACATACTCCTCTCTTAGAACCTTGACTTCAACAGCCATGCTGTCAAAGCCAGCAACTATAACACAGGGAGGATAGTAAACTGGCCTATGAGACAGAAGGTCCGGATGAAGTTAAAGGGCTCAAGTCGTGTCCACTGGGAGTCTGATCAGGTTGGAGTAACACATTATCCTGTTCCAATGCGTTGCAATAAGGATCACCAGAATGTCATTTATCTCAATCCCGAAGAGCAAATGAGGAAGAAGCTTAGAAGAGAAAAGGAGGAAAAAAATAGATCAAGTTGTACTGATACCACAGAACCACCAGAGCATCAGCTGCTTCTGCTGATGGATCCAAATACCTGGAGAAAAAACTGTCCAGTCTGTTGTTTGGCCTGGTGGAAGGAAGGTCCACATCCAATGTCTCCAATGAAAGGCACAGGTCCTAGAATACTTCTGGGTGAGGAGTCCATTCTCGTGAGTCCAGGCACTGAAAGTAATCTGCTAGCTTATTATCCACATCTGTAATGTGTACAGTGGACAAGGCTGAAATGCAAATTTCTACCCAAGACACAGGAGTTTAAAGGATTTACTAAAAGCAAAATGACTGTGCACTTTGCAAGTGCAGTTGCACTTATTTTTCCCACAGCCTAATGAATGTGTTGAAGCTTTCCTTTGTAAAGAATACCCAATCAGATGCAAGGAAAATAAAAAAAATGGCAATTTTGCTTGCACATGATTGGATGATGGAAATCAGCAGAGCTCAACATTCATTAAGCGATAGACAAATATCTTGGAACTCCTGTGTGTTGATAGGGAGATGAGTTTCCGCTGGCAATTTGGTTCCCTGCACTGTCAGGGAGTCCAGTATGCCTCCCAAGTCTATTAGGCTGACAGTTGGTGGGCCACCAGGGCAGAGGTCCATCCTCCTGGGACACTAGCAGGAGTTATCCTTGGTTGGCCAACAGCCATTTTTGGTTTGCTAGTGTCCACTTACTCCTAAAGAACTCCTACTCCTAAAGAAGGGCAGTATAACCCAATGCTCCTGATTCTACTGGTCCTGTGTCCCTTGATGAACAATTAGGAAACCACTTACATTTACACAAATTTACTGTTTTATCCACTAAACAATCTATTATTCTGTAAGCCAACCTTGTGATTTATGCACTTTCTCATGCAGCACACCCATGCAAGTGACACACCTGTAATTCGCCCCTATGCCTCCAGCTTATTCATTGGAAAATGTATCAGCAGTATAATTTCAATTCATTGGGCAAGCCATAGATTATGCAATTTTCTTTCCTTCAAGCACAGGTTACTAAATTCCCCTATCAACACTGATGTTTTCTGACAGCGAGGGGTTTCCCTGGTATCAGAATACGATGATCAATGCCATCGACTATAGCTGCAAGCAGTGATTGCACAAGAAAAATTTGACAGGCTGGTTGTACTGAAGTTGATCCAACTAAAGTCATCTATGGTTGGCCAGTTCAACAGGAATCTGCCGAATTTCAATCCATCTCTGGGCAGCCTATTGGATTTTTTCCAATCAGCAGGGCAGGGAACCACAATTAGAATACAAAAGTGCAGCGGGTGGGATTCCCCCATCAACACTGTGTGACTGCATCGATGGGGAAATCAAGCAATTTTCTTTCCTTCAACCTGTGGTTGAAGGAAATAAAATTGCATCATTTATGGCATAATTTAGGATTAATAAAGTGCTTCCAGCTGTGCAGTGTGGCAGAGTTATGTGGATCACAAGACTGGTTGAACAGAATTAAAAATTCTTCAATAGGTAAAGCAGTAGTGACACAATATATATATTTTGTAATTTGTATGTATATATGTATAGCTCTGCGCTTAGCTGTCTTCCACCTGATTTTAAATTCTGAAAGGAAATTAAACACACAGTAGGTGTTTCATTTTTTACACAATGCAGGAGACTCTTCCCAGTAAGTCAATGACCATCTGTTTGAATGTCATTCACTTTCAGGATAACATATTCTCATGCTTCTAGTTCACGCTGCCAGAAGGCAGAACCTGTCTTATAAGGAAAATGCTAACACAACAATTTGAAAGATATGGTTTTCCGTAAGAACATTTGGAGCAGCAAAAAGAGATGTCAATAATAGAAACCATAAAGAAAATAGGAATCATCACCAGCACATCTTGGTATAGTAATGATCTTATCCTTTATTCATATAAAGCAACAGCCATCACAAGCTGATGTTTTCAGGACCTCGCAGGATACTTTTCTCAAGGCAGAAAGGGATCCCTGTGAGGTCCTGAAATGTCAGCATGTGATGCCTCATGCTTTATGTGAATAAAACACAAGATTTTCCATATACTAAGGTGTGCTGGGGAATTATTATTTTTTCCTTATGATTATATGCTGACACCATCCACCAATTCACTATAGCACTCTGCATGAACTGTGTGCAACACTATGAGGTGAGCAACAGACTAAATATAGCTATTCATAGAAACCAATCCATTAACCACTTGCCGACCGCCCACAGTATATGTACTGCGGCAGTCAGCCCCGTACAGGCAAAGTGACGTAGTACTACGTCGCTAGCCTGAGAGCCTATAGGGGGTGAGCGTGCGCCACTGGAGGAGTGCTCCCACCCCCGCTCGTTCCCTAACATGTCCGCGCGTGTGACCGGTGGACCCGATGTCCGCCGGTCACTCGCGATCTCCCGCTGGAGAGGGAGAAAGGCAGGCGGCTGATGTAAACAAAGCCACCTGTCATTCTCCCTGATCTAACTGCAGAGATCATACGATCCTGCTATGTAGGATTGTATGTCTCTGTGGTTACATCACTAGCCATACCCCTTTACAGTTAGAAGCACACCCTTAGGGACACACTTAACCCCTGCATCACCAATAAAGTTAACCCCTTCCCTGCCAGTGTCATTTTTACAGTAACAGTGCATATGTATAGCACTGATTACTGTAGTAATGTCACTGGTACCCCTAAAAGTGTCGAAAATGTCAGTCAAGGGTCCGATCTGTCCGCCGCAATGTCGCAGTCCCGCAAAAAAAAAATCGCAGATCACCGCCATTACTCGTTAAAAAAAAAACAATAAAAATGACAAAAATCTTTCCCTTAGTTAGTAACCGCAATAACTTTTGCGCAAACCAATCAAAATACGCTTATTGCGATTTTCTTTAACAAACATATGTAGCAGAAAACAAATTGGTCTAAAATGTTAAAAAATTTTGATTTTTACTTTTTTTGGGGGGAATTTCATATAAAAAAATGTGAAAAATATTGTTATTTTTTCAAAATTGACGCTCTTTTTTTGTTTATAGCGCAAAAAGTAAAAATCGCACAGGTGATCAAATAATACCAAAAGAAAGCTCTGTTTGTGGGGGAAAAAAAGGACGTCAATTTCATTTGGGTACAGCATCGTACGACCGCGCAATTGTCCGATAAAATCTTGCAGTGCCGAATCGCAAAATAGGGCCTGATCTTTGGGCAGCCAAATCCTCCGGGGCTTAAGTGGTTAAGTGAAACAAGGAAGAACTACCGTATCATAAATGATCCTTGTGAGCAACAGTCCTTTGCTGCACTGTGTGTGAAGCAGCCCCAATGCTCTCATGGTATCTAGCAACCACAGAATTAACAGACGAAAGAGTGCCCCCTTTTGATCTCCCTATCCCTTCTTGTTGTGGTGCATAACAGCTCAATTTTTCCAGCATAAAGGAGCCATTATCCTAGTGTCACCTCAACTCCGACTATAAAGCAAATTAACGATAGTAAAAATATACTTTAAAGGGTGCTGGCCTTAGTTAATTTTACAACCAGGACACATGACAAAAGAGACCATGTTTAAGTTGTAACAAAATGAAAAGGGGGTCGACATATTCCTATTAGTTCAACCATACCTTGCTGTTCATTTCACACTTTTGTGTAAATTTGGATCCATCAACTGCACCAGTATGCATTCTCTGCACTCCCGTCTTACATTTATGCCACAGGAATAAAATAACATCAATTACAATATCCCTGTCAGGCTGGACATCCTGGAACAAACGAATATTGAGTTAATTAGGAACAAGCATCCACAATCCACATTTAGTCACAAATGAATAACAATACCTATGGAATTACTTGTACATGACTTGTATTTACACACATGACCTTTGACTGATTCGATCAAACTGCCTAAGAAAGAAGCCAAAGGTTGACATGGAATGTGCCTATCTGTGCAGGGGTTTAGAATGTAAAGGATTAATAGTGGTTTGAAATTGATGTGTTTCAGTGATCAAGGATTTTCTCATTTCTAAATGAGCAACAGTCTTTTGGTTTACTCAAAAGTCCGAAGGATTAAATTGGTCCTATCAATAAAATGTATACATCACATGAATCAATAAGATACATGTCAGCAGTTAAAAGTCAAATTATGTTTATTTACACTTTCTTTTTTTCATGAAAAAACTGCTGCTCCACGGCTCCAATTATGGCCCCAATTATGGCCTAAAGCCTAGGCAGCCAAAATGACATGGTCTCCGACAGCAGCATTGGGGCGCTTTCCATCTTTAGGGACTGCAAAGTGTCTTTTCCCTCCAAACTGAGCCTGTTTGAAAGCCTTGCTAATAAAGCAGAAAATTTAACATAAGCTGTGCTATAGGACATAAAGCAACCTATAAATTATAGAAAAAAAACTATAGATCCTAGTAAAGGGAACAATTTAAGAACTCATTCTATCAAAGTTATATGTCAACAGATTATCTTATACTGTATTTTAATATGGATATTGAAGTGTTATATCTGTTCTGTCAGCCAACAGTAATATGCAAAAATAGTTCAGAACACCGAATTACTGGAGAGGAATTACAGTACATATACAGGAGCATCTAAAAAAATTATTATTTATTTTCAGTAACTCAATTCAAAAAGTAAAATTCAAATATTATATAGATTCATTACATTTCTTTCTTTTAATTTTCATGATTATGGCTTACAGCTAGTGAAAACCTGAAATTCAGTATCTCAGAAAATTTGAATTTGCTGAAAAGGTTCAACATTGTAGACTCATGGTGTCACACTTTTATTGGCTAATTAACTCAAAACACCTGTAAAGGTTTCCTGAGCCTTTAACCACTTAAGCCCCAGCCCTATTTCAGACACTTTTTGTTTACAAGTTAAAACCAGTATTTTTTCCTAGAAAACTACTTAGAACCCCCAAACATTATATATATTTTTTTAGCAAAGACTCTGGAGAATAAAATGTCGGCCATTGCAAAAAATTTTATCACGCGGTATTTGCGCAGCGGTCTTTAAAACGCCATTTTTTTGGAAAAATTTTGAAAAATCACATTTCACTGCATTTAAAAAATACTAAACAGTAAAGTTAGCCCATTTTTTTGTATATTGTGAAAGATGATGTCATGCCGAGTAAATAGATACCCAACATGTTACGGTTTAAAATTGCGCCCCCCCGTGGGATGGCGACAAACTACGGTCAATAGAGATCTCAATCTGCGATGCTTTAAATTTATTTAACGGTTACCAGTTTGGAGTTAGAGTGTAGCTCTTTTTTTTAAATTATTGCCCACGCTCTGGCGATCGCGGCGATACCTCACATGTGTGGGTTGAACAGCGATTTCATTCGCGGCTCGACTTGCGTATACGTTTTTTTTTGTGCGCGAGCTAACGGTGACGGGGTCGGCTAAATTTTTTTTTTTTTTTCCTATTTATTTTTTCTTTTTTTTTTAACTTTATTACAGGTTTTTTTAAAAAAAAAAAATCTGATCACTTTTATTGCTGTCACAAGCAATGTAAACATCCCTTGTGACACCAATATGTAGTGACAGGTACACTTTATGGAGGGATCGAGGGTCTAAAAGACGGCATTTTTGCATACAGCCGTTTTTCAAATTTGCCGCCTTTTGCAGCACAGTAACCCGGACGTGACGTCATGGACACCGCCTCCGGGTTACGTCATCGGAGACCCGATCTATGCCGTTTCCGGCATTCACCGGGACTCCATCCAGCCGGCGGACGTGCCGGCTGGGTGCTCGGGGCTCCCGGTGGGATGGGAGCCCCGAGCAAAGCCACGGAAGGGGGCAGGAGGGGGGGGACGTCCCCTCCCGCCCCCCGGGTAACGATTGAGCGGCTCCCGAGCCGCATCGGTCGTTACCGACGGAAAGCCGACCGGAGGCTTCGAACCACAGTACCGGGATGATGTCTCTAGCTAGAGGCATCATCCCGGTATAAGCCCGCAAAGTTTACCAACGTAGCCCTACGTCGATATGCGGTAAGTGGTTAAATGGTCTCTCAGTCTGGTTCAGTAGGTTACACAATCATGGGGAAGACTGCTGACTTGACAGTTATCCACCAGGCAGTCATTGACACCCTCCACAAGGAGGGTAAGTCACAAAAGGGCATTGCTAAAGAAGCTGGCTGTTCACAGAGTGCTGTATCGAAGCATATTAATGGAAGATTGAGTGTAAGAAAAAAAGTGTGGTAGAAAAAGATGCACAAGCAACAGGGATAGCCTCAGCCTTGAGAGCATTGTGAAGCGAAGGCTATTCAAGAATTTGGAAGAGATTCGCAAGGAGTGGACTACGGCTGGTGTCAGTGCTTCAAGAGCCACCACACCCAGACTTATCCAGGACATGGGCTACAACTGTGGAATTCCTTGTGTCAAGCCACTCCTGAACCAAAGACAACATCAGAATCGTCTTACCTGGGCTAAAGAGAAAAAGGACTGGAATGTTGCTTAGTGGTCCAAATAAATTTTTTTAAATAAAGTAAATGTTGCATTTAATTTGGAAATCAAGGTCCCAGAGTCTGGAGTAAGAGTGAAGAGGCACAGAATCAAAGTTGCATGAGGTCCGGTGTGAAGGAAATTCTAGAGCACTTCCTTCCCTCTGCTGACCAGCTTTATGGAGATGCTGATTTCATTTTCCAGCAGGATTTGGCACCTGCCCACACTTCCAAAAGTACCAATACCTGGTTTAATGATCATGGTATCACTTTGCTTGAGTGTCCCGCAAACTCGCCTGACCTACACCCCATAGATAATTTGTGGGGTATTGTCAAGAGGAAGATGAGAGACACCAGACCCAACAATGCAGATGAGCTGAAGGCCGCTATCAAAGCAACCTTGGCTTCTATAAAACCTCAGCAGTGCCACAGGCTGATCGCCTCCATGCTATGCCACATTGATGCAGTAATTCACGCAAAAGGAGTCCCAACCAAGTATTGAGTGCATACTATACTGTACATGGACATCATTTTCAGTAAGCCAACATTTCTGTATTAAAAACCCTTTTTTTTTTTTCTATTGGTCTTATGTAATATTCTAATTTTCTGAGATACTGAATTTTGAGTTTTCAATAGCTGTAAGCCACATTTATCAAAATTAAAGAAAGAAATGGTTGAAATATATCACTCCGTATGTAATGAATCTATATAATATATGAGTTTCACTTTTTTAATTGAATTACTGAAATAAATTACCTTTTAGATGATATTCTAATTTTTTAAGATGCACCTGTATATCTGGGAAATGTTTACTACAAATATTTGGAGGAATGCTGGGAAGACAAGTCTAGAAATGGTGCGTCTGATGTGCGAAACAGCACTTCTGAGCTATTTGGCCAGCTTCACTTTACATTTTGGGACAGATTATGATGAATTAAAACATAAGAAATGTATAAACTTTTTGAAATACTAATAAGAGAGACATAAGCAGCATATGAACCCGTATGGAACTAACAATACATTGAGTTTGTGTAGAAAGAATAAACAATAGGATTGCAGGGAAAAAAATTTTAAGCGTATACAATTGGGGGCACAAGTGTGCACAATATTTTTATCCTCACTTCTCAAGCAGAAAATGATATATCATGGGACGCACAGTCTGAAATCAATAAAGGGGACCTTTGCAAAGAAATAATGAATGCTTGTCATTGCAGATCATGCCTTACCTATTGAGCACACAGATATTATTATGCAGTGATAAAATGTAATCAGCAGATAAAATATATTATTTATTTGATAATATAGCAATGTGTTATTTGTAGACACAAATTTGAATACACATGGCCTACTGTTGCTGCTTTAATATGTTATTGTGTATGTGTATTTTGCCAGTTGTAAATGGAAATAATTAAACTATTATATTAGATTAGCTCTCATTTATGGCTGTCACTAACAGGGTATTGGGAGCCATCAAATAGAACAATGTAATTCAAACTGTGTCTTTGATGAAGCTATAGTTAAAGGTGAATAGACACAAAGGAAACATGCTGTTTGCAAACAATCTGTTTTCTAAACGAATCAATATAGGCTGGGAGAGCTTCTCAAAGACAGTGAAATGTCATACCAGCTGATCTTTTGGCAGTTAAAAGAGAATCACGTTGATCTGGCTGATTTCTTGTAACCACCCAACCCCACTGCATTAATATTACTTCCTCAGGTCTTCTACTACTATCCTATTTTCAAACATGTCCCAGAAATGCCCAAAAACCTTCATATCAAGAGAAACATCTCAATGTCAGAGGTTCACTGGCAATTTCAGATAGTGCAATTAATGCTAGATGAATGCATTTGGGACTTTATCAGATGCAGGGTAATCCTAATTCCTAAAGTGCTTTCAACTTTTCAAAGAGTCCTGCGGTTTAGAAAAAATGGTTATAACAGGTATGGACCATACAGATGTTGCCAATAAGTGAACACTAGGATGCGGACCTTGTGCTCTCTCATGATGAGAAAATATTCCTTTGCCTCAAGTCTCTTTTTGCTGCTGAGAAGGAATTCTAAATGTCTCTTAAGGAATTTGCTAACTTAAAGTAAACCAAACCTAACTTTCATAAAAAAGGAAGCAGACAGTTTTTATGGCAGAAGAGACATACTACAGTATGTCTCTTTTGCAATAACACACACTTACCTGCCTGTTTGTTGTCTTGTACTGAATATACACTGAACTGCACATGCGCAGCTCAGCATGCATTCCCAACACACCAGCTGTGCCAGAATGACTGACCTCTATGCACATGTGCGGGGTGATCTCATTCCCCCGCCGGCCAATCAAGAGGCCAGAAATCTGTCAACCAGAAGTAGCTGGGAGGAAGATGACAGTGGCCAATGAGGAGTGTAACCATTGCATCGCTGGAAGGTAAAGGTAAGTATTTTTTGGGTTTATTTCCACTTACTGGCTGTTGGGCATTTTTTAGCTTTTTTTTTTTTTCATGTAAAATCTATTCCATTTATCTGGCAAACAAATAAATGCATGATTGGACCATTAATATGTGCACTATTTTCCCTACCAACAGATTTGTAATTCTGTTGAGACAATTTACCCATCTCTGCCTCACTGTGCAGTCAGGCAGGTGAGAAGCTGATTCTCTGGTTCAGTAATGTAGCTTCCTATGTTACCTCTCAGCCTCCAGTATTCTCATTAGATGATGAACCAGCATCATCACCTCTGTCTAATTAGAAGCAAGGTCCACCAAGCAGTAAATAAGAATTAGAGAGTGGCAGAGTGATCTCTTTTTTGCTGTGCATTTTTGCGAGAGAGTGAATCACAAGACTGGCTAAACTAAATTATTTAGCCTTTGGCAAGAAGCAGTAAGCAAATCCACGTGAGACGAAAAGTGTTTCCTGATAAAATATGATAAAAAATAATATTTTCTGACTAAAATATGGAAGTTAGCCTTGCTGACCTCCTTCTGAAAACCTTGGATGCCTGACTATCCGTTTGGGTCTAATACAAAGATCTGATATTGTATGCAGATCACAAAGATCTGGGAAAGTCCTTATCTGCATTTATAGGTCACTGACTCAAATTTCTGAAGCCAGCATGTTAGTATACATTCAGGCAACTAGCATTTGCAGCTAAGGCAGCCCATAGATGCTGTGAATTTCTTTTCTGCAACCACGAGTTGCAGGAAAGAAATTTGCACGGTTCCCTCATCAACACAGACAGTGTTGACAGGGGAAACCCTCTTGCAGAGCAATTGTCTTCTCCCAGTGGGGGGGGGGCAGAGGTGGGCAACGGAAGCCATCCCCGCCGGGAGAAGACAGTGATTATTGCTAGTGGCTATAGCAGTCGCTTGCGATAATCAGAAGCAAATCAGGCAGGCTGGTTGTACCCAAGTTGATCGATCGATCACCCTGGTACATTCAGTCTGCCAATTAATGGTTCGAATCTTGGCGAGTTCCCACTAAACCTGGCCAAGATTCGAACCGTGTATGGTCAGCCTAAGGCAGCCCCTAAATTTCTCTTAAAGTTTACCTAAAGTAAGTACAATAAACTTTTTAGTATGTCGTATTGTATTTCCTAGTTCAAGAAGTAGCATAACAATTTTACATTATGATATTGCAAAGCTAAGTTAAAGAGGTTGTAAACTCATTTAAAAAAAATTTTTTTTTTTTACAACCTGCAAGAGAAAAACATAATGAGCTAGTATGCTTCGCATACTAGCTCATTATGAAATACTTACCTTAGAACGAGCCCCCGCCGTGCCGCTCTCTTACCTGTATGACGGGCGACATGACATGTCGCCCGTCTTCCGGGATCGCGGCATCCGGTCATCTGATTGGCCGGAGCCGCGGTGACGTCACTCCCGCGCACGCGCACGGGAGCCGACGGTCACGGCACGGGGCTCTGAAGGAACGGCACGATCAGCCGTTCCTTCAGAGCGCATGCGCCAGTGACGTCACTGGCTGCATTAAAGGTAAATATCTCCTAAACGGTGTAAGTTTAGGAGATATTTACAGTACCTATAGGTAAGCCTTATCATAGGCTTACCTATAGGTACAACTTCCTGAGGAGGGTTTACTTCCTCTTTAAATACACTAATTCTTATTCTAACTATATTCTTTTTTGTGTTTTTTTTTTCTATTTTCAAATTAAACTTTACCTATTTGTATCATTGATTCAAAAATATAAAAAAAAAATGCTGCCCAGTGCAAACAGTCTAACTCTCAATAGTTTTATTTTTTTTTTTTTTTAATAAAAAACAGATATATAAAGCAATTCCCTAATAAACTTGCCATTTAAAACATTATAATATTATATGTCATACATATCATAAATCATTTGGAAATCCTGTTTAAAAAAAAATAAAAGAAAATTCCACGTTCAATTTTTTTATTTTTTATCTTGAGCTGATGACAAGAGCCCAAGCAAGCCCCGTGTTTCCTCACAATAAGAGAAGGAGAGCAATCCCCGTGTACAGTCCCTTTGATTGATTTATATGCAGACCTAGACAAAACCTGTCAAGTTTCACTGATTTCTTGTCAGTTTCACTGACTGTTTGCAGTGACGCATACTTTAATGGATTATCTATCACTCACAGCATTCAATAATTTCTCATTTAAATTTCAGATTCTTTTGTGAAAAATAAAATGGGTGTCTATTTTTATTTAAAGTTCTTCTGTGTATCGCAATGTGGCTGCAGATATTATTATGGTTGTTCCCAAACAAAAAATGCAAAGAGAAAGTTTAGAGGATGACTTTGAACCAGTTTATTGTGCCTGTCTTTAAAGACTGCAAACATGCTAGAGCCCATGTAATCCTACTATACTAAAGGTTCTACTACTGCTTTCTATTTGACTCTGGTAGTAATGGATAACAATTTGGTTCTATATGAAACACAGCTATCAATAGTCCATCATTACTGGATTGGGAAAGCCTAGCAACTTATTTTTTTATTGATAGTACAGGGTGACTGACGAGAGTTGGATGTTTTTAGAACTGGTAGTACACGGTAAGTGGTGATGGGAGGGGGGGGCGTGCTGGGCATCTTTCCCCCAGTGGAATGCCAATTCGGTCAGAGAGAAGCAGTGGACGGTACAACATCCTTTGTTTGCTTATGACAGGTTTGTTCGAAGTGGTGAGTCTATCACAGTAACGCAGCGGTTTCTCAAATGGCATGACTTGACCTCTGTTTTGTAAAAATAAATCCATTTTGAGTTGAAAATCTGCAGAGTACTGTTTTTTTTTTTTTCAAAACTCCCCTCGGTCACCCTGTATATGCTTCTTCCAAATCAGTATGGACATTTGAAAGAATCCAGATTTCCACTTTTAAGTTAATAATAAATGTTCATCTTTACTTCTGAGAAATGTTTGTGTGATTTGTTTTCACTTGTATTCTCTTCCTGGCAGCACCAATAGTTAGCCCAGTGTCAGGAGGTAAAGCTTCCATGGAAGCTACCTAAGCTCAGGTTTTATAACTGGCACTCTGTCCAGGCTGCTAGGGGGTAGTGAAATGCCAATTAACAAGGCTTTTACTGTTCTTTCATGTAACCCTTACAGCACATTATTTAAAGCGGAGTTCCAGCCTAAACACACACTCACCTGTCCAACAGTCTAGCAATGCGGCCGCCCGAAGCCTCACTCTTCTCCCTCTCTGTCTGCGGCGCCGGCATCACTGGTGTGGGCACCCGGCTGTGACAGTTGTCGGCTTCACAGCCGGGTACGCACTGCGTATTCGCGAGTTGTGCTACGCGTCATGATTGGCCGGCAATCTTCTGGGACCTCTGACATGTCCCAGAAGATTGCAGGGAGGGAGGGGGAGAGGAGAACTTCCGCTCAGGGTGCCGCGGCGCTCCGAGCGGAAGTGGGAGCGGGTACCTGTCAAAACTAGGTACCCACTCCCCCCCCCCCCAAAAAATGACATGCCAAATGTGGAATGTCAGGGGGTTAGAACTGCCTAAAGCGGAAGTTCCACTTTTGGGTGGAACTCCGCTTTAATGAGTTTTATGAGTGTCTGTTATACAAATTTAGATCAGACAGGAGACTGCTCTGACAGGGAATAAAAACAAGTAGATAATAACAAAAAAAAAAATAAAAAACGAAATAAATTCCAAGAAGTAAAGCTGAATTATTATAACAATTCAAGAGTGAAGATATGATTTCTAACAGTAGACACTACACAAAAATTATTTCTCATTTCCATTTTGCTTCCAGTAATGTAAAAATGTGAAACCAGGCCGCATGTCAGACACCTCTATTCTTTTTGTGACAGTCATGAATCACTGCTTCCTACAAGACAGTAGATATATGTCAGTTGCTAAGAGGAGAAGTTAAAGATGGAGGTGAGGACTTAGTTACTGACTTTTGACAAAAAATCAAATTTTGCATATCAAAAAAAATGCCAGAGTCTGCTCAGGCTGAACATTTTGAGTAACGAATGAGTTTGTTTGAAACAGCTGTAGTGGATTATGATGATACCACAATTTCTGCATGATCAGAGAATGGAAGGGTTCACTCAATACTGCATTCCTAACCATTGGCTTTACTTTGGGAATTAATAGCTAATAGATTAGAATGAAATCATTAATAAAACAGTATTGTCTAGACTGAAAAATGCACTTTACAATTGACTGTAGAGGAGCGCTACCTGTTTTATTGGTACTGAAACTTCTTGGCAAATACTGAAATTGAATCTTATTTATGTCCTATTTTCCCTAGAGCTAACAGAGAAATGCTGACCTGTAAAGAGTTACAAATGCAGCAATAGAGCGTTTCCGCCAGTCTAACGTAATCATCTGGACTCTTGTTTTCTACAGATTCACCTGCCAACACAAATAAACAGGATAAAGCATCAGTCATGAAAAAAGCTGTTATAGTTGGTCAACAGTACAAATAGTAATAGTATGTAAACCTTTGGCACAACAAATAAAATACATAAACTCCTTGCTTGCAATAACATTTAGATGTCACTAGACTTAAGGAATCAAACTAATCTAAGTGTTCCTAATTGGTCTATAACTACTTAAAGATTATTGGAAGCCAGGTGGTCTGTGCAGCCCCCACAACTGACAGTGATTACTGTATATGCGGAACAGATGGAGCAACCACACAAACCTACTTTTTTTTTTACCACATGTAGATAGTAAGAGTTAAAGTCAACGAGACAACTAAGCACTAACTGCGTATTTATAGACTGCATTACTGTTTTTTTTTTTTAGGTTTTTTTTTTAGGTTTGGTCAATTTTTAAGTAAATGGATTGTTTGAGACTTTAAGTAAACATTAAGAAGATTCCGGAGAATAGAAAGACAATATAACAAGTGAATCTAATATGCATAAGATAAAAAATGTATTGCATAACTGGCAACAATTAAAAATAGATGATCACAGGCACAAATCATAACCTGGAACTGTCCTTTAAGTCAGAGATCAATGACAACTATGCATATAACAAAAGGCTGCACTGAAAAGGAGCTCACATAGAATTACAAATATCTAAAAGTTTGAATTTAGCGCATGGATATTCATAACTAGATAAAATATACTGAACAAAATTATAAACGCAACACTTGTTTTTGCCCCCATTTTTCATGAGCTGAACTCAAAGATCTAAGAAAACCGGGATTCATCCGTGAAGAGAACACCTCTCCAAAGTGCCAGACGCCATTGAATGTGAGCATTTGCCCACTTAAGTCGGTTACGACGATGAACTGCAGTCAGGTCGAGACCCCGATGAGGATGACGAGCATGCAGATGAGCTTCCCTGAGACGGTTTCTGACAGTTTCTGCATTCTTTGGTTATGCAAACCGATTGTTGCAGCAGCTGTCCGGGTAGCTGGTCTCAGACGATCTTAGAGGTGAAGATGCTGGATGTGGAGGTCCTGGGCTGGTGTGGTTACACATGGTCTGTGGTTGTGAGGCCGGTTGGGTGTACTGCCAAATTCTTTGAAATGCCTTTGGAGATGGCTTATGGTAGAGAAATGA
This sequence comes from Pelophylax lessonae, assembly GCF_965119305.1. Classification (NCBI taxonomy): domain Eukaryota; kingdom Metazoa; phylum Chordata; class Amphibia; order Anura; family Ranidae; genus Pelophylax; species Pelophylax lessonae. The sequence continues at coordinate 297,921,752 of NC_138771.1, forward strand.
ACATTTAATTCACAGGCAACAGCTCTGGTGGACATTCCTGCAGTCAGCATGCCAATTGCACAAAATCATGCTGTCTAATCAGCATCTTGATTTGCCACACCTGTGATGTGGATAGATTATCTCGGCAAAGGAGAAGTGCTCACTAACACAGATTTAGACAGATTTGTGAACAATATTTGAGAGAAATAGGCCTTTTGCGTACATAGAAAAAAAGTCTTAGATCTTTGAGTTCAGCTCATGAAAAATGGTGGCAAAAACAAAAGTGTTTTTATAATTTTGTTCAGTGTATTAAGAATAACTCATATTTTGTATATACCTATTCTTTTATAACATTAAAAATAAACTGGGGTATCACTAAGGTTTTGGAAGGGTATTGTTAATAAAACATTACCATTCTATAAAGCAACATAAATGAGTAGAGGATGCCCAAAAAGTTTGAAAAAGTTTGGCAGTCTTGGTTGTCGGATACGTCACACTACACAAGACCTGCTTCCTCAGAGAGAACTGGCATGAATCTCTGTCATAGATGCTCAATGTTGGTTGTTTGTTGCTGTTTTTTAGAGACTCAATGTGTCTTAGAAGCAGGGGTATACTCTGAAAGCTTGTCCTGAAGCTGTCAGTGCTAATAAAAATAAAAGGATCATGGGCAGTACCTTACTGTGCTGTTACTCCAATAAAAGCAGTCTTTTTTTTTTTTTGATGGAACGTTTCTTTATTAGGAAAGAGCCCAAATCCCATGTCTTCATCAGACTCTTCAGATTCTTCCTTTACTTCTTCTTTCTTTTCAGCTGGTGCAGCAGCTCCACCAGCAGCTGGAGCTGATGCAGGAGCAGCAGACACGGCGCCCCCAGATGGTACTGAACACAGCTTTGAAAGGCCAGCATTGATGAGGTCATCGACATTTTTTCCACCAAGCTCAGATATAACCTTATCTAGGCGCTCTCCATCAGCATCGATTCCTACACTGGACAGGATTTTCTTTAGATCTTTTGCTGAGGGGTTGCTGTTGCCACCAAGGGTGGCAAGCAGGTAAGCGGCCATGTAACGCATTTTTAAGTCTATAAAGACACGAAACGATGTGCACGCTCCTGATCTCTGGCTTCGAGAGCAAAAGCAGTCTTTAACTGCTTTCCCTCTTAACATGATAAGAGTTAAAATAGTTTTGAAGTAGGTGGTACAACAACTGTATTCATCCTTTGCTTGGGAAGCTTGGGAGAAATAATTTTCCTAGTGGTTCTCTGTTCTGTATTTGTACCATCTCTGAGATGTTTTTGGGTTCATATATTCCTCTTTTCTTCATATCCACAACTATAAAGATCTGTGCCCAGTATAGTCTCCACAATCTTAAGTCCCCTCCAATGTCATAGCCCTCCCAAAAAACAATTTTCAGCATTGGTTATTATTAGAATAATTTGTTTTAAACAGATCTACAGGAAGATAAATTAGACCCGCATTTAATCCAGTTATCCATTAAAAAGAAAAAAGCTTATATATATTTTTAAAAAGCTCTTCAATTTGCCTTGAAAGCAGTCTCCTGTAGCCATCTGCATTGTCCCTTGAGTCTGCTGCTTTGTACACTGCTGTCAATCTTAAGCTAACCATAGATAGATCAAAATTAGGCCAGTTCAGCAGGAACCAGAGAATTTTGCTCTATGTGTGGATGCTCTTGCTCAACAGAAGTCTATCTTACCATCAACTTCTGTCAAACTGGTTTGTAGGAAACTTTTTCTTGACCAAACGCTGAAGCCAATGGGCTGCAGCCACTAAACAGTGTATTCTGACAGCGGTGAGTCCCAGCTGTAGAAATGCAGCAGGGGATTCCTCTTTCCACCCCGAATATGTGGATGGAAAAATCTATTTCTTTTTCTTGTTCAGCCCGCTGGCTGAACAAAAAAAAAAAAGATAAATTCACAGCCAGCTTAACACACAGAGCTTTTTGAGAGGAGGAGATATTACTGGGATACCCATCATTTACTGCAGCTACTTCATTATTCAATCATGGGCTGGGGCAGGCCCATGAGCAAGCTGTGTTGTTTTGATTGTAGTGAAAAAAGTAAGGTTGGGGACCTGGCTGTGCTACCTGTCAAAGGGAAATGGGTTATTTATTTATTTTTTTTTATGTTTTTAAAAGTAATGGCGGCGATCAGCATCTTATAGCAGTACTGCGATATTGCAGCGAATAAATCGAACACTAACTGACACCTTTTTGGGGACCAGTGACATTATTGCAGTGATCAGTACCTAAATTATGCACTGTCAATGTACTAATGACACTGGCTGGGAAGGGGTTAACATCAGGGGCGAGCAAAGGGTTCTGTGTGCCTAGCTAATGTTCAGTGTAGTGAGGGAGGTGCTTTTACTAGGGGAAGACATGGATATGTGTTTCTGCTTTGCAGGAACATAGCATCCATGCCTTCTGTACTGACAGAACGGCAATCAGCCTTGTTTACCTAGGCAGACTGCCGCTCTGCCTGTGTACCGAATGATCAGCGGGTGCCAGCAGACATTGGGTCCCCGGGATCCGCTAATCAGCTCCCGCTGTGTAAAATCACAGCAGAACTGAGCTGCTGGTGGCGCGCACTCGCACCCAAAACCTAGATGTGCAGAATCACTTATATATACATGATTCAGCACATTGCAACCACCATGTAGCAGTAAATGTGCTATGGGGCAGTCGGCAAGTGGTTAAAAGAATCATAAATACTCTGGTCAACTTATAAAATTCAACATTGTATTTAACTGCCTTTCTATGCTTCTACCCTAAAGAGTTACAAAAGGCAATTTTATTTGCAGTTGTAGAGGAGAGGGATTAGGACACCTGTCAGTTTTTATCACTGTCTAGATTTCTATTAGGGAGATTTACCCTCTCTATTTGCCCTCTTTACCGTTATCATCAAAAGTAAAAGTTTAAAAACATCCCAAATTTTGGGTTGTCAGTAGAACAAGAGTAGAGCAGAAATCTTCCAATGGGAACACTAGTTCTGATGACCCAGTAACAACAAGGGATTTCTTCACATTGGAGAAATTTCCTTTTTTTTTTCAAAATAGAAAAAAAAGGATAACCTTGCTTTAAAAACAGGTTACTTCTTTAAATATATCGAGAGATACCAAACCACTTTGCTAAAATAACCTCATACTTCTGACATTTCTTTTTCTGTGCAGAGTAGAGCTGTCATCACTCGAATATGCAAGGGTAAAAATTGCTCGATTTATGTTCAGCCTGCATGGTACAGTGTAGAAGACAATATGTATGCAGATCAGAGCTAAGAATAGCTATGCAAGGCAAAATGCACTACATATCTGTTTGATTCAATGACTTTGGAGCCACAAATGACGACTTCTGTGCTGCACATAGACTGAAAACTACCAGAATCAGACAGCTTTTTTCCTAATTTTATAAAAAAAAGTTTGCTATTTCTAGACAGTTTAAAAGAGCGAATGTGTTTTCAAAGTTGTTATTCTTTAAAGAAAGAAAAGTAAAAAAAAAATCTTTGCACCATTTTGTGTTTAGTATGCATGCAACTTTCTCTTCCAATAAATAAATACAAATAAAGGATCAGTTATATACACATGAAGTGTCTACTGATTATGAATAGTGTTTAATGTTTCAAGATGCATAATCACTGTGAAGACTCATGCATATTTTAATTTGTCGGGTTATCCCCTCAGTAGAGGAAACGTTAATCAGTTAGACTGCAAGCACACACTATGCTTTAATGAGCCATCTTCACCTTTCTACTCCTGACTTTTTACCTTAAAAGAACTTGTTTAATGTGTAAAGAAAAAAAATAAACTCTTAGAAAAGGCTAAAACACTTTGCTGTATTTTCAAATGGGTTAAAAGTCTAAGCATTTGAGGCAAAACCAAGCATAGGGAATATTTTAGCAGAGTTGAAACATTCTTCTCGAGCACTTAATTCTGTTTGCTTGATAAGGGTGCCACCTGGTGGACTTATAAGATTACTGCACAGGATACCATCGGTCTAAGTAAAAATATAAAAATTGTTATAAATGTATCATTAGTAAATGAGCCTTTATGATACATTCACTCGCCTTGAAGTCCAAAAATGTTTAGATAGTTAGGAATATCTGATCTTGATTTTTGATCTTCTTTAGTTATTAAACAGTGTGTATGCTTTTTCCCAGACAGCAAAGGTTCAGCAGCAAGTAGTATCCTAAGAACCATTTCTTCTTTCTTCCATTTTTCACCTTCCTGGGTCTACAACATATAAATGGCATTAAAAGACATGTCCCTGTGCCACTGTATACAATTAAATACAAAACACGACTAATATAGTAATACACAAATATATTTAAAACAATCTTTTCACATTAAATGGATAATTATTACATATAGTTGTCTTTCAGTTTTTACACAGTTCACTGCTTAGGTCCCCTTGATATGGTTTGACTTATCGCAGTTACTGTCAATAATCCGTATATTTGTTGCTATCTGTCAAGACTCAGCTTTTCCAATTATGCAATATTAAAAAATTGTAAAACTAACTTGTCCTTGGAATTTAATTTAAAATGATTTCCACAGCTTGTATGGGGTAAGGCTGACTTTGTTTCCTTTCCAAGGCCTTCACTGCTACCCTTAGCTCTAATGTGGAGATCTCCGCACCTCCAGAATAACCTTGGCAGGGTGAAAGCTAGGATTAAAAACCCTGAAGGAAGGAACATCTGAAGAATTTAGATATCAGTGACATAAACATCTCCCTGTGAATGGTAGGGAGAACATCTTTCCCCGATCCAGGGAAAACAGTAAAGAAATGGCAAGGTTATAATCCTGCTGTAACCATGGAGGCAGCTATTGTGGGCTCATAGTCTACCTTTAGTAACCTGGTTTTAAGGGGCCCTAGAGCTCACCCTGAGATTGTAACTCTGATAAGAGCTACAGTTTTAATATGGAATAGGGCTTGGGTTAAATTTCCATGTTTCCCCTTGTATCCCTTTATGGGGTAACCCCTCTCTTCCTCATATGAATAGCATCTGGACCCCAGAGTACGGGCTACTAGAGGAGTGGTGGGTTTGAAGTTTATAGTGACAGAGGGCCAATTGAGAATGTTTCCTGATCTCAAAGCCGCCTTTACCTTACCTAATTGGATGGTTGTTTTAGGTACTCACAGCTTCGGCATGCGTTCCACTGGCAGTTTCTTTCTCAGATCACATTAGACTCAGACCCTATTAAGAGGTTGCTGACCTCCAGGGTGTTGTCCTCCCTCTACCTGTGCCTATCAATGGCATATACAACTAAGATGGACCAAGTCTATCAAAAGTGGCATGTCAATATCCCTGACCTGGAGGATAATGATTGGTAGGACTGCTTAGGATGCTGTATAACTACTATGATCTCAGCTAAGGATAGGTTTATCCAACTCAAGTTCCTGCATAGGGTTTATTTTACACCTCAGCGCTTAGCAGCCATCTATCCTTCTGTCGCTTCGGCTTGTCCACGTTGTCAGGCGCTTGAGGCATCCTTTTTTTTATATGGTTTGGTCATGCTCTTCCCTCCAATTGTTTTGGACACGGGTCATGTCTGATATTAATTGTGTGTGTGGACTAACTCTCGGATTATTTGGATCGGATCTTTGGATATTTTTGAGGACCCTAATATGAGTGGATTTAAAATCATCATTTGTTATACCTCTTTTTATGAACATAGGAGAGATACTCCTACATTAGAAGTCTGCTCAACAGCCAACTGAGACTTCCTGGCGCTCTACTCTGAATGGAGTTTTGCCCTTATGTAAGCTTACTTACCTTAACCGCAAATGTCCCAGGAAATTTGAGAAAATTTGGTCTGCGTGAATAGACTCATGGGGTGCGGAGGCTGGCCGGCGGCTGCAGCCTTGATATGGTGTTGCAGCTGGTTGTTATATTTTTACTTATGTTGAGGCTCTTACTTGGTTTATAAACTATATGCCCCCCAACCCCCCTCCCCCGGCTTCTCCCTATTCTCCTGCCCCTCCCTCCCCCTCTCTCTCCTTCATATTCCCCCCTTTCCTCCTGTCTCTTTTTATTGCAGCCATGTGTAGAGTCATTAAGTCCTTAGTTCTGCCTATGTCTCCATGGCTCATGTTCATTTAATAGGTGAATTTGTACCTCTTCTTTGATGTTGGATGTTATGTGCCTTATTTATGTACCTGACCAATTCTAATAAAAACTTTTCTGTTAAAAAAAAAAAGACATGGCAGGGTTTGAACCATGTCCCAATCCAACCTAAATCAAAACATCCATTTTGGTGAAGTAGCCCCTACTAAGCAATTTACAGATCAGCTTGTGCTTTGTAAATCTTAATCTCCCTATGCTCTTATGCCCTACTAATCATTCTGGTGCCATAATTTAACTAAGCTGGAGATTTGTAAATCTTACCTTTTACAGCGAACAGACAGACCCACTGAACTTTCATGAACTGTGAGGACTTTAAACTGCAGGTTGCATACTGATGCTGACTGCTGTTAGGTTATAGATACGGCATCTCACAAAAGTGAGTACACCCCTAAGTGAAGATGTCCAAATTGGGCCCAATTAGCCATTTCCCCCCTCCCCCCGGGTGTCATGGTGTCATGTGACTCGTTAATGTTAATGTCTCAGGTGTGAATGGGGAGCAGGTGTGTTAAATGTGGTGTCATCGCTCTCACTCTCTCATACTGGTCACTGCAAGTTCAATATGGCACCTCATGGCAAAGAACTGTAATTTCTTCAGTGTTGTCACAAAAAAAGGTATAATAAAATATTTACAAAAATGTGAAGGGTGTACTCACTTTTGTGAGATACTTTACATACCTGGCAGGGCAGCGGTAAATCAGTTTACTACAACACTGCAGTAAAAGGCAGGCCCAACGCTTGGGTGTTGTAATAAATACCCCAACGTAGACCAGACAGGAGCATACCTAAGTGCTTAGTACTTCCACTTAGTTCCTGTATTCACACTACATGCAGTTTGTATTTGTTCACCATGTTTGTATTCATCTCCTCTATTTCCTCCACTTTCCTCCCACTTTTCAAAAACATTCCAGTAGGTCAACTACATTTTGGCAAAAAAATTCACCCCACTGTTAGTAGTGCATGTACTGTATGACTGAAATAATAGATATCTTTTGGGGATTAATTGGAATGAATGGTTTAATGTTCTCTGTGATATGTGCATAAGTGTCAGTACTATATTACTATATAAATAAACAATAAAAAAAAGTATGACTTCCTACCGTACTGGCATGAGAGAATATGCAGAGATAAAATGCTGGTTTGCACAGATTACCTTTTCACAGGAAAGTAAAATAGATGTAAAATACATTGCTGGAAAGAATATTGCACTGCTGACATATTTCCCATAAAAACGAACAAAAGCCATTTTCCTAAAAGTAATTGCTGCACTGCAGAAAAGCCCTGACAGGTTTGATATTTTGTTTTCCAAAATCGCGACCAAAGCCAAATGTACTTTATGTCCAGAATTTTAACCAATATTTTAATGCATTTTGACAAGATATTGTAGATGGACCCTAATGAACAAGGGAGACTGTTTAGGCTTTTTGTGTAGTCATTGGTGACATCTGCCATGGTATCTAAGCATCGCTGGTAGCTACTTTTCTGCTGTATATTTCAGTCTCTGTATAAAGAAATGGCTGGCAACACAAGCATTCCACAAAATGTCTATATGTTACATAGTCAGTGAGGTTGAAAAAAAACATCAGTCCATCCAGTTCAACCTATGATGTGTGTGTGTGTGTTTGCTGTTAACCGTACATTGTATACCCCTGTATGTTGTGGTCTTTAAGGTGCCTGTCTAATAGTTTTTTGAAACTATCGATGCTCCCTGCTGATACCACTGCTTGTGGAAGAGAATTCCACATCCTTACTGCTCTGACAGTAAAGAACCCCTTACGTATTTTAAGGTGAAACCGTTTTTTCCTCTAGTTTTAGTGAGTAGCCACGTGACTTATTGTATTCCCTTTCTCTAAAAAGTTTGTTCCTTATGCTAGGGTCACCAGTACAGTATTTGTACATTGATATCATATCCCCCCTCAATCGTCTCTTCTCCAGAGAGAATAAGTTCAATGCTTGTAGTCTTTCCTCATAGCTGATGTCCTCCATTCCCCTAATTAATTTTTGTTGCCCTTCTCTGGACTCTTTCCAGTTTCAGCACATCCTTTCGGAGGACCGGTGCCCTCTTTGCTTACATGTCTTTCCACAGGACTACAAAGTATGACCCTTTCATTTTCTAAGCAGCAACATATTCAAAGCCAAGGATGTACAGCAGTAGTCACATCTGGAACAAAAAAGAGCCTAGGGTCCAAAGACAGTGGCTGCAATCTGCCAACATTCTAAAATGTGTCTGTAGTCATCCAGAAAGCTAAGTTGCAATTTAAAGCAGAGTTCCAGCCTGTACAAAAAACAAAAATAAAAGTCAGCAAGCTACAAATACTGTAGCTGCTGACTTTTAATATTAGGACACTTACCTGTCCTGGGATCCCGCATTGTCAGCACCCAAGCCGATTCGTCCACCAGCTTCGGGTGCAGGCACCGGCATTGCAAGTAAGGGAAACCGTCAGTGAAGCCTTCAGCCGCTGCCCTTTCTGAACGGTCCCGTCGTCTTCAGTGATGCACACAGGTCCCAGAAGGCAGCGGGGGAAGAAGGAGCAGGGGCTGGAAATGACGGAGATCGCTGTGCGGCGATCTTACCATGAAGTGGAAGCGTGTACCTGTAACAGCCAGGTACCCACTGCCCCCCCCCCCCCCAAAAAAAAAGCGGCAAATGTGACAGTGGAGGGGAGGGAGGGTGCGAACAAGCAAAGCTCCCTCTTTTGGGTGAAGCTCTGCTTTAAGCAAAACTCCAGCCAAAAAAAAAAAAAAAAGATGATTAGCCCATTAACAGATCAAAAAAATAGCAGAGCATTTCACTGCAGGACTTCTTTTCCAACACAAGATCCCCACTCACCTGGCTTGAATGACATTCAACATCACTCAACCCTCTTTCTGTTTGTCCAGGCTGTCAAGGGTCAGCCCCCCAGCTTGTGGCTAGACATTGATTCAGAACTTATCTTTTTGTCACTCTGGTTTCTCCTCCTAATAGCATGCTCTTTGTTAGCTCATGGACTGACTGGCTTAATGCACCACTTCTCCTTGCTACACAGTGGAGTGCAAGACTCTGATATACCAAATCACATTCAGGTACTTATACTGCTTGCACTAAAAAAGGATGCATTACTGAATACAGAACTGCATTAATTTGTGTTCTTTATATCTGCCCAGAGATCATCTTTTTTAACAACTTGCCGACCAGCCGCTATGTATTTACTGCGGCAAAGTGGCGCTACTGTGTGAAATGACGTACCTGTTCGCTGTTTCGTTCAATAGCCACTAAATGGTGCCATCACATAACTGGAGGCACGATCGCACCCTGATTGGCTAGCGAGGATGTCAATCAACGGGACCCGCGGACCCGCGATCATCCCCAGGAGAGGCAGAACGACAATCTGCCTATGTAAACAAAGCAGATCGCCATTCTGGGGACACGATGGAGATCGTGTGTTCCTGCTAAGCAGGAACCCGGATCTCTGTCTTTCCCCAATCAGTGCACCCCCCCACAGTTAGTAAGCACCCCCTAGGGAAACACTTAACCATTTGATCGCCCCTGATGTTAACCCCTTTCCTGCCAGTGTCATTAGTACAGTAACAGTGATCACTGTATTAGTGTCACTGGTCCCCAAAAAGTGTCAGAAGTGTCAGTTACATGACTGATTTGTCTGCCACAATGTTGCAGTCCCGCTAAAAATCGCTGATCCCCGCCATTACTAGTAATATAAATAAATAAATAAAGAAATAAAAATTCCATAAAAACATTGCATCGTTTGTAGACGCTATAACATTTGTGCAAACCAATCAATATACACTTATTGGGATTTTTTTTTACCAAAAATATGTAGCAGAAAACATATTTGTCTAAATTGATGAAAAAATCTAATTTTTTTTTACTTTTTTATTGGCTGTGTTTTATAGCAGAAAGTAAAATATATATATATATATATATATATATATATATATATATATATTTTTTTTTTTTTTTTTTTTTTTTTTCAAAGTTGTTGCTCTTTTGTTTATAGCGCAAAAAATAAAAACCACAGAGGTGATCAAATACCACCAAAGGAAAAAAAAGGACATACATTTTTTTTGGGTACAGTGTTGCACAACTGCGCAATTGTCAGCTAAAGTTTAAAGTAACACAGTGCCGTATTGCAAAAAATGGTCTTGTCAGGAAGGGAGTAAAACCTTCCAGGCAAGAAGTGGTTAAAAAAAAAATCTTAATTTATCACATATTGTATAAAATATTATCACTGCTTAAATGTACATTATCTATATGCGATAAAAGTATTAGGGCTGAATAATGTACACACAGATATGGTTGCACACAATGTCGGTTTAGATGCAAAATCTACATTCAAACTAATCCCTTAACCACTTGATATACTGCGGCAGTCAGCCCCTCACAGGAAGAGTGACATATATATACGTCACTAGCCTGTGAGGCTCTGGGGAGCGAGCGCACGCCGCCGGCGGCGCGCTCCCGCTCGGTCACTGACTCTCCCGCGGTCACTCAGCGATCGTCGGGGGAGAGGGAGAAAGGCAGGCGGCTAATGTGAACAAGCCGCCTGTCATTCTCCCCTGTGTAGAAACAATGATCATATGGTTCTACAATGTAGGACCGTTGATCATTGTTCCTACAGCTCAAGCCACAGCCAATCACAGTTAGAATCACGCCCCTAGGGACACACACCACCCCTCCCTCTCAAATAAAGTTAACCCCTTCACTGCCAGTGTAATTTTACAGTAACAGTGCATATGTATAGCACTGATTACTGCAGTAATGTCACTGGTAACCCCAAAAGTGTCAAAAATGTCAGTCAAGGGTCCGATCTGTCCACCGCAATGTCGCAGTACCGCAAAAAAATCGCAGATCGCCGCCATTACGCGTTAAAAAAAAAACAACAAAAATGACAAAAATCTTTCCCTTTGTTAGTAAACGCGATAACTTTTGCGCAAACCAATCAAAATACGCTTTTTGCAATTTATTTTACCAAACATATGTAGCATAAAACAAATTGGCCAAAAAATGTTATAAAATTTTGATTTTAACTTTTTTTTGGGGGGGGGAATTTCATATAAAAAAATGTGAAAAATATTGTTATTTTTGCAAAATTGACGCTCTTTTTTTGTTTATAGCGCATGATCAAAAAATCGCACAGGTGATCAAATACCACCAAAAGAAAGCTCTGTTTGTGGGAAAAAAAGGACGTCAAATTCGTTTAGGTACAACGTCGCACGACCGCGCAATTGTCCGTTAAAATCACTCAGTGCCGAATTGCAAAATACCCCCTGGTCTTTAAGCAGCCAAATCCTCCGGGGCTTAAGTGGTTAAGAAGTCAGTTGCTGAATTAATTCATTTAAGAATAACAGACTTTTGCATTAGAGAAAAAAAAATTTTTTTTTACTGCTCTGTGGGTTCTCTGACAAGGGCATTAGGTGAGGCAATAAAGTCTTGACCCGGTATGAACTACGGAGACAGCTTAGATGGGATATGCTTTTAATGACATTACCTGTAGGAAGGTGTATAATGGAGGCATAATGGCATCAAACACTTCCCAGTGTTCATAGCTAAATGCTAACTTTGAAAATTTTACAACAGCTTCGGCAGAGACTGCATTCTTTTCTGGAAGAGACACAACAGAAAAAAGAAAAGATTCAAAGCCATGTTCCTCTCCAAACACTCAGAGCACAATAAATCGCTCCGCTGCATAGTAAGACATTGATATCAATAACTCATCAGTCACAGGATGAAGTGTGGGTGGCAGGGGAAACATTTTAAACTAGTTTTAGACAATGTAATGCTGCCTTTGGCAGCGTCTGGCACCTTGTGAATCTTCGAGGATGATCTGCGAACATTTGTTTTTGAATGATTTATTTCAGTTTTATTGCAGTTCATTTATCTTACTGCACACGATTAAGCCATCAGTTATGTAGCATGCACTTTTGTCTTGTCTGCATCTTTGCTAAGAGACTGAGATAATACACATATAGCATTTAGACATAGACCAGTACAAATGAAGTGTAGACATAAATCTGGATATATGCCTCTGTGTGGTTCCACTCTTTCTGACTGGCAAAGCAGAGTTCAGTCAAATAAGGAAATGGAGGATAATATCACTTGTTTAACAATAGGGCCTAAGGAAGTGATATCACCTGACTTTAAAAACCAAATGTCACAGAGCAACTACTGGTGAAGGGGCTTTGAACAGCCAACATTCAAACTCTGCTCTAGGCAGACAGGTAAAGTGATACTGAACAGGGCCTGGGCATGGGGTGGGCAGAAGGGAAAGCTGCCCCAGGCACTAAGGTATCTTGTGAGGTGGGGATTGCGGGGGATTAGTGTTGGAAGAGGGGATTTGGGGGGCGGCAGGGAATAAGTATTGTTTTAGGAGGATATATTTAGGGGGGGGCTGCTAAGAGTGGTTATCTAGGGGAATTTGCATTGGATGGGGAGATGGGGAGATGGGGAGAAGAAGATTTGTGCTAGGAGGGAGGATTTGGGGGGGAATTTGTGCTGGTAAACTCACTGTTTATTTAAATTATCCCTTCTATTTCTGTATGTGGATGATATTTTATTAAAAGAAAAAAACCGAAGTATCTTTTTTGAAAAGCGGAGCTTCACCCAAAAGTGTAACTTCAACTCATCTGCTTGCTCCCCCCCCCCCCCCCTCCGGTGCCGCATTCCTCTGCCGCCGGGCCAATATGAAAGCGCAGCATGCTTCATAAATGTGCAGTAGAAAACCAGCTGTGAAGCCGAAAGGCTTCACTACCAGGTTCCCTTACCCTGAATGGCGGCGGCAGCACCCGAGAGCCGATACCAAAATCAGTTTCGGGTGCTGACATCGCAGGCTCCCTGGACAACCAAGTTCTAATATTTAATTTTTTTTTCCTGGGGGGCGAAACTCCTCTTTAATCAATAAATATGGGTGTCTGTCTTGCAGGGAAACATGAGCTTCTAATCCTCTGCTGCTGGTCCCATGTTCAAAAAAAAAAAATTAAAAAAAAAACAGTCTTTGAGATACAGAGTAAAAATAAATAATTTATATCAATATACTGTTTAAAATTGGCATACAAATATTTATTTAGAATTAAACCTTTAGTATTTTTTGGCAATAGCATGGCATGGGTGGATTTCTACCAGTCACAAGCTGTGTCACACCCCTCCAGCCCGTTTCTTAGAATAGGAGGGAGGCAAAGCCTCCATTAATCTACATGTAATGTCCTGCCCCCATTGTGTTTAGCTGTTTAGTGGGCATGGAGGAGGAGGGAAGGAGTGGGCTGTCATTTACCACTGTTTATACTCCCACATTTGTGGCTTTATAGTCACATGGGCTGCTCAGATGTGATAGGGAGGAAATGCTCAGCATAGAAACTCACTGAAAACTGAGCATGTGCAGAGTTGCCACCACAGCTGCAAAATTCCTAGCTGAATGGGGGACATGAACAGAAGGTGCAAAAAGAGAGCAGCAGGATCAACCAAGTTTTTTGAAAAATACAGAAAACAAATCTCATGATGACTAAGTGAGTATGATCAGCATGTAATACAACATTTATTGATAGCTTTTTATGATGTGGGTTTAGTAACACTGTGAGGAAGGAAGAGTATAAGGCAATAAAAAAAAAAAAGCAAAGTGTAAAATAAAAAATTAAAAGGAAAATATAATGGTTTGGGGTCAGGTTCATTTATTTATTTTTTGCAGCTTGCAAGTGTTTAAACTGACATATAAAATATTTTTCAGATATATTAGGCTTTTAACCAAAAGAGTACACATGGAGCCCTAAAGTGGAAGGGGTAAGCCACTCCTTAGCTATAGAGCTCTGCAAAAACTTTTTTCCTGACAGACTCCATGGCAGCATACGTTCGGGTAGGCTCCGCCTCCTCTCCTACCTCATAGGACCCCACTCCCATAAATCTTTGCTCCCTTTCAGCATCAGTGTTCTTTTTTCGTCCTCCTCATACATATAGTTTTATGTTCCTACTTTCTTCGGTCCTATATGAAAAACGGTGGCAGATTGAGTCATGGAGTCTCCGATAAGCCCTGGCTCTTAGCGGGTTATGGAGGGGGCAATGGAAGAGACCCTTAGCAGGAGCTCTGTGGTCTGGCCGAGAGAGCCTTGCTGCTGCGGGTGGCCCTTTTTTTGCCCGAAGATTTGAGCTGGTGCTGCGTCTCCTGGACTCGATTATGCCGTCGGCAGGGTGGTAAGCCCTGATATGGGACCAAGTTTCTTATCCTTTTTTATTTATTGTGTCTGTTGTACTGCCAAAATTCATGTCTATGTTTCCTTCATGTAGTATTCAGTAGTGCCATTATTATAGGGTCTAGTTAGTCACCTGTTAACATACCGGTTTCTTCTTCTTTCGGTTCCGCTTCTCACGGCCATGGCCGCGATCATGTCCGCCGCTTCCGGGTTGTCCGGCGCCTCTGCGCATGCGCAGTGTGCTCCGGATAGGTCTTTTCGTCGCGCATGCGCAGACGCGATGTCTGACGTCGCGCGCGCATGCGCAGTACCTCGGAATCACCTCGGGGCGGCATATTTAAACTGGGTTATTGACCAGGGCTGGTGGGAAGGTCGGCAGATCGATAGCCTCCCCCAGTCTCTGGTATACTTAGCGAGGTAAGATTCTTCCTTTTCTGGGGTCTTTTTTTGTATTACACTGGGACTGATAGTCTTCTGTCCTCCCTCCAGCTAGCTTCAATACAAAGTCTGCTTATACTATGGATACCTCATCGCCGCCCCCTAGTGGCCAGCCAGCTCTTTCAAGGTATGTGCTGGATCCTGTAGCTAGTCTGATCTGAGTGTCTTTTTAGTGTCTCTTATACTCTGCTATATGTGTCTGTCTCCAGCTCTTTTAGGCCTGATCAACAGCCACGTGCACGCAGCGAAGACAGACATACAAAATCGCAGCACCGGCGCTCCTCATCCAAATCTAAACGCAGCTCCCCCCATAGTAGGGGACGCGATGGCCACTCTTCCACACATTATGGCCAAGTGGAACGCCAGCAGGGGAAAAAATGCTGGGGATGTCGCACTGTGATACCGGAAGGTTCCTCCCTATGTAAAACCTGTTATGCCCAAGCTACGGGCGAAAGAGAAAAATCAGACCAACATATTGAGGAGGTGGTGCGTAGGGTTCTCAAGGACTCTCTCGCTGATTTTCACAAGACATAGAAACATAGAAACATAGAAACATAGAATGTGTCGGCAGATAAGAACCATTTGGCCCATCTAGTCTGCCCAATATATCTGAATCCTATGAATAGTCCCTGGCCCTATCTTGTATGAAGGATAGCCTTATGCCTATCCCATGCATGCTTAAACTCCTTCACTGTATTTGCAGCTACCACTTCTGCAGGAAGGTTATTCCATGCATCCACTACTCTCTCAGTAAAGTAATACTTCCTCATATTACTTTTAAACCTTTGCCCCTCTAATTTAAAACTGTGTCCTCTTGTGGTAGTTTTTCTTCTTTTAAATATGCTCTCCTCCTTTACCGAGTTGATTCCCTTTATGTATTTAAATGTTTCTATCATATCCCCTCTGTCTCTTCTTTCTTCCAAGCTATACATGTTAAGGTCCTTTATCCTTTCCTGGTAAGTTTTTTCCTGCAATCCATGTACTAGTTTAGTAGCTCTTCTCTGAACTCTCTCTAGAGTATCTATATCCTTCTGGAGATATGGCCTCCAGTACTGCGCACAATACTCCAAGTGAGGTCTCACCAGTGTTCTGTACAGCGGCATAAGCACTTCTCTCTTTCTACTGCTTATACCTCTCCCTATACATCCAAGCATTCTGCTGGCATTTCGTGCTGCTCTATTACATTGTCTTCCCACCTTTAAGTCTTCTGAAATAATTACTCCTAAATCCCTTTCCTCAGATACTGAGGTCAGGACTGTGTCAAATATTCTATATTCTGCCCTTGGGTTTTTACGCCCCAGGTGCATTATCTTGCACTTATCCACATTAAATTTCAGTTGCCAGAGTTCTGACCATTCTTCTAGTTTTCCTAAATCCTTTTCCATTTGGCGTTTCCCTCCAGGAACATCAACCCTGTTACATATCTTTGTGTCATCAGCAAAAAGACAAACCTTACCATCGAGGCCTTTTGCAATATCACTTATGAAGATATTAAACAAAATTGGTCCCAGTACAGATCCCTGAGGTACCCCACTGGTAACATGACCTTGTTCTGAATGTTCTCCATTGACTACAACCCTCTGTTGTCTGTCACTCAGCCACTGCCTAATCCACTCAACAATATGGGAGTCCATGCTCAATGACTGCAGTTTATTGATAAGTCTTCTATGTGGGACAGTGTCAAAAGCCTTACTAAAATCTAGATATGCAATGTCTACTGCACCTCCACCGTCTATTATTTTAGTCACCCAGTCAAAAAAGTCTATAAGATTTGTTTGACATGATCTCCCTAACCGCCCTTTGGCTTCGTCCTTGGGTAGCCGATGCTGCCTCCAAAGACAAATGCTCCTGCAGGGCCGTCCCACTCCCCTGATAGAGATCTTTTGCTTCAGGATCCGTTTGAATCATCCCAGCCCAGCCATCCTTCTATTCTCCCGTCAGATTCCGAATCCGATTCAGATGACTCCGGTTCTGGATTTGAGTTCAGCCTCGTTTCCCCGTTAGTGAAGGCGGTTAGAGAGGCCCTTGACTGGGAAGATCCTGCTGTTTCTTCGCCTAAGCAGAAGAAATATTTCAAGCAGCTGTGTAAGGAGAGGTTAAACTTTCCATTTTTAGGAGAGCTGGGAGACATAATCTCTGAGGAGTGGAACAAGGTGGAGAGGAAAAATTCCATGACCACAAAAATGACAAAGATGTATCCTTTTAAACAGGAAGAGGTGAAGTATCTGGAGTCTTCCCCCAGTGTGGATGCCGCAGTGATGCGTCTTGCGAAGCATGTCACCCTTCCAATGGAAGATACAGCATCTTTTAGGGATCCTTTGGATAGAAGGATTGATGCTGACCTTAAACGGGCATATCTTTCAGCCGGTATGGCCTGTAAGCCAGCTTTGGCCTCGGCTACAATTTCCAAAGCAATGGAAGTTTGGATCAACGCCCTTGAAGATACTCTTGGAGGAGTTTCGGAAGAAGCTCTTCGGAGCTCCCCGATTCAGGAGCTGAAGATGGCTGCGGGCTTCTTGGGGGAGGCGTCTCTGGACACCATTCGCCTCTTGGCCCGAGTTATGCTGTCCTCTGTTACGGCAAAACGTGCCCTTTGGCTTCGTCCTTGGGTAGCCGATGCTGCCTCCAAACAGGCTTGGTGCCGAATTCCCTTTGAGGGTTCTTCCCTCTTTGGGAATAAGTTGGATGCAGCCATAACTCGGGCCATGGGTGGAAAATCTGGGTTCCTCCCTCAGGATAAACGCCCAGGCGCTCAGAAGCGTTCCTTTCCAAGAAGACAGAATACTAATCGTTCGAGGGAAGCGCGCAGCTACAGACCAGGAAAATCTTATGGTAGAAGCTGGAAGTCTAGACAAACCTCCTTTCAGAAAAATTCCAAAGGCTCTTCGTCCGGTGACCGGGAGGCCACTAAATCCTTTTGAGGTTGGGCCCGTCCAGTCTGTTCCGGTAGGGGCCAGGTTGCTCCAATTTCGGGACGTCTGGGCGGCCTCGATCCAGGATCCCTGGGTTTTAAATATTGTGTCCCAAGGGCACTCTTGGACGTTCGACAACGTCCCCAAACCCAGGTTCGTTGCAACTTCCCTCCCTCCTACAGCAGAAAAGAAGAAGGTTCTTCTCAGTTATGTGGATACCCTACTGGATCAGCGAGCTGTCGTACCAGTTCCCGAAGCGGAAAGAGGTCAGGGAGTCTATTCACCTCTCTTCCTCGTCCAGAAAAAGAATGGCACATGGCGCCCGGTAATAGATCTTACATATCTCAACAGATCTATCCATCGAGAGAGATTCAAAATGGAATCTCTGGTCACAATACAACACTCGGTCCTTCCAGGGGATTGGTTGGCATCAATAGACCTAAAGGATGCGTATTTCCACGTTCCTGTGGCAAGAGAATACCATCAGTTCCTCAGGTTTGCTGTCAATCATGTCCACATGCAATTTACATGTCTTCCCTTCGGGCTCTCGACTTCGCCTCGCACCTTCTCCAAGACGCTATTGGCAATTGTGGCCCTCATCAGAACCAGAGGTATCAGGTTACATCACTACCTGGACGATCTTCTTCTTCTGTCCCAGGAGAGGTCCCAGCTACTGATACATCTGGAGCAGGTGATCCTCACTCTTCGAGAGTTCGGTTGGATTCTCAATTTGGAGAAGAGCCATCTGGTACCCACGCAGTCCCTGGTATTTCTCGGGGCACTGTTCAACACGTTGAATTGCACCATATCTCTACCAGAGGAGAAAATCCCAGTAGTCCAGAGCAGGGTGGCTTTCGCTCTTGCTGCCTCCCATCTCACTGCCCGTCAGTGTCTAAAGGTGGTAGGGACTCTAGTAGCTACCTCGCCCATGGTGAAGTGGGCTCTGTGGAAGTTGAGACCTTTCCAGAAAGGGTTTCTACATCAACGGACGACAGAGAACTTATCTCAAGTCATTTACCTAACACCATTCATGAAGGGGTGCCTTCCATGGTGGTTACGCCGTGCGAATCTAACCAACTGCCACTCAATTGCTCCAATTTCCTGGGTGACGATAACCTCCGATGCCAGCAGTACCGGTTGGGGAGCCCATTGCCTGGCGGAAGTGGCACAGGGCAGGTGGAATTTCTCCAGTCACGGAGTGGTATCCAACATCCTAGAGTTACGAGCCGCCTTCAAAGCCCTTCAGGCTTTTCACCATCTGACTCAGGGAGCCTCAGTGTTACTCAGGATGGACAACACCACGGCAGTGGCATACGTCAAGAGGCAAGGTGGAACTCGCAGCATGTCTCTACTCCACGAAACAGAACCAATTATGTCCTGGGCCCAGCAACATCTGGCCAATCTCTCGGCGGTCTTTGTACCAGGAGTGTTGAATACGGAAGCAGACTTCCTGTCCAGATTTCAGTTGGACAACAACGAATGGTCCCTTCATCAGGAGGTGTTCAACTGGGTTCTGTCTCTGGGAATCTCACCGGAGGTGGATCTCTTTGCGAGTCCACGCAACAAGAAACTCCAGAAGTATTATACGAGGTTCAGGGATCCCCGAGCCTTCGGAGTGGATGCCCTCACGGACAGATGGAACTTCCAGTCTGCCTATGCCTTTCCTCCGGTGCCAATAGTACTCCAATTCCTGCGGAGACTGAAGATGGAGGAGGTGGAGGTCATAGCAATAATTCCCTTCTGGCCCAACAGGCCTTGGTTTCCTCTGCTGTCCCTTCTCAGCTTCAGGGATCCAAACCCTCTTCCTCTCAGGCCAGACCTTCTATCGCAGGGTCCTACTCTTCATCCATGCCCTGCGCGGCTACACCTCAAGGCCTGGTTCTTGAGAGGGGGAGGTTGGAGGCTCTCGGATGTCCAGAGGAGGTGATTCCCACTCTTATGAGTTCTAGAAGAGCCAGTACCAACAGAGTTTATGAGAGGATCTGGGCAAGGTTTATGAGTTATCAAGCTCGGAGCCTGGGTTCAGCAGGCACCCCTACTATTCAGCAAATCTTAAGTTTCCTACAGTCCGGGTTGGATCTATCCCTCTCGGTTAGTTCTCTCCGGGTACAAGTTTCTGCCATCTCTGCTTTCACCGGGATTCAGTGGGCAAGACATCAACTGATCCAACAGTTTTTTAAGGGTGCAGTCAGGCTAAGGCCGCAGAGAAAGCCAAGATTCCCGAAATGGGATCTTCCGTTGGTTTTGGACTTCTTTACTTCAAAAGATGTCGCTTCCATGTCCATCAAGGAGCTTACACTGAAGACGGTATTTCTGGTGGCTATCACCTCTGCTAAGAGGGTTTCAGAGATACACAATCTGGGCTGCAAAGAGCCTTTTCTGACCTTCTTTCAAGATAGAGTGGTCCTAATCCCTATGCTGGGGTCAAACCCTAAAGTAACATCTGTCTTCCATGAGAATTCTGAGATAGTTCTTCCCACCTTCAGAACAGATGAGCAGTCCTTAGTCCATCCTCTGGACGTGGGCGACACTCTGAGTCGATACTTAGAAGCCACATCATCCTTCCGTCAATCAGATTTCCTGTTCGTTCTTCTCCATGGAAACAAGAGAGGAAGGCGTGCTTCTTCAAGAGCAGTGGCTGCATGGATTGTTCAGGCTGTACAATGGGCATATAGAGCAAAAGGCTTGGCTCCTCCAGAGGCGATTACAGCTCATTCTACCAGAAGCATCGCTACGTCCTGGGCTGTTTCTAAACATGTCGCGCCTGACGTAATCTGCAGAGCAGCCGCCTGGTCGTCTGTGAATACCTTTCTTACACATTACTGTGTAGAACCTGCTGCTTTATCTTCAGTTAACTTTGGCGTTCAAGTTTTGTCAATTGACAGTGCCAATTAAAGTTTTTTCTTTGTTCAGCATCTTCCCACCCGGGAGTGTATAGCGAGTTATTTCCCGAACGTATGCTGCCATGGAGTCTGTCAGGAAAACGGAAAATTGATATCAAATACTTACCGTAATTTTCCTTTCCTGATGGACTCCATGGCAGCAGGAGTCCCCTCCCAATTCCTGAGTAGGCTAGTTACAGAACACTGATGCTGAAAGGGAGCAAAGATTTATGGGAGTGGGGTCCTATGAGGTAGGAGAGGAGGCGGAGCCTACCCGAACGTATGCTGCCATGGAGTCCATCAGGAAAGGAAAATTACGGTAAGTATTTGATATCAATTTTCCGTTATTTTCTGAAAACCAGTTAGGCTAAATGTGTAAAAAGGAGCTTTAATTACTGACCAGCTTGCTAAAATTATTAATATGAAATATAACTATGCAACTATTCATCCTAACTAGACTAAAAATGAAAAAAAAAAATTAAATTTATATTTTTTGTTCTGTAACATAAGAAAGAAAATACCACATAGTTCTAAATATGTGAAAACACAAAAAGCATGCATAGATCCCAGACCCTTTTTTATACTTTTGTTTTCAGGAGACACAATGTTATCGGCTGCCATAAATCATCCTGCCTTTTATTAAATTGAGTTTTATACCTATTTTATGTCTTTATTATGGCCAAGAATAGAAAATACAGTGAAAAAAAATACATTTTTGCTTCTTTAGTCAGTTAAACATAAAATATTGCACATGATTAATA
This sequence comes from Pelophylax lessonae, assembly GCF_965119305.1. Taxonomy (NCBI): domain Eukaryota; kingdom Metazoa; phylum Chordata; class Amphibia; order Anura; family Ranidae; genus Pelophylax; species Pelophylax lessonae. The sequence continues at coordinate 297,943,030 of NC_138771.1, forward strand.
TATATATATATATATATATATATATATATATATATATATATTGTAATATGGGGGACAATTAGCTCAGCGATTGATGCATTTCTCCAGTGATTCACTGCAGTCAGGTATACATTTTAAGGGCATGGCAGCCCATTTTTATTAAAAGGCAAACATAAACAGTCTGTAACAAGGTTTTCCCACGCAGGGGTTCTTCTCCAGTCGATACAAAAACTGAAAATACCAGCCCACCTGGCTCTCACACTCTTGTGCAGATTTCCAATAGCAGTACCCCTGCTCTTTTCACTGGTCCCCAGACCATGAACTCCATGAAGCTGGCACTTCACTCTGGCCTTAATCCTCAGGCCGTCTCCTGTCTCTTCAGACAAACACACACACATGTGCTCCGGCTGCCACCTGCAGCCACTGACTCCCGGAGAGTATCGGAGTCCTCCTGACTCCCCACGAACAGACCTCCTGTCTGTTGGCTGAAGCAGTCTCCAACTGGGAGCCCTGATGTCTTCCTAGACCTTCATTATAAGGGTTGTGTGCACCTGACTCTGAGCACACACCCTGCTGGCCATAAACAAAACATGGACACAGAGTTGGAGATTCCGTCCCTCCCAAGACACTTTGAAATCTCCAAACTACAGAGCCCCTTTCAGGTATACCAAAACCTGGAGAAAGCTGCAATAGCAGTCTTCTCCACTGCACAACTACGCTCTGTAGTCCTGCACAGAGCCAATGTGCACACTCTGTGTCCTTTAAATGACCCTTTTCACCGTGACAGAGTCTCCACCTGTCACGATATATATAGATATATATATTCTTACAACTAGTGTTACATCGTAACACTATTGGGCCATTGTTTCACTACGGAGTAAGACAAGCCATAGACAAATTCAAATTTAACAGGGACCAGCTGAGATTTAAATTATGTATGAGCAGGCAGAATTTGTTCAAAATGATTAATTGATCAATTTGGGTCTGATATTACAAGCGATTATTGCCAGTGGCTGTCATTGCAGCTAGCAGTAATCACTGTGTTCTCCCGACAGGGGCGGCTTTCCCCGTCCCCGCCGGGAGAACACAATAACTCAGCGGAAGGGATTCCCCCATTAACACTGACTGTGTTGATAGGGGAATTAAGCAATTATCTTTTCTGCAACCACGGCATGGCTTAAAGCTGGCCATATAGTAAACCATTTTCTTATACAATTTTCCTTTAGATTTACCAAAAACCATATATTATGAAGTCAAAACTAAAAAACACTTTCAATTTGTATCCAATCAGGCAGGCCCTCACACTACATAGTTGAAGGTAAATCTAAAGGAGATTGTACAGAAATTGTACAAGAAAAATGTATAATGTATGACCGGCCTAACTTGCCAAGTTGAAAGGCCAATAGTGGTATCAATTGACTGGCTGCACAGATGTGTGTGAATCACAAAACTAGATGAATAAAATTAGGTGAAATAACCTATATTACAACTTGTATTTTAACATTTGTTCAGTGTTAATTTGGCCTAAGATATTTTCTTTCCTTAATTACTAAAATGTATCCACAGCCCATGACTAATGTGTCGCCATTAATCAAGAAGGGTGTGCATATGTATGACTGACAGATTAAAACTTGGGATCAAGGGTGCGCCTTCTTTTGTTGATTTATAAGAGGATTAGTTTCCAGATAAAACAAATTAATGTAGTCACTTAATGAAGCTATGTTCATGAAACAATAATTATTCCTTCTAGACAAACTACCACAAACCACATTAGTGTTTTATTTATCTTTTCTTCCTTACCTATTTATTAGTTCACTTGAAGATGTTTAACTATAGATCTAATAAATGAATGTTCATAATGGTCATGGATTAAATACACTGAACAAAATGATAAAACACAACACTTTTGTTTTTGCCCCCATTTTTCATGAGCTGAACTCAAAGATCTAAGACTTTTTCTATGTACACAAAAGACCTATTTCTCTCAAATATTGTTCACAAATCTGTCTAAATCTGTGTTAGTGAGCACTTCTCCTTTGCCGAGATAATCCATCCACATCACAGGTGTGGCATATCAAGATGCTGATTAGACAGCATGATTATTGCACAGGTGTGCCTTAGGCTGGCCACAATAAAAGGCCACTCCAAAATGTGCAGTTTTACTGTATTGGGGAGGTCCGGGGGGGGGGGGGGGTCTGAAAACGAGTCAGTAGTATCTGGTGTGACCACCATTTGCCTCACGCAGTGAACACATCTCCTTAGCATAGAGTTGATCAGGTTGTTAATTGTGGCCTGTGGAATGTTGGTCCACTCCTCTTCAATGGCTGTGCAAAGTTGCTTTATATTGGCAGGACCTGGAACATGTTGTCGTATACGCCGATCCAGAGCATCCCAAGCATGCTCAATGGGTGACATATGTGCGGTCAGTATGCTGGCCATGCAACAACTGGGATGTTTTCAGCTTCCAGGAATTGTGTACAGATCCTTGCAACATGGGGCCACATAAAGTGATGGTCGTGGATGAATGGCACAGCGATGGGCCTCAGGATCTTGTCATGGTATCTCTGTGCATTCAAAATGCCATAAAAAAAATGCACCTGTGTTCATTGTCCATAACATACGCCTGCCCATACCATAACCCCACAGCCACCATGGGCCACTCCATCCACAACATTAACATCAGCACACCGCTCACCCACACAATACCAGATATGCTGTCTGCCATCTGCCCTGTACAGTGAAAACCGGGATTCATCAATGAAGAGAACACCTCTCCTAAGTGGCAGATGCCATCAAATGTGAGCATTTGCCCACTCAAGTTGGTTACAAAAACAAACTGCAGTCAGGTCAAGACCCCGATAAGGAAAAGAGCATGCAGATGAGCTTCCCTGAGACGGTTTTTGACAGATTGTGGAGAAATTCTTTGGTTATGAAAACCGTTTGTTGCAGCAGCTGTCCGGGTGGTTGGTCTCGGACGATCTTGGAGGTGAAGATGCTGGATGTGGAGGTCCTGGGCTGGTGTGGTTACACGTGGTCTGTGGTTGTGAGGCTGGTTGGATGTACTGCCAAATTCTCTGAAACTCCTTTGGAGATGGCTTATGGTAGAGAAATTAACATTCTATTCACGGGCAACAGCTCTGGTGGATATTCCTGCAGTCAGCATGCCAATCGCACGCTCCCTCAAAATTTGCGACATCTGTGGCATTGTGCTGTGTGTTAAAACTGCACATTTTAGAGTGGCCTTTTATTGTGGCCAGCCTAAGGCCCACCTGTGCAATAATTATGCTGTCTAATGATATGCCACACCTGTGAAGTGGATGGATTATCTCGGCAAAGGAGAAGTGCTCACTAACACAGATTTATCCAGATTTGTGAACAATATTTGAGAGAAATAGGCCTTTTGTGTCCATAGAAAAGTCTTAGATCTTTAAATTCAGCTCATGAAAAATGGGGGCAAAAACAAAAGTGTTGCGTTTATAATTATGTTCAGTATATGTAGTTTCTTCATAATCTACTCTCATAAAACAAAGACTCTTCCTTAAAGTGATATTCAAATCTTGTTTTTTATTTGTATTAAAATAACAAACATTTTATACTTACCTGCTCTTTTTAAAAGGTGCTGATTGGGAAGTGGAAAGATATTTCAGGTGTATAAATTTTGAGGTGAATATACAATGCAATCGTTTTACAGTGTTAATGGCCAAAACTGCTGTCATAACATCCAACGTGATAAATCTTCTTCAAAATACTATACATCATAACTCTATCTCTACTGACATGGGAGTATTCCGTTTTTTTTTCTTAGTCTGAAGGTAGTTATTTTAGTAAACGGTAGTTTGGGAGGAGCAACGTGCTGACGTCACCGCGCTGTTTAGACGATCCCGGAGGGACTGGCACTTTTTTGGAGCCAGACAGCTTTTCTTATTCACGTGTGTTTTAAATGTTCTTGATGTAAGTGAAACTTTCCTTTTATCTGAATAAAGTAGTTTGGTTTTACTCTATGGCGAGCATTATCTCTTTTTGTGAACCCCTATGAGATCTACTGTTATAATCCTGACATCCATCCTTGCTGTGTTGACTCATTGGGAATCTTGAGGAGGTTATGAGGCCATCTACCCTGACAGCACGATCAAATGCCCTGGCTGGGTATTAGTCGCAAGTGTGTTTGACCCTCTGTGATAGGGTCATACCACCCGGTAAGCGTGCAATTTATTAGGTTGCAGTCGATTTGTGGTGATTGGATATCCTAATACTGGAGGAAATATTTTTCTACATTTCTCCACATTTTTATTTTTTTCAACATTTGTTTCACGGGTGTTATGATAATCATTTGTGTTTATCTACAAGGACTGATTATCCTTTATTTGGGACTATCACACTATTTTGATTAATTTTTGAATGTTTCGATTTCCTGGTTTTTTTAATATAACACTATTCATATGTGTGTTTACAGTGCAGCTCTTTAGTGTCCGTTCACACTGATCCGACCCGACTTCAGGCGTCTAATGCCGTCGCCCGTGCACCGCGACTTCGGCCCGGCTTGCAACGACTTCACATAAAAGTCAATGCAAGTCGCTCCGACTTTGCAAAAAAAAGGAGCAGGAACCTTTTTCTAAGTCGGAGCGACTTGAGTCGCTCCTATTAGAACTGTTCCATTGCAAAGCATGGACCGCTACTTGTCAGGTGACCAAGTCGCCTGACAAGTCGGAACAGTGTGAACCGGCACTTACACAACTGTTTACTTTTTCACTGTGCATATCTCACAACTGAGTTGCTACTTTAGGTAATGTTGGTTTATATTTTTTTAGCGCAGTTTTTTTCTCTTTTCACTCTATTTTAGTAGGTCTGCAGTAGGTAGCTAAAAAGGGCAAACCAATAAATAGAAGATATTATGAGACCTGCAGCAAAAATTGAGTTTTTACCTAGAGCAGCCTATAGGAACCAATGAATGGGAACAGCTTATCCACTGCTCATAAATCAGAATAGAAGCGTTTCCATAATATGTGTCAGGAATCAGGAATGCAATAATATCCTTAACAGATGATTTGGTCAATACTAAAGCATTGTTTCCAATGAATGGTTCTGTATGTATAAAGGATTTGTAATAAGGAACTGATATTATGTAGTAGTCAGCAGGATATCCAATGTCTACACGCAGCTGTACTTGTAAACAGGGAAAAAAACAATGATGTGTAATAGAAGTTTGTTACTGATCTAGATAAAACTAGACATAGACAAAAAAAGAGTGGTCAGATGTGAAGGCATTACCTGGCATCCCCAGGCATCTTATCCAGCCTGGAAATTGCTAAACATGATAGGGAGCACCAGGCTGCTATTTATTGTAGGCCAATAATAGGCAGAGGAGGCAATTTTCAAACATCAGTGGCGCGGACTTATTAAGGGGAAAACAACTGTAATTCCACAAGGTGTTTTAACCTTTCCCATGACCGATTCCACACACACCTTAGCCGGAAGTGTATGTAAATACCTTATAGATGTTAGATTGTCACCCGAGTTGGTTAAGAACAGCTGGATCATGAGACTGCCATATAAACTCTACTGGAACTTTTATTAGGCCTCATTGCCATGACCTAATTGGTTGCAGTGCGGCAAGTATATCGCAAAAAAAAACACACTTGGGAGCCCAAGTTTGTGCAAACAGCTATGGCCAGGGAGCTAATACAAAGCCGCCACAGCTGTCCACCAGTGTTCAGATGAAATTGCAAAGCCAGCAATTACCTACAGTTAGGTACAGATGCTACATGCTACTTGCATGCAGAGGCGACCATGAATTCCTAGCCACAGGTAATCACTCCCTGTGCAATTCCCCCCAACATCGGCTATTAGTACACACCTGGGCTCCTGGGCATAGTTTTTTGCAACATAATTGCCTCACAATGGCCAATTTGGCCTTAGTCTTGAAGTAGCCCTTTCCCTTGCCAATGTTTATAAAATTTGCAGCCAAATATGAATTATTCAGCTTATAGACAATTCACCCATGCATAACCATCAAGCAAAACCTTTTGCTCATGTCGGTCACCAAGGACTCAGGTATTCTCCTAGTGAACACCACAATCTGGCCCATAGCACAGCAGATAGCGGTAGATTAATGACACCTCTATCCTTTCAGTGACAGTCACATGTCAATGTTCTGTGCCACCAAGGAGAGCGATTACAAATAGAGATGAGGGGTTAACTGTTGACTTTTGATATAAATTTGACTTTTCATATCAGTTACAGCACTATTTATTCTACTTAGGATGCATGTTTAGTTGAATGAAGGAACATGTTTGAAACAAGCGATAAATCTGATTATGAGGTTACCACTATGTTTATGTGCTTAGTGAATAGAAAGGTTCTTTTAAAATAAGAATTAGGCATTGTCTAGAGTATTTACTGTATGTATTGCTGATTCTCACCTTCCACAGCTAGCTCCAAAAGTGAGCAGTCATTCAGCAATCTTCCCAATTCAGTCTGGATATTACCCGGAGTACCACGCTCAGGTTTGACTCCTCCACCTGAAACAAATACAGGGAATAAAGGCAAAATATATATTCACAGTTACTGTCAAATTATATTGTTAATACTATTATTACATGTGCAATATATTGCACATTCAAGAGTGCCTTTGCTGTTATGTTTACATATTTGCCCTTTTTGCTAAATTACAAGGCAAACTACCTATGCTATTCGATTATGTCAATCCAGTAAAAACCCTTAGGGACATCTCACTTACCTAGATGAGGCAGATAGAAGCTGGGGTCAACGGAAATTTTTTTTTCTCTTTATGGGCGTAATTTATTTATTTTTCATCCCTAGCAATTTAGAACGTGCGGTGGGGGCTACCATATAACCTGAATGTGATGCGAATTGCCACGTCCGCTTTAATGATATTGCTTAATCGTATTCATAATCTTATTAAAACTACAGAAAAATGCAGTTTAGGATAGGGCACTAGTTCAACAAACAAGGTTTTAACTAAATGACTGAAGCATTAAAGTGAACCTGTGCTCAGCACATACACACAAAAGTATTTACACATTCTGAACAAGCAGTAAAAGCACTTAAAGTGGAGATCCACCTAAAAGGGCAAGATCCACTTGTTTGCCTCCACCCCCCCCCCCCCCCCCACACACACCCTCCCAACCCCCGCTGCCACATTTGGCACCTTTCAGGGGGGAGCGGGTAACTGGTTTTGACAAGTACCCGCTCCCACTTTCGGTTGACTTAGTCCGCAGCGAACTCAACCGGAGGTTTGGCCCAGCTCCTACTTCCCTCTGCTGCCAAGCCATTCACAAAACACAGTGCCCTTCATGCATGCGCACTAGGGAACTGGCTGTGAAGCTGCAAGGCTTCACTGCCAGTTTCCCTTAGCTGAGATAGCGGCAGCAGCACCCGAGAGCCGATTGAAAAGTCAGTGTCTTAATATTAAGTCAGCAGCTACAGTATTTTTTCTGAAGGAGCCTGTAGCTCCACTTTAAAAACAAGTCATACTCACCTCTATAGCTAGGAGCTAGTAGATAGGTATCATGGGGAATTATTTTTAAAGTGAACGTGATCCTTGCAGCCAGCCTACCCTCTACAATAAATAAACTGTGGCTGTTTATAAACTGCTAAAACCAACTTAAATAGACTTAATGGTCTTTGGTGTAATCTCTGAGGAATTACTTCACACTACAAACAGCTAGAGAGGTTATGGATGACTTTTTTTAAACTCCTTTACTTCTTCATAGGAATATGTTACTGTCCATAGTCTGGGCATGGGTGCATATAGGGGTTCTTTAGATTTAGAACATGCATGGGTTGGTGTCCATTGTGTAGGGGCAGTGCTTTTCATTATTAACAATTTCTTATTTTTTTTTACTATATTGAGGTGTCAGAAAATGACACTTTATACAAAGCAGAACTAAACCCATCAATGTAATGGTTTCCCAAAATGGTTACATTTAAAGTGGTCCTAAAGGCTAAAGATTTTTTACCTTAATGCATTTTTTGCATTAAGGTAAAAAATCCTTCTGAGTGCAGATCCCCCCCCCCCCCCTTATACTTAGCTGAGCTTGATCTTGATCCATTGATGTACACAAGAGCAGCAGCTCTCGCACTCTACATAGGCTCAGAGTCGGTCAATCAGAGCCAGTGAGGAGGGGGTGTGGACATGCCACACTCTGTGTGTTTATGGACACACAGAGCCGCCTCAGGAGTGAGCACACACAAGTTCCCCCATAGCAAGCGGTTTGCTATGGTGGGGAAGGATTCAGCGGGGGACCCCAGAAGAGGAGGATCAGGGCTACTTTGTGCAAAACCATAGAGCAGGTAAGATGTGTTTTTTATTTTAAAAATCAATGTTTTGCAATCACCTTAAGGTATGCCATAAATGATAACTGTCACATTTGCTTGTGCTCTCAACCGAACTGGCAAGCCATTATGTGTCTGGTGTCATAACTAATCATATGTGCAGCACCATGGCAACTGCAGATCAAACAGAGACTAGGATGGCCGCTTCCCTGGCTGTAAAGCACAGGGGGGATTAGTTCTGCTTTAAGTCTATGCGCTACAGTGAAATATGGTGTGGTGCATTGTGCAGTATAAAAATGCAGCATGTCTGCATTTTTATGCAACGCTACCCACCTGAATGCAGCATTGTTGTTTGAAAAAAGTGTTTTCTATGTGTCCTTGTGTTGATCTTTCCAGATAAACACAGCTCAATACAGATAGTGTTAACAAGCTCTTAAAGCCTAGTACACATGGGCCAAATGTCGGGCAGCATCAGCCGGTTCAATAGAAACTGCCCAACATTTGGCCCATGAGTACTGGAGTCAGTCCAACAAAAGCTGGCCGAAAGGGCTGAAAAAGGTCTGCCAATCCTTAAAAAGTAAGAAAGGTTTGGAACCTCTTTCAGGATTTTATTGCTGCTTGTGCCCTTATGAGGAAAATTTCCCCAAACTTCTGTCCAGATGACTGGTGACAGACAGAATTAAGAATAAAAATAAGAATTAGAAATAAAGTGAAATCCTCAATGGAAACTTAACAATTCCCCAGTCTATCTTCAATCTATCTATGGGGTTAGCATAGCGCAAGGCAGAGTGAAACTAAACTTGCCTCAACAGAACCCAACTTTTAAAGTGCTGGAGATGTTAAGACCTTATGTTCATACATCATATGATGGATATCTTTATTAAAGAGACACTAAACTCTGTTTCAAAAATAAATGATGTATTCCTAATTTAAAAAAAAAAAAAAAAAAACATTCTAATGCGCTCAGCCTCTTCCAAACCTTCAAAATCCTGTTTTTTTTTTTTTTTTTGTTGCTGTAATTTGACTTCCTGTTGGAGGATGGTTACATTTGTTTTCCATGGTCCTACTGGTAGGAACATAGCTGCCCTCTCTTGCTCACTCCCAAGAAGGACTATGGGCTGTCGGTGTGTAGTGTACATATAGCAGTTCACATGACCACAGCTAACATGCTCTGCTCATTCCAAACAAACAGAAATGAAGGGATAAAGAAGGGTTTCAGGAGCTCAATGGGGACATTGCAAGGTGGCAGAAAGAAACAGAAGAAACAATTTCATATATATAATATATATTTAGATAATTATCTGCAAGCACGTCAACTGAACCTTTTGTGTGCTTATATAAAAGGGTGTATTTTGAGTTCATACTAAAGCAAACCTAGTTAAATAGCCTTGTAAAAGTTTAACATGGATACCAGGCAACACAGGTCTAATCACTTGTAGAGCCCCCTAAAACCCAAGGAGTTTTCAATGGCTCTGCCTCTCACTTCATGTGTCTTACAATGGCAGATGGTAGATTTTACTTAGTATAGGTTTTTTTTTTTAAGTTTACAGACAAATATACCTTTAATAACAATATAATCTACTAACGATCCATTTTTTGATTGAACCTTGTTTATTTTGCTTTTGTGTACAACATATTCTGACAGTATGATTCTCAATTAAAAAAGGCATATCATAGTTTTGAATTATTGAGGCTGAAACACCAGACATTATGTTTTTTTTTTTTTTTGTTTTTTTTTTGTGCATACTTACATTGGGATAAACTGTAAAAAATATAATTCCTGGAATTCAGCTTTAAAGCTTGTGATTAAAGTGGTTCTAAAGGCTTTTTTTTTTTCTTAAAACAATAAACATGTCATACTTACCCACTCTGGGCAATAGTATTGCAGCGGAGCAGTCCCTTACCTCCTCTTCATGACTACCCAGCCAGCGCTCTCTACTCCTCCACTTCTCTGCGCTGTATGCTGTGGGGGCACTTGGGTGGGTGCTCTCCCAAGCCAGGCTGTGTGTGTACATAAACACACACAGCGTGGGTCAGACACGTCCCCCCCAATTCACAGGATTTGACTGACTTCAGCAGCAGTCGATGGCTCCCAGTGTTCCTCTTCTATGAAACCAGGAAAAGAGAGCAGTAGGATGCTTTTTACCTCAATGCAGAGAATGCATTAAGGTAAAAATGTCTTTACTGTAAAACCACTTTAATAAATACTGTTTTTAATCATATATCCAATTTTCATACATAATAGCTTTGTTTTGACATTTTAGAAATGTGATTTTGTAATTCATGCTATGTGTTTTGGGCAATCCATTTTTGGACATTGACTTTATTTATAGCTGTTTTCTTACCACAACAGGTTTGTAAATATAGTCATGGCAAACATTACCTGAAAGGATATCAATTCCTGCAAAAAACAGTTCTGCAATTACATCATGTATCTCTGGTTCATCGGGCAAAGGTGGTCCAGCCTGGAGCACGCGTCTATTACTATCTGTCAGGGCTTCAACAATAGCAAGGAATTGGGCGGCATTGTTTCCAAACATCTCTACTAGTAGCTTTTCTGTGTTAGTACGGGGCCATGGTAACTAGAATGAAAAACATATGCACATTGTTATTCTGTTTTGATATCAACTGATTAAAAGATGGTTATCACAAAATCTATATATTTTCTGTATGCCATTTGACTGGTGCCATTCTTTTATTTTTTAAGCTGATGTCAGAAGAGATCTTCATGAGTTTTTGGTAAATAACTTATGTTGGGTTTTGCAACAAGTGTGATGCTTGAATATACTGAAGAATGAGCATGTGTCTCTTCATCTTATTTCAAAGTTTTTTTTTTACATGTCTTAACTTTGACTGGTGCCATGCTTTTTTTTTTCTCCAGCCTATGTTATAAGAGATCTTAATGAGTTTTTGGTAAATACCTTATGTTGGGTTTTGCAACAAACACGATGCTTAAATGTACCATGAAGAATGAGTATTTGTCTCTTCATCTTATTTCAAAGGTTTTTTTTTTTTTACATGTCTTAACTTTGACTGGTGCCATGCTTTTTTTTTTCTCCAGCCTATGTTATAAGAGATCTTAATGAGTTTTTGGTAAATACCATATGTTGGGTTTTGCAACAAGTGTGATGCTTGAATGTACCATGGAGAATGAATATTTGTTTCTCTTACGTCCTCCGACAGTCGCCGCCTCTTCATATTCGTCACATATGGGGTATTAGACTTTGCTCCGAAGGAGTAGCTAGGCAACAGAATATGTTAACATTAAAGCTTTTAACATATCCCACCCTCAAGGGGTGGTCCCCTCAGTCAATACCCTCCTACTTCCTGCAACCATATCTCAGTTTCAATGTCTAGCTTGTCAGGAGTGGCTGGCTCTCTCTGTGCTGGGGCTTTGTGCCCCAGACTCTTTCTTCTTTTTTGATTTTTTGTTTGAGTTTTCTCTCTACCTTTACTTAGCTGTTCTTTTTGTCAGCGTTAGTTAGTTCTTCGGATGAAGAGGATCATGCGGGCTGGGTCTCGGGCTGATCCCCCTGGTCGCAGGTCGTGGGTCAGTGGCTTCCCAGCCCGCCATCGAGCGTTCAGCCAGGTAACGCTCCTGGCACAGTGAACGACCCATCCCTGTTCGGTGCAGGGATGATTGGTGAGGTGGCTACCTCACTGGACGCTGTGCGGTTTCTTAACCCTCATTCTGTGCGTCTTGTATGCGACTCTCCCTGCCTCATGTGCAGCGGCTTGTTCGCCTGTGCGGGTCCCCCACGCCATTGTGAGGTAATTGTATCTATGTGGGGACCTGTCTGTCTGGGGGGGTGTCAGTCTGGGACTGTGTAACCTGCCTCTGTTCACACTGTTTGTCTCCCTATCACTCGGCTGCATGCTGTGGGCTGCAAGGGGGGGGGGGAGCTGTGTGACACTGTGTGTGTCAGCCTTGTCAGTGTGAGAAGCTGTGTGCTGTGGGGCATGTTTTGGGCATGTTTGGGCACTATACAGCGATCGCTGCGGCGATCTGACATGTTTTTTTTTTATACATGGATGACATGTGTGCATTACTGTGCTGTGGAGCGGCGGTTTCGGCGCCAAACGGCGCCATTTTGCCTACACTCGCTCCGGCCGCATGTTCTACATGCATGGCGGCCATTTTCTTGTAGCCTCCCATAGGCTTTCATAGAGCGCCCTGGCAGCATCACTTCCTCTTCTCCAGGAACACCGATCGAGGCAGCAGCAGCGGCGAGGGTCTCCTCAGGTTATATCCTTCTTATCCATTGCCTGTGTCAGTTTTATTGTCCCTGTGGGGGTCTCATTGTGCTTGTGTGTGGTGCGGTGGGCTGCGCTCGCCGCGCTTGTTAAAGGGGCAGTTAACCCTTTATTATCCGGCATTTGTAATAGGGGCAATGGATTCTCAGGAGGGCAAATTTCCTACCGCCTTGGTGGAAAGCCAGGGGACCGCTGTTTCCCCCCCAGGGGGGGATTTAGCCACTATTGTGGCTGGCCTTGCTGCTCAGGTGCAGATGCTGGTGGCTGCTCAATCTACTAAAAGACCCAGAGTTTCTCTTTCCTCTGATTCTGAGGGTGAAGGTGATGGGGCTGTTATGGCGGGGGCCTCCTTATCGGGGTCCCGCTCCTCCCTGGATCTAGTGGGGTCCGAGGTGGAGGCTGAAGTTGAAGGGGTTGATAATTCTCCCCCTGGCTCGCCTGAAGAGCTTGCAATCATGGATGAATTGATTGCTTCCATAAAACAAACGCTGCGTTTGCAGGATGAAGTGTGCCCCCCCACTGCCTTGGCGGCTTATGGGACGCAGAGAAAACGCAGGACGCCGCAGGTTTTTCCCTGCAATGATGATTTTCAGCGCGCTGTTAAGGAACAATGGCGCAATCTGCGCAAACCTTTTGCTGTACCAAGTAGGTTCAAGCTGCGTTATCCTTTCTCGCCTTCCACTGATGAAAGGTGGTGTGTGCCACCCCCAGTGGATCACGCAATTGCGGTTTTAAACAAATCCACTGCGATTCCTGCAGAGGATTCCCCTGTGTTCCGTGTTGCCACGGATAGGAGATTGGAGTCTCTTGCCCGTCATACTTATTCTGTGATGGGTTCTATGCTTAAGGCTCTGTTTGCCTCTCTCATGGCGGCCCAGGCGGTCGCAAGTTGGACGCAGATGCTTAGGCGCGTCCTAGTGGCCGATTCGGCCTCGCCGGCGACCCTGGATATGGTGGATCAAATCCACCAGGGTGTCATGTATCTGTGTGATGCGGACTTGGACCTAGTCCCGTTGGCTGCACGTGTGCACAGCGTGGCGGTGTTGTCTCGCCGCCTGGTTTGGTTGAAATGTTGGTCGGTGGACCAGTCTTCACGTTAGACCTTAGCCAATCTGCCTTATGATGGGTCTCGCCTTTTTGGGGAGTCCTTGGATGTGTTGATTAAGGGGATCACCGGAGGTAATAGCACTCTCTTGCCCCATTTCCCCAAGGCTAAGGGGGCTTCTGGGAAGAAGCATGCTAATTTTCGGCCTCCTCAGGGGTCCTTTCGTGCCTTTCGGTCGCACTACAAGGGCAAACCGTTCAAAGGTCAAGGCTCTCAGAAGAAGCCCTGGTCTGGAAAACAGAAGTCCGGTCAATCCGGATCCGCAGCTCATAACAGTGCGGCCTGAAGGGGCGCCCTCACCCAGTTTTGGGGTGGGGATACGCTTGCTCGGTTTTCTTCGGCCCTGGTTGGCCCGCGTGCGGGACAGATGGGTTCAGGAGATCGTTCGATCTGGTTACAAGATCGAGTTTCTCTCTTGGCCGGAGAGCAGATTTTTTCCCTCAAATCTTCAACTGTCTCCAGAGCGTTTACGGAACCTGCACCTGGCGGTGCGGGACCTGAGGGCTCAGGGAGTGGTAGTTCCGGTGCCTCATCGGGACAGATTTCGGGGGTTTTATTCCAATCTGTTCACCGTGCCCAGAAAGGAGGACAAGGTTCGTCCAATTCTGGACTTGAAGGCTCTGAACCGCTCTGTGCGGGTTCGCAAGTTCCGCATGGAATCCCTGCGGTCGGTGGTGGCTGCCCTGGTTCCGGGGGAATTCATGGCCTCCATCGATTTGAAGGATGCGTATCTTCACATCCCCATTTTCGAGGGTCACCAGAGGTACCTTCGATTTGCCATTGCGGAGGATCACTACCAGTTTCGTGGCATTGCCTTTTGGTCTCGCCTCTGCTCCGCGGGTCTTCACCAAGGTGCTTGCACCGGTTCTGGCATTATTGAGGGCCCAGGGCATTTCTGTCCTGGGGTATCTGGACGACATTCTGGTTCGGTCTGCGACCAGCCAGGGTCTGGAGAAGGACCTGTCTGTCACGATGCAAACTCTGCAGGAGTTTGGTTGGACGATAAATTTTCCAAAGTCGACACTGAGTCCGTCGGTTCGTCTTCCCTACCTGGGAATGATTCTGGACTCGGTGCAGGCGAAGGTCTTCCTGCCGGAAGACAAACTCAGAACTCTTCAGGAGGAAGTCAGGTCCCTCAGGGACGTTCCGCACTCGTCTCTGCGGACGTGCATGAGATGTCTGGGATTGATGGTCTCGGCCTTCGAGGCGATTCCCTTCACCCAGTTTCACACGCGGGGTCTCCAAGCGGAGATCCTGTCCATGTGGGACGGGCGACCTCAATCTCTGGATCTTCAAATCTCGTTGAGTCATCGCACCAGAAGAGACCTTCTGTGGTGGCTCCAGTCCCCGATGGTGTCCGGGGGCAAGTCGTTTCGTCCTATCTCGTGGACGGTAATCACCACGGATGCCAGCCTGTCGGGCTGGGGTGGTGTTCTGGGCGTTCTGTCAGCCCAGGGGACTTGGTCGGAGGGGGAGTCCTCCCTTCCAATCAACATTCTGGAATTGCGTGCGATAAATCTCTGTCTTCATCGCTGGACAGACCGGCTGCAGGGCTGCCCGGTTCGGGTGCAGACGGACAATGCCACGGCGGTGGCCTACATCAACCACCAAGGGGGCACCAGGAGTGCCCGAGCGGCTCGAGAAGTGGCCGACATTCTGTCTTGGGCCGAGACTCATGTCCCGGCGATAACGGCGGTGCACATCCCGGGGGTGGAGAACTGGCAGGCGGACTATCTGAGTCGCCAGACCCTGGATCAGGGGGAATGGTCTCTCCACCCGGCTGTCTTCCAGATGTTGTGCGCGAAGTGGGGTCTTCCAGATGTGGACCTGTTTGCGTCTCGTCTCAACAACAAGGTGAGAAGGTTCGTGGCAAGGACGTGCGACCCTCGGGCAGACGCGTCGGACGCGTTAGTGGCCCCGTGGCATCAGTACAGGCTGATGTACGCGTTTCCACCGATTCAGTTGCTGTCCAGGTTCCTTCGCAGGTTACACTCGGAACGCAGCATGGTGATTCTTGTGGCACCGGACTGGCCTCGCCGGTCCTGGTACGCAGACCTCGTGAATCTGGCGGTCGACGCCCCCTGGCGTCTGCCTCTTCGAGACGATCTCCTGTCTCAAGGACCGATATACCATCCTGCTTTACAGTTGCTGGCTTTGACGGCCTGGCTGTTGAGACCGAGGTCCTGAAGGAGAAGGGTCTCTCCCCAGAGGTCGTTCATACCTTGATCAACGCGAGGAAGTCTTCCTCGGGGAAGGTTTATTACCGTACTTGGAAGGCCTATTTTGCTTGGTGTGAGTCCAGGGGGTTTTCACCCCGCACGTACTCGGTTTCCCGAGTGCTGTCCTTCCTTCAAACGGGTGTCGATCAGCGTTTGGCGCTGGCTACGATAAAGGGTCAGGTGTCTGCGCTGGCCGTTCTGTTTCAACGTCCCGTGGCTTCCAACTCCTTGGTTGGCACTTTTGTTCAGGGAGTGCGGCATCTGGTTCCTCCTAGGAGGGATCCTCTGCCCCCTTGGGACTTGAGTCTCGTTCTATCTGTGTTACAACGTGCTCCTTTTGAACAGATCAGGGAGATCTCGTTGTCTATGTTGTCCAAAAAGGTCGCCTTTTTGGTTGCGATCACTTCGGCTCGCAGAGTGTCGGAGCTGGCGGCTTTGTCCTGCAAGTCTCCGTATCTGGTTGTTCATTTGGATAAGGTGGTCTTGCGACCTAATCCTTCTTTTCTTCCGAAGCGAGTTTCGGAATTCCATCTTAATGAGGATATTGTCTTGCCTTCGCTGTGCGCGAAGCCTAAACATCCAAAGGAGGTGAGATTACATTCTTTGGATGTTGTTCGGGCGATAAGGGTTTACCTTAAATCGACTGAGTCTTTTCGAAAGACGGACTCCTTGTTTGTTCTTCCAGAGGGTCCTCGGAAGGGCATGGCGGCGTCGGCCTCTACCATCGCCAAATGGATCAGGCAGACCATTGAACAGGCCTATGCTTTGCAGGGGAAGGTTCCCCCTGTGCCTGTGAAGGCGCACTCTACTAGATCTTTGAGTACGTCTTGGGCCTGTCGTCATGGGGCTTCTGTAGCCCAGGTGTGTAAGGCGGCGACCTGGTCGACCGTGCATACTTTCACAAAATTCTACAAAGTAGATGTTCAGGCATCGGCGGATGCTTCCTTTGGCCGCAAGGTTCTTAGTGCGGCAATTCCCTAGGGTCCCTTGTTGGGGACCTCTGGCTGTTGGGATAAGTTTTTTATCCCCTGGTTATTTGTGTTTTCCTGGGTTGTTGCTCCTGTTGAGCACTTGTTTTTCCTGTAGCCCAGCTGGTTTCCTTCCTTTGGTAAGGTTCCTTTCTTTGATGCGGAGACTGCGTTGCCTTTCGGCGCGGATGCGTTTCCCACCCCTCATGTTTGCACTGCTTTGGGACGTCCCCATATGTGACGAATATGAAGAGGCGGCGACTGTCGGAGGACGTAAGAGAAAACGGAATTTTTGTAAAATCTTACCTGTAAAATTCCTTTCTCTGAGTCCTCCGACAGTCGCCGCCCCCGCCCCTCTTTTGGGGTTTGGTTGTATACTCTACTGCTATTCCACTGAAACTGAGATATGGTTGCAGGAAGTAGGAGGGTATTGACTGAGGGGACCACCCCTTGAGGGTGGGATATGTTAAAAGCTTTATTGTTAACATATTCTGTTGCCTAGCTACTCCTTCGGAGCAAAGTCTAATACCCCATATGTGACGAATATGAAGAGGCGGCGACTGTCGGAGGACTCAGAGAAAGGAATTTTACAGGTAAGATTTTACAAAAATTCCGTTTTCTTCATCCTCTTTCAAAGTTTTTTTTTTTTTTTACATGTCTTATTTTGAAGAACATGTGGACATTGTTCACTGTCAGCCAATATGTCACAGATCTTGCCCCCCGCCCCCCCCAATATCCCAACTACATGCTATAGATAAGGAGAACCGATCTACAGCACAGTAACCAAGGCTACATGATGCAACAAGCTGGGCAGTTCTTCGCTGTCTTTCTACTGCTCAAGATATTTAGCCATGCCATAAACAACTTGCCTTATGGTCCCCCCAAAGTGATACATTAATGCACTCATCCTTTATCTGCCTCCAAACAGCTGTTATATTATATGACCAACATGCAGGCAAGCTGGCTTTACTTTTTTATCAGACTGATGTTTAGAAGGAACATTACCTATACTGTTGAAGCTACTGTATGTATAAGAGGTAATGTAAATAATTCCCAGTTTGTCAATTAGGCATAAAATCCTAATCTGGTTGACAAAAAACACTTCCCTTTACTCTGCCAGGGATTTGACCGGAGTAGTGTTTGAATAGATGGAAAAGTCATTAGTGGGAAGACTAGCATTAAACTGTGTGCTATTTCTTCTGCTATGATAGCAAAAAATAGAATGGAAAATTCACTTGAGCATAACATCAAGTGCCTCTACTTTCATAGTAATACATTAAATTATATTATATTATATTATATTATATATTATCCTGTGCCTTGACCCTGCCCAGGTGGGGGAGCACCGAGCACACTCAGTCTACTGCCTCTCCTACTACTCACTGCCAAAACACACTTAGGGTCCTTTCACATGGGCGATCCGATCCGATCCGCCTGTCAGTTTTTCAGGCGGACGTGATTGGATGCTCCATGCATCCCTATGGGGCAGCGGATGTCAGCGGTGACATCTCCGCTGACACCCGCTGCTCTCCGATCCGGTCCTGTCCGTGAAATCCAGACGGATGGAAACCCTATTTTCGGATCGGATGGGCGGTCTGTTCTCATCCGATCTCCCCATAGAGAACAGCAGGGATCTGACAGCTCCATCTCCGCACACAGAGGGGAGACGGAGCGGTCATAAGCCTGCTCAGTGGGAACCGGCGGATCGATCCCCCGCTGAGCATAACAGACTCCGTCGGCGGTTGCGCCCGTGTGAAAGGACCCTTACTCTGTTCTAGCACAGCATCTAGCAGGAGGGGGGCATTGTAGTTAGGTTGGGATTTTATTTTTTTTTCTCTCTCTATATATATATATATATATATATATATATATATGCACACAGAAGCAATAAAATTAGAGGTAATGTAGACTGGTTCCATGGATTTGTTTAGTACAGTAGGGGTGGCCTGTCATATGTCTGTGGTACAGTCACACTAAACAGCAGCCAAAATAAGTTAGAATCAGCCGAATTTAAAAACCAATCAGCAAGGGTAGAAAGATAAATAACCCATTTCCCTTATGCTTCATTCTAACAGTACCTGCTGTTATCATGTTTGCTGAAAAAACATAAAAGAGTTAGATTGAATCGTACATAAATACATCAAAGTCCTTTAAATGTTAGATATTTAACACATATCATGCCGCCGGGCAAATTTCATATTAAAACACATAAAAAAAACAATCATGCAAATCTTCATAGTAGTTGTATTTGGAAATGTTTTGGGTATAATAAAATAATTAAAAAAAAACAAGCAACACTTGCCTTCTGGAAACAATTCTGCCAATTAGACATAATTATGGATAACAACCTTTACTGTTATGAAATAATCAACATTAGAGACACAGCACTCGCAGACAAAACACATCCAGATCACATGAATTATTTGTTATTCCGCTGTTGCTTGGAAAGGCGATTGCCTAAAATTATATGGAGATACTTCTTTCATTACTGAGCAAACAATTGCAAAAAAAAGGTTTTACAATGAAGTTGACCATAGACACAAAATGGTGGAGTTCCAAGTGTGCACATTTTGATCACTTAAAGTGGAGTTCCAGCCTGCACAAAAAAAATAAAAATCAGCAGCTACAAATACTGTAGCTTTTAACTTGTAATATAAGGACAGTTACCTGTCCAAGGATCCCGTGATGTTCTGCACCCCAACCCAATTCATCTATCAGCTTCGAGTGAAGGCGCCGGCATTGCAAATAAGGGAAACTGGCAGTGAAGCCTTCAGGCTTTACAGCCGGTTTCCTACTGCGCATGTGCAAGTCGCACTGCACTTTCTGAATGGTCCCATCATCTTTTGGGACACACTCAGGTCCCAGAAGGAAGCAAAGGGAAGGCGTAGGGGCCAGACATGATGCAGATTGCCGTGCGGCGATCTTAGCAGGAACTGGGAGCGGGTACCTGTCAAAACCAGGCACCCGCTCCCCCCTCCCCCCCAAAAAATAGGCGGAGCTTCCCCTTTTTGGTGGACAAAAGTACATGAGGAAGGCAGCTCATGAACCACACCGGGATGCAATGGATAAGGAAGTCAGGTGAACATCCAGTATAGAAAGGGTTAACAGTTTATTGGTATTGATAACCGAAAAACAAAGTACATAAAATGCTTACATCCCCCTGGGCTGGAGTGGACAAGGGCACCTGGCAGCAAGCAACACGAGTGCGAGGAGGTCAGTCTCCCAAGCAGTGCGCTTTATCACAGCGCGAAACATGTAGTCATGGCAACCATATAGCTTGTGTTCCACCCTGGTTCCTGGTATTTCCCCGCAAGTGGCGCCTGTCCGGCTGATGTCACCGCTACGGAACTACAGCAGAGTCCTTTCATCCTCGCGCAGGCTGGTTTCCGGCTTTGTGCACACACTGCTCAGCAGTCCTGGGAGACTGACCTCGCACTCGTGTTGCTTGCTGCCAGGTGCCCTTGTCCACTCCAGCCCAGGGGGATGTAAGCATTTTATGTACTTTGTTTTTCGGTTATCAATACCAATAAACTGTTAACCCTTTCTATACTGGATGTTCACCTGACTTCCTTATCCATTGCATCCCGGTGTGGTTCATGCACTGCCTTCCTCTTGTACTTTTGTCCATATCAGCACCCTTCCTATGCTTGTTGGCTAGCAGCAGAAAAACCACTGGGGAGCCTCACAGGCTTACTTCTATCCCTCCACCCTAAAGGCACCCCAGGAGCACCAGATTTGTGATTATTGCCTTGACTTCTGGATTGGATTTTTTCCTATGGCTGCCCTGGGTGCGAATCTCTTTACTGAGCCATTAGTTGCTAACAGCAGAACAACTGCTGGGGAGCCTCACAGGCTTAAGTCTATCCCTCCATCCTACAGGCATCCCAGGAGCGCCTGGTTTGTGATTATTCCCCTTTTGGTGGAGCTCAGCTTTAACAATCTTTTGACAGTTCAGAACTTCATATATACATGGCCAGCAGGAATCTCTTACTACCAATGTTATCCTTCGGCTTCAGTCAGATGTGCATGCTGGAATACCAGAAGCCACCCGGCTCCCGATCAGCGGTCCCTGTTAATGGCAGATAGCGCTGACCAGAGTGTTCTGGCGGGGGGGAGGGCATCCCCCTATCAGAACACAAAACCTTAAGGCTCAGCAGATCGCTGTACTAACGTTGGATTGTTAGTACAGCTGCTCCGTCCAGACCTTTTTTCTCTTTTAACCCGATGGATTGAACAAAAAAAATCCACAGTGTCTACCAGGCTTTAAGTGGGTTATAACCCCTGTTATATTCCTTTGCCATCTTTGTCCCATTGGGGAGGTTTTCCTTCACGTCCTGCCCCATAACCACAACTGAAAGTGAGAGGAATTCCCTCCAAATTTAGGGAATCCCTGGTTGTTATTTCCCGATTATCACTGCTCTGGGGACAACCAAACAGTTGGGATTTTCTTCCATGTTCCATTAAAATAGTAAGCAAATAGAGAGGTTTAATTACACGTTAATGTTAATTAAACTAATATTTCACAAAGTTTCTAGCCCCCACCCCCCAAAAAAAAAAAGTAAGACTGCCCAGCTCCTACTGATTGCCATTGGCCCCTTTCACTCCTGTGTCTGGGCCTATACACCTGTGGATAATTGGGTGCCAACACAGTCACAGGCCAAACGTAGAATGAATGGAGCAAGCACCATACATAGGCTAGTAGCAGGATGTGGTTTTGGTGTTAGCCCCCTTTACCCTGCTGAATTAGCTATTGGCTCATGAGTGCAAGATAATAAGTACAGTTCTGTAATGCTAGATATATGCCAGATGTACCTTTTCTGCATCCTTTAGATTGTTCTTCAACTTTGGGCGAAGAATTTCTTTTGGTTTTCTTCTGGACTCAAACACAGCTCTTTTGAAGATCATCACTGCCATCTGATAAAAAACATTTATTTGGTTATTATATATGAATTTACTTGTGTGTATATATATATATATATATATATATATATATATGCCATGTGTTAGATCATATTTATAATATACTTTCAAATTTCAAGATAAGCCTGTCACGTATTTAGAGTAGGCTGCCCACAAATAAGCAGAGGAGTCACCGACAGCAAGTGGTCATACAGCATCTGCCTGTCCTCAAGTGCATCGCTCTTATACTGGGAACTGCCACGACGTTCTAGGCCGATAACCATTATCGGTATTTTTAAATGCATAAAGATTACTTCTGACCACGGGAAGGGCTCATTATCACCCCCAGGGAAGCAATACATATCCCAATTCCTGAATAAATGTCACAAGTGATACTGCAACTTAGTCAATTGCAGCTGAGTCTAAACCTTCACCCTGCTGGGTACCATGCATCCGTAATAAGGGTGTTTTAAGGAAATAGATTTGGGAATTTGTTTTAGTGGTAAACCATGCAGCTATTTAATATGAGAAATGATTATCACAAAATACAAAACATAGATTTTTTTAAACTCTTATTTGTGTTTTTTCATGATTAATTATACAACTTCAATAAGAGAGATTACATATTTTGTTTGTTCTAATGGTTTAGAAGATGGAAAATTGTTGTTTATACCTTTTTAATCAAGAAAGAAAAGTATTAATTAGATATTCCAGCAAACAATTACTAACACAGCAAAATAATTTACGAGGCTGCTCTCAGTTATTTCCCCAAACCTCTTGCATATAATCTTCTCTATTATTTTGTGAAATGTTACATATTTGCCAACATGTATTTATAAAATATATAGCATCAAAGGGTGCAGATTCCTGCTGCTATTCATTTTTACAAGTTAAGCTGGCCATAGACGGATCAAAATTCAGACGGTTCAGCAGGAACTGGATGAATTTTCGATTCATCTATGGGCAGGCTGGTTGTACAGAAGTCGGTCTATTGACTATAGCCGCCAGCAGTAATTATTGTATTCTGACAGGGCCAATGTGGTGCCTATGATTTAAAAGGGATCAAAGTCTTTACCAAGTAACTATAGACCTGTTAGTTTACCTTCTATAGTCGGGAAGATACTGGAGAGTTTAATAAAAGACCACATAGATGAGTTCTTGCTAGAAAAATATATTTTAAGTAACAGACAGCATAGATTCATGAAAGACAAAAATTGTCAAACAAACTGGACTTCTTTTTATGAGGAGGTAAGTAAAATCTTGGACAGAGGGGTGGCCTTGGACGTGGTATTCTTGGATTTTGCAAAAGTGTTTGACACAGTTCCCCACACACGGCTAATGTGTAAGGTAAAGTCTACAGGCTTGCAAAGATCAGTTCGTAAATGGATAGAAAACTGGCTAAAAGATGGTCTAAGGTTATCAGTGGTGTAACCCAATGTTCAGTGTAGGGGTTCTTACTTTTTAATATCTTTATAAATGATATAGGGTCTGGGATTAAGTACAATTTCAGTCTTTGCAGATGACACCAAGCTATGCAGTGGAATAACTTCCTTACAGGATATCTCCAACTTACAATCTGACCTCAATGCACTGTTTCATTGTGCAACTATGTGGCAAATGAGGTTTAACCACTTCCCTACTGGGCACTTATGCCCCCTTCCTGCCCAGGCCAATTTTCAGCTTTCAGCGCTGTCACGATTTGAATGACAATTGCGCGGTCATGCTACACTGTACCCATATGAAATTTTTATCATTTTTTTCACACAAATAGAGCTTTCTTTTGGTGGTATTTAATCACCCCTGGGTTTTTTATTTCTTACAAAAAAAAAGAAAAAAGGCAGAAAATTTTGAAAAAAAAAAAGTTTTTCTTATTTTCTGTGAGTAAATTTTGAAAATAAATACATTTTTCTCCTTCACTGATGTGCGCTGATGAGGCAGCACTGATGGGCACTGATAGGCTGCACTGATGGGCACTGATGAGGTGGCACTTATGGGCACTGGTGAGGTGGCACGTATGGGCACTGATGAGTTGGCACTGATGGGCACTGATGAGGAGGTACTAATATGCCACACTGATGAGCACTGATAGGTGGCACTGATAGGCGGCACTGCTGGGCACTGAGAGGTGGCACTGCTGGGAACTGAGAGGCGGCACTGATGGGCACTGAGAGGCAGCACTGATGGCCACTGAGAGGTGGCACTTATGGGCACTGAGAGGTGGCACTGATGGGCACTGATGGGTGACACTGATGGGTGGCACTGATGGATACTGACGGGAGGCACTGATCAGCACTGATGGCCAGCACCATCAGTGCCCACACTCAGTGCCCATAGTGCTACTAGTCAGTGCCCATCCATGCCTAGATGAGCAGGCACTGATGGGCACTGACTGGCAGCACTATGGGCACTGACTGTGGGCACTGATAGCGGGCACTGTGGGCAGTTGTGGCATTTTATTCCCCTCTTCTGTAATCAGGGCACTGGTGATCAGTGCCCTGATTACATTCCTGTGTGTTCCCTTACCGGTGTTCGGGATCTCCTCTTCCTCACACTGCAGTCTCCGTGTGAGGAAGAGAGCTGGCGATGAGAGAAGATCTCATATGTTTACATATGAGATCATCTCTCATTGCACGGTCCGATCACGTGGTAAATCGCCACTGTGATTGGCCATTTACCACGATCTGTGATTGGCAGTGTCCAAGGGACACGGCCATCACAGATTTTCCCCGATGCGCGCTCGCGGGAGCGCGCGGGGAGCCTGTTACTGGGAGTCCGTTTAAAGACGGCCTCCCGGAAATTCAAGTCCGCGCTGTAGCCGTACTTCGGCTATAGCGCGGACCGGAAGCGGTTAATGTTGATAACTGTTCAGTTATGCACTTGAGGGCTAAGAATATGCATACATCATACATACTAGGGGGGAGTACAACTGGGGGGATCTGAAATATGACAATTGTAACACCCCTGTCAGTGTTAAATGTTTTTTTTCTCAACTCTCTAACTGCCGCTTCACCTAGACAGTTTGGTCTGTTATAGGAAGCTGACAAAAAAACAGACTTACTGGCAAAATCAACAGGGGAAAATAAGGAAAAAAAACATGTTTTGGGTTTAATACCGCATTAAGCTTCATGATACTTAATCAACTTATCTTCTTATTCTCCAATTGTCTTTTTTTTTTTGGTGAAATTCAGTATGATTAGTTGCTACATGGCAACACAGACCGTTCATATTTTATACAATTAAAACAGGAAGCTCAGAGACCAGAGTCTTAATGCTGCTTATGAAAGAAGATTGGGGGGGGGCTTCCTTTTTCTTCTCAAAATAATAAATGAAAAATCCTTTAAGTGTCCTATCATCACCTAGGGGGTGAATAGTGATTTGGGACACAGGCAACTCAGATACATTTCATTGATTTAAACTCCAGCTTTGTAGCCTACAGCTCAATAATATCCTCCAATTAAGGCTAAAAGAGGTTTACCAGCAACATCTGCCATTTTTTTTCTTTGTTGAAGTTTGATTCTTGTGGGAAATTAACCACTCGAAACATCTTTTCAGTATTGATTTAAACATTTATTCACAAATATAATTATAAGCTTTTTTTTCATTAGGAAGCTTGTCATTTATATAACTGAACCTTATACTACAAACATTTATATACAGGTCCTAGCCCTGAAGTAGTGCTTAAAAACTGAGATGTGAATATGGCAGACACTCCTTTCCATGCAAGAAAAACAGGAACAGCAAATTTCAGTACAAGATTATAGAAATATATATAAGAAGCCCCACAGCAAGTATTACAAAATGCATTACATGACTCACGTGTATGTGAATATCTTATTGAGATTGTAACTCATGCCTTTGAACCAGTTAATGCAATACTTCTTAGGCCGCACAAAATGCTTGTTTACCTTAAGAGTGGACTCTTTAAAAGCTTTCTTTGCGCCTTCATTGTAGGAAGAATCACTCATGTTTTCAAGCTGACTAAGCTCACTTATCTTACTGAGAGCACGACGAGCAAACACCTAAAAAGAAACACAAACATCAAATACAACATTTTGCAATAATCCTCAATAGTATAAAAAGAAACAATGCACTATCAAACAAATATTAATTAACACATAATCTTCTGTAAACAAGGAAGGCAACAGGCCACTTGGTGACTTAAAAGATATTTGTTTTCACTTAATTTATTGGAAATTATTGGATAGAAAGGGAATTTATTTATTTGTATTTGTAAAAGATAAAATAAGTTTGTGTTTTACATGTTCACTACAAGTATTATACGGTAAATGGAATGCTGCATTGGGTAAAGATATATAATTTTAGCTTTGGAATATCTAGTAGGTGCTAAAAAAAATCTAACAACTTTAAGTGGCGCTGGAAAATGTAAACGTCTCATGGTCTGTGGACTTGCTGGAGGGAACGTTATAAATAATGCAAAGTAAGTTTAGCAGCCAAAACATTGATTCTTACTAACAAGATACAGCAACGTTATGGGTCCTAAAAGAGCAACTCCAAACAAAAAAGTTTTTAAAATTTATAATAGAGTGAGAAAGAGTTAGAATCACATTTGGTTTTCAATTGTTATGTCTCAGCGGCAATGATTTCCCATCACTTCCTTTTCCAGTGAAACCTGTAAACAGGACAAGGTGAAAGAAAGTGTGTGCAACAGAGAAACAGGCATCAAAACTTGACAACTTGTTTTTTTTTTTAGCTGTCTCTGTCCCTTTTGAGCTGTCTCTGTCTCTTTTGGGGAGATCCCCTTAACTTTTGGTTCTTGTGACAGCTATCATCAAGGCAGTTAATATGGCAGAATCTCCACTATGGGGACAGCAAAAAAAAAATACACCAGAGGTCCTAACTCATCCCTGAATGGTCATTACATGGAAAGTGAATGAAAAGAACATATCTTGGATTTGGATATAAATGTGGAATAAAAGCAATTAATTACTAAAACGCACTTTAAATTGAAAAATAGGAATAGTTATATTCCAAATGACAGCTTTTATTATGACCCATGGCTTATACAGTAAATATACCCAAGGGCCAATTAATGAGAGTAGAGATTTTAAACATCAAGCGCAGTATATAGGAGAAATGTTTAAAGTTAAGGGATGAACAAAAAAAATTCATAGAGGAGCAAATATAACTGTGCAACACATGCCATGGAGTGAGTTATTGAAGAAAAAAATAAAAGATGGGGACAATGATAAATTCAATATGGCAATTATTTTGAATTATAATTTACAACATAAGAAAGTAAAGAACATAATTAAATAATTAGTCAGGTCAAAAAAAGACACAAGTCCATTTGGTTCAACCAACAAAAAAAAAAAAAAAATCATACAATCCCATATAAACAATCCTATATCCGCAGTTGATCCAGAGGAAGGCTAAAAACCCCAGCAAAGCATGATCCAATTTGCTACAGCAGGGGAAAAAACTCCTTCCTGATCCCCCAAGAGACTATCGGATATTCCCTGGATCAACTTTACCTATAAATGTTAGTACCCAGTTATGATATGTACATTTAGGAAAGAATCCAGGCCTTTTTGAAAGCAATCTACTGGGCTGGCCAGAACCAGTTTTGGAGGGAGTCTATTCCACATTTTCACTGTGAAGAAACCTTTCCATATTTGGAAATGAAATCTCTTTTCCTCTAGACGTAAAGAGTGCCCCTTTGTCCTCTTTCATGACCTTAAAGTGAATAACGACGCCAAGTTCACTATATAGACCACTTATGTGTTTATACATGTTGATCATATCCCCCCCCCCCCTTAATTTCCTCTTCTCAAGACAGAATATATTCAGTTCCTCTCATCTTTCCTCATTGTTGAGCTCCTCAATGCCTCTAATCAGTTTGGTTACCCTTTTCTGCACTTTCTCCAGTTCCCCGATATCCTATTTGAGAACTGGTGCCCAAAACTAAACTGCATTTTCTAGATGAGGTCTTACTAATGATCTGTAGTGGGGCAAAGTGATATCTCTCTCTCTGGAGTCCATGCCTCTTTTAACACAAGAAAGCAGCTTGGCATTGCATGCTATTATTAAGCTTATGATTCACCCCAAACCCCAAACCCCCAGATCCTTCTCCACTATGGAGTCCCCCAGTTATACCCCCCTAGTATGTATGATGCATGCATAGTCTTGGCCTTTAAGGGTATAAATTTATATTTATCAACATTAAACCTCATTTGCCACATAGTTGCCCACTTGAAACAGTGCATTGATGCCACCTTTTAAGTTGGAGACATCCTGTAAGGATGTTATTCCACTGCATAGCTTTGTGTCATCTGCAAAGACTGAAATTATACTTTCAATCCCAGACCCTATATCATTTATGAATATATTAAAAAGTAAGGGACCCAACCCTGGGGTTCCCCAATAATAATCTTAGACCATTTAGAGTAAGAATCATTAACCAATACTCTCTGAATTCTGTTTTTAGACAGTTTTCTATCCATTTAAAAACTGATCTTTTCAGGCCTGTAGACTTTACCTTACACATTAGCCGTGTGTGGCAGTGGCGTCGAGAGGTGGGGGCTGACCAGGGCTATAGCCCCGAGTGGGCCCCCAAAAAGCCCCGGGTCTCATGTGGAATCATTATAATTGTTAGCCCCGAGTGTATCACTGTCCAGTATGATCCTCCTCCTCTCTCTGTTGGGCCTCTACTGCCTGGCCTGCCGCCGCCACACTGGTTGCTAGTATTAGCTGCCGAATGGCGTCTAGCAACCAGTGATGTCACTCATCATGTGACAGCAGGAGAGGCTCCCAGGCAGCGTTCAGAGCAGAGGAGGATTTCAAATGCCTCCACGCCTAGAGCTGGCTCCGCTTCCACTCACCTCCCTCTTCTCCGGGTGGCATTGCAGCTCAAGCTCAGAGCCGAGGGAATAGTGACAGACAGCCAGGTGCAGGGGTGGACTGACCATTCGAGCAGTGCCCGAGGCCAGTAGGGGGGCACGCAGTGTTGTCATACTGCTAAAAATACTGAAGCTTTAGGAGTCATTCGTTCTTCCCACCTGTGTGCTGTGTGTAAACACTGGTGCGTGTAGAGCAGACCTCGGCAGAACGGAACTGACTGCTGTCCGGAGTCTAGTCCCCTGTCATGACTTTTAATCTTCAGTCTGCTGCCCTTTGCTGATAAGAGGACAGCTGTAACAGTCACCACGTTCCTGGGATGAGACACAGGAAGACGTCTTCTTTCAGGTGGGGTGAACTGCTCGTTAGGGGAAGGGGGAGGGGAAGGGGTCCCTTACATGAAGACAGATAGCCAACCAGCCTGTCATCATGTAACACATCTAGGGGAGCAATCTAAAATATCTCCCCCCACTCACCTGAACATATAATACAGCCCAGGGATGCAACAAAAAGAAATACCTTTAACAGTCACCCAAGTATAAAAAACAGGCAGGGGTTGCAACCTGAAATATGTAAATATGTTCCTCCAGTCACCCTGGACGCAACTAGTAATAACCCCCCCAGGCACCCTAATATGTAGACAACCTGGGGTGTGACCTGTAATATCTTCCCCCCGTTATCCCTACATATGAACAGCCTGGGGTGCTGATTTTCCCAACTTATGTCCTTATATACACTGCCATATCTTCCCTCCAGTTAGAAAGATGGTGGGGGTGGGGCAGGATATCTTCCCCTAATATTCCATATTTTCAAAGCCCAGCAGTGCACCCTGATATCTCTTTCCCCAAGTATCCTATGTGCGTTATTCATTCTTATAACTGTGAGATGAATGGCCTTAGTTATAGAAAATATTCTTTCTGCTTATTAGCCAATGGGGGGACATTAGATTGTAAGCTCCTCTGGTACAGAGACTGATGTTACTGGCTCAGTGGTCTCTGTACAGCACTGCAGTATATGTCAGAGCTATATAAATATATAATAATAATAGTGTGTGACTGTGGGTTGACATTAGAGTGTAAGCTCCTCTGGTACAGAGACTGATGTGACTGGCTCAGTGCTCTCTGTACAGCACTGTGGTATATGTCAGAGCTATATAAATGTATAATAATAATAGTGTGTGACTGTGGGGGAGGGGACATTAGAGTGTAAGCTCCTCTGGTACAGAGACTGATGTGATTGGCTCAGTGTTCTCTGTACAGGACTGCGGTATATGTCAGAGCTATACAAATAAGTATTAATGATAATAATGTGTGACTATGAGGTGACATTAGAGTGCAAGCTCCTCTCATGCAGTGTATAGTGCTATGGATTATGTCGGTGACTCGTGTGTATTGGTGTCATAATGGGTTCATAGAACATTTTATGGTGGGGCATTGGGCAGGGGTGGGGGGGGTGCATTGGGTTGAGCTTGGGCGGGACTTACTTTAAAATGTGGTAGGGGTTATTAAATTTACCTTCGGGCTGAAGCCCCTGTTCTTTTTCTCACCTAGCAATCACTTTTAAGCCATTTGGGGCTGTGTCAATACCATCCCCATCATGGACACAAGATCCCCCAAGCTCCTTTGTATACACAGAGCTGTAAAAAGTATTTAATACATTTGCCTTATCTTTGTCCCCAGCCAACACTCCAGATTATTTTCTCTTTGTCCCCAGTCAACACTCCAGATTATTTTGATAAGGGCCTACATGCTCAACCTGACCTTTTTACTATTAATATATTTGAAGAATTATTTGGGGTTTGATCCATTTTTTTTTTTTTTTTACAACCTGTTGTTCGTTATGACTTTTTGCATTCTTTATTTCCTTTTTACATATTCTGTTATATACTTTGTAACTTTTAAACAATGATAGTGTTCCTTCATTTTTATATCTTTTGAAAGCTCTTTTCCTATTATGTATAGCTTGTTTAACTTTGGCCGTGAGCCACATAGGTTTTATTTTTAGCCTTATAAACTTATTACCTATAGGAATATACATTGCAGTGAGTTTGCATACAGTCTTTTTAAAGAATTCCCATTTCTGTTCTGTGTTCATCAATGCCAATATTCCCTCACAGTCTAAGTCTTGAAGAGTAGCCCTCATCCTTGGATGATTTGCTCTCTTAAAGTTACAGTATCTCACAAAAGTGAGTACACCTCTCACATTTTTGTAAATATTTTATTATATCTTTTCATGTGACAACACTGAAGAAATTACACTTTGCTGCAATGTAAAGTAGTGAGTATACAGCTTTGTATAACACAGTAAATTTGCTGTCCCCTCAAAATAACTCAGCACACAACCATTAATGTCTAAACCGCTGGCAACAAAAGTGAGTACACCCCTAAGTCAAAATATTTTGTGTGGCCACCATTATTTTCCAGCACTGTCTTAACCCTCTTGGGCATGGAGTTCACCAGAGCTTCACAGGTTGCCACTGGGAGTCCTCTTCCACTCCTCCATGATGACATCACGGAGCTGGAGGATGTTAGAGACCTTGCGCTCCTCCAACTTCTGTTTGAGGATGCCTCACAGATGCTCAATAGGGTTTAGGTCTCGAGACATGCTTGGCCAGTCCATCACCTTTACCCTCAGTTTCTATAGCAAGGCAGTGGCCATTTAGGAGGTGTGTTTGGGGTCGTTATCATGTTGGAATACTGCCCTGCAGCTCAGTCTCCGAAGGGAGGGGATCATGCTCTGCTTCAGTATGTCTCAGTGCATGTTGGCATTCATGGTTCCCTCCATGAACTGTAGCTCCCCAATGCTGGCAGCACTCATGCAGCCCCAGACCATGACACTCCCACCACCATGCTTGACTGTAGGCAAGACACACTTGTCTTTGTACTCCCCACCTGGTTGCTGCCACACACGCTTGACACCATCTGAATCAAATAAGTTCATCTTGGTCTCATCAGACCACAGGACATGGTTCCAGTAATCCATGTCCTTAGTCTGCTTGCCTTCAGCAAACTGTTTGCGGGCTTTCTTGTACATCATCTTTAGACGAGTCTTCCTTCTGGGATGACAGCCATGCAGACCAATTTGATGCAGTGTGCGGAGTATGGTCTGAGCACTGACAGATTGACCCCCCACACCTTCATCCTCTGTAGCAATGCTGGCAGCACTCATACGTCTATTTCCCAAAGACAACCTCTGGATAAGACGCTGAGCACGTGCACTCAACTTCCTTAGTCGACCATGGCGAGGCTTGTCCTGAGTGGAACCTATCCTGTTAAACCGCTGTATGGTCTTGACCATGTTGCTGCAGCTCAGTTTCAGGGTCCTGACAATCTTCTAACAGCCTTGACCATCTTTATGTAGAGCAACAATTCTTTTTTTCAGATCCTCAGAGAGTTCTTTGCAATGAGGTGCCGTGTTGAACTTCCAGTGACCAGTATGAGAGAGTGAGAGTGATAACACCAAATTTAACACACCTGCTCCCCATTCACACCTGTGATCTTGTAACACTAATGAGTCACATGACACCGGGGAGGGAAAATGGCTAATTGGGCCCAATTTGGACATTTTGACTTAGGGGTGTACTGACTTTTGTTGCCAGCAGTTTAGACATTATAGGCTGTGTGTTGAGTTATTTTGAGAAGACAGAAAATTGACACTGTTATGCAAGCTGTACACTCACTACTTTACATTGTAGCAAAGTGTCATTACTTCAGTGTTGTCACATGAAAAGATATAATAAAATATTTACAAAAATGTGAGGGGTGTACTCAGTTTTTGTAAGGTACTATAAGTGTTTTATATTTCCCGTATGCGTTTTTTGTTTATCCCTAACATTAAATGAAATCATGTTATGGTCACTGCTACCCATATGTTCTTTTATATGAATATTAGTAATAAGCTCTGCATGGTTTGAGATTACCAGGTCCAGCAGAGCAAAAACCTTTGGTCTATACTAAAAGCAGATAGACATTTGGAGGACACAGAGGAGGTTGTGTATTGTATACAAAGCCCATGTGGCTTACAGTATACAGGGTGCACTAAAAAAAGCATTACATAAGAGGATAAAGGAACATATCTATAATATCACTATAGGATACAAAAAGCATTATTTATCAAAGCACGTTTATTATATCCTGATAAGAATCTTTCAGGTTAATTATTTCCATGGGTTGAAAAGTTTAAATTACATTGGTTGGGGAATAATAAAGTAAAACAATTAAGTCAGAAGGAATCCAGATGGAGATTCTGGAAAAAAAAAAATACATTAGAATCCAAAGGGTTCAATGTTGAGCTAGCTCTAAATTGCTTGACTTTTATACGTGTAGGTAATATTACAATTTGAAGACTAGATGGTGTTGACGGACATTTTAACATTTATAAAGATATTAACCACTTAAGCCCCGGAAGATTTTACCCCCATTCCGACCAGGGGGTATTTTGCGATTCGGCACTGCGTGACTTTAACGGACAATTGCGCGGTCGTGCGACGCTGTACCTAAACGAATTTGGCGTCCTTTTTTTCCCACAAACAGAGCTTTCTTTTGGTGGTATTTGATCACCTGTGCGATTTTTTGATCACACGCTATAAACAAAAAAAGAGCGTCAATTTTGCAAAAATAGCAATATTTTTCACATTTTTTTATATGAAATTCCCCCCCCCCAAAAAATGTAAAAATCAAAATTTTTTAATATTTTCAGCCAATTTGTTTTATGCTACCTATGTTTGGTAAAAAAAATCGCAAAAAGCGTATTTTGATTGGTTTGCGCAAAAGTTATCGCGTTTACTAACAAAGGGAAAGATTTTTGTCATTTTTGTTGTTTTTTTTTTAACGCGTAATGGCGGCGATCTGCGATTTTTTTTGCGGTACTGCGACATTGCGGCGGACAGATCGGACCCTTGACTGACATTTTTGACACTTTTGGGGTTACCAGTGACATTTCTACAGTAATCAGTGCTATATATATGCACTGTTACTGTAAAAATACACTGGTAGTGAAGGGGTTAACTTTATTTGGGAGGGAGGGGCTGTGTGTGTCCCTAGGGGCGTGTTTTCTACTGTGATTGGCTGTGGCTTGAGCTGTAAGGACACTGATCAATGGATCTACATAGTAGATCCATGTGATCAGTGTCTTTACAGCGAGAAGAATGACAGGTCGCTTGTTTACACAAGCTGCCTGACATTCTCCCTCTCCCCCGCCGATCGCCGAGTGGCCGGCGGACATCGGGTCCGCTGGTCACGCGCGCGGGGGGGTCCGTGACCACGCAGGAGCGCGCCTCCGGCGGCGCGCGCTCGCTCCCTAGACCCTCACAAGCAAGCAACGTAGCCCTACGTTAGTTTGCCTGTGAGGGGCTGACCGCCGACGTAGATAGTCGTGCAGCGGTCGGCAAGTGGTTAAAAACTAAGGGTCCCTACACTGAACCTTGGGGTTCACCACTAATAAGCTTAGACCATTCAGAGTAAGAATCATTAACCACTACTCTCTGAATTCTATCTTTTACCCAGTTTTCTATCCATTTACAAACTGATCTTTCCAAGCCTGTAGGCTTTACCTTACACATTAGCTGTGGGTGGGGAACTGTGTCAAACGCTTTTCCAAGAATCCAAGTATACTACATCCACAGCCACCCCTCTGTCCAAGGTTTTACTTACCTCCTCATAAAAAGAAATCAGGTTTGTTTGACAACTTCTGTCTTTCATGAATCCATGCTGTCTGTTGATTAAATATTTTTTCCCAGCAAGAACTCATCTATGAGGCTTTTATTAAACTCTGTAGTATCTTTCCATCTATAGAAGTTAAACTAACAGGTCTATAGTTACTTGGTAAAGACTATAAAGACTATTTTAAATATAGGCACTACATTATGCCCATCCAGTGGTACTATTCCAGTCCATACTGAGTTCCTAAAAATTAGAAACAATGGCTTTGAAATGACAGAGCTCAATTATTTTAGGATCTATGGGTGTATGCCATCTGGTCCAGGTGCGTTTTTCACCTTTATTCTGTCTAAATATGTCTTGACCATATTACTTTTAAGCCATTATGGATTATTTGGGGCTGTGTCAATACTGATGTGAATGTGCAATGTATATGTAAAGCGCTGCGTAAATTGACAGCGCTATACAAGAACCTGAAATGAATAAATAAATAATACCATCCCCATCATGGACTTGAGCTCCCCAATGAAAGATACAAATCTTTCAGGTTTACAATTTCAGTGTGTTGAAAAGTTTAAACTAGATTGGTTGGGGAATAATAAAGTAAAACAATTAAGTCAGAAGGAATCCAGGTGGATATTCTGAAAAAAAAACATTAGAATCCAAAGGGTTAAATGTTGAGCTAGATCTAAATTGCTTTATTAATGACTTTTAAAAGTATAGGTAATATTAAAATTTGAACACTAGATGGCGTTGATGTACATTTTAACATTTATAAATATTTTAAAAAGCAAGGGTCCCAACACTGAACCCTGGGGTTCACCACTGATAACCTTAGACCATTCAGAGTAAGGATCATTAACCAATACTCTCTGAATTCTATCTTTTAGCCAATTTTCTATCCATTTACAAACTGATCTTTTCCCAGCAAGAACTCATCTATGTGGTCTTTTATTAAACTCTCCAGTATCTTTCCAACTATAGAAGTTAAACTAACAGGTCTATAGTTACTTGGTAAAGACTTTGATCCCTTTTTACATATAGGCACCACATTGGCCCTACACCAATCCAGCGGTACTATTCCAGTCCCTACCGAGTCCCTAAAAATTAGAAACAATGGCTTTGAAATTACAGAGCTCAATTCTTTTAGGACCTATGGGTGTATGCCATCTGGTCCAAGTGCTTTATTCACCTTTATTCTGTTTTAATATTTCTGGACCATATTACTTTTAAGCCATTATGGATCATTTGGGGCTGTGTCAATACCATCCCCATCATGGACTTGAGCTCCCTCATGAAAGATAAGAATCTTTCAGGTTTAGCCTGCATTCATACTGCAGCGGCACAACTCTGTACTACTTCGGGGGCGACTTATGAAGTCCCGTGCACCGCGACTTCGGCGTGACTTGCACGGACTTCATATAATGGAAGTCTATGCAAGTCGCTCTGAGGTCGCCCCGAAGTAGTATAGGACCCTTTTTCTAAGTCAGAGCGACTTGTGTCGCTCCTATTAGAACGGGTCCTGTAGCAGTCAATGGACCGCGACGGACCGCGACTTGTCAGGCTGACAAGTCGCGGCAGTGTGAATGGACTCTTACAATTTCAGTGTGTTGAAAAGTTTAAACTACATTGTTTGGGGAATAATAAAGTAAAACAATTAGTCAGAAGGAATCCAGGTGGATATTCTGAAAACAAAAAACATTCGAATCCAAATGTTGAGCTAGATCTAAGTTGCTTTATTAATGGCTTTAAAAGTATAGGTAATATTCAATTTTGAACACTAGATGGTGTTAAGGTACATTTTAACAGGGGTTAAATATCAAAAAAATAGTAGCTAAGATTTTATGTTATTGCAAGTTTTTTTTTTAATAAATACAGTAGTTTGGCTTTATTCTAAAGATTTGTAGTGGGATATACTTAGTTCTAAGTAGTTTTAAAAATATGTATAGTGGTCTGTGAGTAAGGATATATCACCATGGCAGCCAATAAACAAGCAGGGGTGTTATAAACCAGAATGTAACACTGGCAGGGAGAGTGATGTCATTACGTTTTACTGAAAGTGAGCAGGCCCCAGGTCGAGCGGTGCTGCTCGCAACAGCGGTCAGTACTTAACCACTTCAGTCCCAGAAGATTTACCCCCCTTCATGACCAGGCCATTTCTTGTGATACCGCACTGCGTTACTTTAACTGACAACTGCGCGACCGTGCGACCGTGCGATGCTGTACCCATGTACCCTTATGTCTTTTTTTTCCCCACAAATAGAGCTTTCTTTTGGTGGTATTTGATCATCTCTGAAGTTTTTATTTTTTGCGCTTGTGTATCTTTTATACTGAGGGGACGTGGCGGAAAAAAAGTCCAGACAAAGCAAGTTCAGTGAGGAGAGAGGAGAGTGGACAGCTGAGGAGCCTGGGATTAACCCCATCAGGGAAAGGCATATTTAGACCTGGAAACCGGTCAAAACTGTATGTGAGCACAGTGGTGAAAGGTGGTGGGAGTAACTGCAAAATTGTATTAACTAAAATCCACAAGGGTGAAGGTGGAAAAACTGTGGGACATGAGAAGCACATTTAAAGGGGAAAATATTTAGAGCCGGTTCACATAAATTCCACAGATTATCAAAAAGCCTAATGTGCGATTCCAAGCATGCTCCAAGTGAAAGATGTGCAAAACACTTCCTTAGTAGGGAGCGATTCACAAATATCTCACCGTTGATCTCAGCATAGAAAAAAAACTGTTCAGTCGCAATGAATGTAAAAGGACACGAGGCCATACAATGCGATTAGAGGTGAAGCAATCTAACCTCAGGCTACGCAGGGGGTTTTTCACAGTAAGGGCTACAAGGTTGTGGAACTCTCTACCACAAATGGTGGTAACTGTGGGGAGTATGGCTACTTTTAAGAGACTCTTGGATGTACATCTCAAGGATCAAAACATTCAGGGGTATGAGAAATGAATAGGTCCACACACACCTACACAGGTTGAACTGGATGGACTATTGTCTTTATTCAACCTCAACTGCTATGTAACTATGCGATGACAGACATTGCATGTGATTCGCAGCGCACTGCTCTGCGAATCACATGCGATGTCTGTGCGATGCGAATTCAGCCATACAGATTGTATGGCTGAATTCGCATCGCATTCGAACACAATTCACACAGGACCCTTTTTTAGGTCTGCACCAAAATTGGATCTCATGGCTGTTCACACCTATGCGATCCGATTCTTGTTCAAACTGACAGTTCACACTGCGATATGCGAACAGATCTGGGGGTGGCGTTAACTTTGTAATGACATCCCCAGCGATTTGCATATGGCAATGTGAAATGTGAATTCCGGCATCGCATATGTGTGAAGCGGGACTTAAAAGAAGAAAAGCAGTACTAACTGAACTAAAGTCACCTGGGACTGTCACATTTCTTTTATTTTATTATATTGTACACGAGAAAGTTTGTCACTGAATAATGAAAGCAGTTTTGTGGTTTGAAAGTAAGGTTTTGATTTAAAAACATGAATTGCATTGCACATGGATAGGCGCAGCCAACATTTTTGATTTTATTTGTGTCCAATCACAGCGGGAGCTGGTCGGACGGGAGAAACCACTTAGGGTCCTTTCACATAGGTGTTCCGTATGTCCGTTTTTCCTCCCATCCGTTTGCAGATAAAAAACTGACATAATGTATCTCTATGGACTAGCAGACGTTAGCGGATGACCATCCACTGACATCCGTTTTTCGTCCATTCCGTTCAGTTCCGTTTTTTGAGACAGAAGAGAACCCTATTTTTCTTCTGTTTAAAAAACGGAACAGACGCAAATACAGATGTCAGCGGATATCATCTGCTAATGTCCACTAGCCCATAGACATACATTATGTCCATTTTTCATCCGCAAACGGATGGATGAAAAACGGGCATACGGAACGGACCCTACAAAAGTGACATCTGTGTCCATTTAAAAAAGTCACTGAACGGAAAAAAAAAACAGAGCTGACCGTGTGAAAGGACCCGAACATGTGCATGATTTCACGCAGGAGAGGGGCCGCCCCGCAGTATTTATATGTGGGGTGGTCGGCAAGTGGTTTGGCTTATATATACACTGTTTCTTTGTGGTGCACCAAAAAAGACCACATTTACAAAGCTAAATCTGGTGGATCAGGGTGTGATGATCAGCAAGAGGAGATCCCTGGAAAACTGTAACTAACAAATAAAAAAATTCAGTATGGCTGATGGTTTTTCCTCCTGCCAAGGTCGGTCAGCTAGGAAAAGCCTGTACATATAGATTTGTATGCATTGGCATATGCCAGTTTCCTGGTATGTCCTTACCTGGTCAGACTAGATGACAGTCATGTTCTATCTATCGGCATATTTTGGTGTAATAAGGCTAGAAAATACACAGATGTATTCCCGAAATCTCACTTCTGATCTACCTACAGCATTGTTTCTCCTTTCCCATTAATCTGGACACAAATTTATCATTTTGATGGAGTAATCAAACTTTGATTGTATTTTTGGCAATATCGCAAAGCAATCTAAATAAAATTTAAAAAAATGATGGTCCCAAATAACCACAAGGGGATAGGATCAATATACAGAAGCCTTGATCGAACCCAAGAGAAAAAAATATACAATCATTTGTAGACATTTGCATTTTTTCTGGGGATTCTTCAATAAACTGTATTGAATTTGTCAACTTATTACCCAATTTCAACCCTAGAGTCAATTGAACTCTGGCTGTTAATACTCATGGGTGGTAGATGGCTTTGTTTTTGGTGAGTACATGTAATCACATTTGTAATTCCCAGTACTGTAGTTGGAAACTGGAAAAAAATAACTGCAAATTACCATGTTTACTGTCTTTCCATGTTGGCTTTAGGCTCCATGTACAAGGGACGTTAGAAAAAACGTGCTGCAAAGCTAGTTCTGACACCGGGAAAAAGCAGCTGTTAAACGTGCTTTCAGTAGCTTTTTCCATTTGCTTTATTGCACGTTTGGCCACGTTGCTTTTAGCAGCGTGTTTTCTGCCTCCATTCAAAATAAATGGTTCCCTATGGGAGCCTATTGATTTGAATGGAAGTCGCACCGCAAGTCGGATCAGGATGATTCGACTTGCAGCGCGACTTGCACTGTGAGAATCTTGAGGGGGAACTCCATGCCAAAAATGGGAAAAAAAACTGCGTGGGCCCCCCCCCCCCCAGGTTCCAAACCAGGCCCTTCGGGTCTGGTATGGAATTTGGGGGTAGCCCCACGGCGTGGGGTCCCCCCCAAGATCCATACCAGACCCTTATCCGAGCATGTATGCACCATCATAGGGGGCAACGCCCACAATGGCTATATAACAAGCTGCAGAGACCGGAGACTGGCATAATCACCGGAGACATCGTCGGAGGAGGACCGGAGGAAGAAGAAGAAGAGAAGAGCTGAGGGCAAAAGAGCAGAAGAGCGGACAGCAAAAGAGCAGAAGAGCGGACAGCAAAAGAGCAGAAGACCAGGAGAGGGAGAAGACCAGAGAAGAACAGATGAAGATTTTTAATAAACTTTCCAAAATGTCTCCTGTCGTTATTTACATACACTGCCTTTTATGGGGTGAATGGGTAGGGGTACAGTGTACCCCATACCCATTCACGTAGGGAGGGGGTCCGGGATCTGGGGGGCCCCCTTGTTAAAGGGGGCTTCCAGATTCCGATGAACCCCCTGCCCGCAGACCCCCATAACCACCGGCCAGGGTTGTGGGGATGAGGCCCTTGTCCTCATCAACATGGGGGCAAGGTGCTTTGGGGTGGGGGGGTGCAGAGCCCTTCGGGGTGCACAGCCCTTCGGGTCTGGTATGGAATTTGAGGGTAGCCCCACGCCGAAAAAACGGCGTGGGGTCCCCCCCCAAAATCCATACCAGACTTGCGGTGCGACTTCTATTTAAATCAATAGGCTCCCATAGGGAACCATTGATTTTGAATGGAAGACAAAAAACTTATAACGTGGCTGAACGTATGTTCATCACATTCGGTCACGTTTGGTCACGTTTGGTCACGTTCGGCCGCGTTTCTGCATTTGAAACGCCAGGAAACACACGTTCAAACGCAAATAATTGCGTTCCCTGAACTCAACTGCCTGCAAATGACTGTAAACGACCCTGTGTACATGAACAGATAAGATAACATGTAGGTGGGTTCAGGGACTTCTGAAAAAAAACACCCAACTGCTCCTAAACGGCCATTTACAATGTCCCGTGTACATGGAGCCTTAGATTGTAGGCTTAGTTTGTATAGGTTAGTTTATTTTATTTTATGTACAATATTTAACCACTTCCCGCCCGCCCTATTACAGATTGACGGCGGGAATGTGGTTGAGTTATCCTGACCGGACGTCATATGACGGCGGCAGGATAACTCCGCTCTGGGCGCCCCCCGGGGGCGCGCAGAGCGGCGATCGGTGATGCGAGGTGTCAGTCTGACACCCTGCATCTCCGATCTCGGTAAAGAGCCTCTGACGGAGGCTCTTTACCATGTGATCAGCCGTGTCCAATCACGGCTGGTCACATAGTAAATAGGAACAGCCGTTGATCGGCTTTCCTTAGTTCGTGCCTGACAGGCACGAGTAAAGGAGCGCCGATCGGCGGCTCCCCTGACAGGGGGGGGGGTCGGCACTGGTAATCAGATCATTGATTACCAGTGCAGACCCTCGGGGGGGGGATGCCACTAGATCCACCAGGGATGCCCACTATGACCCCAGGGATGCCCACTATGACCCCAGGGATGCCCACTATGGCCACCAGGGATGGCAATCAGGGCTCAGGGAGCCCCCCATTGCCCTCCCCATCAGTGATGCCCACCAGTGTCCTCCCTATCAGTGCTGCCCACAAGTGCCCATCACTGCCATCCTTTAGTGTCGCCCACCAGTGCCCATTATTGCCCACCAATGCCGCCTATCAGTGCCCATTAGTGCCCATCAGTGCCGCCCGTCAGTGCCGATCAGTGCCGCCCATCAGTGCCCACCAGTGCCGCCTATCAGTGCCCATTAGTGCCCGTCAGTGCCACCTATCAATGCCCGTCAGTGCCACCTATCAGTGTCCATCAATGCCGCCTATCAGTGCCCAGCAGTGCCGCCTATCAGTGCCCGCCAATGCTGCATATCTGTGCTACCTATCAGTGCCACATATCAGTGCCTATCAGTGCCGCCTATCAGTGCCGCCTATCAGTGCCACCCCATCAGTGCCACCCCATCAGTGCCACCCCATCAGTGCCTCCTCATCAGTGCCTGTCAGTGCAGTCTCATCAGTGCTAATCAGTGCAGGAAAAAAATTATTTATTTACAAAATTGTATAACAAACAAAAATTTTTTTTTTTTTTTTTAAACTTTTCGGTCTTTTTTTATTTGTTTAGCAAAAAGTAAAAATCGCACAGGTGATCAAATACCACCGAAAGAAAGCTCTATTTGTGGGGGGAAAATGACATAAATTTGGTGAAGGTACAGTGTTGCATGACCGCGCAATTGTCATTCAAAATGCAACAGCGCTAAAAGGGGAAAATTGGCCTGGGCGGGAAGGGAGGGAAGTGCCCTGTATTAAAGTGGTTAATTAGAAAATGGTGAAATATAAAAAATTTGAAAATTAATAAATTGACTAATACCAAGAACTTAATGATTAATAAAAACATTATCCCTCTTTTTTATCCTTAATTTAAGTCTGAACTCTAGGCATATAAAGGGTTGCCTTTTAAACCAGTTAATATCCTTTAGGAAAAAAATTACATTTATTTTTAAATACAAGTGCCTGAACTTTATATTTGCTATCTGTAATCACTTGCACAGTAGGCCGGTTCCCACCACAGAAACGCAGTCCGGATGTGTTTCAGATGCATTTATGCATACCCGTTTTTATGTGTTTTAAATGCAATCTTGCTTTTTTTGTCCCCCCAAAGTTTCCTGGGGTTTTTTGTTTTTTGTCATGCTGCAATGCTTTTTGGATGCGTTTAGATACATTCCAGTGCATTTTTGATGCATTTATGATGCGTTGTGCCGCATTCCAGTTCAGTTCCTTGTAGAAAAATGCAGCATGTTCTACTTTTGTTGACTGTACTGGAACAAACTGCAATGGTGTGAACTTTGCAATTGAAATCCATCTATGTGTTTTCTGATTAAAAAAATAAAATAAAACGCACTGGACTGCATGTGGTTTGAACTGGCCCTAGGACTGGTGGAAGCCAAGGACCAACAGTCTGAATCATTTAGGTTCTACTACATTCCAAAGAGCTGGCATTATTTTTGTGTATGTGCTTTAGGTATGTGTCAGCTGAAACACATCTTCCACCTTTAACTGAAACTGGAATCTGCTATTTCTGTGTACAGTAAAACCTTGGATTGCGAGCATAATTCGTTCCGGAAGCATGCTTGTAATCCAAAGCACTCTTATATCAAAGCGAATTTCCCCATAAGGAATAATGGAGACTCAGATGATTCGTTCCACAACCATTTATTCATAAATCCTTCAATTTATAGTCCATATAAAAAGATTATAGCATTGCGATAGGATGTGTAACCATAAAATGTCCATCCACAAATAGCCCAAATAGCCACTTCCACAAGGGGATTGGAAGCAAAATCCAGCAGGAGCTACAGGGTATCAAAGAGAAGAGAGGCGCCTCTAAGTGTTGCAATAAGGTTCCATTTAATGAAGGTTCAACATTTAGCAACTCACATGGTTGATGAATAAAACAGTCACATCTAAGTATGCAGGCATCCGGGATAAAGCTGTCCACATAGACTATCTTCTGCACCGCCAGCTGCTAGTCTGTAATCCTGACCGGGAAGACCACCCTGGAGTAAAGCGATGTGAAAGCGAGGGGCAGCATGGAAAGGATGATGTAGATGGCGGTGCGGAGGATGGTCCTATGTGGACAGCTTTACCCCGGATGCCGGCATCCTTAGATGTGCCTGTTCCAATCATCAACCATGTGAGTTGCTAAATGTTGTACCTTCATTAAATTTAACCATATTGCTACACTAAGAGGCGCCTCTCTTCTCTTTTATACTCAGCTGTGACTTGAGGCTACTTGTATATCAAGACATCGCTTGTATATCAAGTCAAAATTTATTTGAAAATTTTGCTTGTCTTGCAAAGCGCTCTTAAACCAAGTTACTCTCAAACCAAGGTTTTACTGTATGTGCTTTTGGTATGTTGCCTTCTCCTTCTGTTGCCATGTGAGCATTACCATGATGTTGTTTTTTGTTGCTCTGGACTATCTTACCTAAGTTTTATATGCTGATATTATCTTTATACCTCTGGCCTCTTGCTAGTCTAACTTTAGAAATGAAAGACTTTGACTGTTAGGCATCCTTATATTCACTCATGAATAATTAACAAACTTCCACCCCCACCCTTATAACAGTATAAATTTAGAACACCCTTAAGGCGTTAGCACGTTGCTGGGGAAGCATGTTGCTGGGGGAGCACGTTGTGGGGCTTCCTTCTCTAAGGCTTCTTTCTCTAAATGATTCTTTATACAAGTGGTATGCACTTCAAGCTCTGCACTTCAGCGATTGCACAAAGCGAACATAGATTGCAAATTAGACTGAAAAGCACCAAAAAAGCTGCAGGTGACCCTGTCTCTCTATTCAGCTCTCCTTCCACTCTGTAACATGCGCTCTCTACCACTCCTTCTGGCAGTTGTGACCTCTCTCCTTAAACTCTCTTACCTTCATCCCTCTTCTCCACCCCACAGGTTATATATACCACCCTGCCTTCTGTCCTTTCCCTATTACTGCTCCCACCAACTCTTGCTAATTCTACATCCATATACTGAGAAAACCTCCAGGACTCTGGGGCATGTCCCTTCATATAAGTCACACTCCCACATTACCTCCCTCGACCTCCTGCTTCTCCTAACCTCTGGTGACATATCCCCAAACCCTGGTGTCAGGTCACCTGTGGCCAGGTGACAACTGCACCCTGTTGGAGGCAGGGGCGCAGCGCAAGGTAGTGAACCCAATAGCAGACTGCTGCGGATGGACCGGAACGTGAGCCCAAGATTCCCCAGGGCGCGGAGTCTAAGACCCAGCATGTGTTCACCAGAGCCTCTAGTGGTGAGGATGGACTTCGCTGCAGCTGGGCCCAGGTCGCGGCCCCTGGGGTCCCCCAGGTCACGCTCCGTAGGGAGAGAAGGGAAGCAGCCACTCAGGACACACAGAATGGTGATGGGTAAGCCGAGGTCAGGGTAACAGGCAGACAAGAGTAGTCAAGGGACAGGCCAAAGGTCAGGGTAACAGGCAAACAGGAATAGTCAGAGACAAGCCAAAGTCGGTACACAGAAGAGTAGTTCAAGCACACGGCAAACAGGAAACAGGAACTAACACTGTTGAACAGCAAAGCATACCTGCAGTGCGCTGGTTAATATAGACTTCCTGTGATGACCTGGGCGGGGCAGGAACAGGAAGTAGAGGTGATAAAAAGGAGCCAGAAGGAAGAGTCTGGCCCTGACCTCGTATTCCTTAGGAATGGGCAAAGGCATGAGGAGACCAGCAGGAGCTTGTGTGGAGGATTTAGACTGAGCACAGACATGACAAGCCTTGACATAGTCTTTGACCTCCGAGCGGAGATTAGGCCACCAGTAGTGACGGCTGATGAGCAAGAAGGAC
Source organism: Pelophylax lessonae (assembly GCF_965119305.1). NCBI lineage: Eukaryota > Metazoa > Chordata > Amphibia > Anura > Ranidae > Pelophylax > Pelophylax lessonae. The sequence goes on from NC_138771.1 coordinate 297,987,888, forward strand.
CGGAGAAAACCTGCGTGGCCCGCCACCTTGGAATCATGTGCCCAACGGAGAATCTTAGCTCTTAGCTCAGTGGGGACAAAGGTCTTACCAGGAGGAATTTTTGAGTCCAGGGTGGTAGAATGGGCAACAATGCATGAAGTTGGGGCAATCGGCTCAGGTTCAGGAGTCTACTTCTTGTCCAAAGTGTCAAAGGACCTGTGGGGTCCTCATCTGATTTGTTACAAAACGCATCCCGGTAATCGCTGTATGCAGCGGGAAGGTCAGAAGATACCGATGTGGTAGCAACCGGAAGTCTCTCCTTTGGAGTCATCTTGGAAAGGCATGACGAGAGACATAAGGGGGTCCCAAGCCAGGATCTGCCCAGAGACCCAGTCCACATGGGGAGTGTGGAGCTTTAGCCAAGGAAGGTCCAATACAATGGGAGTAGAGGCTTTGGGCTGGATGAGAAAGGATATCCATTCCTGGTGGAGAATCCCCACTGACATCCTAATAGGTAGTGTCTGGAAGCGAAAAGGGCCCCTGGAAGAACAGTGCCATCAATTGCCGAAACTACTAACGGCGTAGAAAGGGGTGAAAGGGCGAGCTTCATAGAAGAAGCAGTTCTCCAGTCCATAAAGTTGCCAACAGCCCCAGAATCCAGATATGCAAGGGTTGATTGGGGAGAAGTGCTTACATGAAGGGACACCGGAAGAAGAAGACGGGAAGGCGATGCTTCTGGATTCAATATTCCACCTTCTAAATGTATTACCCGAGCGTTTCCCGGGCGAAGCGAGCAGGAGTCACGAAAGTGGCCCTTGCCTCCACAATAGAGGCATAAGCCCAAAGTTCTGCATCTAGCATGTTCTTCGGGGGTTAGTCTGGTCCGGCCCAACTGCATAGGTTCCTCAAAAGGCAGAGGATGCTCCGCGGAACGATTTGAGGGGAGCTCAGACTGGTTAGGGCCTAGGGAGTGCTGGCATCTTTTTTCTATGGGTTGCATAGGTTCCCCAACAGGCCGAGGATACTCCACGGGACGAAGTGAGGGGAGCTCGGAGTGGCTAGGACCTAGGGAGTGTTGGCGTTTTTTTTTTTCTATGGACCTCTCCTGAAAACGAATATCGATCTGGTTGCACAAGGAGCAGTGCTGTATTTTGGCCTAGGCCAACAAGGCCTAGGCCTAGGGCGGCACTTTGTGGGGGGGCGGCGCCCGCATGAGAAAAAAAAAACAGACCCATCCTCTAAATTTCGTCTCTGCTGTGTCTGCCTTCCGCGGCCACCTCCTGCACACATACAGTTCCCGAAGCGGCTTGCTATCGGCATATCAGCAGCAGTACGAGGCAGGGGCGGACTGACCATTCAGGCCAGTAGGGGGCCCCCATCATGATGAGCGGCTGAGGTGCGATAGTGGCAGATCTTCCTCCTCTGGTCAGTGTCCATGAGCTCTCCCTAACCTGCACTGATAGCTCGGGCTCGGTGAGTGGGACAATGGAAGTATCGGCTCTCCTTCCCCCTGCTGACAGCCAGAGAAAGCATGCCGATCCCTGACCATCACAGCCACCTACATCCAGCACCTAGGACATGAGCCGTTGCAGTGATAATAGAGGAGTTCGGGGGAGAGGAAGGGGAGGAGTGAGCGGGCACACACATCATACATAGCATCAGGACTTACAGGTGAGGCTCTCTCTTTGTATGACTCCTGCTACAGCAGCAACTTTGCCCTCCAACTTTACTTTCCCTCTCTCTGTGTACTGTCTGCAGGTCTACATCTTCCCGGTAAGATGAGACAATCACACCCACCCCACCCCCCCTCTCTTCACCGTCTCCTGTTTGTTTGCTCTCCCCTCACATGTATCTTCACTGCTCTCATCCTGCACCCTTCTGTCTAAGATCTGACCATTGCCAGCACTGACTGTCTGACTTACACCCTTTCCATCCCAGATTACTTGTTAACTCTTCCAGCAGCTCAGTTCATTATCTGCAGTCATTTAAGGTGGCTGTAGTAGGAATGAAATAAGGTCCACAGCCACCTTAAGAGCCGGGTCACACACATGCAATGACAGACATTGCATGTGATTCGGAGCGCACTGCTCTGCAAATCACATGCGATGTCTGTGCATTGCAAATTCAGCCATACAGTCTGTATGGCTGAATTTGCTTTGCATTCAGATCAAAGTCACACAGGACCCTTTTTTGGTCCGCACCAGAATCAGGTCACATGTGTGTTCACACCTATGCGATCCAATCCATGTCCAAACTAACAGTTCGCACTGTGATATGTGAACTGCCTGTGAGTCAAGTGTGATGCGGGAACCCGCAGGGTTCCTGCATCGCATATGTGTGAACCGGCACTAAATGACTGCAGATAATGTACTGAGCTGCTGAACAGTTGGAAGATATAAAAAGTCATCTTGGATGAAAAGGGTGTCAGGCAGTCAGTGTGTGTGTGAAAACATGTAAAATAAGCCTACGCGCTGACCATCAACCAGATGTAGTAAAAGATGAGAGATGATAAATAGAGTAAGAATATATGGGATAAAAGGGGCTTATAGATTAGCAGCCAATTCTTAGCAGTGTCTCCACATACATATATCAGGGTAAGTAATAGAATAAAATCGGCGCCCAATCACCCCCAATATAATAAAATCACAGGAATAAATAGTAAAAATTCTAAAACCAAGCAAAGCAACTGCAAAAAAGCAATACACAATTGTGGAAAATATATGTGATAATAATAACGTGCAAAAAGAATTGCAATAAATAAACAAGGAATAATAATGCAGTGAAATAATATCGCAAAGTGATAAAGTGCATAGTGGAATGTGTATAATAACACAAATTGGCATAAAAAAAGGTTTCACTGAAAAAAACAGTGATGGAAATAAATCATTTTATACGTAAATAAAGTGCACCGTGCTTCAAAGATCAGTCAAATCCAATAATGGAACAAAAAACATATGGGCTAATCCTACTATAAAAGTGATATGTGCACAATATAAAAAAATCACAGTGGTGAGGAAGTGACAAAAAAAATAGTCAAATTAATAAAACAATCATGATACCCCAAAAAAATAATGGGTGAGATAAAAAAGAATAAAGGTATAAAAATGTATAGAAAAAAGTTCATCAGTTCATACAGAACATCAAAGTTCATAAAGAAAGTGCTGGTGAGAAAATAACTCCAGAAGTGTGGGAAACTCCGTATAGTGCGGGAAACTGATTTAATCACTGTGGTGGTGAGCTAAATCCTAAAATGAGTGAAATGGACGTTCACCTCCAAAACACTCAAAATGAGCGTTTGTACCAAAGGTAACAGGATCTCCACTGTAGAAATAGGGGTCCAGTGATGGTTCCTTTAAAACAAGAGGCTCCTCTGGTCCTTATTGGAAAGCCAGCAACAGCATCAAGGGGTAAAAACCTATGAAAGGTTGGAAGCTGCAGACAGAGCGTCCATTCTGGCTGATCAAGGGAGTTGGAGATTTTTATGCAAAATATTCTTGCAGCTTCATCGATTACACACCAATCATCACCATAGATGGAAGATAACGCTTCAATCTCATCAATCTCACTGTTTACAATTATCTGCAGAAGGTACAGAAGTTGTCCATGTACCTTCTGCAGATAATTGTAAACAGTGAGATTGATGAGATTGAAGCATTATCTTCCATCTTTAAATCTTTGAAGCATGGTGCACTTTATTTACGTATAAAATGATTTATTTCCATCGCTGTTTTTTTCAGTGAAACCTTTTTTTCACCTTTCTTTCACGCCAATTTGTGTTATTATACACATTCCACTATGCACTTTATCACTTTGTGATATTATTTCACTGCATTATTATTCCTTGTTATTTATTGCAATTCTTTTTGCACGTTATTATTATCACATATATTTTCCACAATTGTGTATTGCTTTTTTGCAGTTGCTTTGCTTGGTTTTAGAATTTTTACTATTTACTCCTGTGATTTTATTATATTGGGGGTGATTGAGCGCCGATTTTATTCTATTACTTACCAGTGTGTGTGTGGACCCCTAGAGAGGAATGTCCATATCTGAGACCACACTTGTAAAGAAGACCTTAGGAGCTCATCTCATTCACACAGCTAGATGGGGCAGTACAAGCAGGCAGTTGAGCTAAAGTTTTACTACCCCCGAACCCCCCCCCCCCCCCCAGTGCTGTTCAATGGCAAAAATTAAATTGTATGTCACCATGATTGTGGTGTACCAAAACGACACTGCAAGGGCCTGCAATGAACATGGCTGGGGGCCTGGGGCATTGTGGGTCTGCACTTTCACAGTAATAAAAGGCAGTGAGTAAATGACATTTTGCCCCCTCACTGCTTGTCAAACACCACAATAGCCACCCATCCAAATTAGCCCTTAAAGTCCTTTTAGCTCCCCTTCCTCTCTCCGAGTTCCCCCTAGAGCCCCTTAGTTTCATGCATTCCAACAGAGCGAGTTCCCCTCCTTCATCCCACTGACATACAGTAGATGCCAAATTAGTCCTCCTCAGATTGACAAGTGACGCAGTCTGATGATGATCATTAAAGGACAGTTAAATGTTTCCTTAGACCCTATCACACAAGGGGGACTCCCCTTAGCTCAGTGGGGGATCTGTCCATTGATCAGAGCAGAGCAGACAGATGACAGGTCCGTGTCCACTCAGTTTATGCAGAGTGGCCACGGATCAAACCAACGCTGCTCTATGGGCAGTCGGGCGTACATGGACTCCACTGTCTGTTTATGCCCAACTACCCTCCGATCCACCAGAGGTGGAGCTCTAAGAGGAAAAGGTGGAGCATAAAGAAGAAGGGGTGTGGTTTACAGATGACAGGGCGGGTCTGAAACAGGAAAGGGTGTGGCCTTGACAGGAAGGGGTGGGTCATAGTTAAATTAGGGGGTGCATGAAGTTAGTCAGGCCTAGGGCAGCACAAAACCTAAATACACCACTGACAAGGAGATGACATTGTCCAGACCGTCGGGAATGGTTCTTCCAGCTAATTCGTCCTTCACTCGGTCAGAGAGACCCTGCAAAAAGGTAGCGACCAGGGCCTCATTGTTCCAGCTCAATTCAGCTGAGAGGATACGGAACTGGAGAGCATATTGTCCCACCGAACGGGATTCTTGGTGGAGACGTAAAAGAGCACTTGCCGCTGAAGAAACCTGAGCCGGCTCCTCAAAGATGTTACGAAAGAGGTTTAAGAAGTCGGACAGGTTGGAAACTACTAGATCATTCTTCTCCCATAGGGGGGCAGCTCAGGCTAGAGCTTCACCGGAAAGGAGGGAAATAATATAGGCTACCTTTGCCCGATCTGACCGGAAGTTTTGGGGCTGAAGCTCAAAATGGATGGTGCATTGGCTAAGAAACCCCCTGCAGGCCTTGGAGTCTCCAGAAAAACGGATTGGAGGAGGTAATTGCAGCGAATGCGAATCTGCGCTAGGCACGACAGGCCAAACCACTGGTTGCTCTTGGGGTTGCGGATTCGGGGTTCCCAACGAGGTCTGAAGCTGTTTAAAGCGGGAAGCCAGATCCTGTAGGAATCGCATCACCTGAGTCTGATTAGCTTCTTGCGTCTCGAGTCTGCGAACTAAGCCCTGTAATGGATCGTCTGGAGGGTGCGGCACGTCGGCCGGGTTCATGGCTGTTCAAAATGTCAGGTCACCTGTGGCCAGGTGACAACTGCACCCTGTTGGAGGCAGGGGCGCAGCGCAAGGTAGAGAACCCGATAGCAGACTGCTGCGGATGGACCGGAACGTGAGCCCAAGATTCCCCAGGGCGCGGAGTCTAAGACCCAGCATGTGTTCACCAGAGCCTCTAGTGGTGAGGATGGACTTCGCTGCAGCTGGGCCCAGGTCGCGGCCCCTGGGGTCCCCCAGGTCACGCTCCGTAGGGAGAGAAGGGAAGCAGCCGCTCAGGACACACAGAATGGTGATGGGTAAGCCGAGGTCAGGGTAACAGGCAGACAAGGGTAGTCAAGGGACAGGCCAAAGGTCAGGGTAACAGGCAAACAGGAATAGTCAGAGACAAGCCAAAGTCGGTACACAGAAGAGTAGTTCAAGCACACGGCAAACAGGAAACAGGAACTAACACTGTTGAACAGCAAAGCATACCTGTGTTGCGCTGGTTAATATAGACTTCCTGTGATAACCGGGGTGGGGCAGGAACAGGAAGTAGAGGTGATAAAAAGGAGCCAGAAGGAAGAGTCTGGCCCTTAATGCGGACATGAGGAACAGGTAAGCTACCAGACATTATTGCATATCCATGACACCTGGGCCCCCATCATCTGTCTTTGTCCAATGCTCCCATCACGCTACACTGTCTGCCAGCAACGGCAACCCACAGAACATCTTCTTCCCAAAACCAACCTCACCTTCTCCTGTGCCCTCTGGAATGCCCACTCTGTCTGTAACAAACTCACTGCCCTCCACAACCTCTTTATCACAAATTCCCTTAACCTACTTGCCATTACTGAAACCTGGCTTCATGAATCTGACACTACTTCCCCTGCTTCCCTCTCCAATGGTGGCCTTCTCTGGACTCACTCCCCCAGACCAAGTGGACAGAAGGGAGTTGGAGTGGGAATCCTTCTAGCCCCATGCAGCACCAGGTACTTCACCCACCTCACTTTGGCACTCTTCTCTTTTGAGGCACATTGTATTAATCTATTTTCTTCTGTTTCTCTATGAATTGCTGTCATCTACCAGCCCCCTGGAGTGGTATTAACCTTCCTGGATGACTTCCCTGCCTGGCTACCCTACTTTCTCTCTTCTGAAATCACCAAAATCACGACTTCAACATCCCTGTTAATGTTAAAACTACTACTACTACTTCTAAACTTCTCAGTCTATTCTACCTGCTTCTCCTTTCTATTGTTAGTTTGTGGATGCAAATGTTATGCCACTGTCGCCTCCCTGGGGCACAGTTTGTTCCCCTTGGGGTGCCCTGGGTGCGATGACAGCATTCCCTTGATGATGACAGTATTTCCTTGCTGATCTGTACTTGTATGCACCCACCTAATGTGAGGCAGACTCAAATTATTGAAATAAACTATTCAGTCTAACCTCAGCTCTTGACCTGAACCAATGGATACAGACTCCTACTCACTCCAACGTGAACACCCTTGACCTTATCTTCTCCTATCTGTGCACTCCGTGCAATCTCTCCAACAATCCTCTCCTACTCTCTGATCACCAGTTTATTAGTTTCGCTCTCCCCCGATCTTCCACCTCCTATCCCTCCAACAGTTATCCATGGAAACCTTCGCCACCTAAACTCTTCTCTTCTCTACTCTGCTATTGACCACCTCTATGACAAAATCTTATCCCTGTCCTTGCCCAACTTAGCCACTTTCATCTACAACAGCTCACTGTCACCCTCCCTAGATAAGCTCGTCCCCTCCCTATACGCAGAATCAGGCCCCAACCGCTGGCAAACAGACGACACAAGAAGTCTCAGAAAACGCAGCCGCGCTCTTGAGCGTCAGTGGCGGAAGACTAGGTCCCAGGAAGACTTTAACCAATATAAATCTTCCCTCCTAAAATACTATTCCTGCCTCCACACTGCCAAACAGACCTATTTTATCACACTCAATAACACATTATCATCCAGTCACCGTCAACTCTTGTCTACCTTTAACACTCTACTCTGACCTTCACCCTCTAACTCACTCACTGCCCAGAAGATCGCCAATTGCTTCAAAAATAAGATTGATACAATTTTTGAGGAGATATCCAATGTGAAGAAACCTCCCCCACTCAACACCCTATGTCCACAGGTACAATTGCTTCCCCTATTCAACCCTGCTAGTATTAACAAGGTTGCTAAACATTTTTCTAACACCCATCTAAACACCTGCCCCCTGGATCCTGCTCCCTCGCAAATGCTACGCTCATCCTCTGACTCTATTCTACACTTTCTAACTCACATTTGCAATCTCTCCCGCTCTTCTGGCATCTTCCCCAACTCTCTAAAACATGCACTAGTCACCCCTATCCTTAAAAAAGCCCTCACTGGACCCCACCAATCTTAACAACATACACCAAATCTCCTTACTTTCCTTCTCCAAACTCCTTGACAGGCTGGTCTACAACTGACTGAGCGGCCAATTGACTACGAACAAACTTCTTGATCCTCTTCAGTCAAGATTTTGCCCTCAGCACTCCATGGGAATTGCTCACCTTAAACTCACAAACAACCTACTGACGGCGAAAACCAATGGACACTATTTTGTACTACTTCTCCTGGACCTCTCTGCTGCCTTTGATACAGTGGACCACCCCCTTCTCCTCAAAAAAACTCCACTCCTTTGGTCTCCTTGACTGTACTCTTCGCTAGTTATCATACCTATCCCACAGCTCTTTCAGTGTCACATCACTTCCTCAAACTCAACCTATCCAAAACAGAGCTCATGATATTTCCTCCCCCATGTGTCACTTCACCGGATTTCACTGTCAAAATCAATGGCTAAACTATCAACCTGTCTCCCCATGCCAAGCTCCTAGGTGTAATCCTGGACTTTGAACTATCCTTTCAGCCCCACGTCCAAAGCTTGCCGCCTTAACCCCTGCAACATCTCTAAGATACGCCCTTTCCTAACCAATGTCACCAAAAAGCTTCTAACCTACTCACTGGTTATCTCTTGCCTCGACTACTGCAACTCCCTCCTCATTGGCCTACTTCTAAATAGGCTATCCTCATTTCAGTCCATCATGAACGCTGCTGCCAGGCACATCCGCCTTACAAAATACCAACAAATTATATTCAAGATGCTAAAGGTAACTTATAAAGCCATCCACAAACTGGCCCCCAGCTCAGTGGCATACCAACAGGGGGGGCGGGGGGGGCGGTCCGCCCTGGGTGCCACACATTAGGGGGGTGTCAGGGAGCACCAGGGTGACACCCGGGGCCGGCCACCGGACTGCCTCCGCCGCTCACTGACACAGGAGAGGAGGAGAAACTGTATAAAGCAGAGCATGGGAGAGAGACTCACCGTCACTCACGAGCCCTGCATACACAGCAGGCGCTGCCGGAGTTAACTGTGCTAGATAATGAGAAGGCGATTGGTTGCTAGGACTGCCTATCAACCAATCACCTGCTCATTGGTGTTAGATAGGAAAGTGCGCTGATTCGGATTAGGGTGTGCCGCTACCTTAGAGTGAATGATGTGGAATGTGTAAAAAATCAGGTGCGCTACCCAAATGTGTATATGGAAATACAACAATAGTGTAAAAAATATACTATTATGGAATAAATAAAGAAACCATACAAATCGTGCTAACAAAATAGTCCGAAATGTGACTGGTGAAACACCAATGTGCAATAAACGTCCATATTAAAAGTCCATAAATAAAGGTGCAAATGTGGTGACATAAACTTCAAACTCAGGAAGATGTGAACTGTGATTGGAAGGTGCAAGGTCCCACCACCAGCTTAGCCTCTTACCAAAAGTTGAATTTTAAGGGCATATACGGATGTGACCGCTCCAGGGGTCATGCAACCAGGTGGAGGGATTCCCAAAAAAAACTCAGAAGGCACTCTACCACACTCGTGCTCCCTAGACTCTTACCGGACAAAAGCCAGACAAGAAGCTTGGAGTAATATTGATGAGTGATCCTGCCGGGAATTGCTGGGCTCTAGGATGGTTGCTGTAGTTTGTGTCCAAGAGGAACCGACCCAAACAGAAACCTGATGGTAAGCGATCCTGCCAAAAAGTGCCTGGACTCTGATAGGCTACTATGACTTCTGTGTCTGGTTAACCTCAATGATAGGGGACACAACATAGGGGACCGCCATAGTGCATTATCAACAGTAAGATTTTATTGAATACAAGTGATTGCACTTACAGTTATGAAGACAATTATAGCGAGTTCCCTCAAGGTGGAGCTGTATGGCGGGGTCCGCCTGCAGTGCGGACCACTGCCTAGGTCTAGTTGTGATGACGCGGCGCCTCCTCTCTGACGACGTTTCTCCCGATTGGGCATCCACTGAGATAGGAGGTGACTCGCTATAATTGTCCGGTAAGAGTCTAGGGAGCACGAGTGTGGTAGAGTGCCTTCTGAGTTTTTTTTGGGAATCCCTCCACCTGGTTGCATGACCCCTGGAGCGGTCACATCCGTATATGCCCTTAAAATTCAAGGTGGGACCTTGCACCTTCCAATCACAGTTCACATCTTCCTGAGTTTGAAGTTTATGTCACCACATTTGCACCTTTATTTATGGACTTTTAATATGGACGTTTATTGCACATTGGTGTTTCACCAGTCACATTTCGGACTATTTTGTTAGCACGATTTGTATTGTTTCTTTATTTATTCCAATCACCTGCTCATTAACTAGCACAGTTAACTTCGGCATTTCCCGCTGACCGCTGTGTATTCAGGGCTCGTGAGTGTGACAGTGAGACTCTCTCCCATTCTCTGCTCTCCTCCTAATAAGGTAGGAGGGGGAGGGGCAATTGTATTGTAAAGGGGTTTTATTGGAGGGGGGGTCTGTATTGTAGAGGGGTTTTATTGGAGGGGGGTTGTCTGCATTGTAAAGGGGTTCTATTGGGGGGATTGTACTGTAAAGTGGTTCTATTGGGGGGGGGTCTGCATTTTAGAGGGGTTCTATTGGGGGAGGGGGGGTTTGTATTGTAAAGGGTTCTATTGGGGAGGGTGTCTGCATTGTAGAGGGGTTTTATTGGAGGGGGGTGTCTGCATTGTAAAGGGGTTTTATTGGAGGGGGGGGGGTGTCTGCATTGTAAAGGGGTTCTATTGGGGGGCTTGTATTGTAAAGTGGTTCCATTGGGGGGTCTGCATTTTAGAGGGGTTCTATGGGGGGGGGGGTTTGTATTGTAAAGGGTCCTATTGGGGGTGTTTGTATTGTAGAGGGGTTCTATTGGGGAGGTTTGTATTGTAGAGGGGTTTGCATTGTAGAGGGGTTCTATTGGGGGGGGGGTTTGTATTGTAAAGGGGTTCTATTGGCGGTGGCTTTGTATTGTAAAGGGGTTCTATTGGGGGGGGGCTGTATAATGTAAAGGGTTCTATTGAGGGGGGGGCGAGGGCTATGTCATGTAAAGGCTTCTATTGGGGGGGTGTGGAAACTGTGTAATGTAAAGGGTTCTATGGGGGGGTGGGGGCTGTGTAATGTAAGGGGTTCGTTTGGGGGGCAGGGGCTGTGTAATGTGAAGGGTTCCATGGGGGGTGGGGGGTGGGGGCTGTGTAATGTAAGGGGTTCTATTGGGGGACGGGGGCTGTGTAATGTGAAGGGTTCTATGGGGGCGGGGGCTGTATAATGTAAAAGGTTCTATGGGGGCGGGGGCTGTGTAACATAAAGGTTTCCATGAGGGGGTGTGGGCTGTGTAATGTAAAGAGTTCCAATGGGGGGGGGCATTTTTTGAAAGCGCACCAAAAGTCTTGCATGCTGCATCTTTGGCACGCTTTCAGAAAACAGGAAAATATTTTTTTGGGGGGGAGTGACACCAATCCTAGTGACACCACTGACAGTAGCACACAGTAAGTATGCCACTGCCAGTTACATGTATTTTACATGTACAGTGCATTGCGAAAGTATTCGGCCCCCTTAAACTTTTCAACCTTTTGCCACATTTCAGGCTTCAAACCTAAAGATATAAAACTGTATTTTTTTTTTTGAAGAATCAACAACAAGTGGGACACAATCATGAAGTGGAACGAAATTTATTGGATATTTCAAACTTTGTTAACAAATAAAAAACTGAAAAATTGGGCGTGCAAAATTATTCAGCCCCTTTAATTTCAGTGCAGCAAACTCTCTCCAGAAGTTCAGTGAGGATCTCTGAATGATCCAATGTTGACCTAAATGACTAATGATGATAAATAGAATCCACCTGTGTGTAATCAAGTCTCCGTATAAATGCATCTGCACTGTGATAGTCTCAGAGGTCCATTTAAAGTGCAGAGAGCATCATGAAGAACAAGTAACACACCAGGCAGGTCCGAGATACTGTTGTGGAGAAGTTTAAAGCCGGATTTGGATACAAAAAGATTTCCCAAGCTTTAAACATCCCAAGAAGCACTGTGCAAGCGATAATATTAAAATGGAAGGAGTATCAGACCACTGCAAATCTACGAAGACCTGGCCGTCCCTCTAAACTTTCAGCTCATACAAGGAGAAGACTGATCAGAGATGCAGCCAAGAGGCCCATGATCACTCTGGATGAACTGCAGAGATCTACAGCTGAGGTGGGAGACTCTGTCCATAGGACAACAATCAGTCGTATACTGCACAAATCTGGCCTTTATGGAAGAGTGGCAAGAAGAAAGCCATTTCTTAAAGATATCCATAAAAAGTGTCATTTAAAGTTTGTCACAAGCCACCTGGGAGACACACCAAACATGTGGAAGAAGGTGCTCTGGTCAGATGAAACCAAAATCGAACTTTGTGGCAACAATGCAAAACGTTATGTTTGGCGTAAAAGCAACACAACTCATCACCCTGAACACACCATCCCCACTGTCAAACATGGTGGTGGTAGCATCATGGTTTGGTCCTGCTTTTCTTCAGCAGGGACAGGGAAGATGGTTAAAATTGGATGGAGCCAAATACAGGACCATTCTGGAAGAAAACCTGATGGAGTCTGCAAAAGACCAGAGACTGGGATGGAGATTTGTCTTCCAACAAGACAATGATCCAAAACATAAAGCAAAATCTACAATGGAATGGTTCACAAATAAACATATCCAGGTGTTAGAATGGCCAAGTCAAAGTCCAGACCTGAATCCAATCGAGAATCTGTGGAAAGAACTGAAAACTGCTGTTCACAAACGCTCTCCATCCAACCTCACTGAGCTCGAGCTGCAAGGAGGAATGGGCAAAAATCTCTCAATGTGCAAAACTGATAGAGACATACCCCAAGCGACTTACAGCTGTAATCGCAGCAAAAGCTGGCGCTACAAAGTATTAAGGGGGCTGAATAATTTTGCACGCCCAATTTTTCAGTTTTTTATTTGTTAAAAAAGTTTGAAATATCCAATAAATTTCTTTCCACTTCATGATTGTGTCCCACTTGATGTTGATTCTTCACAAAAAAATACAGTTTTATATCTTTATGTTTAAAGCCTGAAATGTGGCAAAAGGTCAAAAAGTTCAAGGGGGGCGAATACTTTCGCAATGCACTGTATTTCTGTCTGGCGCCTCAGGTCAATCGGCGCCGTTTTTGCAGAGGAGGAGGGGCCTCATCGCCGGGTCAATGTGCGGTTCGTCGCCTGCACGCCGGGGGGGGGGGGTGCCAGATATAGGATTCGCCCCGGGTGCCAAATGCTCTAGGTACGCCCCTGCCCCAGCTACATCACTAACCTGGTCTCAAAATACCAACCAAATCATCCTCTTTGCTCCTCCCCAAGACCTCCTGCTCGCTAGCTCCCTTGTCACCTCATCCCATGCTCGCCTCCAAGACTTCTTCCGAGCCTCTCCCATCCTCTGGAATGCTCTACCCCAATCTGTCCGACTATCTTCAACTATGTTTACTTTCAGACGATCCCTGAAAACTCATCTCTTCCGAGAAGCCTATGTGGCTCTCACCTAACAAGTGTACATTTATATTCTCCATCAGCACATCCCCCACAGTTATTACCTCTTGTATTTCTTGACCCTCCCTCTTAAACTGTAAGCTCTAACAAGCAGGGCCCTCTGATTCCTACTGTATTAAAGTGTGTTCTATTCGTACTGTCTACCCTCAAGATGTAAAGCGCTGCGTAAACTGTTGGCGCTATATAAATCCTGTATAATATTAATAATCTAACACTGGAGGCTGTCTAACAGGAAGAGAGACCAGAGTGAGCAAAGTCATAACCTCAAAAATACAGGGAAAATGCTGGGAGCAGGTGGGGTGACTTGGCTGCATTGCTTAACTACAGTAGGGGAATGTAAGGTCATAGACCTGGCTAATAATTTTGCAAATGACATCCAAAAAGATTGTTCCTTAGTTTGCTAACCTGCACTGGGGGCTGCAATACCACTGATTGTTATGGGCAAGGAAGATCTTTCTTTCCCTCCAGGCATGGTATACAAAACAATAGATTACAAATTAAAAAAAAAAAAAGCTAAATCCTTTTATTTTACAGAGGTTTTTATTATTTTTAATTAAAAGGAAACTGAAACAAGAAAGCTTAAATAATTGTTTTAAAATACCAGTCTTAGCCATCGCTAGTAGGAAAGCCATTTCATGGACACTAGCATACAGAAATTGAACTTTACCTCTCCATGAACTTCTTCTCGGCAGTCAAAGTAGCACTGACACACAGCAGTGTAGAGTGTCGCCCTCCATTTCAGGTAGTGAAGTGACAGCAAGGGAACTGAGGATTCCATGCACACACTTGCCCATAAGAGGAACTCTAAAGCCTTTAAATAAAGAGATACACAAGATACAATGTTTACTCTGCTAACAAAGATTTGCCATTTATTGGCCTAGAATGACAATAACAAATTAATTTAGTATCACTATGTAGTAAATGATGCAGTAAATGCATTACAGCCTAACAGTTAGATTTATTATTTTATATAGGGTCTGATAAAAGTGTTTGCAAAGATCAGGAAAGCAAACACTACCGGAGGTTCTTCATGTCGCACATTCCCTACCTTGTCCACTAGAGGTCCCCATTAGATGAGTTTTTAGAATTCAAGCACAAGATTGCATCTCTCATGAAAGCCTTGGCAGACAGAAACTGATGACCTGAATTTGTTTTATGGCATAAAAATATCCACACAGTTCACGATCCTCATCCATATTCGTGACTGCTCAAGAACTGATTTATAGCACATTGTGTGCATGGGGAATATCACCTTCTGATTCCTCCTAAACCTAAAGTTAGATGTATGACTTGATGTCCTATGAATTTCATATAACACAATCTATGTGAAATGTGTTAAAAATATGTATGCTTGACCCCACACTCTATTGTATGTTTCTATAAGATGCGCGAATTTGTATCAATGTATCACCATCATATCAAGGTTTACAGAATCCGTTGCCATATGTTTCTTGCTTTAATTAACCCTCCTTTTGTGTAATTATGTAACGATTTTTGAACATATAAAAAAATAATAAATTAGGTGATTTAAAAAAAAAAAAAAATAGCCTATACCTATATCAAATCCTTGTGCCTTCTGGCATGACAAATTAAAACAATTAAGAGCTGTATGACTACCCAATTCCGTTAAATGTTTTTTTCCTTGCAGTTTTTAGCACAAAAAGCATTAACATCATGACAACATACGGACTATGTGAAGATTGTGCCTAGGCAGCCAGTAGTAGGAATTTTGAAGGGTTGGGTAGGATACAGGGCTTTTTCTCTCAGAAAATAGGTGCAGGAACTCAACCACGACCCCCCCCCCCCTGCCCCAATACACATACACCCTCCAAACTGCGTCAAATAGTGGATGTGGTCACATTTAACAGTGAGAGGGTCATACAGGGGCATTAAATATTAGGTGTGCATAATGTGCAGAGTTTATAGGGGTTGGTGTGTGTTACACAGAGTGCAGAGTTTAGGGGTATGCTGCATACAGAGTGCAGAGTTCAGCGTTCTCTTCCACAGCTGCCCACTTCTGCATCCCCCATCCGCATCTCACGTTCACCCCTCTTCAACTCGGTCCTCTGCATGCAACCCCCCCTCCCCCTCTACTGCCCCCATCTCTCCCCCCTCCTTGAAAGCTTCACCATCTTCCACGTGTCTTACTTTTGTGGCTGTATTAAGATTAGGCTTCCAGAACGCTACAGTAGTACCTCCCCACACACTGTAGGTGGTTCAGCCTCTTTCACTTGCAGGGAGATCATACAATGGGGGTGTCGGCATCCACCCTGGGCACCTGCATCTCCCTTGTCCCCATCCTGAACCCAGTGGGAGATTCTGAGGAGATCAGATCTGTGGGAGCCGTTGGGAAACAAGCTGTCACTTGTAAACACAGAAGCCGTACCTCTGTCTTTACAAGTCATAGTGACAGAGAGCAGAGGACCTGAGCCAGAGGTGGAGGAACTGAGTTCCACCACGTTCCAGCTGAAAAAAAAGCCCTTCTAGGATAACACTAGCAGACGGTTATATGGTAGGGAGGCGCACACAGTCTCTGACTAGCAGAAAAAGTAAAGCAATGTTGGTCAGCATTCAAGGATTGACCGATATTTTGAAAGCCAGTAAAAATGTTATTTGAAAGGTTTCCTCTTTGTGTTTCAATGCAGGGGTAGGCACTTCCATAGATTTGCTTACCCTAGTCCTAGAGCTTTTTCCACCCTTCCCCTTCCCAAAGTGTACCTGCCAAAGCAGTGCAGTACAACAGGTTCACTTAAATGCCACCCACTGCTGCAGCTGCTTATACTCACTTTCCCTTTCCTTTCCCGCATCTTCAGAAGCATTCCAAATTCCAAATCCTAACTTGGAGCTTAAATGGGGTTTCTTCTTTTTAACTCCCAACCAGGCAAATGGCTTGGAGGTGAAGCAAAAAGAAGACAATTATAAGCAGCTGCATGGACCCGGATTAAAATGAATCTGGTACTTTGCCTTGCATGTGGTCCACAGCATTTTTTTTATTACATTTTTAAAATATATCCATTCCTTACAACGATTACTTTTTATTCTGACATTTTGTACAGTCAGATAAAGCTACTGTATACATGGTGGCAAATTTGGACACAAACTTTTTGTTTCTTGATTTTATTTAGGAAGAAAGTAAAAACAAAAAAAAAAAACTTTTTCAGGTAGTTTTTTCCAATGCAACTTGCACATAATTTTCACAGCCCCTGATATGTGTATAATTTATAAAGTATTTTGGCTAAAAAGATATTACATAAGTGTGGTTTGTATGTAGTGTAGCAGAATAATAAAACTAAAAGATCACCTTTTAATCAAGGAGAGCTGCGCTGAAATGCTACATGCAATGTTTACCACTCAGGGAAAAAAAAACATCTTCCATAAATTTGGTGTGTAACACTAACATAAGTTAGGGTTGTGATAAAGGCTATTTTTTAAATTAAAATAATAAGTATGTTATACTGAGCTGCTCTATGCAATGGTATTGCACAGAGCAGTGGTGTACCTCCTCTTCTAGAGTCCCACACTGGTGCTCTCTGCTCCTTCTCTCTTGCGTGTGCCCCAATAACAAACCATGTAGTATGGGGGCACATGTGTGAACGCGCTCCCAGGCCGGGATGTGTGCGTCCACAAAAATACACAGCAGGGCTCAGCAATGCCCCTGCTGCCTCCTCACAAGTTTTGACTATCAGCAGAAAGACCCAATGGCTCCCACTGCTTTCAGTGTAGACTGTGAGAGCAGGGAGAAGAGGAGAGAAGAACTGCAGCCGGGCACAGCTTTGGATCGACAGAGAACTCAGGTAAGTGTTTGGGGCTGAGGGGGGTAATAGAAGGTGGACAACATAAGTGCTATAATGTTTTTTCCCTTCATGCACTGAATGCATTAGGAACCACTTTAAGGTAAAAAATAGTTAAACACTCTGTTGCTCCAGGAAAAAAAACCTCCATTCAAAGTTCAGCCTCAGAGAGGAAATTCAGGCGCACGCCCTGGTTGAAACAGAAGCATATGGAAGAAATGGATTGGATGGCGACCCTCCAAAAAATGTGTCCTTTATTAAAGAAAACAAAAATACATGAAGGATAATCATACCACATCGGAGATGATGACACTGGCAGCTAATGCGTTTCGCACCCAAGCTGGTACTTAGTCATAGCTTATGAGCTATGACTAAGCACCAGCTTGAGTGCGAAACACGTTAGCTGCCAGTGTCATCATCTCCGCTGTGGTATGATTATCCTATATGTATTTTTGTATTTTTGTTTTCTTTAATAAAGGACTAATTTTTTTGGAGTACCGCCATCTAGTCCATTTCTTTCATATAAAAAATAGTTAAGGTGTAAACCACTTTAAGTATCTGCAAACAAGAATAAGAACAATGTTTCCATTTTTATAGATCTGATATTACAAAAATTCTTAGTTATTTTTTAATGAAGTATTTATCATATTTTACTAATTTATTTTAATGTATTCCTTTTTTCATTTTGGGAGGCTGGGTCATTCAGGGAAACTAGATTCAACCTGTTCATTTACCTCTGCAGCAAGAGATCATTTATAATTTTGATCTATTGCTCGCTTTTACCAGTTGTCACTATTAGAGCGATTTGTTGCTGCATAGAGAAGCAGGATAGAGATGCATCAGGATTTGCCGAGTCTAAAAGGATAGCTCCCAAAGTTGTATAGATGGTGACACAGATGGCATTAGAGAACTTTTGCTTTGAACACAATGAGTTCCCTGGTTCCCACAGCCCCCCAGATAGACTACTCTTGTGTGGTTTTCTGTTGAGGTGTGGATCTACAGAGTTGACCACTATTTTGGATGTTCAGTAAGCTTTTGCTTCTTCCCCTCTTTTTATTTATTTTTTTCCTAAATTTTTGGATTTAATTACAGACACCCTACCTGCAACATCAAACTCCTAAAGAAGTGAACTCTGTTTCAGCAAACACATTGAGATTATGATGTTTTTCACCCTGTGGAGTTATGGTGCAACTGTACCTTAGCACAAAGAGATATGTACCAGCATTTCGAAATAATACATGTAATGTTTTTGTCTTCCTTTGGTACACTTTATTTTTAACTTTTTTTTAATGGGTATTTGTAATAAAGTATATGGCTTTTTATACTCTATAAGTTTAATTGGTGTCTTGACCTCCAAAAATCCCAGAGCCAAATGTTTTTGGAACTTCTTAGCTATGATAACTGCCCTGGGTGCAGTTTTAAAATGACGTTAGGGCAAACAAATGTAATTCCAGTGTCATTTTAAGATAGCATCCAGGACTCAAATGATTAACATAGCTTAAAGAAGACCCAACTGGGACAGGGGCTTTTGGAGGAGACTGCTGCAGGGTACTCTTGCCTAATGACTATGGGCCCTGGCTTTTGAGGTTCCCCATCTCCTTTTCTTGGTTCCCAGAGTCAGTGTTTCAGGTAGACATGGACCCAAATTCAAAGCAAAACCACTAAAAGGGTCTCACAGGCACACACCTCCTAAATAATAAAGCCCCCTCAAAAGCCAGGGCCCAAAGTCAGTAGAGCAAGAGGCTACTCTGCAGTCCCCTCCAAAAGCCCCTTTGTCCCGGTTGGGTCTGTCACAAGAACCAACTATGACTAGGCTTCTAGAATAATCTGAGCATGATCAAAATGATTTTGATGTTTTTTAAAGTCATTATTACGGATTATTTGTGTGTTATGAATAATCATTTTTGAATAGATTTTAATTTGAGCAGATAACTACCCGATCTGCTTCCCTAAACACAGGGGAGGAAATGAGCTAAAACAATGAAGTCTAAAAATGAATATCCTGTAAAAGAATTATACTACAAATTACAGTATAAATGACATGTATAAGATGCCTTTATGGTGCTTGCTGATTTTTTAGATAACACTGAGATGAGGCTGGAATCTAAGCATTATGATTGTAACACAAAACTAAGACACTCTAATGAATGAAGCGTTGTCTGACCATTAGTGCAAAGAAGAAGAGTGACACCAGATAACAACAGGACAGCGCTCTAATGGCTCATGCTCATTGCCAAATGCTGCCGTATGCCCTTCAATGCAACACTGCTCAAGTGCAAGTGCTAAAATGCAAAATGTAAGCCACCAAAACCCTTCTAGTTAACTATGGATCACCTTTATATTACAGGCTTACTACTCCAAAATAGTATGGAGTTGTTGTCAAGCTTATGAACAGACTTATGTTATTGGTGGCTACAATCCTAATGGCTAATAGTGCATTGTCCATATTTCTCTGTTTCTTCGTGTTATGAGTAGCATGTATTCTGAATTACTTCAATAAAAAATGATGAAAGTGAAAATGCAAACTGTAGCAAAAGGCTTGCGCTTGACCTGCCTGCGATGAAAATGCTTTTCAACAAGAGCTGCTGTTTCTAAAGATATACAACACAAAGCAGGTCAAAAGCAGCCACCAAACTGTCACCAGCACTGCATCATTAAAGTGAACTAGAATTTTCTAACTTGCATTTAATGTGCATTTCATATGCACATCCAGTTCAGGAATACACCTGTCTACAGATGCAAAGGCAATTTCAACTGCCTTCAACCATCTTTAAATCGCAAAAATTCCCGACAGGAAAAAATGGAAATGACAGTTTCTTTCACTTTCACATAACCCACAAGTTCAAGACTATAGGTAGTAGATCTCCTTGATCCATTTGATCGTTCTTGTGATTCAAAGCTGGTTGTTTGAAAACTGCCTTTTATATGAACAAAATTTAGCACCCTCTAGTGTGCTACTAGTGTGAATGTAAGAAAATGTTTGTTATGTTGAAGTGTTACTAAACCCAGAACCTGCATTCACTATATCTGGTCTCCCACAGTACACAGAACATGGAAATGCAATTATTTTAGTGAATATAAACTGATAAATACCTTTTCTCATCAGCAGTATATAGCAGCCTTGTGACTTGTATCAGTTCCTAGGAAAGCTTGTAGGAGGAGCTTTTATTTTTCCCTAATCCTATGTCTGGACAATGCTGATTGGCCATGTGTTGATCACATGCACTCTCACAAGAAAAAAAAAACTCTCTAGCAATACACACCAAACTAAGCATGTGCAGCCTGTCCGCTGGCTCTAAATATCAGGTTATTTTTTGGAGACAGTGAAAGAAGAGGAGGATCAGAGAGACATGATCAAACCGCCTTTATTCACAATGAAAAGGATTAACCCCCTAGGTTCCACATTGAGTATACCAAGCTTGCTTTACTGCATATACAGACTGATTTTACGGTTTTGGGTTTAGTAACACTTTAACTTGTGGGTCTAAATTGGGTCAAGGGTTTACTGCAGGTCAGGCTGAATGACTCATTCATGCAGGTCTCTGGTGCTCCCCCCTGATTCTTTAAGTTTGGAGAAATTTCTAGAAGTTAGTGGGTGGAAGACAGGAGGGTTGATCTGCATACTTAGAGGACCTTGGCCAGTCCCCAGGCAGGGGGCCTGGCAGGGTGGCTGAACGAGCCATTAAATATAGATGAGTTAGGCCAGCAGGGGAGTCGGGTGGAAGATGGAGTACAAAGGAGACTGTCGATAGCCTAAGAGTGGGGTGGGGTGCTCTGCCTCAGGCTGGAGCTTAAGCTGACTGTCATTATTCAGGAGGAGGACAGGTCTGGAGCGTGTACATAGGAAGAAAGTTGTCCCTGTTACTGTTGCAATCAAGCTGGACATCCCATAAATCCTATTCCCCATCCAAGTTATTACCCCTAATAAACAACAATACCCAAGCTCAAAGATTGTTTCTGGATGAAAGTGAAAAATGCTTGTTGTCTGGCTGTGGAGGGATAGGGAAAGCAGTCATCTGCAAACCCTGCAGGGGTAGTGCTACAATCAACAGTTATCTGAGATAAATACTAAGGTACTGTATATCCTCCAGAAGTTAGTCATCTATAGAACGTAAAGCAATAGCTGGGAAAAACAGCTATTGATATTACTTACAAAACATGTATATTAAATGTTCTGACAAAGGGTATTCAGAATTATGTTCACATTTTGCATGAAGTACCACCTAATGCTCTATATTATCTGCAATGAAATGTTAGGAGTCGCAATATACAGTATCTCAATGACAATTTTACTTGTTTCCCACCTGTGATGAATGTCCTAGTACCATTAAGTGTCTGCATATGGTGTATATATGAAGAGTACCTAAGCACAGAAAGGGAGAAATTGCTTAATTCACAAATTGAAAAAAATCATAACGTCAATAATCAATATACAATCAATACTGCACAGTTTACAGAAGGTAATAAAGGAAATGCTGTCTTACAGAAATATACTTTAAACATATGAGTACAGGCATTTGTGTTCTAGTTGAACCACCAAGATTGGTCAATAAACATCAATCTGGACTATACAATTGTGTTATAGTTTAACTACCATGATTGGTCAATGAGAAGCTAACTGGACTATACATCACTTGAATTTTGTGCGCAGCAGCACTACTCATTCATAGAGACCAACACCCTAGACTCCTAGAATAGGATTTTCACACACCTAGCCTCATACACCATAAGCAATGTTCAGAAGCTAAAGTAGAAGTAAAAAAGTTGTGATTTACGCAAAAGCTGCTCTGACAGTTTCATCCTCATTCAGAAAGTTCTTCACACAACAACCTAAAGTAACTTCTGTAAATAGAATTTAAGGTGACACACAAAGGTATTTAGACAGTCCTCATTAACATAATATAGAGATTAAAAATAAGACTTGGAAAAAATCTACTACCACATTTTCTTCTAAACTCCAAGACTTCCTTTACATCCCCATGTCCTCTCCTAGTCAGTGCATTTGGCCTTTTAGGTTTTTGTTGGCTTATGTGACTTTTTAAAGTAGTATTAAACCTTAAATTAAAAAAAAAAAAAAAAAACTGAATTATTGTAAAATCTTACCTGTAAAATTCCTTTCTCTGAGTCCTCCGACAGTCGCCGCCTCCTCTAAGTCATCACTATTGGGTATTGTCCACCTAGGAATAGCTAGGCATATAGACTTAGTCAAAAGACAAAAGGCATTAGCATATACACACCCACGGGGGCTGTCCCATCTGGTCAATACCCCCCCTGCATCACCACTCCCAACTCAGTTTGGTAGCATAGCAGTAGGTAATATGAACCCCAAAAGAGGGGCGGGGGCGGGGGCGGCGACTGTCGGAGGACTCAGAGAAAGGAATTTTACAGGTAAGATTTTACAAAAATTCAGTTTTCTCTTACGTCCTCCGACAGTCGCCGCCTCCTCTAAGTCATCACTATTGGGATGTCCCAAAGCAGTATAGACACGAGGGGTGGGAGACGCAACTGTAGAAAAGGCAACGCAGTACCCACATCAGAGAAAGGAATCTTACATGCACCGTAAGAACCAACTGGGCAACAGAAAAAAACAATGCTCAACAGGAGCAACAGCCCAGGAAAGCAAATGCCAACAGCCAGGGACCCAGAGAAAAAATGCAAGGGTCCATCATGGCACAGCCGCACTGAGAACTTTGCGGCCAAAAGAAGCATCAGCTGATGCCAGAACGTCTACTTTGTAGAACTTGGAAAAAGTGTGCACCGACAACCAAGTCGCCGCCTTGCACACCTGGGTCACCGAGGCCCGATGCCAACAGGCCCAGGAAGTACTCAAAGACCTGGTAGAGTGCGCCTTAACAGGGAAGGGCGGAACCCGTTCCTTCAAGGCATAGGCCTGCTCAATGGTCTGTCTGATCCACTTGGCAATAGTCGCTGCCGATGCAGCCATGCCCTTCCGAGGTCCCTCAGGAAGGACAAAGAGAGAGTCCGCCTTCCGAAAGGATTCCGTAGTCTTCAAGTAAACCTTGATCGCCCTGACAACATCCAAGGAATGCAAAGCAATCTCCTTTGGATGCTTAGGCTTTGTACAAAGCGAAGGCAAGACAATTTCCTCATTAAGGTGGAACTCAGTGATCACCTTGGGATGAAAGGACAGGGGTGTTCTCAACACCACCTTATCCTTGTGAATTATCAAGTAAGGGGAGCGGCAAGACAACGCCGCCAGCTCCAACACTCTGCGAGCCGAAGTGATCGCCACAAAAAAAGCAACCTTTTTCGACAACAGAGGCAACGATATCTCCCTGATATTTTCAAAGGGAGCACGCTGCAATGCGGACAGGACCAAGTTCAAGTCCCATGGAGGTAAAGGCTCCTTCCTAGGAGGAGCCAAATGTCGCACACCTTGAATGAATGTGCGCACCAAGGAATGAGACGCCACAGGGCGTAGGAAAAGGACTGCCAGTGCTGACACCTGGCCCTTTATAGTGGCCAGCGCCAGGCGCTGATCCACTCCAGACTGGAGGAAAGCCAAGATTCTCGACACCGAGTAAGAACGAGGGGAAAACCCCCTGGACTCACACCAGGTGAAGTAGGCTTTCCAGGTACGGTAATAGATCTTACAAGAGGAAGATTTCCTAGCCTTGATCAGGGTAGGGATAACGTCAGAAGATAGACCCTTGTCCTTCAAGACCTGGGTCTCAACAGCCAGGCCGTTAAAGCCAGTGACTGTAAAGCAGGATGGAAGATCGGACCCTGAGACAGGAGATCTTCCCGCAGAGGCAGACGCCACGGAGGCGCCACTGCCAGGTGAATAACGTCGGCTTACCAAGACCGGCGAGGCCAGTCCGGCGCCACCAGAATCACCATGTGCGGTTCCGAGACCAATCTGCGAAGGAACCGGGATAGTAACTGAATCGGAGGAAAGGCGTACATCAGATGATACTGATGCCAAGGGGCCACTAACGCATCCGAGGCGTCCGCCAACGGGTCGCGCGTTCTTGCCACGAACCTTTCCACCTTTCGGTTTAGCCGGGATGCGAACAGATCCCCGTCCGGGGATCCCCACTTCGCACACAGCATCTGAAAGACCTCCGGGTGTAGGGACCATTCCCCCTGGTCCAGGGTCTGGCGGTTCAGATAGTCTGTCTGCCAATTCTCCACACCCGGAATGTGAACTGCCGAAATCGCCGGGACATGAGTCTTGGCCCAAGACAGGATGTCGGTCACCTCCCGGGCCGCTCGAGCACTCCTGGTGCCCCCCTGGTGGTTGATGTAAGCCACCGCGGTGGCATTGTCCGTCTGTACGCGAACAGGCAGGCCCTGGAGACGGTCCGACCACTGGAAGAGACAGAGTTTTATCGCTCGTAGTTCCAGCACATTTATCGGGAGGGAGGATTCCTCCTCCGACCAAGTGCCCTGGGCTCCACCCCAGCCCGACAGGCTGGCATCCGTGGTAACCACTGTTCACACCAACGGGCGGAAGGACTTGCCTTCCGCCACCGACGGGGACTGGATCCACCACAGAAGAGCCAATCTGGTCCGGCGACTCAAGGAAACCTCCAGATCCAAGGACTGAGGAAGTCTGTCCCACCTGGCCAGGATCTCCGTCTGGAGAACCCGTGTATGGAACTGGGCAAAGGGAATTGCCTCGAAGGCCGACACCATCAAACCCAGGCCCCGCATGCAGGCCCTGAGTGACGAGGACGGATTGTCCCTGAGGGATCTGATTTCGTCCCGCAAAGTCCGGAGCTTGTCCTCCGGCAAGAATACTTTTGCCTGAGCAGAGTCCAGAACCATTCCCAGATAGGGAAGGTGAAGCGACGGAGTCAACGCTGATTTTTGAACGTTGATGGTCCACCCGAACTCCTGGAGCGTCTGTACCGTGATGGACAGATCGCGCACAAGGTCCTGACTGGCACGCGATCTCAGAAGCAGATCGTCCAGGTGCCCCAGGACCGCAATGCCCTGGGCCCGCAGCAGGCCCAGAACCGGTGCCAACACCTTGGTAAATACCCTAGGTGCCGAAGCGAGACCGAACGGTAACGCCACAAACTGGTAGTGGTCCTCCGCGATAGCGAACCGAAGGTACCGCTGATGACCCTCGAAAATGGGAATGTGCAGGTACGCATCCTTCAGATCTATCGAAGCCAGGAAGTCTCCTGGACTCAAGGAGGCCACAACCGAACGGAGAGACTCCATTCAAAACTTCCGAACACGCACGAAGCGGTTCAGCGCTTTTAGGTCCAGAATAGGACGCACTTTGCCCTCCTTCCTGGGCACAGTGAACAGATTCAAATAAAACCCCCGAAACCTGTCCCGATGAGGCACCGGGACAATCACCCCCTGAGCAAGCAGGTCCTGCCCCGCTTGATGCAAGTCCTGCAGACGCCCCGGTAGCAGCTGGAGATTGGAGGGAAAGAATCTGTCCGCCGGCCTGGAAAGGAATTCGATCTTGTAACCTGATCGAACGATTTCCTGGACCCACCTGTCTGAGATCCGGAGCAGCCAAGGTTGGAGGAAACCGCGCAAACGTCCCCCCACCCCAGAAATGGGTGAGGGCGCCCCTTCAGGCAGAGGCGGAGTGTCCCGCCGAACCGGCATCGCCGGTCTTCTGCTTACCCGCCCAGGGTTTCTTCTGGTTGCCCTGGGCCTTGAAGGGCTTGCCCTTGGATTGGTTCCGAATGGCACGAAAGGACCCCTGAGTAGATCTAGGCGCAGAACCCCGCTTGCTACGGAAAGACTTGTTCTTCGGGTTCTGGGGTAGCATAGTGCTCTTACCCCCCGTGACGCCCTTCACCAGGGTATCCAACGCCTCGCCAAAAAGGCGAGAGCCAGCATAGGGAAAATCAGCAACAGTTTTCCGCGAGGACTGGTTGGCCGACCAGCTCTTCAGCCATATCAGTCGCCGGTTAAGTACCGCGACACTCGAGAGGCGAGCCACCAAGGGGGCCTCATTTAGGGCTGCATCACACAGGTACATGACTCCTTGATGGATCTGATCCACCATTTTCAGTCGTGCAGGCGGCACGTCATCGGAAACCAGGTTGCTTCTAAGCACCTTAATCCAATCAGCCACCGCCTGAGCCACCATAACGAACCCGCCGCCGTATAGGAATCGCGGGCTAGAGACTCCAACCGCCGGTCCGTGGGATCCTGGAAAACCGGGGTATCCTCAGTAGGAACCAAGGTAGCCTTGTTCAGCACGGCCACAGTGTGATCTACCTGTGGAGGCACACACCATCACTTCAAAGCAATTTGAACCGACTAGGTACCAGGAATGGACGTTTTAACGTGCGCCACATTTCATTAACAGTGTAATGGAATTCCGCTGGGCAGGAAAAAACCTGCG
Organism: Pelophylax lessonae; assembly: GCF_965119305.1. Lineage (NCBI taxonomy): Eukaryota > Metazoa > Chordata > Amphibia > Anura > Ranidae > Pelophylax > Pelophylax lessonae. The sequence continues at coordinate 298,014,546 of NC_138771.1, forward strand.
CAGACTTGCGGGTCCTGTGCATCCCAAATGAGGACACAACGCCCGGAGGACAGGGCTCATCCTCTAAATGTAAGGTTTCCTTAACAGAAACAATCAACTCATCCATGGTCGCCCGTTCTTCGGGTGACCCTGGGGAGGATATATCAACCCCCTCCACCTCAGCCTCCCCCTCAGACCCCGGGGGGTCCAAGGATGAGCGGGACCCTGAAAAGGGCACGCTCGCAGCAGCAGCATCCATATCCCCATCTGAATCAGAAGAGAGAGACAGCCTTGGCCGTTTTCTCGCAGCCCGTTCAGACATCAGCATTTCCATATTTGCCACTAAAGTCGCAACCACAGCAGCCAGATCAGCTCAAGATAATAAAAAATTACAGTGCAAAAAAGTAGCGTACTGTCCCCTTAAATAGCGCTGCGGAGTGCGCAGCCCACCGCTACTGTCACAGCTATGAAGACCCCCCAAAAGGAGAAAGAAACTGAGCCAGAAGCAGTATGCAGAAGAAGACTGAGAGAGATAAACTGCAGAGCCCGCAGATCGTTGCTACCTGTGCCTGTGCCGTCTGAGAGGAAGAGGAAATGCTGCTGGAGGGGGCTGGTCATAAGCCAGACCCCAGGGAAAATGGCTGCCCCATAAGGATGCATAGGAGGCTACGCCAAGATGGCCGCCGACATGCGGCCGAACCGATCGTTCCACCGCCCACAAAATGGTGGCGGATGGCGCCAAAATGAGCTGTATACTCGCCCCAGAGGGGCTATACGCGTGTGCATAGTAAAAGACATGGCGGACCGCGCGACTTTTCCGCCGCAGCGGTCGCCGCACAACACACAAATCTGTACCCCCAAACATGCACCTAAGGTGACACTGGGACAGGGACCCCCGGCAAACATACAGATCTGCACACAGCGAACCCCGCAGGGATCGCACAGGGAGTCACACAGGCACAGACATGGGGACACACAGCAACACAGACTGCCACCCCAGGCAGAGGCCCCACACAGAAAGTACTTACCTGTACCCGATGGCGTGGGGGAGCCTCTATGCATGGATAAACCTCTGTCCTCATCTGACAGGGAGTGCCGTGAGCCAGGGACATGGCGCTGCAGTATCGCAGACAAGTCCTGTGAGGTAGCCACCTCACGGCTTCATCCGAAGAATAAACTAACACTAGAGCTGGTAAAATAAACAGCTAGTAAAGTGAGAGAAAAAAACTGACATGTAGACATGTAAAAGAAAATCAAATAAAAGATTTAGGAAGGCTGAGACTGAAGCCCCAGCACAAGGTAGCCTGACTATTCCTAAGCTAGGCAAACTAAAACTGAGTTGGGAGTGGTGATGCAGGGGGGGTATTGACCAGATGGGACAGCCCCCGTGGGTGTGTATATGCTAATGCCTTTTGTCTTTTGACTAAGTCTATATGCCTAGCTATTCCTACGAATAGGTGGACAATACCCAATAGTGATGACTTAGAGGAGGCGGCGACTGTCGGAGGACATAAGAGAAAAAACCTTAATAAAACTACCCTTTAGAATATATTAACCACCCAAACAGTGTAAAATATTTTTCTTTTCTCTTCTTTATGCCCCCAATCCTTATACTTTTATGCCTTTTTTCCCCTCAGAAATGTGAGTGGTAGGGGCAGTTGGTGCTATGTGGCAGACACATACGCAATTAGGGGCTGGTGTCTTTCTGACATCTGTTCTCTGCCAGTGCATTCACAGTACAGGCCTCTATGGCTTACAGTAGGCGAGCACAGTTCCATATTTCAGAAAAACAGTGCATGCACCAGCCAGAGAGTGTCAGCAAGCCCTACTATGCACATGCTGGCTAGGCACAGTTCCAGGTTGCTGAGAGGCTTTGGCTCCTAATGCACATGTGCTGGTTAGAAATAGCACCAGTGGCCCCTACTGTGTATGCGTCCCATGCACAAAGCACCAGGAGCATGCATGTCAGGGGAACTTTAGGGAGACACTAGAAAACTAGCGATGAGCTTGACATCCTATGAACTTTGAAATTGTGCACATTTTTTTACTCCAATGAGCTGGGTCATTCACTGCCCCGCAGCCTGTGTCTTTGTTTACATGAGCTGCAGGGCAGAAATGACCTATCCTGCAGCTCAATAGGATTAAAAATCTGTGCACTTTCGGCTAGAGATTAGGTCAGAGGACACCCAAGCTCATGTCTTCTGAAGACATAGAAGACACCTTACAGGTCAAACAGACGAAACTTCATTAGCTGTGTAACCTCAGGAACCCAAGACCATGAGCCAGCCGCTTTAAAAAGTGAAAAGTCTTTATTGCACTTTCAAATTCAGGAAAATAAACAGCTTTTTTTAGCATAAGTAACATAAACAGTCCACCATCCTGGTACAAACAAAACACAGCTCACCGCCAATTTACCAGTCCCACACTAGGATTTGGGATTCCAATCTGCTTCAGGGGTACCGAAAATGTCCCAGGATTTAAGCATATCATGTCTCAGTCTCCAATGAGTTCATTCCCTCACAGCCAGGTACAGATTCCTTCCCATCACTTTTCAAGGCTCCCTTGCAGATGGCGTAACCCCTTCAGGACCAATGTCTCTGTAATCAGAGAGGTTCTTTCCCAACCAAAGTCTCTGTGAACCTCTGTATTCCGGATCCTAAATGAGGACTTAGCAGTACTGAGAGAACTGTACATCAGTCCTCTGTTCTCCAACAGGACTATCCTGCATGGATAAGAACCCCTGAGTACTCAAACTGCACATAAGTCATCCCCCTAAAGGGGCCACAACCCAAATAATGGGGAAATATACCTGCCATCCAGAATACATTCTCAGTGTCCTGTACAGCTGGTAATGCTGTAAAGACTGCACACAACTAGGAACAGGGAAGCATTGGTATTTGTGTCCATCCAGTGCTCAGATTTTCCAGACAGGCAACACAGTCAGATTGGTGACTATTATAGTTATGCAACACAGCTTGGTCATTTCCCAGCTCACGGCCTGAGAATGCAAAATAAAACAGCACCAGACTGATGAAGCTACCACTGTCCTCTCTCCCCTGTCAGCATGTTCCTTGTTAGTGCATAAAAATGCAACACACTGGATTGGCTCATTTTGCTGGCCTTCCCTTTCCCAGACTAAGTTCTACTGCACAGATGATTACAACAGTCTGACACCAAGTCAAATTAAGACACTGAACTGATACAGATATTGAACAGCAGTTGCATTTAAAAATATTTTTTTGTGAATACACAACTGCATCAATTAACTTTTTTTTTTTTTTTAATCGGTTTAAAGTTGAACTTTAATGCTTGCTCCACGCAAAAACAAATTTAAGGATGTTTGCTGGCAGATTGTATCCTTCTGCAATTATTCAGTTAGGAATACTGGGTAAATAGCTATGTCCTATATAATAAATATCCGAGGATCCCTGATCTGTGTCTTACAAAGACAAGTAAAATTTCCTGTTTTTCTATACTATAAATGCTACTGTCTAAGCACGTTATTTTTTTTAAACACCGGCCATGAGGACTAACGTCTGAGGGTTCATGCATTGTTTCATTAGTGGCTACACTGTACTTAAAGGAAACGTTTCCCCCCATTCACTCATTCAGTGATTTTGTGAGGAAGAAAAGAAGAACAAAACTAGAATGCGTAAATGTGGGCATGTTTGACTGGTACTGATGATGCCAGTAAATCACAGCACTTGAATTTTTCAGTATTATAAATGCACTTGATATTAAAAATTGTTTCTAAATCAGTTGTAAGTTAATGGTTAATGATTAATGAGGACCAGTAAATAATGGGCATTTGTGATGGTATGAGTATCCAATCACAAACCAATAAATTAGGCTAGTCCTATTGCTCAGAATACTTGATTTTTTGATTATTTAGAAAAAGAGAGAACAAAAAAGGTGCGGGACTTTAAATATGCCTTTGAGAACATACCACACAACATATACAGTATCTCACAAAAGTGGGTACACCCCTCACATTTTTGTATTTATTTTAATATATCTTTTCATGTGACAACACTGAAGAAATTACACTTTGCTAAAATGTAAAGTAGTGAGTGTAGAGCTTGTATAACAGTGTAAATTTGCTGTCCCCTCCAAATTGGGCTCAAAGTGTCAACATTTTGTGTGGCCACCATTATTTTCCAGCACTGCCTTAACCCTCTTGGGTATGAAGTTCACCAGAGCTTCACAGGTTGCCACTGGAGTCCTCTTCCACTCCTCCATGACAACATCACGGAGCTGGTGGATGTTAGAGACCTTGCACTCTTCCACCTTCCGTTTGAGGATGCCCCACAGATGCTCAATAGGGTTTAGGTCTGGAGACATGCTTGGCCAGTCCATCACCTTTACCCTCAGCTTCTTAAGCAAGGCAGTGGTCATCTTGGAGGTGTGTATCATGTTGGAATACTGCCCTGCGGCCCAGTCTCCAAAGGGGAGATGAACTGTAGCTCCCCAGTGCCAGCAGCACTCATGCAGCCCCAGACCATGACACTCCCACCACCATGCTTGACTGTAGGCAAGACACACTTGTCTTTGCACTCCTCACCTGATTGCCACCATACATGCTTGACACTATCTAAATCAAATAAGTTTACCTTGGTCTCATCAGACCACAGGATATGGTTCTAGTAATCGAAGTCCTTAGTCTGCTTGTCTACAGCAAACTGTTTTCTGTTTTTTTTGTGCATCATCTTTAGAAGAGGTTTCCTTCTGGGACAACAGCCAAGCAGACCAATTTGATACAGTGTGCGGCGTATGGTCTGAGCACTGACAGGCTTAACCCCCACCCCTTCAACCTCTGCAGCAATGCTCACAGCACTCATACGTCTATTTCCCAAAGACAACCTCTGCATATGACACTGAGCATGTGCACTCAACTTCTTTGGTCGACCATGGTGAGGCCTGTTCTGAGTGGAACCTGTCCTGGTAAACTGCTGTATGGTCTTGGCCACCATGCTGCAGCTCAGTTTCAGGGTCTTGGCAATCTTCTTATAGCCTAGGTCATCTTTATGTAGAGCAACAATTCTTTTTTTCAGATCCTCAGAGAGTTCTTTGGCATGAGGTGCCATGTTGAACTCTCAGTGACCAGTATGAGAGAGTGAGAGCGATAACACCAAATTTAACACACCTGCTCCCCATTCACATCTGAGACCTTGTAACACTCAAGATTCACATGACACCGGGAGAAAAAATGGCTGATTGGGCCCAATTTAAACATTTTCCCTTAGGGGTGTACTCACTTTTGTTGCCAGCATTTTAGACATCAATGGCTGTGTGTTGATTTATTTTAAGGGGGAGCAAATTTACACTGTTATACAAGCTGTACACTCACTAATTTAGCAAAGTGTAATTTCTTCAGTGTTGTCACATGAAAAGATAATCATTAAAAGTGCTGCGCAGTAAGTGCTATACTAATTAAAATATCCAGTGATATATAAATTCATTCATAAGATATATAAAACACACATGATAAATCAACATACACAAAAATAAAAAGTGATAACAGTATCAATAAAAATAAATAGTGAATGATTACAAAAGTTGATGAGAAGGTGATATATGATCCCAATCACCAGTGCTTGTGGAAATAATTGAAACAATATGCCAGCTTGTCAGATGTATCACCTCTTTATTTTGTTTTATGTTGATTTATCAAGTGTGTTTTTATATATCTTATGAATGAATTTATAAATCACTGGATATTTTAATTAGTATAGCACTTACTGCGCAGCACTTTGAATGATTATCATTTGTTTTTCACACTAACTGATTGGGGAGTGATTAGTGCAGGCTGCAGTTTAAAGACATACCGTGTTTCCCCGAAAGTAAGCCCTACCCCGAAAATAAGCCCTATCTCGATTATCGGGGCGGGCTGCAATATAAGCCCTACCCGGAAAATAAGCCCTAGTTTAGTGTACGAAAAATCCTAGGATGCACTTTATTAGCGTTTTAAAAATTGTCCAGTGTGTTTTTGTAAGATAATACTGTGAAATGCCTTTCTTACATCGCCGCTATGCTCTCAGCTAATTCCCTGCTGTCTTTCTCCTCTCATCCCGTAGCTGTCAGAGGGGGATCTCAGCCCCTCCCCTCTACAGTGTACACAGAAGCGCCGGATGTTTGATTAGAATTGTGGGAAATACCTTTGGTACATCGACGCTTCTGTAACCCCCAACTGTCGGCCAGGGAAAAGAGGACAGCAGAGCGGCAGATCAGCTAAACCTATTCTAATCTAATCTACCACGGAACACCAGCTCTTCTGTGTACACTGCAGAGGGGAGGGGCTGAGATCCCCCTCTGACAGCTACCGTATGAGAGGAGAAAGACAGGAGGGAGCAGGAGATCAGCTGAGCACAGAGCAGCGATGTACCATAATGAAGGTATTTCACACAATTGTATTACAAAAACACTCACTGGACAGTATATAAAACACTAATAAAGTGCATCCTAGGATTTTATATACACTAAACTAGGTTTACACTGGATTTCTGGCAGGCAGGGAGGGCAGAGAGGGACAGAACATTATAAGACCTACCCCGAAAATAAGCCCTACTGTTTCTTTTGGTGCCAAAATTAATATAAGACCCGGGCTTATTTTCGGGGAAACACGGTAGTAGCTCACAGGATCACTTTTCTATGCAAGATATAATAAAATATTTACAAAAATGTGAGAGGTGTACTCACTTTTGTTAGATACTGTATAAAAAATACAAATAGGCATTAAAACATAGCGATTTATATCATATGCACCACAAAAAAGGAAACAAAGCAGCAAGAAAAAGATCTACAAACAAGGGTCACTGCCAGCCCAAGGGCATACCTCATAATTTTATCCCTATATGGTGAGATTTCTTAATTTGGATATTTTTCTTTTACACAATACATAATATAGATACTATGATACACACAGATGGCTTCACATCGCTTTCTTCCTGTTTGTTCTATATAGTGATGAACTATTCCCATGGGCCGGCAGGCGTGACCCTTGTTTGGAGATCTTTTTCTTGCTGCTTTGTTTCAATCTTTATGGTGGATATAACAGTTATAAATCATTGCTAAAGGTATGATTTATATTTCACATCTCATTATTATTACAACAGCTGTCCATGTGAGGGCTCACCAACTCATTGAACAGTGATATCTAGGTTTATGTAGGTTATAATTATTGATTTATTGTTGCTATATATGTATTTATTCTCTCAAATATATAATATATATTTTTCAAAAATATTTTTTTCGTATATAATTTTTTGAACAAAAATGTTTCAATTTCTTTGTCATATTGCATAAACACTGCTCAAAAAATTTAAAAGAAACACTTTTTAATCAGAGTACAGCATCAAGTCAACTAAACTCCAGGGATATTGATCTGGTCCGTTAAGTGGCAGAGGGGGTTGTTAATCGGTTTCAGCTGCTTTGGTGTTAATTAAATTAACATGTGCACTAGATGGGCAACAATGAGACCACCTACAAAACAGGAATGGTTTTACAGGTGAAGGCCACTGACTTTTTTTCCTACTTATCTTCTCTGACTGTTTTTCACTAGTTTTGCATTTGGCTATTGTCAGTGTCACTACTGGTAGCATGAGGCGATACCTGGACCCCATAGAGCAGGGGTGGGGAACCTACACAAAGCCATCTGGTCAGGCCCCCTATGCAGCTGAGCCTGTGTCTCTCAGCTGATCTGTCAGAATTGAGCTGATGCTTCCTGTATAATTTCGGCTTCGTTCTGACAGTCTGAGTGAGTCACAAGCGGAGTGATATCAAATGCACTCTGCCTGTGACCAATACAGGAAACATCGCCTCTTCCTCCAGCACGGTACCGATACACTTCTCCTAGCCAGCATTTACCGCCAGCAGCACACACAGCAGTACCAGCCAGAGCCAGCAGTACTCACAGCAGTAGCAGCCAGAGCCAGCAGTACTCACAGCAGTAGCAGCCAGAACCAGCAGTACCAGCTAGAACCAGCAGTACTCACAGCAGTACAGGCCAGAACCAGCAGTACTCACAACAGTACCAGCCAGAACCAGCAGTACCAGCCAGAACCAGCAGTACTCACAGCAGTAGCAGCCAGAACCAGCAGTACCAGCCAGAGCCAGCAGTACTCACAGCAGTAGCAGCCAGAACCAGCAGTACTCACAACAGTACCAGCCAGAACCAGCAGTACCAGCCAGAACCAGCAGTACTCACAGCAGTACAGGCCAGAACCAGCAGTACCAGCCAGAACCAGCAGTACACACAGCAGTACCAGCCAGAGTCAGCAGGTCTCACAGCAGTACCACACATAGCCAGCAGTACTCACAGCAGTACCAGCCAGCAGTACTCACAACAGTATCAGCCAGAGCCAGCAGTACTCACAGCAGTACCAGCCAGAGCCAGCAGTACTCACAGCAGTATCAACCAGAGCCAGCAGTACTCACAGCAGTACCAGCCGGAGCCAGCAGTACTCACAGCAGTACCAGCCAGAGCCAGCAGTACCAGCCAGAACTAGCAGTACCAGCCAGAACCAGCAGTACTCACAGCAGTACAGGCCAGAAAGAGCAGTACCCACAGCAGTAAATATTGCTGCGCCAAGTGAATTAATAAAAATGATAAATAAATATGCATATACAAATCATAATATGAAAGCAAACCAATGCTTATATAAATAAAAACATTCAGCAATCCGAGTGCTATAAAACAAGTGACAAATAAAGTCCCAATAGTGCAAAACTTATATAATAGGTGGGCAAAAACATTAAATAAAGAGGTATATCTTCATCTGTAATCTAACAGAGCAAAAAGTGCTCCATGCTTCACTCAGGTGCTCCCGGTGATTGGTGCAGGATTAGCAGCTCACCTTAGGGATAGACTCAAAGGAGTCATACACGCTTAGAGATTTTATGGATACACAGCCTGGTCACCCCTCTCCTTCTGCTCCAGAAGGCTACTGCTATCAATCTGTCCAATGAGGAGAGAGACAGCGGCTGGAGCCATTGCACTCGTGCACATCGCTGGCTTGGATCAGGCACAATACCTGGCGTACTTGGAAGGTCAACTGGAGCAGAAGGAGAGGGGTGACCAGGCTGTGTATCCATAACATCTCTAAGCGTGTATGACTCCTTTGAGTCAATCCCTAAGGTGAGCTGCTAATCCTGCACCAATTCAGCGGGAGCACCTGAGTGAAGCATGGAACACTTTTTGCACTGTTAGATCACAGATTAAGATATACCTCTTTATTTAATGTTTTTGCCCACCTATTATATAAGTTTTGCACTATTGGGACTTTATTTATCACTTGTTTTATAGCACTCAGATTGCTGAATGTTTTTATTTATATAAGCATTGGTTTGCTTTCATATTATGATTTGTATATGCATATTTATTTATCATTTTTATTAATTCACTTGGCGCAGCAATATTTACTGCTGTGGGTACTGCTCTTTCTGGTCTGTACTGCTGTGAGCGCAGCAATATTTATTACTTATTTACTCACTGGTGTTTTGTGTTTAACACTGATTGTTGGCGGCCTAGTGTGTGTATTTACTAAGTTATATTATACTTTTTGCAAATGGTTTGCGCTGATTATATCACCATTATTATTTGAGTACCCACAGCAGTACCAGCCAGAGCCAACGGTACTCAAAGCAATATCAGCCAGAGCCAGCGGTACTCACAGCAGTATCAGCCAGAGCCAGCAGTACTCAAAGCAGTACCAGACAGAGCCAGCAGTACTCACAGCAGTACCAGCCAGAGCCAGCAGTACTCACAGCAGTACTCACAGCAGTACCAGCCAGAGCCAGCAGTACCAGCCAGAACCAGCAGTACCAGCCAGAGCCAGCAGTACCCACAGCAGTACCAGCCAGAGCCAGCAGTACCCACAGCAGAACCAGCAGTACCAGCAGAGCCATCACATTAGGGGTGAGTTAATTAAATGTTTGACCAAATATAACAGACACATTTTTAAGTTGATAATTTTGTACGGCCGCCGAATGATTTTATAAATACCCAAATGGCCCTTGGCAGAAAAAAGGTGCAGGCAGTCCCAACTCCTCCAGGATGTCACATAAATACATGCCATTGCCAGAAGGTTTGCTGAGTCTCCCAGCACAGTCTCAAGAGCATGGAGGAGTTTTCAGAAGACAGGCAGTTACTTCAGGAGAGCTGAACAGGGCCGTAGAAGGTACTTAACCAAACAGCATGACAGGTATCTCCTGCTTTGTGCAAGGAGGAACAGGATGAGCACTGCCAGAGCCCTACAAAATGACCTCCAGCAGGCCACTGGTGTGAATGTCTCTGACCAAACAATCAGAAACAGACTGCATGTGGGTGGCCTTAGGGCCCGACGTCCTCTAGTGGGCCCTGTGCTCACTGCCTGGCACAGTGGAGCTCGATTGGCATTTGCCATTGAACAGCAGAATTGGCGGGTCCTCTACTGACGCCCTGTGCTTTTCACAGATGAGAGCAGATTCCAAACTATGTGCTCACCTAACATAAAGACCTTCCGCAGGTCACTATAAGCCTTCCCCTTTAAGAATTGTACTAATCCAGCAGTTAGTCCCTAAGGTACTAATACAGGTCGTACCAATATATGATAATCTGTGTAAAAGGTGCTCATGCAAAATCAGAAAGTTGACACAGTGTTGAATTGCTTAAAACCAATCTTTAGTAAAAACCTAAAAAGTGTAAACTCACATGTTTCGGGACACTTCCTCTAATGCACCTAGGCAATACACTTGTTGCTTTTGGGGTGTGTATGCCCCTTAAAAATCACTTGGATGTTGTTAAAACTCGGCTCTGGAAAGATAGGGGAAAGCTTCCTGCTCATGCGTGATGACGTCACTAAGCCCCGCCCCATAAGTATTATATTCACACATGAGCACACATAATCACACATTGTGAATTTTATCACATGGAGTGATACCGCTAAGCGGTGTGAAATTTGATGCATTAGCATTATTTTTTATGACACTTTCACTTGGTATTTTTTATGGTTCAATTACTTTGTAATTGTTTGAATATATTATATATATATATACCACATAGTATTATTAACTCAATACTATTTGTAGCTATTGCCCTATTTATTATGTAGATCATTTAATTTAGGGGTATTTATTGTGTTTTAAAATTTAATATAGGGGTAGCGCTTTACCATTTACCATGTGAAAACACAAATAGGTGTGTAACAGCAGACCCCACCATTACTCTTTCACTAGTATTATAAGTCTTTTTTTTTTTTGCACATAGTAGTGCAGGGGATCAGTCACTTTTTTTACATTTTCTTTTTTTTCCTGCCTCTAAGTGCCTCTGCATTTTTACATGACACAGGGGTCATTCCACCCAAAAGTGGCATTTCAGCAACAAGTTGTGTCCACGCTTACAAAGGCGCGTAAAAGAATTTAGAAGCAGAAAAGAAAACCCACAGTGCATCCAGCAGTAAAAAAGTTTTGGCAGAAAAAACGCTTGATGTGCCTAAACACATGTAAATGCCTCTAAACACGTCTTAGCACTTGAGAGTTAATTTACTTCAATGGCCAAAAGAAATTATTATGCTGGCCAATTAAATTAATTAATGCCCAAACAACTGAGGCGTCTAAGCATGCTACATGAGTTTGCAAGCGTAAAGTGTTTTTTCTACCAAAACCCCCTGCCAGGAGAGAAGGAGTCTAGGGGAGTTAGCAAAACGTCCAGTGTGCATGAGGCCATATGGTGCTACCAGGATAATATATAAAAAAGAGACTAAAGACTGTGATAAATGACAATTTCACCTTCCTCCAGCAGCCTGAAAAGAGTTGTTGGCCCTTTTTAGAGGCAGGTCACACTTCATTAGAGCCTTACAGCCCCACACTGGACTGATATTTTAGCTCCCGTAGGAAGAGAATACAATGAAATAACAGCACACACATCTATCCCCCCAAGGAAAGGTTGCAATATTATAACAATTTAAAAGTGAAGATTCCCATTCATACAAATGGGCATTCATGATTGGTTCTTTTTAAGTTGAATAATATTTATTGGCCACCTAATTTAATAAGTAGGTCAGCAATCTCAGGCCCCAAAAACCTACTGGTTTCCAAACATAGAACAACTTACCTAAATATGTATATTATGATATACTCTATATTTCCTTTCCTTCATTTTGTTTCATATTTTTTTCTACATGAAAGATTAATTACTGTATTGTTATCATTTTCCCATTACAAATGATATATAGCTCCAGATCATCTAGCACTATCATTGTATTGCTTCTGCATATTTGACTAATGACTGCATGGATGACATGGATATTTGCGCACATAACTGCAAAAATCCGGTAACTAATCGTCATGACATACATACCGTTAAAAATCAACCAACAGAGATGTTCCTGTGGAAGGACAACCTGCATGATGAGTTGTAGAAAAGACAATATTCTAAGGCATTTCTTCACAGATTCCTGGTTTTGAAGATTAGCATCGCTTGTCTTCACCAACTGGTACATGCAAATACATCTGCCTTGCAGGGCATGGAACTGAAATAAGCATGACAATTATGTTAGGGAAAAATTGCTTTGTTTAGTAAAACATTAACTTGGAACAGTTGTACTAAATCACAAAAGACAACCAAGAAAGTATGGAGACCTTTAAAATCAGTTGAATGTGATTTTTCCTTTTTTCTAAAAATCTATTACTTACCGAGGTGAATTGCTATATGAAGGCTCCTGTTCTCTTGTATACAGGTTGTGTTACATAGGCATGTAAAAACTAGCACTAAATCTGCACGTTTCAGAAGCACCATATTTTTGCTGGTACCCAGGGCTTTTTTTCAGCTGGAACTTGGTGGAACTCCTCTGGCTCAGGCCCTTTGCTCCCCGCTCACCGCTATCACTTGTAAATACAGAAGTACAGCTTGTTTCCAACAGCTCCCACAAATCTGATCTCCTGAACAGCTCCTACTGAGTGCAGGATGGGGACAAAGGAGATGCAGGTGCCTGGGGTGCAGTGTAGATGCCTACACCACTGGATGATCTCCCTGCAAGTGAGAGAGGTGGAGCCCCCTACAGTGTATGGGGAGGTAATAGAGCTAGCTGAGTGCTTCAGCTTAATAAAGAAACAAAAGTAAGATGTGGATGTGGAAGATGGTGAAGCTTTTAAGGAGGAGGGGTGGAGAAGATGGGGCAATGGAGGTGGGGTTGCATGCAGAGGTCACAGTTGAAGAGGGGTGGAAGTGAGATGTGGATAGGGGATTCAGCTGTGGAAGAAGGCTGAACTCTGCAGTCTGCATGCAGTGCACTCCTGAACTCTACACTATGTACATAACGCACCCCCAAATTCTGCATGTAGTACACCCCTAAACTCTGCACTCTAACCCCCACCCCAACTCTTCACTTGGTATCTAATGCACTCCTGGCATTTAGCACCCCTTTTAGATCCTTCCACTGTTAGTGAAATTTGACCACAGCCACTATTTGATGTAGTTTGGAGGGTGTGGGTGTGTTGGGGGGGGGGGGGGGTTGGGGGGTCGTGGTTGAGTTCCTGCACCTATTTTCTGAGAAAAAAAGCCCTGCTGGTACCAATACATGTATATGAAGGGAAAAAGACTAGTCTTGCTACAAGTTACGGTACATGTTTCATAGTGTAATTTTCTGCAGTGTTGTGGATGGGTTTTTTATTCCAGTTTTATGAGTCAAGTGGTTTTTGAATCCAACACTCTAAGCTAGAGGAATAAAAGAGTAACAGACAGCTTAATAGTCAACTAATGTGTTTAGGTAAGCGACATATTGGTATTTTTGGATTTAGGTGCAACATTTACTTTTAATAAAGCAATTCAAAGCATTTTACACTATGCAGAGTTTTTCCTTTCATGTCCTTATTACGTATATCTATCAGGATGCCATTGAGATGACCAATACAGTCCACATTCCTGTCCTTGAATGGATCCTGTAGGAGAGCCTTGGGAATACCTCAGCCAGGGTGTTTGGCCACATGCCCATCTGACCTATCTTATAATAGAGGATCCATTGAATTTGGTAAGCCTGCATTCCTCATTGAGGTGGTGGTGTCATGTGGGAAACCCTAATGATTAAGGATGCTCACTATCTACACCAGGCATGTCCAACCTGCGGCCCGGGGGCCACATGCAGCCCGGAACCCCAGGCAATGCGGCCCACTGCCCCCTGCCAATTTATTTATTTTTTGCTGGGGAGGAAGGAAGTCGGGTCGGGGGCTTGGCCACAGCGGCTTCCAACTAACGGTAGGCAGAGGCTGCCTTGAAGGGGGGGGGGAGGGGAGCATGTGCAGTGTTTCCGACTCTTACCACCATGACCACTTCAAATCACTGAAGTGGTCATGGTGGTTAGAGTGTTTTTTTAATATCTCTCAAAAGAAGTAAACATCTGTATACTGATTCCATTTCATTTGATCATCCTCTAGTTGTGTTAAATTAGTGCGAGGGGTGCGGTGGCGTGGGAAGGGCGCGGAGGCATTTTATTACTTATATACCTTAACTATAGTATATATTTTATATGTGGCCCGAGAAAATTTCTCTACACTCAATGTGGCACAGAGAAGCCAAAAGGTTGGACACCCATGATCTACACAATCTCACAGGCACATATTCCTGCAGAAAATGTAATTTCTGCAGATATCTACCTAATGTAAGTGAAATCATTCTCCCTAATGGAAAACTGTATAGACCGAATTTCTATGCGAACTGTCAAACAGTAGGAATTGTCTATATAATGTATTGTAGTTGTAAAGCCTTTTATATAGGCAAAACAAAAAGGCCTTTCTTTAATCGAATTCGTGACCATGTCAAACTTGTCAAAAACAAAAAGTTCGTAAGTCCCATTAGCCGACACATGGGTTTATACCATGGCTTTGATGATAGGATGATGACTTTTTTTGCCTTGGAACACATCCCACTGAATGAAAGAGGTGGAAGTGTAGATAGAAACCTATTGCAACGTGAAACCAAGTGGATATTTAACCTATCAGCTATTCAGTATCCAGGTATAAATGAATCCATTAGTTTCAAACCCTTTCTAGGCTAGATAATGTCATTTATTGCTGATTCAGCACAGGATCTCTATAGCTGGTCAGCATTTTGGATCTTGTACTCTTGCTACAAAGTCCTCTTCTTTTAGGTGCCTTTATTGGCACATCTTATATATTTTGGCAAAATTGCCTACATGTGTTTATTTTTGTAGATGTGGTTTAATTACCGTTTAAAGAACAAGAATATTCTGTGAATTGTCCATCATATATATTTTTTTTTTTTTTTTTTCCTGACCCCCGCCGTTACGTGGATGTGATTGTAGGTGGCACACCCCGGGGCAGGCACATTGGGGGACCTTTTGGATCGTAGCCTATTTTCAGCCTCTATCATGGTTGCCCATATGGGCACCCGCGGTGCCCTACATTTATTTTCCAGGAAAAATGGTCCAACCTGGTTAGTAGCAGCACCGCTTCAAAACGCCCAGTTGTCCTTTTATGGAGTTTTCACTAACATCTCTTTTCTATTTAATTGTCATCTGTATCACAATACTGATTTATCTATTAGATGGGGTAATTTTCTATTTTTTATGACCCTTTTGTGTCTCTGGATTCTTTCCCCATTGTATAGGCATTGCGGATATATTTCCTTGAAATCCGGTTTTCGGCGATGCTGTCAGTTTCATTTTGGATCTCTTTTTAGATTGCCTCTCGGCAATCTGTTACCTCCTCTGCTTACATTCATGTCCGGACCGGATGTTGTCATCCCCGACCTTCCGGTTCCGGCGGAATCACGTGATGCGGTCGCGTCTTAATGACGCACTTCCTTCTCGGCCTCCATTGGACCACTGGGCGTACCTCGCTCTCACTCCCTCGGTGACGTCAGACGCCGAGGGAGTGGAGGGGGTGTATAAATGCCGGCGCCACATGGTCAGTATTACACTAGACCACCGGGGAACGATACATGATCTTTGAGACCATTTGCGGTAAATGAAATCTTTTAAACCCTGCTTCTCTCCATATATCTTTGGTAGATTCTAACGCTGATGATGTCTTTCCATGCCTTTTTCTTTCTCTTCCCGTGCAGTCTCCTTCATTTTTGTGTACTATTGGAAAACTTGTTGAATTGAAATGGCGGTGAACTTTTGAATATTGCATGACAATTTAGGTGCTGAATCTTGTCAATTTTGGGTAAGTACTTATACCCTCAAAACTTGACAGACCCTCATTATATTTATTACTACCTTCAACAAATTCCATTTCCTTTTGTTTCAAGGGATACCTCCCATTTGGGGGATATTAAGGGGACTTCATTTTCCCTTCCTGTCTTTGTTACACTGAGGTACCTAGGGAATCAACTGCACATTTATTCATAATCAGGTGACTATCTTGGTAACTTTTCTACCTGATATTTAGCCTCATACCAATTGGAGACCTAGCAATTTTGGGTTGAAATGTATTTCTATGCTCTGGTTTTATTATGTCTACCTATCATTTCTAGCCTGGCTGTCACCCTCTCTATGGGTCAACTCTATGAGTCTGAAGGTCTCAGCTCCCCTCCCCCTCTGTGCTTGCTTTGGTGGCGTCACCTCTATTACCTCCACCTTCGGCATAAGAAAGGGCTCAGGTCATCTTAAGGTACTTAATTGGTATCATTGTCTTTATAATTATGTAAATTAATTGGGCACTCAACATTAGGACCATTGAGATAAGCCCTATATACATACACATGTCATGTTTTTTATGTCTTTTCCCTTTGTTACCTAGAAATGTTCACTTTCGAGAAATGTCTATGAAAACTCCTGAAGAAGCTATTATGAAGATGGCGAAACATGTAGAGTTGATATTTTCGAGTGCATTTTCTTGATTTTATCATTTTATATTGATGTATTGTCTTGTCCTCACTTTCTATGTGTAATAAAATGTACAATTTTTGAGAATTCAGATTTTTCTCCATCATTTAGCACCGTTAAAGTCCCACTTGCCCCCCTCTATTGTAGTTACACAATCATATTTCATCATTCCTGAAGGGGACCACCTTTCTGTTTTTCTTCTTTCTTTTTTCCACTTTTTTACTTCTTGATTTTTTTTTTTTGTACATTTTTATTATATATATATATATATATATTTTTTGCATATTTATTCTTTATACGTTTTTGCATTTTTTTGCACTCTATTTTCACATTTGCACTTGGACTTTATTTTGCACAGGTGTTACATAAAAGACTGTATGAATACCTTATTTTAGCATTGTACTATATAATCAAAACTTGGATTCGTTTGGATCAATGTTTTTTGATTGTCACTGTTTTATAGCGCTGATCTTTTTGATATGTATTTGAATCTGCTCTGTGTTGGCTACAGTATCTCACAGCAGAGCCGCAGCTTTTAACACTTGTTATTTAATTGTGGATTGTACTAGTTTTATTTTTTCTAAATTTATGAATGTGAATCACTTTCTTGGCTCAGTCTAATCCAAAAGAAAAGGCACACGCCCATGAGGTCTCCCTCAAGAGGGGTGGCCCTGGGAGTAGGACCATGTGCTGAAGCTTGTTGGCTGATTAAAGTATAACTAAAGGCAAATCTTTTTAGAATACCTGTCAGGTTTCTATTGATGTCTGTGCCCCTATTAGTGAGATTCACTCGCTCTATTTGTCCTGTTTACTATTATCATTGAAAGAGAAAGTAAAAGAAAATCCTAAATTTTGGGTTGTCCCCAGAAAAGTAATAGAGGGGAAATCTTCCAATGGGGATACTAGTTCTGATAACCTGGGGGCCCCAAGGGATTCCCTTAATATACAGGAATAGCCTCTCACCTCCTGTTTTGACTATGGGACAGGAAGTAAAGGTGAATCTCCCAAATGGGACACATAAGGTATAAAATAACCCAACAGGGGTTATAACCCTCCCTTACTCTATTCAAAAAAAAAAAAAAAGTTTTGCCTATAGTTCTACTTTAAACTTTAAAGTGGAAGTAAACTCCCATCTCTGACCTTTACCTATAGGCAAGCCTATAAGAATGCTTACCTATAGGTACGGTAAATATCTTCCAAAATGTGCACCTTTTAGGAGATATTTACTGTACATGCAGCCAGGGACGGCACCGCTGCATGCGCTCTGAAGGAGTGGCCAACGCCCGAGTCTATGGCAGGCTGCAGCTAGATGGAGCTGAAATGTGTACCAATCAGGACCAGTGTTTAGGGTCCTCTGCATTCAGGGATGAGGTTCCGGAACCTTGTCCCTGAATATTCAGGGCTCTAAACCCTGGCACCACACAGTTCAACATTCAGCCCTGATCAGCTGCAACCTGGCATAGAGTTTGACAGGCTGGCTGCAGGAGGGCTGGATGCTCCACCTGTCTCTCCCAAGTGCAGTAAAGTGCCAGGATGGATGCACAGTAGCTGGAAAGCCCTGTGTGGAAGGGGCCTTAGGTGATAATGTATCTTATTTTCCCCAGTTACCAAGAGAGCAGGTTTTCTAAATAACTTGGTATTATTTCTTTGCTTTGATACACTATACATTGACACAAGGTTATCAAAACCAAAAATACAACAAAAACATTCAGATTAAGATCCCGTTCACACTGGGGCGACCTGTCAGGCGACCTGGTTGCCTGACAGGTCGCCGTAGGTCGCCTGCCATAGAGAAGCTGTGGACCCATTCTAATAGGAGCGACACAAGTCACTCCGACTTAGAAAAAGGGTCTGGAGCTTCTTTGGGGCGACCTGGAGCGACCTGCATTGACTTCAATGATATGAAGTCCGTGCCGGCCGCTCCGAGGTCATGGTGCGAGCTGCGCACCGCGACCTGTGAGGTCGCCCCGGCAAGTAGCGTCGCCCCAGTGTGAACGGGGTCTTAGACAATCTCGTATGTAACTGTTTAAAAGTTGTGCTTTGTATTAGGCATTGCTTTCTTCATTCTGTGTGTAGGCAAAAGAGGAGTTACCCGTTAAGCAGTTACCAGTAAACCTATGCTGAACTGAAATATTTCAAAATGGGGTACACCTGCTGTGATTTTCTATTTAAAAAAAACTTAGAAAATATTTTTTTCTAATAGCCTTAGAAAATGCCTATCTTACATCATGAGTAAAGTGATGGCCCCCATCATTGGTGTGAGTGGGAGGAAAGGTTTTCCCGACATTGGTCAGTGTTAGGTGCCCTATCGTTGGTATCAGTGGGAGGAATAGTGTCCCATCGTTGGTATCAGTGGGAAGAATAGTGCCCCATCATTGGTATCAGTGAAAAGAATAGACCCCCATTGTTGGTATCAGTGGAAAGAATAGTGCCCCATCATTGGTATCATAGGGGGGAATAGTGCCCCATCGTTGGTATCAGTGAGAAGAATAGTGTCACATTGTTGGTATCAGTGGGAAGAAAAGAGTCTCATTGTTGATGTCAGTACAGGAATTATTGCCCTATTGTTGGTGTCATTGGGAGGAATAGTGCCTTGTATTAGTAGGAGGAATAGTGCCCCAATGGCCGGATAAAGGCAAGTAAAGGGCTGCATTCAGCCCCTGAGCCACCGTTTAGAAACCACTGCTTTAGAATTGAAGTGGAGCTAAACTCTATAAAACGTAACTTTCGCTCAACATTCCAACGTTCTTCAACGGCGCCAGCATCTTCTACATGCTCTCTTCAGGGTGCCAAGCTGTGCCATCTTTATTGGTCAGCATGAGATAGTGTCCTGTGCTTGTGCAGGAATGCAGTCATCCCAGCACACTGAGCCAGAATTTAAACTGAGCCTGGCTTGGTCAGGTGTCAAACATTTGTTTAAATAGGATATCTCCAAAAACATTATTACTACTGAAAAAATGTAGCTTTGAAAAAAAAAAAACTATCAGCAGTACCCTATACACATTTTAAAGCTCCTTAATTAGTAATTATTTCCTTCAATTATGATTCATAAATTGTACTTAAGGTAAATATGTAAATAAACATTGCACATACCGTCAAACCAGCATTTTTGTCATCAGTTCCAGATGGAAAAAAAGTAGCCTTAAATTTTTCCACATCTGTAATTTCATCAATGTCAGCTGAGCAAAACTGTTCCAGATAGCGGCTGTAGCACTGAAAGAGTGCGAGTTTATATTCCTGGAAAATATAAATGAGATAATATGCTGATAATGAATTCCCCAGGCTTGCGTGGGTTTCCTCCAGGTACTCTGGAATAATATCACAATGCTAGTTTCATTGGTTTCCTCCAAAACTGCTCCAAGTGTATGCATTAGTCTGGAGTATAAACTCATTCAAGTGACAGGGAGTGACATGAACGGATTTAAGTGTAATGTGTTATATAAAAAAAAGAAATATGTTGCAAACAAATAATAAATCATTTGGTGCACGAAAATAACAAAAAATTTAGAAGTTAGCTGGAATGTGTAAAATCATTATCTATGACTATATCTATCTCTCAGATATTTATTTACCTTGCCAGAACTATAGCCTCTCATATAAAAAATATATGCTTCAGCATCTAGTTAGAATTGCATCTGCATTTATAGCTTTCTTTTTAATTGCAAAGTCCCACAAATACTTGTTTATCCTGCCAATAATATCCACCTAATGCAGTTTCTTGTTATGGTGTAACAATGCTGCACTATTCCTGAACTCAGGGCAAAGTTATTGCTCTCATGTAGGCTATGACTACTTGCACTACAGTAGAATTAAAAAATGACGCAGAGGGCATTGCAATCAGCATTGTCACAATTCTGTAGCTTGTCAGTCAGCACCTGACCACACCTAGTCCTGTCCACTGTTTCCTGGATTGATAGCAATGCCTCTGTTGCTATAACCATCACACTGTGAGATGCAGTGTCTGGGAGGTGGAGTGTGTGAGACACAAATGAAGGGGGAGAAGGGAGATGGGGGGGGGGGGGGTCTGTCATATAGAAACCTTTAGTGTTCTTTAATTTTACTTTATAGACATAACATTCACACATTATTAAAATGTTACTACACCCAGGAACCCGCATTCACTATATCTGGTCTCCCACAGTACATAGAACTTGTAAATGCAATTATTTTAGTAAATATGTACTGCTAAATACCTTTTTTTCTCATCAGCATTATAAAGCAGTCTTATTACTTCTATCAAAATCTGGCTGAAAACTGGTTAAAACTTGTAGGAGGAGTTTTTATTCTCCTCTGAATGTCCTATGAGACTGCACGACCCCTGACCCTCTGTCTGGACAGTGCCGATTGGCCCTGTGTTGATCACATGAACCCTCTCTCCAAAAAAAAAACTTTCTAGCAACACACACCAAACTGAGCATGTGCAGAGCCCTTTGAGGTTCTGTTCTATTAGCAGGTAGATTAAAGGAAGGGGAGGATCAGAGGAGACAGGATCAAACAGCCTTTTTACACAATGCAGAGGATTAACCTCTTAGGTTCCATAGTGAGTATAACAAACATGCTTTACTGCATATACAGACTGATTTTTCTGTTGTGGGTTTGGTAACATTTTAGTGGCCATCGAACTGGCTCACTGGATCGAGTATCAAAAGTGTCTGAAAGGTAAGATTTTGTATTAGTAAGCGGGCTAGAGATCCACCTACCCCAGATTTTGTAAAAGACTTTTGTTTTTGTTTTTTAGTTTAAAGATGAGTTTATACAGAGGTAGGGAGTCATTGACCAGTTTTAGCCAGTGAGCCAATGCAGGTGATATCAACCCTTTCCAGGATAATAGGAGTGATTTCTCAGCATAAAAGGAAATGATATGCGCAGCAGTCTTTTAGCATGCAAGAAAACCATCAGGTCCTCAAAAATAACTAAATGGCAGATCTTGGGGTGCAAAATATTTGGTAAACCAAAAGCGGAGGAGATAAAGGAGCCTATTTCTGCCCAGAATCCCTGAACTACATAGCAGGACCAGAAGCAGTGGGGGAAATCAGCAACCTGGCCACAACCTCTGAAGCATTCTGCTGAGGGGCTCAAACCCATCTTGTGAATTCTAGCAGGAGTAAGATGGGAATGGTGAAACATTTTAAGCTGTATAATCCTGTCCCTAGATGAAATTACAGAATTTTTATAAGTTTCACTAAATTCAGTCCAATCTGCTTCCATAAATGATATATCCAAGGAGGCCCACCACCTGCGCAGCATTGAATTTATGGTTGGAATCTGTTATAAGGGCAGAGTAATAAACAGAAATAAGTTTAGTGGGGTCTGGCCGTTCTAACATTTTCTCTAAAGGTGACACTTGTATGAGGTTGTCTAAAGATCCAAACTGTGTACAAACAGCATGGCAAAGTTGATAGTAATAAAATATGTAGTTAGGGGGTAAATTGAAATCCAGACACAACTGGTGGAAGGACTTAAAACCTTGTGCGAGTATAGGTGACAAAAGTATTTAACCCCCTTAGAGAACCATCTTTGGGAGTCAGGTAAGGAATTCAGTTTGTTAAGAGTGGGATTAAACCACCGGTGAGGAATCACACCTTTCTTTCTTTTTCTAATTTACAAAAAAAAAACACAGAAGGAATTTGAAGTCTCACCATGAGTGGAGCTGGCCACAGACAGACCGAAATTTGGACAGTTCATCAGCAACCACTTAAATTTCGATCTGTCTATGGGCAGGCTGGTTGTACTGAAGTTGATCAATCATTTAGCTTTAGTACAACCAGCCTGTTGGGTTTTTTCACCCAATCATTGTATTCTGCCGGTGGAGAAGGCTCCCCATGCTCCCCACGGGCAGAACACAATAGCGAGGGATTCCCCCATCAAAACTGAATGTTGATGGGGGAATTGAGCAGTTTTCTTTCCTTCAGAAAATTACATAATGTATGGCCAGCCCAAAATGAGAACTTGTCATTTCTAATACTTGAGGATCACTATACTGAATTAACACATTCGAAAATAAATAAAAAAAATAAAAAGATTTGGCGGGCACCAGCAGTAAATAGTGTATCAGACAGATAAATTGTAAATTTTCTTTCCCGATTACAATTAGAAATAATTTTTTTCTGCACCCCTTGGTAAGATTTCTTTTCACTTCCTGTCATTGGGGACACAGTTGTCAGCAGAACATGTGAAATTTCCAGCCTATTCTTTTCCCTGTAACAACTGTAACATTTTGGATTTCCGATAACTTTCTGCCCCAGTAATAATGGTTATCAGAAAAAAAATAGAGATGGAAATTCTCTCCAACAGCAGTAAAAATCTGACAAAGGTTTTTTTAACACTTCCATACTCTATCCAAGACTACAACAAAAAGTATGGCGTTCGATGGAACAAACATTATTGTGACCATAAAAGTCCTACTTCCTGGCTTAAAAGCATCATTTTCCCACTAGGTTGAATGAAAGTGCATCACTGATATACCGTATGATTCATCAATGTGCCTAGAATAGCTGGTTTTATGATGACTAATCTCCACCAAAAATGCAGCACAATTGTATGATAACCTTCATTAGACAGTATGCATGATAAAAACAAGAAAAGTGAAATGTATTTGAC
The DNA here is from genome assembly GCF_965119305.1 of Pelophylax lessonae. Taxonomy (NCBI): domain Eukaryota; kingdom Metazoa; phylum Chordata; class Amphibia; order Anura; family Ranidae; genus Pelophylax; species Pelophylax lessonae. The sequence goes on from NC_138771.1 coordinate 298,037,945, forward strand.
TTGATGGATATATTTGCCTGTGAATAACCTTGACTTACTCTGATATGAACAAGGCTATCTCCAACCTTAAGAAGCTTTTCTTGATAATACCAGGCTGGCAGTCGAGGTTTATACTTGACCCAAATATGAAACAATGTACTTGATCTGGAAAAAGAAGAAGTGTATGTTAAAATGCAAATCTAATGTTATGAAAAATCATCACATTACGGTTTCCAAAACAGAAGCTATTATTGCATTTTGCAAGCTTGAGTTATTTTATTTATGGCTACAAACTAGGTGATTACTGGTAATGGATCAAAATGCAGACATATTATAAAAGACGAAGGGGGCATTAGGCTAAATTCACATTTGTTTTAGCATATGAGACATAACTGAGGGAATTAAAGAGTGGCACAGGCTTTTGTCTGCACCACTCATCTAAGCTGAGAAAATGGAGCAGATGCTTCTCCCAGTTAAAAAAAGGGAGCAAGACCCTTTGATAATTAGGAGCAATCAGCTCTGTTCTATGATGTGTCTGTAACAGATACAGCACAGATCAGTTCAACTGGAGCTGCTCGCTCTGATCTCCATCCCCTCCCCACTCAAGTGTGGGAGGGAAGTCAGAGGGTTGTTAACCATGTAAGCTCGACTTGTGCATCACTGCACGGGCAGAGAGTCATGTGAGTTGTCTACAGACAGTCCACATCCTCTACACTAAATCTAATCTGGCTTGGATGTATGTCAGTTTTCTATACTGAAAATTACTGCAATCCCTTTGTTAATAATGATCAGACCCTGTGCCAACGTCTATTTTACTCTAAAACAGACTCTGGCATGGGTGGCACAAAGAGACCTGAAACAGTTCTCTCTGCTTAGTTAATGTGGCACGCAACAAAATAATGTACATATATATACACATCTTACCTTCTTCTATAATTGCTTATATTAACCATTTGCCGATCGCCCGCCACATAGCCCTACGTTGGTCGCACGCGTGATGCTGGGGGGCGAGCGCGCTCCTGCCCCCTCTAGGCGGCGGGGACGCCAATCCACAGGACCAGCAGCTGTGATTGCCGCCTGGCACCCACGATCGCTCCCCGCTGAGAGAGAAAGACGGTCAGCTGTTGTAAACACAGCAGGATGGCCACATTCTGAAGAGGCTCCTCCAGGCCCCGAGCTAATCCGCCGCCATCCGAGCCATCCGAGGGTCAGAATTCTCCACCAAGACGCCCATCTATGCCAGGAACCACCAGGAGATGCCCAGGCACAAAATCAAGCAGCCCGTCCCAGTAAAAGTTAAAAACTTTTTCAAGCCACTAGGCTGCGGTCTTCAGCAAAATGGCTTGGGAGACGCGACCAGGCATCCTAATGGTGCCGGACCACCTCACAGGACCCATAGGACCCCTTCCTCAGCAAGCCGGCTCCTAGCCAAGCAGCAAGGACTCCTCAGGGAATACCTCCTCCACCACCAGAAGCCTCGCAAAATCCAGGCCTCGCATGGTGTCCCCTGCACGGCCTGTACAGGCCTACAACATGGAGTTGAGTGCCCCAAACCACACACAGGCCGGAAATGGGTCCCAACAACATGATCCCTTCTTGAACTTCCCCCCACAAAGGCAGCCAATCTCAGACACTACAATGAAGGAGATACTTCTCTCCTTAAGAACATCTCTGCAAAATGATATCCTGGCTTGCGTTCACCAATGCAAGGCTGAAATACACCAAGTAGGGGACAGGGTGGAGAGGATAGAGAACTCCCTGAGCAATTATATATCATTCTTCAACACAATGGTAGATGCTCATGCAACCCAAACGGACGGAATAACATGGCTCAAAGACAGCAGCTTTGGAAGACAGGTCAAGAAGGAACAATATTAAAATCCGAGGAATACCACAAAGTATTTTACCATGACAACTCTCCCAATATGTACATGAACTGTTCTCTGCTATAGCACCAGATCTGTCTGACCTGGATCTATCCATTGATAGGATTCATAGACTGCCTAAGCCCGCATTCATCTCCTCTGAAGCACCCAGAGATGTCTTGTTAAGGGTACACTTTTTCAGACCAAAGAAAAAATAATGGCAGCCTTCCGACAAGCCACGCAACTCCCAGAGCACTATACTGCCCTTCAATTACTTCCAGACCTTTCCGTCACACTCTTCAAAGCAGAAGAAACTTGGCCAAAGTAACAAAAGCTCTTTGTAACCACAACATACCCCACAAATGGAGACACCCTGCCACCTTGTCCATCACATACAAGGGAACCTCATTCAATGTACTCAAGATGGAAGAAGGCCTGTCACTTCTGTATCAATGAGGCATAATCTCAGAGGCACCTCCACCCTCCTCTGCTACCTGACACCCTGGTGAACTGGGTCAAGAATGGCAGATAGTATCACGAAAAAGGCCCTCAAAGAAATCCTCACATCCTCCCGGAGGCTCGATACAGAAACTACAACCACTCCGCTTAGCTCAGGGCCCGGGAAAGACCTCTAACCCTGTGGTTCCCCCCATATAGATGCTTTGGTAGTTAGCTGTACTCGCCTCGATTTGGAAACCTCATTCTTATTTGTTTCGTTTTCCTCATCAAACCCGTGTTCTTGCAGTTCTAATTCATATATGTTTGTTAGTTATCACAGTACAAGTACATCCAGTCTCCCAAACGGCACTTCCGTTATAAGGCTTATCCGGATCATCATAACCACACTCACCGAGTCACATCCGTACCTACAGGTGGAAAACCTAGTCTGTGTAAATGAACTCACTCTCAATCCCTCAACCCGCATCATCTCCCATTGCCAGGATGCCGATTAAGTGCCTTTCAATTACGTAAAAGGACAAAACCACCCCGCAAACCGTTTTTCATTGTGGAGAGAAGCAACTATGGCAAAAGATGACATTGTTTGTGCCCACGAAACACATTTCCTCAGGAGGGAAACACCTAACTGCGCACACAGGGACTATCCTTATATATTCTTAGACAATGCGCAGGAAAAGAAAAGAGGAGTTTTACTTGCCATTCTGAATACGATTAACTTTTGATTGAAGGAATCCCACCTAGATGAGGTGGGACGCTATGTTATCATAACAGGAGATCTGAACAACTCCCCCTGCCCCTTGGACTCTCTATACGCACCGAACTCACACCAGCTTTGTTTCTTGAAGAGGCTCTTTAAACTCATCAACCAGGTCTAGTATGGGAGGCTATTAATATGTGGGGACTTTCATTTAACTGTAGATCAAACCCTAGACATTAAATCAGTGGCTCTAAGGAGCCACCACTCCTTAAAAAACTTGCTCCATGTGGAAGAGGTGTACAATGTCTGGAGGTGTCAACATGCGATGGAAAGAGATTACACCTTTTTTTTCCACCAGGCATCGCACATACTCCCGCATTGACCTATCTGTGGTAGATAAATGGCTGCTACAACTAACTTCCTCCTCCTCTATACAGGACATTACATGGTCCGACCACGCAGCAATTACCATAACGATAGAGGAGAAGGACAGTGTAGACCGATCCATGATCTGGAGATGTAATGTAAAAGTGTTGCAGGAGAAGGGACCATCAGAGGCTATACGTTAACAGCTCAATGAATTCTTTGATAACAACCAAAACTCAGTGAATAACGCCTTTCCACTCTGGAATGCCCATAAGGCATATATCAGAGGCATTTGTATCCAACAAGGTGCCAGGCTCAACAAAGCCTATAACCTCAAACTTAACACTCTATTGTCCAAAATCCATAGACTAGAATCCCATAACAAAATTAAGTCCATTCCATCTACAACTCACTCCCTCACCAAACTCAGAGAAGAGCTAAGACTACACCTCACCGACAGGTACGACAAACACATCAGACCTCTCAAGGTGGCCCACTATGTAGGAGCCAATAGAAACAGGGAAATATTTAGCACATAAACGTAAGTCTGTACAGGCAAAGTCCAGAATTTCTCACCTCGTACACAATACCCGCAATAGTCACATCACCAATCCCAAAGAAATAGCAGATGAATTTGCAAGTTATTACGAGGCCCTGTACAACTTGAAGGACGATCCCGACACCGCACAACCTTCTCAGTCAGCTATACAAAACTTCTTTTCATTCTTACATCTTCCCACACTATCCAGCACACAACTGGATGAACTTAATGCCCCATTATCAGGTCCCGAAATCAGTAGAACGATTAAAACCCTTCCCAACAGCAAATCAGGCCCAGACGGACTGCCCAACGAATATTACAAGATCTTTGATACCATTATTTCTAGATTCTTAAATGATGTCTTCAACAAAGCAATGTTTGAAATGACATTCCTGTCTGAGATGTTGAAGGCCCTGGTGGTCACTTTACCTAAATCAGGGAAAGATCCTGTAACTCCAGCAAACTTTCGCCCAATTTCTTTTCTCAACTCTGACATTAAGATTTATGCCAAGATCTTGGCCACGCGTCTTATGAAAGTCCTCCCATCATTGATCAAGACGGACCAGACTGGTTTCTTAATGGGGGAGGCAAACCTCAGACACGACCAGGAGGGTGCTGAATCTGATACACTATGCAAAATGCACACGAACGCCTTCTCTGCTGTTAGCCATTGACGCAGAGAAGGCGTTCAACAGAGTGAACTAGCTTTACATGAAATTAGCCCTACACAAATATGGCTTGAAGGGTCCAATCTTCAATGCTATTCTGGCCCTATACTCCAATCCCCCAGTTAGGGTCAACGCCTCTGGGATATTATCCAGACAGTTCAAAATATCCAACGGCACTCACCAGGGATGCCCACTTTCCCCAGCCCTTTTTAACTTGATGATCGAATCCCTGGCCGAGGTGATAAGAATGAATCCAGACATTACCGGTTTTAAAATACACCACACTCATCACAAAATAAATGTATTCACTGATGACATAATTTTGTTCCTGACGAACCCCCACACATCATTACCAGCAGCCTACCAAACACTAAACAATTTTGTGATCCTTTCCTACTACAAGGTTAATGCCTCGAAATTGCTGATTCTAGACCTGGGTACCAATAGGATTACCAAACGCTCCCTCCAGAAACTCTTCCCATTCTCTTGGAGGGACGACGGTGTCCCCTATTTGGGTATCACCCTCACCCCCTCCATCCAATCCATTATCCAAATGAACTACAAAAACATTCAATCTAAATTAGTAAAAGAGTTGGATCAATTAGGACGCCACAAAATATCTTGGTTTGGTAGAATTGCAGCTATCAAAATGTTTATAATCCCCCAAATTCTATACCTCTGTAGATCCCTACCACTTCCCATACCAATCTATTACATTAAAGCCTTGTCAAAAACTATTAAAAAATATATTTGGAAGGGGAAGAGAGCCAGATGCTCCCATTCTACACTTGTATAACACAATTCCACTGGAGGTGCTGGTTTACTACTACTGGGCAGTCCAGATTGAACAAATGAAGCACTGGTTCTCCAGCACAGACAAACCCAGGTGGGTTAGACTCAAAGCCTCAATGGTACCGGGTAAGGACCTAACTCTGTTCCTACTTGCTGATATGTGGAAACAATTAAATCTTAAAAAAATCCCCCCAACTACAAAAACCTCCATATTAGCCTGGAGACACTTCACCCATCTCGAGGCTCCACATCTTATACCCCCCACGACATCGCTAAAAATAGAGATCTTCCAACCCCTAATCTGCAACTTAAATACCCGAATAATAAAAGACCAAGGCATTAGACACCTAGTGACATTCTGGCCGGTGAAAAGTCTTTATCACTGCAAGAATTGAGCGTTAAATATACTCTTCCTCCTATGTCGCAATTCACATGCATAAGAATACTACACTTTCTGCGAAATAACGAGCCACCACAATTCAGGATACACCCTAAACTAAGGGAAATCCTGCTGTCATCCACTCTCAACAAAAAAAGATGCATCTCCCATCTATACAACCTTCTACAGCACAATTCCTCCTACCATAAATCAAACAACATGCTTAAGTGGGAGAAAAACCTTAATCAAACATTCTCGTACACTGATTGGAAACATGCAAAAAGCGCAATAACACAAGCATCCCCCTGCTCAGGACACCGAGAAATAACTATAAAAATTGCTGGTACTACACTCTCTATAGACTAGCAAATATGTCACCCTCTCAATCCCCCTTGTGCTGGAGAGGCTGTGGCCAAGTGGGAAACCTGTATCATTGGTCATGTCCTAACCTAATCAGTGTTTGGAACCAAATATTTTGACTAATTTCATGTTGCATGGAAATTATAACTAGACCCAATCCAGCACTGGCTATTTTAAACATAGGCATTGAGGCATTCCCCCCATGGCATAGGACCATCATCTCACAAATCCTCCTAACCACACGTCAACTAATCCTAAAGCGTTGGAAATCTCCTCTAGCCCTTAACGCATCAGAGGTGGAAAGGATGGTCGATCATAACCACTCGATTGAGCGCTTAATAGCAATGTCCACCATGACAACCGATAAATGTAACAAGGCATGGCACATTTGGCAAAATAGAAAGGGCTCAAATCCATAACCACCTCTTTCTTGTTTACTTCATGGTGATGCACGGGGGGGGGATGGGGAGCGGCGGGGAGTGGACATAAGCGGGGGGGGCGGCCATCAGACACTGAGTGTTCCCAATAGGGGTGTGTGGGGCTGCTAGGACACTATTGTTTGGTTGCCAAGGCTCCCCGGTCCGGAAATTGACCGTTTGGTATTTACATTAGTAGGGAGCACCGTTTTCATACCAATTTGGTCTGAACGGTTTCTTGTATCCCCAGAAACGGTTTTATAATTTGTTTAATTTGTGGCGCTGGCCTGGCCTACCCCGAACCTGAAGAATATGAATCCTTTAATACATAATTCATCCCAAGCTTGCTCTGCCTCTCGCCATCACCATGCTGAATATCCTTACTGAATAATCTTACTGAATGTCTTTGATGAACACCCTACTTGATAAGTAATATTTCGGATCCTCCAGCTATTTTTTTTTTCTCTTTGTACCGCACGCCTGTACATTATTCTTATACCATATACTTGTACTCCTTATACTTCATATCTTGACTGCTATATATTGCACTCAATTTATTGTACTATCTCTTGGATTCTATATGTGAAAAATTCAATAAAGAACTATTTTTTTTTTTTTTTTAAATAGAGCTGGCTTAACCCAAGAAGAAGGATTTTTTTCAGTGCCGAATCGCAAAAAATGGCCATCATTAAGGGGGCCTTCTGGTCCAGAACTGGTTAAGGGGGTGGTAGATTCACAGGTGGACTTGACACTGGCAAACAGGAACCATAATGAACCTGAGCATCAGCAGAACACATTGTGACTTCATACTGTGGAGCAGCACAGACAACAGGGGTTGTGAAGGGGAGAATGCTGTGCTTCATTATTTAAAGAGGAAATAGCAATAAATATATATTTTTTATGTTAAGAGAGAGTTATGGGGTATAAAAGAAAAAAATTCAATCTAATCTCCATGCTGCAGCATCAGTGCAACATTGCAAATGTCCCCCACTGGCTCTAAGAAAAGGAGCTGACAGATCACACAGCTACTGATAGGTCAGCTCTCAGCATGCTGCTGGCATCAAGAGAACGATGACTGTGACGGTCAGTCATTGCACCATGCTCTGCTCCTCCACCTCCCTCTGGAGGTCCAGGCTGAGGAGGGGGTAGGTGCTACTAGCTCTATCACTCTGCTGTGCACTGAAAGGTGGAGCCAGCTATCAATTAGGCAGACTGGTGGATCCCAACAATATTGGACTAGGTTCTGCCCCGTCAGCTGACACAGGCAATAGCCTGCTATTTGGAAACACTGGGTCATAGGAGAACATTTACATGTACCCCTGTGACCCAAACGAGAATTATGATCAAAAAATGTATCCATACCTCGCTTTTTTTTTTGTTTTGCTAAGTAATGTGTTAACACTTGGAGATTGCGGTACTCATCCTGACCATGCGTTCATCTGCCTTTGTCCCAAGAACGCCTGTGGCATCTTTATACTGACAAAATACTTCTTATAAAGTTGCAGTCTGATTGATGATGAGGACTAAATTGAGGAAATGCTTCCTCCTGCCTGCAGCAGATCAATTACATTATTCTCCCAGATTCTTCCTCTGTCTAGTCAAAGTCATTTGAGAGAGGCCATGCACTACTTAATGTTTAAATTAAGTACAGCATTTTAAAAACATATACCATTGAACTATATAATGATAATGTAGGACTTAAAAGACTATTAAATTAACTGATAGATCAACTTTACCACATTGTTAGCCCTATCAGTACTACCTAAATGCCACCCAGGGACGGTGCTAGACTATTTTGCACCCTAGGCAAGACTAGCTACTTGCACCCCCCCCCCCAAAAAATAATTAAAAAAAAACATTGCCCCCCTTCCTGTACATAATGCCCCCCCTTTTAACCCCACTCTCCCCCTCCTGTACACACAGCCCCCCTTTAACCCTACACCCCCTTCACATACACACTGCCTCTCTTTAACCCTACACCCCCCTTCATATACACACTGCCTCCCTTTGACCCTACACCCCCCTTTATATACACACTCCTCCTTCATAAGCAACGTCCCCCCTTTAACCCTTCACATCCCTTCTTGTACACACTGCCCCCCCCTTCCTGTACACACTGCCTTCATTTAATGCTACACCCCCTTCCTGCACACACTGCCCCTCTTTAACCCTACATCCCTTCCTATACACACTGCCCCCATTTAACCCTACACCCCCCATTCCATACACACTGCCGCCCTTTATCCCTGCCCACCCCATTATATACAAAGTGCCCCCCTCTCTAGAGGTGACATCCTTGGGGATGAGGAGGTGACAGGAGAGGAATGTGGCACCGGCCATGGCTGCGCCCCTAGGTGGCAGTGCGCCCTAGGCGGCCGCCTAGTTTGCCTAGTGGTAGCACCGGCCCTGATGCCACCTATATTCTGCACTATGTCCACCATTGGCAGGTTCTATCATTTAGAACACATTTAAACTGGAATTTACCAAGAAAGGAATACCGCCACAATTTAGATCGACAAGCATACAGTATATTACAGCTGGGCCAATCAATAACTTTAGAATAAACCTGTGCTTTGTCGATTCAGGGCAAACAAACAGGTTTGGGTTCATCTCCCTAACCCTAGAAACAGCACCAGGAATTGTATTCAATACTTGTTAATTCCAGGTAAGGAGGAGCACAACCCAGGGCTTTCTTTCTGCTTCCAGCAGATGAATGGACCTGCGGAGGAACAGAAGCAAGGTATGTATATCCAGCTGTGGAGGTCTGTATTGAAGTAAACTTGCTCTCCATGAGCAAAGCTCAGATTCACTTTATCATAAGCATAAAATTACAAATACGTGATTGTTAAGCAACAGCAACAATCAGGGGAAGCCTGGGAATGTTTGGCCTGGGAGGTAAACGTAACCAACTGGTTTTTCCAAGTTATTGACAATTTCCTTTGAGCTAAGATAAGTGCACCATAAAAAGTATCTCACAGTGATTAGTGGCCATGGTGAAATGGATGTCCTAAAGAATCTGATTTATTGTAACCACACCTTTCCACACATACAGTATACAGTATCTCACAAAAGAGAGTACAACACGTAACAATTTTGTTAATATTTTATTATTATATTACATCTTTTCATGTGACAACACTTAAGAAATGACACTTTCCTACAATGTAATGTAGTGAGTGTACAGTTTATATAACAGTGTAAATTTACTGTGCCCTCAAAAATAACTCAGCACACAACTATTATTGTCTAAATAGCTGGCAACAAAAGTAAGTACACCCCTAAGTGAAAATGTCCAAATTTGGCCCAATTAGCCATTTTCCCTCCTCGGTGTCATGTGACTCATTAGTGTTACAAGGTCTCAGGTGTGAATGGGGAGCAGGTGTGTTAAATTTGGTGTTATCGCTCTCACTCTCTCATACTGGTCAGTGGAAATTGAACATGGCACCTCATGGCAAAGAACTTTCTAAAGGATCTGAAAAAATATATATTTTGCTCTACATAAAGATGACCTAGGCTATAAGAAGATTGCCAAGACCCTGAAACTGAGCATGGTGGCAAAGACCATACAGAGGTTTAACAGGACAGGTTCCACTTAGAACTGGCCTCACCATGGTCAACCAAAAAAGTTGAGTGCATGTGCTCAGCGTCATATCCAGAGGCTGTCTTTGGGAAATTGATGTATGAGTGCTGCCAGCATTGCTGCAGAGGTTGAAGGGGTGGGGGGTTCAGCCTGTCAGTGCTCAGACCATATGCCGCACACTGCATCAAATTAGTCTGCATGGCTGTCAACCCAGAAGGAAGCCCCTTCTAAAGATGATGCACAAGAAAGCCCGCAAACGGTTTGCTGAAGACAAGCAGACTAAGGACATGGATTACTGGAACCATGTCCTGTGGTCTGATGAGACCAAGATAAACTTATTTGGTTCAGATGGTGTCAAGGGTGTGTGGCGGCAACCAGGTGAGGAGTACAAAGACAAGTGTGCCTTGCCTACAGTCAAGCATGGTGGTGGGAGTGTCATGGTCTGGGGCTGCATCAGTGCTGCTGGCACTGGGAAGCTACATTTCATTGAGGGAACTATGAATGCCAACATTTACTGTGACATACTGAAGCAAAGCATGATCCCCTCCCTTTGGAGACGGGGCAACAGGGCAGTATTCCAACATAACGACCCCAAACACACCTCCAAGACAACCACTGCCTTGCTAAAAAGCTGAGGGTAAAGGACTGGCCAAGCATGTCTCCAGACCTAAACCCTATTGAGCATCTGTGGGGCATCCTCAAACGGAAGGTGGAGGAGCGCAAGGTCTCTAACATCCACCAGCTCCATGATGTCATCATGGAGGAGTGGAAGAGGACTCCAGTGGCAACCTGTGAAGCTCTGGTAAACTTCATGCCCAAGAGGATTAAGGCAGTGCTGGAAATAATGGGGCCCCACAAAATATTCACACTTTGGGTCCAATTTGGACATTTTCAACTTAGGGGTGTACTCACTTTTGTTGCCAGCAGTTTAGACTTTAATGGATGTGTGTTGAGTTATTTATAGGGGACAGCTAATTTACACTGTTATACAAGCTGTACACTCACTACTTTACATTGTAACAAAGTGTCATTACTTCAGTGCTGTCACATAAAAAGATATAATAAAATATTTACAAAAATGTGTACTCACTTTTGGGTTTGTAAGGAATCAGTTGTAACTGAAAATGTACTTTGTGAGCTGAAAAAGAAGAATGCTTCTTTTATAAATGATATCGACTTACCTAAAGGATATACCATGACATCATGAGAAATAATCCTTATTATTCAGCTTTGTTAAACTAATGAGCACAATGCATTTCACAGTGTTGCAATCTTCCAGAATTCGCTCCCAATGTACCTCTCTTTTTTAGACTGCATAACATTTCGTATTGACAAAGTAAAGGAAGGTGAAGCTGGAAGACTTTCTTCTGCCAGGAGCTGTGACTACAGGTATGAAGAGAGAGCGGGCAGCTATATAATGCCTAGAAGTTGTTACTGGCTATGCACCCTGCTTTGATTAAAGTTTGAATCTCCACTCCAAGCCTTCAACTCAACATATATTATTTGTACTGGCCCGGGGACCAAATGCTCCCCTGGAAACATTACATCAGAGAGACAATAAAGGTGTGAGAAATTCTGTAGTAAAAATAATATATCAAAAAGTTCATCATTTTTTTTATTACAAATCATGGATTCTCAACAGGAATATATGGAAAAGCTGAGTAAGTTTGCTGACCTTTGCAGTCCCAAGTCACAGGACACCTCACACAAGTGTGAAAGGGGCCTTAGAAGCGAAATAGAAAGATACAAAATAACATTGTTACTGTTTCTATCTACTCTGTTTCATTCTTCTTCAATGGGGATCAGCTTCAGATTGTATATGATGTCATGTAAAGCAATCTGACAAGTAAAAAAAAGTATGTTTTTTTTTTTTTTTAAATAAAATTTGCCTCTGTTTAACCCCTTTTCAACTATTTGTTTACCCTACTAAACCCTAATTAATGCCTTCTTTTTCTCCCTTAAACTATTATTTTCCAGCTGATTTTTATTTATTTTCTATTTTATTAAAAAATATTTTGAAACTTTTTTTAGTTTATTTATTTTGTTTGAGATTTTTTTCAAACATTACATTTCAAAAAAACACAAAGTTAAAATAAAACCACTTTATTTTCTTTTGTAAGAAACAATTGTTTATACCAGAATCATAATTTTAGTGTATTTAAGACCCCATTCAGACTAGCGCGACTTGTCAGGCGACTTGTCAGCATGACAAGTAGCGGTCGGTCGCTCGCCATTGATTAGCACAGGACCCGTTCTAATAGGAGCGACACAAGTTGCTCCGACTTAGAAAAAGGGTCCTGTACTACTTTGGGGCGACCTGGGAGCGACTTGCATTGACTTCCATTGTGAAGTCCCTGCAAGTCGCGCCGAAGTCGCGGTGCACACAGGTCACCCCTCGAAGTCGGATCGCCTCAGTGTGAACCGGCTCTTAAACTGGACAAATTACAGAAAAATGTAGTGTTATCTACAATAACACTATTTATTTTCAAACACTGGTCAACAAATAGAAAGTACTTTTTTTTTTTTTTTTTTTCAGAAAAGGATGCCTGGCTGTCCTTTAAAATACAATATATGTTGTAGGGAAGCACTTATATATCAGCAGCCAAAAATTATCGGCCTAAAATTGTATTATGGGCGCTTTGCAGATAGAAAAAAAAAGTGCCGATAATGGCATGCTGCATCTCATTGACTTCAATGCTAAATCGCATCCTATTGACTTCAATATAAAAATGCCAGCCACATTAAAGTGGCTGTAAAGGAAAAAATTTTATAAAAAAAAAAAAAAACATGTTATACTTACCTGCTCTGTGCAGTGGTTTTGCACAGAGCAGCCCCGATACTTCTCTTCTCGGGTACCCCGCTGGTACTCTGGGCCCCTTGCTGAGTGCCCACATAGCAAGCCGCTTGCTGTGGGGGGAACTCGTGCTTGCTCACTACCAAGCCAGTTCTCTGCGTCCATAAGAGCTCATGTACACTACAGTGCAGCTCAAAAAAGTTTAAAGAAGCTGCTCCAACAGGCTTTTGAGCTCTCATTTTTTTCTGCCTGGAAACTCCTCTCCATGTTAGCTAACCAACGTGTCCATGCACACTATGGCTTTTTCAGGCGTTTACAGGCATATCATCTTACAAGCAGGAAAACCGCCCACCAAACTCACATTTTTGAGAGGAACTTTTAAACAGAAAAGATGCCTAAGTGTCCAAAAAAGGGCAAAAAAGCATGAAAAAGCTCAAAAGAAAATGTAAATGCACAAAAAAAAAATATAAATAAATAAAATGAGCTGAGGGAGGGTTTGTGAAAAAAGAAAAAAAAAACATTTATGCTCAAAAAAGCTCAAAGAAGCTCAATAAAAACTTGCAATAGAGCACAAAAGTGCAAGTTTCTTTAAGCTTTTAAGCAGAGAAATAAAAGCTCAGATGCCTGTAAAAGCAGCTTTTATTCTTGAACTGCAGTGTGCATGAGCCCTAAGACACAGAGAGTGAGGCTCAGCTCCGCCTCACTGGCTGTGATTGACAGCAGCAGAAGCTGCATCCCAGCCAATCAGGAGGGAGAGATCTGGGAAAGCCTCGGGGTCATGTGCACATTGCTAGATCGAGCTTAGGTAAGTAAGTGGGGGGGCTAAGGAGGGAGCTGCACACTTAAGGTTTTTTACCTTCATGCATAGAATGCTAGAAGGTAAAAAAAAATTTCAGCCATTACAACCACTTTAATTCGCTTTTTTTTTTTTAATGTAAAAACTGTCCATTTTATTTTTGTGTGCATCCTGAATTTTTGGTTTCAGAATTGTCATTTTGGTGCACTACTAATATGCTGTTGTACTTTGTTACCTTAACCTCCCTGGCGGTATGATTCTTTTGGATTTTAGGTGCTGAAAGCGGTACCATTATTTTGCATGTAATTCTTGTGAATGAGCAGCCCAAACCAACTGTATACATTTATTATATATATATATATATATATATATATATATATATATATATATATATGTATGTATACATATATTATGTATACATATATATATATATATATATATATACATATATATAATGAATACAGTTGGTTTGGGCTGCTCATTCACAAGAATTACGTGTATATATATATATATACGTGTGTCTATATATATATACATATATATGTATATATGTATATACGTATATATATATATATATATATATATATATATGTGTGTGTATATATATATATATATATGTATGTGTATATATATATACGTATATATATATATATATATATATACACATATATTTACATAAAAAGTACAGTAAAACTGCAGGAAAGGGCACTGGGGGGCAATGTGATATGATTTTATTTTATTTTGAACGGTATCAGTGTGTTTGGTGCATTTTACATTTGAATTTGCCGCCGGTTCCACCCCCCGGCGGACGTCACGTCGCCGGAGACGGAAGCCGGGGCTCACAGACGATCGGGAGAGAACTCCGCCGCCGCATACCGCCAGCAGTCTTCGCTGGATCCCGGAGAAAAGGTAAGTAAAACCTCTTCCAGCATCCAGCGATCTTCTTAGCGCTACCCCGAGTGTGACTCGGGGTTACCGCTTTTGGCACTAAAATCTTACCCCGAGTCACACTCGGGAATACCGCTAGGAAGGTTAAACTGTTAGCAACCGCCCACTGCAGTTTTACTGTGGCAGGCAGCCTCCTCCTGCGCAACCCGACGTAGCTGTACATCGGTCGCACGCCTGCAGCTAGGGGGCGAGCACGCGCCGCTGCCAACGCGCTCCCAGCCCTCACTCGGCAGGAGGCACTCCGATGCACGGGGCCAGCGAATCCGATTGCCGCCGGCCACCCGCGATCGCTCCCCGCTGAGAGAGAAGGACGGGCAGCTGTTGTAAACACAGCTGACTGTTCTTCTCTCTGGAATGGTCATAGAGCCCATGTGATCCTTCTATACAAGAACACAGGTCTCTGTGACCATTTCAAAAGCCCAACCCCCATACAGTTAGAAACACTCCCCTAGGCTTACATTTAACCCCTTGATCACCCACTGTGTTAACCCCTTCCCTGCCAGTGTCATTATCACAGTAACAGTGCATATTTTTAGCATTGATTACTGTAGTAATGTCACTGGTCCCCCCAAAAGTGTCAAAAATGTCAGTTAGGCGTCCGATCTGTCCGCTGCAATGTCACAGTCCCGCTAAAAATCGCAGATTGCTGCCATTACTAGTAAAAAAACAAACAATAAAAATGACATAAATCTTTCCCGTGGTTATTAGACGCGATAACTTTTGCGAAAACCAATCAAAATACGCCTTTTGTGATTTTTTTTACCAAAAATATGTAGCAGAAAACAAATTGGCCTAAAATGTTAAAAAATGTTGGTTTAAAATTTTTTTGGGGAATGTTATATAGCAGATTGTGAAAAATATATATTTTTTTTTTTTCAGAATTGTCGCTATTTTTTTGTTTATAACACAAAAATAAAAATCGCAAAGGTAATCAAATATCACCAAAAGAAAGCTCTATTTGTGGGAAAAAAAGGACATCACTTTTATTTAGGTACAGCGTCGCACGACCGCAAAATTGTCTGTTGAAATAACGCAGTGCCGAATCGCAACAAATGGCCTGGTCATTAAGGGGGTAAAACCTTTTGGTCCAGAAGTGGTTAAAGAGGAAGTAAACTCTCCCCCATAAGTTATGCCCATATCAAAGATCACTACAAACAGTTCAAATCGCTGTGTGCAGATGTCATCTTACTTGCTCCGTTTTCTTGTAATGTGTACTGTTCCATTTGCTGACGTCACCATAGCAGAAATGTAAAATACTGCACCAGTCCATAGGGAGTGTACACGTGTGAGAGGGGAAGTGGTTAATCAACACATTAAATAACATACACAGTTTTACAATGCCATATTTCTGCCCACGTATTTTATTTCTCTTCTCATTATATTGACAGCTACGGCTTGATAAATAAAAAAACTTGTGCCTTTCTCCTATCCAAGTCTGTGTACTTCCATAAATTCCTTTCCATTTTCACCTGTCTATATCCATCTCAGGCAAGTTGGCCTTTCCTAAATTAAGAAAGGGTGACAATTTAACCGCTTTGGGGGGAACATGAGAACATCCCAGAATAGAGATATCATTACACTCACTAAGCAACACCACAAACACCAAAACTTTATGTTATGGAGAGGAATGATCACCACGTTGGCCTCACTGTTCACTACACACGAATGTCAGTACAAAGGACAATGATCGCATATGACACACAAAAAATTTAATCACTAAAACAAACCAATCAGATCTCAACTTCAGCACATTAAGGGGAATATGTATCAACCAAATAATAATATAAATTAGGCACTAATCAGGCTGTCTCTCACTGAGCAAAGTCTGTCTGACAGTTTTAGGGCGTATTCACACCAGGTGCAGTGGGCATTCTTTATTTAGCGGAATGCACTGCGTGGCAATCCACCGCCTCGCACCACATGCCGGCTAAAAGAACCTAAAGCGGAGTTCCACCCAAAAGTGGAACTTCCGCTTTAGGTAGTCCTAACCCCCTGACATGCCACATTTGGCATGTCATTTTTTTGGGGGGGGAGCGGGTACCTAGTACCCGCTCCCACTTCCACTCGGAGTGCCACGGCGCCCTGAGCGGAAGTTCTCCTCTCCCCCTCCCTCCCTGCAATCTTCTGGGACATGTTAGAGGTCCCAGAAGATTGCCGGCCAATCAAGACGCGCAGCGCAACTCACGCATGCGCAGTGTGTACCCGGCTGTGAAGCCGCAAGCTGTCACAGCCAGGTGCCCACACCAGTGATGCCGACGCCGCAGAGAGGAGAGGGAGAGGATCGAGGCTTCGGGCGGCCGCATTGCTGGACTGTGGGACAGGTGAGTGTGTGTTTATTAAAAGTCAGCAGCTACACTTTTTGTAGCTGCTGACTTTTAATAAACACAGAATAGGCTGGAACTCCGCTTTAATGGAACGTCCTTGTGGAGTTGATTTACTAACGCTAAAGAGTGCAAAATCTGGAGTTGTTCTGCATTAGCTTACAGAAAAATGTAAAAATCAAAATTGTTTTTTAACGAGTAATGGCGGCGATCTGCGATTTTTTTTGCTGGACTGCGACATTGTGGCGCACAGATCGGACCCTTGACTGACATTTTTGACACTTTTGGGGGTACCAGTGACATTACTACAGTAATCAGTGCTATAAATATGCACTGTTACTGTAAAAATTACCCTGGCAGTGAAGGGGTTAATTTTATTGGAGAGGGAGGGGTTAATGTATGCCTGGTGCTTACTGACGTGTGGGGGGGGGGGGGAGGTGAGTGAGTCAGGGACAGATCGGATGTCCAGCTATGCTGAACACTGCGATCTGTCACTTCCTGTCACTTAGGAGATCCGCCTGCTCTGTTTACACAGGCAGGCGGATCTCCAAACTAGATTCCCCGATGATCGGGGAAGAGCAGCGGCGATTGCCGCCGCTCCTCCCCTGGCCCGACTCCCGCTGTGAATGAAAAAGCGGGAGCGCGCCACCGGCGGCGCGCGAGCGCCGCCTACAGGGGGAGGAGTCCAGCGACGTAGGTCTACGTCGCTGGATGGAATCGTGCCACTTTGCCGCAGTACGGTCAACGTGACCGGTCGGCAAGTGGTTAATGGTGAGCCTGTGGAAATTTTAGCCTCAGTTTCCTGTTATTAGCTGACAGGAGTGGCACCCTGGTGTGGTCTTCTGCTGCTGTAGCCCATCTTCTTCAAGGTTCAATGTGTTGTGCATTCAGAGATGGTATTCTGCATACCTTGGTTGTAACAAGTGGTTATTTGAGTTACTGTTGCCTTTCTATTATCTAGAACCAGTCTGCCTATTCTCCTCTGACCTCTCACATCAACAAGGTGTTTCCATCCACACAACTGCCGCTCACTGGATATTTTCTCTTTTTCGGACCATTCTCTGTACACCCCTAGAGATGGTTGTGTGTGAAAATCCCAGTAGATCAGCCGTTTTTGAAATACAGACCAACCTGTCTGGCACCAACAACCATGCCACATTCAAAGTCACTTAAATCCCCTTTCTTCTCCATTCTGATGCTCGGTTTGAACTTCATCAATTTGTCTTCACCATGTTTAGATGCCTAAATGCATTGAGTTGCTGTCATGTGATTGGCTGATTAGCAATTCGTGTTACCAAAAAATTGAACAGGTGTACCTAATAAATTGGTTGGTGAGTATATATTAGAGTTTCAAGATTCTGGATAAAAGGAGAATCGCAGTTTTTTTTCTTAGAATGAAGATCACCATCCTCTCATGATTCTCAGCGTAACATTATCTTTTACATTATACAAAAAAAAAATTGGGCTAACTTTACTGTTTAGTTTTTCTTAAATTCATTAAAGTGTATTTTTTCCCAAAAAACTGTGTTTGAAAGACTTCAGCGCAAATACAGTGTGACAAAAAATATTGCAACGATCACCATTTTATTCTCTAGGGTCTCTGTTAAAAAAATGTATAATGCTTGGGGGTTCTAAGTAATTTTCTAGCAAAAAATACTGATTTTAAGTATACATTCACACCTGAGCGTAGCGTTTTTCGCGCGTTTTTTACCGCGATTTTACCGCGATTTTTGCGGCGTTTTTTACCGCGATTTTACCGCGATTTTTACCGCGATTTTTGTGCAGGCGTTTTTAGATTGAATAGAGATCAATGGAAAACGCCTGTAATCTGCCCAAAAAGAAGCTCATGTACTTTTTTGAGCGTTGGGGCGTTTTGTATACAGCTTCAAAACGCTCAGATGTGAACAGGGGCCATTGAAATGAATAGGATTTGTCTTGTTGGGCGTTTTGAGAGCTGATCCTAGAGCAGAAAAACGCCCCAAAAACGCCCCAAAACGCCTACATGTGAACGGAGCCTAACTTGTAAGCAACAAGTGTCAGAAAAAGGCTTAGTCTTTAAGAGGTTAAACTGCCCTCACGTACAGACGGAAGTTCATTCCTTTGATGTAAAAGAAGGACATGATACATTGTAAAGCATTGTGTTTATAGTTATCTAGCAGCCTTAACAATGTTGATAAATATTTGCTGGAGGCTCTTTTTTTTTTCTTCCTTTGACAGCTATGAGTAGCAGAGAACAGTTCTGTATGAAACCAGGACATGCCGTTTTAAGATCGAGATCGTGATTTTTTTTTAATGATTAATTGAGCAGCTCTAGTATATATATATATATATATATATATATATTTATTATCTATTGCAGGTATTCATAAAATGCTGTGAATTTCCACAGCACTTTACTTACTGCACATTTACATTAGTCCGCATTCACATTAGGCCAATGACTGCCAGCGCTGATCAGCGTGTTCTGGCGGGGGGGGGGGGGGGGGGCAGTACCCCTGTCAGAACACAATAGCTCAAAAGGGGAGATTGCCGCACTAACATTGCTCAATGCAGGTCTGTAAGTCTTGTGCTGCAAGGCAGGAGTGCTAGCCATTAAAGCTGACCATACACTATACAATAACATTGCACAATCTAGAGATCACAATAGATCTTTAGATTTATTGAAGTTAAAGTGTTACTAAACCCAGGAGCCTGCATTCACTATATCTGGTCTCCCACAGTACACAGAACATGGAAATGCAATAGTTGGAGTTAATATAAACTGCTAAATACCCTTTCTCATCAGCAGTATATAGCAGTCTTGTGACTTCTATCAGTGTCCAGCAGAGCACTGGTTAAAGCTTGTAGGAGGAGTTTTCATTCTCCCTTGATTGTCCTATGAGGCTGCAAGACCTCTGACCCTCTGTCTGGACTGTGCCGATTGGCCCTGTGCTGATCACATGCACCCTCCAAAGAAAACAAAAGGCTCTCTAGCAATACACACAAACTGAGCATGTGCAGCTTGTCCCCAAGGCTCTGTTCTATCAGGAGATGGTTTGGGGACAGTGGAAGAAGGGGGAGAATCAGAGTAGACAGAATCAAACAGCCATTTTACACAATGCAGGGGATTAACCCCTTAGGTTCCACAGTGAGGATAACAAGCATGCTTTACTGCATATATAGACTTTTGTGGGTTTAGTAACACTTTATGAGGACACGCCAAAACAATCCTTATATTTGTAGCAAATCAGGCAGGCCCTTGCACTACATAGGTGATAGTAAATCTAAAGGAGATTGCGCAATCAGATTGTCTAGTGTAGTGTGTGCAGTATAAACAATGTAAACAAGCATAGAGGTTACAAATGGTCATTCATAATGACAATATACACATATTCTGGCTGTGGTACATAATAAATATATTCATTTGTTCAATATCTATATAAGAAAGTGCTACTTACTTAGAGAACCACATCTACACACAAATATGCAATAATGTTTAAATAGAAATGAGATCATGTGAAAGCACATAAACGTATTCTACTTGTTCGGAACATTCTACAAATTTGCATGGTTCAAATTCATTCCTGAATAATAACCTGCCCTTCACATTCAACAGCTCCCCATGCTATAATTTCCACAACGAGGATTGCAGGGCTGTATGACCCCTGTGCAATCCAGAACTTGGAATGATGTTACTATGCTGCAAAGCCAATTAATCCCTGTAAATGAAAAACAAAGAGCAGCAGGCCAGCTTCATATGAATAGGGAACACACTCTAAGGCTTCATTCACACTGCAGCTCAAAGAAGCTTACCCTATAGGTCCCTTTCACACGGGGCGGATCCGCTCGGCGGACTCCACTGCTGAGCAGGCGGATGTCAGGTCCGTCTCGCTCACTGTGCAGAGACGGACCTGACAGAGTGCTGTTCTCTTCTATGGGGAGATGGGATGAAAATGGACAGCATGCCCCTTTTCATCCGATCCCATCCGACCCGCTTGGAGGGATGGCGAACGTATCGCCATCCATCTGTTTTAAGCGGATCTTGTTGGATCAGATGGCAGACGGATGTCAGCGGACACATCTTCACTGATATCTGCCTTTCCATAGAGTAGAATGGGTGGCCCGATCAGGTCCGCCTGAAAAACGGACAGGTGGGCCTGATCGGTCCGATTGTGTAAAAAGGGCCATAAGTTTGAGCTGTTTTGAGCTTTTACTTTTCTGTGCCTGTTAACTCCCCCCATGTTAGCCTATATATTGACTTCTCTGCTACACTGTTTGCAATATTGTAACAACCACACAGGTTTATGGAAACTGTTTATATAGATAGGAGGTCTCCAAACTTTACAAAGGGCCAGTTTACTGGGAGTGCGGAAGAGCGGAGGGGACAAGACCGGAGCGGAGAAGACCGGATCAAGATTTTTAATAAACTTTTTAAAACATCTCCTGTCATTATTTACATACACTACCTTTAATGCGTTGAATGGGTAGGGGTACAATGTACCCCATACCCATTCACATAGGGAGGGGGTCCACCGTTGTTAAAGGGGGCTTCCAGATTCCGATGAGCCCCCTGCCCGCAGACCCCCACAACCACCGGCCAGGGTTGTGGGGATGAGGCCCTTGTCCTCATCTACAAGGGGGCAAGGTGCTTTGAGGTGGGGGGGTGCAGAGCAACCCCTACCCCAAAACACTCACACCCCCCCATGTTGAGTGCATGTGGCCTGTTATGGTCCAGGGGGGGTGGGGCCGCTCGCTCGTCCCCTCCCCTTTCCTAGCCTGCCGGGCTACATGCTCGGATAAGGGCCTGGTTTGGAACCTGGGGGGGAACCCTACGCCGTTTTTTTCCCCATTTTGGCGTGGAGTTCCCCCTCAAGATTCTTACAGCGCAAGTCGCACCGCAAGTCAGATCACCCGGATCCGACTTGCGATGCGACTTCCATTCAAATCAATAGGCTCACATAGGGAAGCATTGTTTTTGAATGGAAGAAAAAAACGTATAATGTGGCTTAACGCACGTTAAGCCACGTTATTCAGCCTTTAGCAGCGTCAGACGTTTTTACAGCTCCAGAACTCACAGTTCCTGGGTTTTTTTTGGAGCTGTAAAACGCCTATGCCACTTGGAGCTCCTAAAAGCTCTATGTGTGCATGAGTCCATAGAATAACATGGATGGGCGTTCTGCAGCTGCAAAAAAAAACGTCTGACGCTGCTAACAGCAGCTCCAAAACGTCCAGTGTGCATGTACGTTTATGAAACTGAGAATTGTTCTCTCTGTTCACTTCTCCGCAGTTTTCAGAGGAAAATGATCTCCTCTGGCACCTTGTTCATGAAGTGGAGAACTTCGGTTCTCACAGGAAGAACAGAGGAGTTTTTCCTCTGAAAACAGCCGAGATCCATGTAAAAGTGAATAGGCCGTCTGTAATCTCATGAGACATAGCGAGATTACAGTATGAGAAAATCACTGAAAGAATCTGGTGCCTGTTTATTAAAAGATGTGTAAAGGCAGAAGGTTTTTTATCTTAATGCACTCTATGTATTAAAAAAAAAACCCTTCTGGGTGTAGCAGCCTCCCCAGCACCCCCTAATACTGACCTGAATCCCATCTCTGTCCAGCGATGTCCACGAGTCCCTCAGCCTTCTGGGACTCTCCCTCCTCATTGGCTGAGACACAGCAGTGGCGGCATTGGCTCCCCTGGCTGTCAATCAAATTCAGTCAGCCAATCGAGAGAGAGAGAGGGGGGCGAGGCCGAATGTCAGCTCCGTGTCTGAATGGATACATGGAGCTGCAGCTCAGCTCGGGTACCTCCATAGCAAGCGGAACTCGATAGGAGGGAGGGGTCAGGGGTAGGGACGAGGGACCCAAGAAGAGGAGGATTTGGGCTGCTCTGTGCAAATCCACTGCAACAGAGCAGGTAAGTCTAACATGTTTGTTGTTTAACTGCTTGCCGACCGCCCGCCGCAGTTGTACGGCGGCAGTCTGGCGCTCCCAGGCATAGCGTCATACATGTACGGCGCTCTCCTGGGAGGAGCTAGGGGACGATCCCGCGCCGCCAGAGGCGCACTCCCACCCTCACTCGTCAGCTGGGGAGCCAGCGCGTGTGACCGGCAGCTCCAATGGCCGCCGCCTGCTCGCGATCTCCCGCAGCAGTGAGAGAAGGACAGACAGCTAATGTAAACACAGCCGTCTGTCATTCTCCCTGAAGTAAGCACAGAGGCTATGTGATCCTGCTATATAGGATCGCATGTCTCTGTGATTACTTCACAAGCCATGCCCCCTGACAGTTAGAATCACGGCCCTAGGAACCCCTTGATCACCAGTAAAGTTAACCCCTTCCCTGCCAGTGTCATTTTTACAGTAACAGTACATATTTATAGCACTGATTACTGTAGTAATGTCACTGGTACCCCCAAAAGTGTCAAAAATGTCAGTTAGGGGTCCAATCTGTCTGCAGCAATGTCGCAGTCCCGCAAAAAAATTGCAGATCGCCGCAATTACTAGTTAAAAAAAAACAATAAAAATGATATAAATCTTTCCTGTAGTTAGTAAACGCAATAACTTTTGCGCAAACCAAACAAAATACGCTTATTGCGATTTTATTTTACAAAAAATATGTAGCAGAAAACAAATTGGCCTAAAATGTTAAAAAATTTTGATTTTTGCTTTTTTTTTGGAGAGTTTTATATTTAAAAAAATGGGAAAATATTGTTATTTTTTTAAAATTGTCGCTCTTTTTTTGTTTATAGCACAAAAAATAAAATTCGCACAGGTGATCAAATACCACCAAAAGAAAGCTCTGTTTGTGGGAAAAAAAGAACGTACATTTTGTTTGGGTACAGCGTCGCACGACCGCGCAATTGTCCGTTAAAGTCACTCAACGACAAATCGCAAAATAGGGCCTGGTCATTGAGCAGCCAAATCCTCCGGGGCCTAAGTGGTTAAAAAAAAATAAAACCAAGACTTTACAATCACTTTAATGCATTCCTTGCATTAAGATAAAAAGTATTCTGTGTGTAGCTGCCCCCCCCCCCCCAGCACCCCTAATACTTACCTGAGCCCCCTCTCTGTCCTGCGAAGCCCACGAGTCCCTCGGCCATCCCTCCCGATTGGCTGAGACACAGCAGTGGCGCCATTGGCTCCCGCAGCTGTCAATCAAATTCAGTCAGCCAATCGAGAGAGAGAGAGGGCGGGGCCAAATGTCAGCTCTGTGTCTGAATGGACACATGGAGCTGAGACACAGCCGTGGCATCATTAGCTCCCGCGGCTGTTAATCAAACTCAGTGAGCCCATTAGGAGAGAGAGGGGCGGAGCTGAATAGCAGCTTCGTGTCTGCATGGACACACGGAGTTGCAGCTCGGCTCGGGTGCCCCTATAGCAAGCTGCTTGATGGGTCCAAGAGCACAGAAGAGGGACCCGAGAAAAGGAGGATTCAGGCTGCCCTGTGCAAGATCAACTGCACAGAGAAGGTAAGTATAACATGTTTGTTATTTTTAAAAAAAGGGGACTTTACAATCACTTTAATCAGTGGTAAATTATCACTGCTAAATACACAGGCATTCTCAGAGGAGACCCAAAATAATTAGCCCTCTACACAATATATATATAATATATATATATATATACACACACACACACACACACATTATATATATATATATATATATATATACAGTGTATATATATTTATATATATATATATATATATATATATATATATATACAGTATCTCACAAAAGTGAGTACACTACTTACATTTTTGTAAATATTTTATTATATCTTTTCATGTGACAACACTGAAGAAATGACACTTTACTACAATGAGTGTACAGCTTGTATAACAGTGTAAATTTGCTGTCCCCTCAAAAAAACTCAACACACAGCCATTAATGTCTAAACCGCTGGCAACAAAAGTGAGTATATCCCTAAGTGAAAATGTCCAAAGTGAGCCCAACTAGCCATTTTCCCTCCCCTGTGTCATGTGACACAATAGTGTTACAAGGTCTCAGGTGTAAATGGGGAGCAGGTGTGTTAAATTTGGTGTTATCGCTCTCACTCTGTCATACTGGTCACTTGAGGTTCAACATGGCACCTCATGGCAAAGCTCTCTGAGGATCTGAAAAAAGAATTGTTGCTCTACATAAAGATGGCCTAGGTTATAAGAAGATTGCAAAGACCCTGAAACTGAGCTGCAGCACAGTGGCCAAGACCATACAGAGGTTTAACAGGAGAGGTTCCATTCAGAACAGGCCTCGCCATGGTCGACCAAAAAAGGTGAGTGCACGTGCTCAGCGTCATATCCAGAGGTTGTCTTTGGGAAATTGATGTATGAGTGCTGCCAGCATTGCTGCTGAGGTTGAAGGGTGGGGGGGTTCAGCCTGACAGTGCTCAGACCATACGCCGCACACTGCATCAATGTGGTCTGCATGGCTGTCGTGCCAGAAGGAAGCCTCCTCTAAAGATGATGCACAAGAAAGCACGCAAACAGTTTGTTGAAGACAAGCAGACTAAGGACATGGATTACTGGAACCATGTCCTGTGGTCTGATGAGACCAAGATAAACTTATTTGGTTCAGATGGTGTCAAGGGTGTGTGGCAACCAGGTGAGGAGTACAAAGATAAGTGTGTCTTGCCTACAGTCAAGCATGGTTGTGGGAGTGTCCTGGTCAGGGGCTGCATAGGTGCTGCCGGCACTGGGGAGCTACAGTTCATTGAGGGAACCATGAATGCCAACATTTACTGTGACTTACTGAAGCAGAGCATGATCCCCTCCCTTCAGAGACTGGGCGGCAGGGCAGTATTCCAACATGATAACGACCCCAAACACACCTCCAAGACAACCACTGCCTTGCTAAAGAAGCTGAGGGTAAAGGTGAGGGACTAGCCAAGCATGTCTCCAGACCTAAACCTTATTGAGCATCTGTGGGGCATCCTCAAACGGAAGGTGGAGGAGCGCAAGGTCTCTAACATCCACCAGCTCTGTGATGTCGTCATGGAGGAGTGGAAGAGGACTCCAGTGGCAACCTGTGAAGCTCTGGTGAACTTCATGCCAAAGAGGGTTAAGGCAGTGCTGGAAAATAATGGTAGCCACTCAAAATATTGACACTTTGGGCCCAATTTAGACATTTCCACTTAGCAGTGTACTCACTTTTGTTGCCAGCGGTTTAGACATTAATGGCTGTGTATTGAGTTATTTTGAGGGGACAGCAAATTGACACTGTTATACAAGCTGCACACTCACTACTTTACATTGTAGCAAAGTGTCATTTCTTCAGTGTTGTCACATGAAAAGATATACAGTATATATATATATAAATACATATATATATATATATATATATATATATATATATATATATATATATATATATATATATACAGTATCTCACAAAAGTGAGTACACCCCTCACATTTTTGTAAATATTTTATTATATCTTTTCATGTGACAACACTGAAGAAATGACACTTTGCTACATTGTAAAGTAGTGAGTGGAAGAAGGACATGTTTACTGTCTTGGGGGGGGGGGGGGGGGGTCTGATTGAGCAAGAAGGAAGTCAATAATCTTCCTTCTTTCGCCTCAGTTCTCTGGGGGTTCCATTTTCTCTCCCCGATTCTCCAACTCTGGGCTGGTGAATCCGGGAGCGTGAATTCTGGCACAGATCACCAGTAAAGTGCGGAGATCGCAGCTTCAAAAACTGGCTGTTTCTGTGTCAGTCAGTGACAGATTCTCTGTGTGGAGATGATCAGCGAAGAAGCTGTTCTCCCCCGATCATCTCTGTTTATAAATCAAAAATGGTGCGCAATGAGGTGCGATCATCAGGATCGCTGCTCATCTCGGTTTCATAAACGGTGACCTCAGTCTGTGTCTACGCAGATCATCTCAGCTCAACATACCTGGTGTGAAAGAGCCCTAACCATCGTCAATGGCACAGGAATAGGATTTCCTGTATAGGTGACAACTGTTTAAATTTGGAGAGACTTCCTGTCCTGTCCCAGGATGTGAAGAAAAATCTCCCCAATAGGGTACACATAAACAAAAATAAATATTCACAGGGGTTTATTCATTTACTAATTTACCCAAAAACAGCCTTTGGCTTCAGATATAGTATAAGAACATTTCTAGTGGTAGTTAGCAGTAGCAGTATAACATTGTTAGTTGTCCAGTATGAGTTACCCCCTCCTGTGCTCCTCCTGCTGTGTGTCTCCCGGGGACGATCTCTGCAGCTTTCTCATAAAACCAAGCAGCTGTTTGATTTCATTTTCAAAAGTGGCGATCACCGGATTCTTCTGGTCTACATTTCCATAAAACGTGGCCGGTAAGGGCTCCATATTGATCGCCTCTCCCAGTATGCAGCGTGCACAGCGGAGGTGTACACTAAAGGCGCTGCTAGGGAACGGTCTCCATAGCAACCGCTACACTGTCAGCCGCAGAACTGGGAGGTGTAGTGTGCGCACGCGGCGGGTGACGTCACCGGATGTACTCCAACTTCTACCGTACGCATCATTTGGATGCTCAGAGTTCGATGTGTGGGATGCGACAAGGTGTTCGATATGTTTAACCGCTTCCAGTCTCACAATTCTTTTACATTCAGCTATTACAGGGGGGGATTCCTGAGAATGAAACTGCTTTTAGCGTGATGAAGTGAGATGTAATCCTCAATCTGTACACCAAGTTTAATTATTTAGGGGGGTACCATCATCTTGAAAGTGATATTTGAAAGAAAACCCCTGTAAACCCTCAGTGGAAGCAACGATGGACTATCACGGTACCCAATTATTGGACAATTAACATATAAAAAAATAGCTTTTATTTATGCAAATTATATAAAAGGAAATAAATTCATATTTTTAGATAAATACAACAATTCATGGTAGCATCATCAGAAAACACATTATACATTCAATTCTGACTGGTATCATACTCAACATACGCTAAGGACATAGAACCCATTTCCTGATGTACTGTATATCCTACGTGTTTCGCAGTGTAGCCATTTCTTCAGGAAGAATTTATGTAAAGTACCACCTTAAAGCGGAGTTCCGGGCACAAAATCGATGTTTTTGTTTTGTGCCCGTCCGCTAGTTCTGGATAACCTGAAAAGGAATTGGATAGTTAGGTATTTTTTTTTTAAAACTCATCTTGTAATTGTAGATCGTAAATACTCACCTCAGAGTACTTCCTCCCTCGCAGCCGCGGCTCTCCCCGTCACTTCCTGCCTCGCGAAGATTCCTAGGAGCTGAACGTCATAGCTCCCAGGAATCAATGCGACGGCACCGGCCCCACACGTCATTTCCGGGCGACGCCGCATTCCCCTGCTAAACAGCTTCTGGGCATGCCCAGAAGCTGTTTAGGAATGCGGCGCCGCACCGGAAGTGACGAGAGGGGCCGGTGCGGCGCATTCTGGGAGAAGAAGACGCAGAAGAGGACCGCGCCGGCTTCAGCTGCCCACAAGAGAGATGGAAACGCTGTGGAAGAAATTTTATAAGTAAGTATTTCTTCTAAAAGGTAAGTGCGAACCGGGACAGATCAGAGGCTAGCCATTGTGGAATGTGCTAGCCCTGACTGTCCCGGGGGTATGCTTATTGAAAAATCACATCTGTGCCCGGAACTCCGCTTTAAACAGATAAGAAATAACATTATAGCAGTATACCAATAATTTATCATCAGGAGAAAGTGGTCTCTGTCAGTGGCGGCTGGTGCATTGGGGGCGCAGGGGCGCTGCCCCTCCCCCCATGCGTCCACCCCCTTTTCTTTTTTGTTTTAATCACATGATTAGAACCAGAGGCTAATAGGCTTCAAAAAAAGGTGGGCTCAGGGCGCAGAGCCCACCCAGTTGTGTGACAATAGCGAATAAATATTCGCTATTATCACACTGATTCTCCTCCCAGCCAATCAGGAAGCGGGTCCTGAGACCCATTTCCCAATTGGCCGAAAGGAGAGGCTATGCTATTGGCCAAGGAGGAGGAGGGAGGAGACCCAGGGGAAGCCGCCGCCACTGCTGCTGGGGGAAGGCGCCGCTGCCTGCCCTCCACGTCAGTCCAGGTGAGTGAGCCGGTGAGGGGGAGGGAGGATGGTGGAATGGTGTGTGAGCTGGTGTGGTCCGGGGGGGGGGGGGATGGTGTGGTCTGTCTGCCCCACCGGGCCATGGAGCACCAGCCACTGGTCACTGTTGTCAAGGTCTTACCTTGCCCTCCTGTTGGCAGCTATCTTGGACATGTGCAGCCTCTTATAAACTCTGATTGCATCATCTTTTGTCTGCTGCTTGGGTGTTGCACAGTGATGATGCTGCACACCTGACTATATCAATCACCTGATGGGTGGCAGACCTTGCCCTTGCGTTAGTGCTCCAAGGTGCATCACTGCTAGCAATCTTCTGTTCTCCGTGTCTGACCAGGCTTGGCTGACAACTCTCCTGGTTCTCGACCCGGCACCGGCAGACTACCCGCTTCTGGACTCGACCCCGGCTTGGATGACTACCCGCTTTGGGACTCGACCCCAGGTTGGATGACTACCCGCTTCTGGACTCGATCCTGGCTTGGATGACCACCTGCTTCTGGACTTGACTCCAGCTGTTCCTGATCTCGCTCCTTTCTCTTGCTGTGCATTTATTGTTGTTTGGTTCAATAAACTGCCTTATTTTACCTGCATTTCCGTGTGGTCTGGTTTCCTGCACCCTGACAGTCACTCATCTGCTTACCCAAGAAGAACCAGCACTCAGCGGCAGTCGAGATGAGGGTGCCACAAGGGCTCCCCCTCCCCCATGGCGGACATGGGAGGGGCAACTAATGTATGCGTGTCAGTTTAGCAGTGAAAATATATATATATATTGTATATACTGTATATATTTTAAAAACAATGGCGTGGGGTCCCCTGCCAAAATCCATACCAGACCCTTATTCAAGCATGCAGCCCAGCAGGTCAGGAAAAAGGAGGGGACGAGAGAGCGCCCCTCCCCTCCTGAACCATACCAGGCCAAATGCACTGAACATGGGGGGATGGGTTCATAGGGGCAGAGGGGCTCTGCCCCCGCCCCAAAGCACCTTCCCCTCCATGTTGATGGGGATAAGGACCTATTCCCGACAACCCTAGGCAGTGGTTGTGGGGGTCTGTGGGCAGGGAGCTTATCCGAATCAAAAAGCCCCCTTTAAGAAAGGTGGCCCCCGGATCCCGCCCCACCTATCTGAATGAGTATGGGGTACATTATACCACTACCCATTCACCCCAAAAAGCAGTAAAGTGTTCAAAAATAAAACAAGAGACGGTTTTTAACAATCCCTTTAATAAAAATGTCCCCCATCATAGCTCCAAAGTGTCTTCTTTCTCCGGTAGGTTCTTCTCCCTCCGATGCAGTCTTTTCCCCCTGGTGCAGTCTTCTTCACCTGGTGCTGTCTTCTCCTTGTGTTGTCTTCTCCTTGAGCTGTCTTCTCCTTGAGCTGTCTTCTCCCTCGCCGCCGCTTTACTGCTAAAAACAAAAAAAGCAGATTTTCTTCTAATGCCATCTTCCTCCATTGTGTTGTCTCCCGCTGTCTGCCATTTCATATATAGTCATGGGGCGTGGCCATCCGATGACGTCACCTTGTGATGACGTCGCTCCGGTCCCTGAAGGCCATAGAGGCGATCATATAGGCTCTACTCTTTGATCGCCTCTGGGACTAGCCAGCTACACCGTTAGATTGTTCTCAGGCGAACCCGTGGAAAGGCTTTCATGAGAAAGCCAGCCGCCGGCTGTAAAAAAAAATACTGGGGTTATAGCTGTTATCTTCAGCATAATCCCGGTAAACCACTTTAAAGCTGCAACATATATATATACATATTGCGGACTTGAAGTGGTTAAAGCAGAACTCCAGGAGAAAAAAAAAATTCATTGCAGCGGGCTGTGCCCACACTGCATGGGTTAACTGCTCGTTTTGTCCAAAGGGCAGACAGAAAGGCTATACTCACCTGATCCTTGGTTCTCCTGAAAAGTAATGCTCCCCCGTGTCCAGCGGTGGACTATTCCTGCCGTCCTCACATCCAGAGTCAGTCTATGGGCGTGAAGATGTGAGGAATAGTCCATATACAACACAGCTAACATGCGGGGGGGGGGGGGGGCAGGAGCAACAGAGACCAGTCTTGCGCTCAGAAGATTGGTGGAATAGATAAGTAAATCTCCACTCTCTTTACCCCTAGACAAAAACGAGCAGATAAAGGAGAGATTCAGCCAAAGCTTGTTTGGCTGTACTTCTCCTGTGGATCACAGGAGTGCAGTTCGTTCTGCACACATGTGACCCATTTTCAGCAGACATCAGGCTGAAACCCGCTGTTGGCTGATGTCACAAAGCTGGTCCAGGCTCAAGAAAGATCGCAACCATATGGTCGAGATCCACCCACATGCCTGAACCAGCATCCAGCTAAGCATCTTAGTGAGCCATGGAGAGCCCCCTCCACAGCCCAGAGCTCCAGTGAGTGCTGGGGGGGGGGGGGGCAGACCAGAGAGCCAGAGATTAACAGTCATCAGCTCTCTGCTCAGGGAGCTCTGAGATCTGAGCAATCGGTGGTGTTTGATCACTCAGTTCTTAGTGTTAGAGCAAATGGGGGACAGATGCAGCATCAGAGCGATGCTGCATCCACCTAGGTAAGTGGGATTCCAAAACAAAAAATTCTTCCCTTACTTCTCTTTTAAACTCTAGGCAAGCTTTTTTTTCCCATGAAGTGGAACTGCATGGGTTAAATGCTCATTTTGTCCTGGGGTGACCAGAAAGCTGTATACTCACCCGATTCTCTGCTCCAGTGGGAAACCGCTCTCCCCCATGATCCAGCAGTCAATTGTTCCTGACGTCTTCACGTCCATAGCACGTCTGTGGGTGTGATGACAACAGGAACAGTCGACCACACAAGACCACCAGACCAGAGGCCAGGAGCAGCAGGGACTGGTCTTCATCTGGGAGGATTGAAGCATCGGGTGAGTATATCTCCGCTTTCCAGTCGCCTAGACAACAGCAAACAGTTAACCTGTGCTGCACTGCATTGGGAAAAAAAATTTCCTGGAGTTTTTAACTTTAACATACTAGCTATACTGTGCTTTAACAGAAAAATTTAAAAAATACTGTAGCTGCTGGCTTTAAAAAAAAAAGGACATACACCTGTCCAGGGATCCAGCACCATTCTCAACCAGGCCAGGTTCTCCACCTGGCTTTTGGACCCTGGCCAGTGGCAGCCTGTCCATTGGGGGTGCAGGGGCGCCGCCCCCCATCCATGCATCCGGTCCCCTAATCTACATGCAGGGGGTGCCAAATGCATAGATTCCAATGGGGTTTTTTTTGAAGCACCTGATTAGAGCCAGCCCAATTGTGTGACAAATAGCGAATGAATATTCACTATTGCCACACTGATTCTTCTGCCAGCCAATCAGGAAGCAGGTCCTGAGACCTGTTTCCCGATTGGCCAAAAGGAGAAGGCATGCTATTGGCCAAGACGGGGGGAGGAGATGGCCACTGAGAAGGGACATGAAGGAGCCTGAGGGGAAAGCTGCCGCCGCCACCACTGCCGCCTGTCAGTCTGGAGGAGCAAGGTAAGTAAACTGGTGGTGCAGGCTGGAGTGATATGGGGGGGGTCTGTGGCCAGGTCTGTCTGACGCCCCCCCCCCCCCCCCCCCCGAGTGATGGAGCACCAGCCACCCCTGACCCCAGCTCCAACATGTTTACAAAGTGGAGCCAGCTGTGACTTCTTGCGCTTTCACAGCTTACCGCACATGTGCGAGCCACCCCATGCATTGTGAATGGTCCCGCAGCCTTCTGGGACCTGTGAGATGTCCCAGAAGGTTGCAGGCAGGGAGAGGAGGGAGGAAAACTTCTACTCTTAAAACTAGGTAACTGCTTCCCAAAAAATCCTCCAAAAGTGGGAAAGGAGGGGATAAGAAGGTGTTAAAGTGGAACTTCCCTTTTAACCAATTACCGACTGCGCTATAGCCAAATCACGGTCGGCTAGTTCTGGGAAGCTGTCATATGACGGACTCCCATGATCGTGCTCACTGCATGCTCGCTGCGGGGCGCACTCTGTGATTGCGGTGTCCTCAGGACGCTGCTGATCACAGATAGAGCTAAAGAGCCAATCAGCGGCTCTTTACCATGTGATCGGCTGTGTCTAATTACAGCTGAACAGGGGTGGAAATAGAAGCCGAAAAACAGAAACTGATAGCACGAGGAGAGGAGAAAAGAGCCGTTAACCAGCTACTGCAAAAGGGACATGTACAATGATAATCAGGGCACTGATTATCAGTACAGTCCTAAAAGTGCCCACCAGTGCTGCCAATCAGTGCATCCTCATTAGTGTTATCTATCAGTGCCACCCATCTGTGCCACCTATCAGTGCTTATCAGTGCCCACCAGTACCACCTCATCAGTGCCCATCAGTGTAGCCCATCAATGCCATCAGTGTAGCCTCATCAGCGCACATCAGTGAAGGAGGAAATTTAAATGTTTTCAAATTTTTTTAACAAATGATGAAAAAATGTCTTTATTTGTTTATTTAGCAAAAAATAAAAAACCAAGTGGTGATCAAATACCACCAAAAAAAAGCTCTACTTGTGTGAAAAAATGATAAAAAATTCAGCTAGAGAACTGACCATGGTTTGCTGTCCTGCTTAGTGCGGTCTGTTTTTAATAGGAAAGCAGAGGGACTGGCAGGACCACCAGGGATTTCAAGTAAAAGAAGCAATAAAAAAATAACTGGATACTTTTTCATATATGTACATGGTACAGCAGGCACATATCAGGAATATGAACTTATTACAGTGCCCACTTACAGAAAGAAAGGGGAAAAACCACAAGTGATTTGTTGTTGGAAGAGCTTTGTAGCTATATGGCTTTTTCCCCAAGGCTTATTAGCTAAATTAGACATAACAACACTTAATTTGCAAGTGTTGTACATGCCAGGGTAGCCCATTCTCTAATATCTTGTTGTCAAGGATGGGTGAGCTAATTCATTAGGTGGAAGAGAAGGATGCACATCTTCTCCACAAGCTTAAGCAGCTGAAGGAGGTATAAAAAGATGCTGCAGAAACAATGGCACCTGAGTGTTTGTCATGGGTCATGGTGCTGTTGGAAGGAGCTAGATTCAGATAACAGATATTCCTTCATAGGGGACTCATGATGGTAGGAATTAGCAGCTGCAAATTCCGTACAAGTTGGCATGTCTGCTTTCATTTTCAATACATATTCCTTCTTCACCGCTCAAGGCAAAGCATAACAAGTTCAAGGTAGAGAAAAGCATACCTGTTGTTTTTAGTAGGGTGTTTGCCACAAGACAGGTAATGGCATCGAATATGCTTGATGAGTAAGAAAAACTTTATGGGGTGAATTAAAGCAGAAGTAAACACCTCCTTTGTCCTTTGCGAACAAGGAAGCTGCCGTATTAGCATCTAATTAATCTGCAGTCACCATGGTGCTGCACATGTGATCAACTATGACACCAGTCATTTGATGACTTGACTATTCAGTTTTTGGATTTACCCTATTCTTTACAATTGAATAATATTTGACCTGGAGAGAAAATAGCCAAGTAGCAATCGTTTTTGCCCCTATGTTCACAAAATATGTTCATGCAGTTTCGCAGGACAAACAGCTGTGCACATTTTTTATAAATACACTCCCAACAGTGAGGATAAGCTGGTGACCCTTGTGGAGAGACGTAGTTCTACTGAGGACTATGTCTTTGGCCTGCTTTTGAAGCTGGTGTACAAGCTTACCAGTGCTACTTATATATATAGTGCATCTCTATATATATACACACACACACTTATATGTATTTATACACATACACACATATAGGTGTTATAGCAGCGGAGACATATGCCTGTTAATTATTTCATTAGCGCAAGCATAGGTTTCTGCTACTTTCACACCTATATATGTGTATGTGTATATATACATACATGTGTGTGTGTGTATATATACCCCTACACAGAAGTTCAGATGTCATGCCTGACTCCAAACATGCCCTCAAAAAGCCCTATAAATGCCTGCAACAAAAAGCCGGGTGACAGGGGACAAGCCACCATCCTGTTCCGTAAGTGTTCTAAGAGAAACAAACTTTTCTCTATAGCGGTCACCCTGACATGGAAGGATTTTGTCACCCTGCCATAGCAGTCAGAGTCAGTTAACCCTACACTACACTACGGTCCCCTTACACTTAACACTTTCCCTACAGAAACTAGATTATTAAATCTAACTATAGTGGAAAATAGTACCCTAACTACACTAGATATCCCTTTCCTCGCACTAATAATTGCTAAATGACACTTTGAAGCAGAAGTAACAGAACTGCTTCCACTCTCTTCCACAGCCCTGTATTAAAATGCTAGAGATTTGGCGGGGCTATCTTATATACTGGGGGGCGTATTCACTAATGATTGGCCTCTGGACCCCCTAGTCACTCCAATCACATTCCTAGCATTCTCCTGCCCCCTCAATTGGCTTTGTTCTGGTCCAATCACTGGCTTTTAAAGCCCAGTTCCTGTCCCGTTGCATTTTGATAGGTTCTGGTTGCCGAATTCCAAACTTTTTCAGCAATAAGTTCGGAATTCGGCCGAACCTCGAACAGTCAATGTTTGACCCGAACCGTTCGATCATCCCTGGTAAGACAGCTGTACACATTTTTTTATAAATACATTTCCAACAGTGTGGATACGCTGGTGACTGTTCTGGAGAGATGTACTTCTACTGAGGACTATGTCTTTGGCCTGCTTTTGAAGCTAGCGTAACCCCTGAAAACAGGAAAACATCAACCTCATGTAAAACTGTTCCTTTTATTCCAAGAGGTAAGCAGTATGGAGGTCCCCTCTCCAGAGGACTTTTGGCAAGGATGAAGATAAGCCACTACAAGGAAAATTACCTTTCCTGTATACAAAACTGTGCACTGTTTTTATATCAGCCTTTGCAAGAGAGATTTCCAATGAAGGAGGTGATGTAGTGTGCTGGGGTCTTTTTGTCCTTCAATATTGATGAAACCCATTTCCAAACCAATTTTTGCTGCTTATATACTTTATATGCATGATTGACTGACTGATGGGAACAAGGGGGTGACACTGTAACTGAACATTTATTGTTGGACAACATTCTCATTAAAGCAGTAGTATGCTCCGCTTTTTAACTTTTACCTACAGGTAAGCCTATAATAAGGCTTACCTGTAGTTAAAATAATATCTCCTAAACCTGCACAGTTTAGGAGATATTTGCCCTGCATTCAGCTGCTGACACCAGCGGCGCATGCGCTCTGAAGGTCCGGCAGACCTTCAGAGCTCCTTGACGGCTCCTTGCCAGTAAGTGAACTCCTGCGCGCATGCGCGGGAGTGACGTCATTGCGGCTCCAGCCACTCACAGCGCCGGAGCCAACGAACCCGAAAGAGACGCCGAGGGAAGATGTCAGCTGCCTCAGCAGTGTCCGGGCGATCGTATCGGGGCTTCTTTCTAAGGTAAGTATTTCATAATAAAATAGTATGCGATGCATACTACTAGCTCATTATGCCTTTGTCCTGCAGGGTTTTTTTTGTTTTGTTTTTTTGAGGATACAACCGCTTTAATTGTTTGGAAATAATTATTTATTCATGGAAATCTTTGAGGATTTATGACACTATTTTAAATAACCTCTATTTTTGAATTGCATATACCCTGCATTGGTGCATTAATCATGAGGCATTAGGACTATTAGTGCTGGTTCACACTAGTACGACTTGTCAAGCGACTTGGTCAGCCTGGCAAGTCGCGGACCGTCGCGGTCCATTGTGTAGTACAGGAACGGTTCTAATAGGAGCGACACAAGTCGCTCCGACTTAGAAAAAGTTTCCTGTACTACTTCTGGGGCGACCTGGAGCGACTTGCATAGACATTAATTTTATGAAGTCTGTGCACGCGACTTCACAGGTCGCCCCCGAAGTCGTACCGCTTCAGTGTGAACCGGCACTTAAGGTTCTTTGTAATCAATTCCCATTTGTGTCATTCAAAATATTATGCTGATGGATGTATGGATGTAGATTGTTGAAATGTTTACACATTTATTGTCTGCCTAACTCAAATAGGTTTGGGAGGCGTTTCCTGTACTCATAGGTCAGTTGACAGTGTTGTCAGTTTTAAATTGGGTGGGTGTAAAGATAATTCCTTTCGGTGCTTTTGTGATACATACAATAAAGTATTCATATATTTTTAATAGGCTATACAGTGGTGTCATTTTTTACTATTCTTCATTCTCCTATATATTTAATCATTTTTCCCCCTCAAAGCAATTTTTTTAATGCCCTTTAAACAGAAAACAAGTACAAGTCTAAAAACTACAGGAATTTTTTACAACCTTTGTAAACACACAAAGTGTAGACTGGATGGATACAGCAATAGGTCATTTTTTTGTTCTATTTTTTGAAAAGGCATGCTGTGTTCCAACTACCTTTAATAAATACATAACTATTACACTTATCATCTTTCTGAAGTCATTTCTTTAAATGCTTTCACAAAAAATACATATAATGGATCTGAAACGTCAGCACAGAAAACTACCAGTCGCACAGAGATCTTGGGAATGAAATATGATGATCTTCTCTTCCCCTCCTTGTGAAATAACTTTATGTAGCCCACATTTCTCATCTAGAGTTTCATTTTCTGATGAGTGTCCTCTACTATTGCAGAGGAAATATCATCAGGCACAGGTGTATTGTCCAGCCCCATTGATAAGGGGGAACATATTAGAGCCCACGCACATGGGACAGGGGTTTCCAGTTTGGTTTATAATAGTTGAAGTCAGATTAATAATTTAATGTGAGAAATAGATATTTATACGCAGTTTTAATGGTTATTTTTAATGAGTTGGGGCCCCTTTAAGAGCTCCGCTACCTGCTCAGGTGTATAGTGGCGGGAAAGTCTGAGTTACACATGACTTTCTGGTAGCTTCTACACCTCCTCTATATAAGGGGGTCTCAGTCAGGGGTCTCCTCAGTCTGACCGGAACCGTTGGCGAGCTCCCCTCCACCCTCCCGTCGCTGGCACTTTTATGTGGTATGTCACCCTTGATTCAAGGGGGGACTTTGGTGATGATTATTTTGAATTATATGTTTTGCTTGAGTCCTTTGACTAAGCAATGTACGGGTTTATTTAATATTACTCATTTGATGTTTATTTGAATTTATAAAGTTTGGTTCATTTAATTTTAAACCAATAAAGTGCCGCGGATTTCTATGCCAAAATATATTGTGTCTGAGTGAAGAATGCATCCTTCTGTCCCATGCCGACAACCTGTAAGACTCTATGAAAGACTACTGGGGCTGGATAGTGCACCAAGTGGTACTAAGGTTTAAGGCCAGGTTCATACTAGTTGGGGTCGCAGCTCACAACAGGGGGTCCAGTACGTCCCTGTTCTCCATTTCAGGTGCAAATCAGGTCCTGATTTTTTCCTGAATTCGGACCTGAAACAGACCAGAAGATGCACAGGA
The DNA here is from genome assembly GCF_965119305.1 of Pelophylax lessonae. Lineage (NCBI taxonomy): Eukaryota > Metazoa > Chordata > Amphibia > Anura > Ranidae > Pelophylax > Pelophylax lessonae. The sequence goes on from NC_138771.1 coordinate 298,076,334, forward strand.
CTAGTTTCCTGTATGGACCGCGGCTGCCCCGGAGGTGTGTGAACTGGCTTCATTGAGAGTTGGTCACACTCTCCTGTCATGTGAATTGGATGCGGGGAAACCCCCAGATTTGGCGGGGCAATCTTATATACTGGGGGGCGTATTCACTAATGATTGGCCTCTGGACCCCCTAGTCACTCCAATCACATTCCTAGCATTCTCCTGCCCCCTCAATTGGCTTTTACTGATGGTTCTGGTCCAATCACTGGCTTTTAAAGCCCAGTTCCTGTCCCGTTGCATTTTGATAGGTTCTGGTTGCCGAATTCCGAACTTTTTCAGCAATAAGTTCGGAATTCGGCCGAACCTCGAACAGTCAATGTTTGGGTCGAACCGATGGTTGACCCGAACCGTTCGATCATCCCTGGTAAACAGCTGTACACATTTTTTTATAAATACATTTCCAACAGTGTGGATACGCTGGTGACTGTTCTGGAGAGATGTACTTCTACTGAGGACTATGTCTTTGGCCTGCTTTTGAAGCTAGCGTAACCCCTGAAAACAGGAAAACATCAACCTCATGTAAAACTGTTCCTTTTATTCCAAGAGGTAAGCAGTATGGAGGTCCCCTCTCCAGAGGACTTTTGGCAAGGATGAAGATAAGCCACTACAAGGAAAATTACCTTTCCTGTATACAAAACTGTGCACTGTTTTTATATCAGCCTTTGCAAGAGAGATTTCCAATGAAGGAGGTGATGTAGTGTGCTGGGGTCTTTTTGTCCTTCAATATTGATGAAACCCATTTCCAAACCAATTTTTGCTGCTTATATACTTTATATGCATGATTGACTGACTGATGGGAACAAGGGGGTGACACTGTAACTGAACATTTATTGTTGGACAACATTCTCATTAAAGCAGTAGTATGCTCCGCTTTTTAACTTTTACCTACAGGTAAGCCTATAATAAGGCTTACCTGTAGTTAAAATAATATCTCCTAAACCTGCACGGTTTAGGAGATATTCGCCCTGCATTCAGCTGCTGACACCAGCGGCGCATGCGCTCTGAAGGTCCGGCAGACCTTCAGAGCTCCTTGACGGCTCCTTGCCAGTAAGTGAACTCCTGCGCGCATGCGCGGGAGTGACGTCATTGCGGCTCCAGCCACTTACAGCGCCGGAGCCAACAAACCCGAAAGAGACGCCGAGGGAAGATGTCAGCTGCCTCAGCAGTGTCCGGGCGATCGTATCGGGGCTTCTTTCTAAGGTAAGTATTTCATAATAAAATAGTATGCGATGCATACTACTAGCTCATTATGCCTTTGTCCTGCAGGGTTTTTTTTGTTTTGTTTTTTTGAGGATACAACCGCTTTAATTGTTTGGAAATAATTATTTATTCATGGAAATCTTTGAGGATTTATGACACTATTTTATATAACCTCTATTTTTGAATTGCATATACCCTGTATTGGTGCATTAATCATGAGGCATTAGGACTATTAGTGCCGGTTCACACTAGTACGACTTGTCAGGCGACTTGGTCAGCCTGGCAAGTCGCGGACCGTCGCGGTCCATTGTGTAGTACAGGAACGGTTCTAATAGGAGCGACACAAGTCGCTCCGACTTAGAAAAAGGTTCCTGTACTACTTCTGGGGCGACCTGGAGCGACTTGCATAGACATTAATTTTATGAAAACGCGACTTCACAGGTCGCCCCCGAAGTCGTACCGCTTCAGTGTGAACCGGCACTTAAGGTTCTTTGTAATCAATTCCCATTTGTGTCATTCAAAATATTATGCTGATGGATGTATGGATGTAGATTGTTGAAATGTTTACACATTTATTGTCTGCCTAACTCAAATAGGTTTGGGAGGCGTTTCCTGTGCTCATAGGTCAGTTGACAGTGTTGTCAGTTTTAAATTGGGTGGGTGTAAAGATAATTCCTTTTTGTGCTTTTGTGATACATACAATAAAGTATTCATATATTTTTAATAGGCTATACAGTGGTGTCATTTTTTACTATTCTTCATTCTCCTATATATTTAATCATTTTTCCCCCTCAAAGCAATTTTTTTAATGCCCTTTAAACAGAAAACAAGTACAAGTCTAAAAACTACAGGAATTTTTTACAACCTTTGTAAACACACAAAGTGTAGACTGGATGGATACAGCAATAGGTCATTTTTTTGTTCTATTTTTTGAAAAGGCATGCTGTGTTCCAACTACCTTTAATAAATACATAACTATTACACTTATCATCTTTCTGAAGTCATTTCTTTAAATGCTTTCACAAAAAATACATATAATGGATCTGAAACGTCAGCACAGAAAACTACCAGTCGCACAGAGATCTTGGGAATGAAATATGATGATCTTCTCTTCCCCTCCTTGTGAAATAACTTTATGTAGCCCACATTTCTCATCTAGAGTTTCATTTTCTGATGAGTGTCCTCTACTATTGCAGAGGAAATATCATCAGGCACAGGTGTATTGTCCAGCCCCATTGATAAGGGGGAACATATTAGAGCCCACGCACATGGGACAGGGGTTTCCAGTTTGGTTTATAATAGTTGAAGTCAGATTAATAATTTAATGTGAGAAATAGATATTTATACGCAGTTTTAATGGTTATTTTTAATGAGTTGGGGCCCCTTTAAGAGCTCCGCTACCTGCTCAGGTGTATAGTGGCGGGAAAGTCTGAGTTACACATGACTTTCTGGTAGCTTCTACACCTCCTCTATATAAGGGGGTCTCAGTCAGGGGTCTCCTCAGTCTGACCGGAACCGTTGGCGAGCTCCCCTCCACCCTCCCGTCGCTGGCACTTTTATGTGGTATGTCACCCTTGATTCAAGGGGGGACTTTGGTGATGATTATTTTGAATTATATGTTTTGCTTGAGTCCTTTGACTAAGCAATGTACGGGTTTATTTAATATTACTCATTTGATGTTTATTTGAATTTATAAAGTTTGGTTCATTTAATTTTAAACCAATAAAGTGCCGCGGATTTCTATGCCAAAATATATTGTGTCTGAGTGAAGAATGCATCCTTCTGTCCCATGCCGACAACCTGTAAGACTCTATGAAAGACTACTGGGGCTGGATAGTGCACCAAGTGGTACTAAGGTTTAAGGCCAGGTTCATACTAGTTGGGGTCGCAGCTCACAACAGGGGGTCCAGTACGTCCCTGTTCTCCATTTCAGGTGCAAATCAGGTCCTGATTTTTTCCTGAATTCGGACCTGAAACAGACCAGAAGATGCACAGGACTAGTTTCCTGTATGGACCGCGGCTGCCCCGGAGGTGTGTGAACTGGCTTCATTGAGAGTTGGTCACACTCTCCTGTCATGTGAATTGGATGCGGGGAAACCCCCAGATTTGGCGGGGCAATCTTATATACTGGGGGGCGTATTCACTAATGATTGGCCTCTGGACCCCCTAGTCACTCCAATCACATTCCTAGCATTCTCCTGCCCCCTCAATTGGCTTTTACTGATGGTTCTGGTCCAATCACTGGCTTTTAAAGCCCAGTTCCTGTCCCGTTGCATTTTGATAGGTTCTGGTTGCCGAATTCCGAACTTTTTCAGCAATAAGTTCGGAATTCGGCCGAACCTCGAACAGTCAATGTTTGGGTCGAACCGATGGTTGACCCGAACCGTTCGATCATCCCTGGTAAACAGCTGTACACATTTTTTTATAAATACATTTCCAACAGTGTGGATACGCTGGTGACTGTTCTGGAGAGATGTACTTCTACTGAGGACTATGTCTTTGGCCTGCTTTTGAAGCTAGCGTAACCCCTGAAAACAGGAAAACATCAACCTCATGTAAAACTGTTCCTTTTATTCCAAGAGGTAAGCAGTATGGAGGTCCCCTCTCCAGAGGACTTTTGGCAAGGATGAAGATAAGCCACTACAAGGAAAATTACCTTTCCTGTATACAAAACTGTGCACTGTTTTTATATCAGCCTTTGCAAGAGAGATTTCCAATGAAGGAGGTGATGTAGTGTGCTGGGGTCTTTTTGTCCTTCAATATTGATGAAACCCATTTCCAAACCAATTTTTGCTGCTTATATACTTTATATGCATGATTGACTGACTGATGGGAACAAGGGGGTGACACTGTAACTGAACATTTATTGTTGGACAACATTCTCATTAAAGCAGTAGTATGCTCCGCTTTTTAACTTTTACCTACAGGTAAGCCTATAATAAGGCTTACCTGTAGTTAAAATAATATCTCCTAAACCTGCACGGTTTAGGAGATATTCGCCCTGCATTCAGCTGCTGACACCAGCGGCGCATGCGCTCTGAAGGTCCGGCAGACCTTCAGAGCTCCTTGACGGCTCCTTGCCAGTAAGTGAACTCCTGCGCGCATGCGCGGGAGTGACGTCATTGCGGCTCCAGCCACTTACAGCGCCGGAGCCAACAAACCCGAAAGAGACGCCGAGGGAAGATGTCAGCTGCCTCAGCAGTGTCCGGGCGATCGTATCGGGGCTTCTTTCTAAGGTAAGTATTTCATAATAAAATAGTATGCGATGCATACTACTAGCTCATTATGCCTTTGTCCTGCAGGGTTTTTTTTGTTTTGTTTTTTTGAGGATACAACCGCTTTAATTGTTTGGAAATAATTATTTATTCATGGAAATCTTTGAGGATTTATGACACTATTTTATATAACCTCTATTTTTGAATTGCATATACCCTGTATTGGTGCATTAATCATGAGGCATTAGGACTATTAGTGCCGGTTCACACTAGTACGACTTGTCAGGCGACTTGGTCAGCCTGGCAAGTCGCGGACCGTCGCGGTCCATTGTGTAGTACAGGAACGGTTCTAATAGGAGCGACACAAGTCGCTCCGACTTAGAAAAAGGTTCCTGTACTACTTCTGGGGCGACCTGGAGCGACTTGCATAGACATTAATTTTATGAAAACGCGACTTCACAGGTCGCCCCCGAAGTCGTACCGCTTCAGTGTGAACCGGCACTTAAGGTTCTTTGTAATCAATTCCCATTTGTGTCATTCAAAATATTATGCTGATGGATGTATGGATGTAGATTGTTGAAATGTTTACACATTTATTGTCTGCCTAACTCAAATAGGTTTGGGAGGCGTTTCCTGTGCTCATAGGTCAGTTGACAGTGTTGTCAGTTTTAAATTGGGTGGGTGTAAAGATAATTCCTTTTTGTGCTTTTGTGATACATACAATAAAGTATTCATATATTTTTAATAGGCTATACAGTGGTGTCATTTTTTACTATTCTTCATTCTCCTATATATTTAATCATTTTTCCCCCTCAAAGCAATTTTTTTAATGCCCTTTAAACAGAAAACAAGTACAAGTCTAAAAACTACAGGAATTTTTTACAACCTTTGTAAACACACAAAGTGTAGACTGGATGGATACAGCAATAGGTCATTTTTTTGTTCTATTTTTTGAAAAGGCATGCTGTGTTCCAACTACCTTTAATAAATACATAACTATTACACTTATCATCTTTCTGAAGTCATTTCTTTAAATGCTTTCACAAAAAATACATATAATGGATCTGAAACGTCAGCACAGAAAACTACCAGTCGCACAGAGATCTTGGGAATGAAATATGATGATCTTCTCTTCCCCTCCTTGTGAAATAACTTTATGTAGCCCACATTTCTCATCTAGAGTTTCATTTTCTGATGAGTGTCCTCTACTATTGCAGAGGAAATATCATCAGGCACAGGTGTATTGTCCAGCCCCATTGATAAGGGGGAACATATTAGAGCCCACGCACATGGGACAGGGGTTTCCAGTTTGGTTTATAATAGTTGAAGTCAGATTAATAATTTAATGTGAGAAATAGATATTTATACGCAGTTTTAATGGTTATTTTTAATGAGTTGGGGCCCCTTTAAGAGCTCCGCTACCTGCTCAGGTGTATAGTGGCGGGAAAGTCTGAGTTACACATGACTTTCTGGTAGCTTCTACACCTCCTCTATATAAGGGGGTCTCAGTCAGGGGTCTCCTCAGTCTGACCGGAACCGTTGGCGAGCTCCCCTCCACCCTCCCGTCGCTGGCACTTTTATGTGGTATGTCACCCTTGATTCAAGGGGGGACTTTGGTGATGATTATTTTGAATTATATGTTTTGCTTGAGTCCTTTGACTAAGCAATGTACGGGTTTATTTAATATTACTCATTTGATGTTTATTTGAATTTATAAAGTTTGGTTCATTTAATTTTAAACCAATAAAGTGCCGCGGATTTCTATGCCAAAATATATTGTGTCTGAGTGAAGAATGCATCCTTCTGTCCCATGCCGACAACCTGTAAGACTCTATGAAAGACTACTGGGGCTGGATAGTGCACCAAGTGGTACTAAGGTTTAAGGCCAGGTTCATACTAGTTGGGGTCGCAGCTCACAACAGGGGGTCCAGTACGTCCCTGTTCTCCATTTCAGGTGCAAATCAGGTCCTGATTTTTTCCTGAATTCGGACCTGAAACAGACCAGAAGATGCACAGGACTAGTTTCCTGTATGGACCGCGGCTGCCCCGGAGGTGTGTGAACTGGCTTCATTGAGAGTTGGTCACACTCTCCTGTCATGTGAATTGGATGCGGGGAAACCCCCATCCAATTCGCATAAGTGTGAACCCAGCCCAAGGAAATATGAGCCCAAAGACAAGAAGTTTGCTTTCCGTGCATGTGTCACTCGGAGCATACTGCCCTTGTACTGTCTAGTCGCTGCAGCTTTCAGCCTGTTAAAGAGTTTTACAAGACTTGACTTATTCCGCATTAGCCTTGTGCACAGGGGCAAAATGCCCAATATGCATGAAGTATAAGATAAACTTATACCGTTTCCCCTAAAAAGGTAAACGTGTAGGAGTATGTGGGTATTATTTTGTAATGTATGCCGTATATATTATAGCAGCCTTTCCCAACCAGGGTTCCTCTAGAGCAGGGGTGTCAGACTCATTTTTATCATGGGCCACATCAACATTATGGTTGCCCTCAAAGGGCCACTTGTATCTGTAGGACTATGTATCTACTCAGATACATAGGAGTACTCAAGAGTGTGCCCTGTACAGAGTGCAGGGTTGAGGAGTGCGCTATATTCAGAGTGCAAGGTTTAGGGGTGCGCAATGTACATAGTGCAGGGTCAGGACCACATGGTGTATAGAGTTCAGGAGTACGCTATATACAGAGTGCAGAGTTTAGAGGTACACTACATACAGAATGTAGAGGTTCAGGAGTTTGCAGCGTGCAAAGTTCAGGAGTGCGCTACGTACAGATTTCAAGGGTGTGCTGTGTACAGTGTGTAGGGTTGAGGAGTGCGCGATATACAGAGTGCTAGGTTTGAGGGTGAGCAACGTATAAAGTGCAGAGTTCAAGATTACGTGTCGTGCAGAGTTCAGGAGTATGCTATGTGTAGAGTGCAGGGGTGTACCACATACAGTGCGCAGGGTTTAGGGGTGTAAAACCCTAACCCTAACCCTCCAAAGCTTCTTTACATCTCTATTCTCTCCTACCCTGACCTGGCATTAGTACCTTCCTGTGTAGGCGGCTCTGCCTCGCCTTGCAGGGAGAACGTTCTCATTCAGATTCTGGAGATCTGTGCCACCATGGCCCACCGTAAATGTATATAGGGATCTTTTAGAGCCACTGAAAGTAAAGTTGTCCCTTGTAAACACAGAAGGCTTCTGTGTTACAAGTGACAGTGGGGAGTGGGAGCGGAGAGTGAGAGCCGAAGGTGGCGAAATGGAGTTCTGCCACATTCTGCAAAATTGGGTGTGAGGGCCACTTGACAGGGCTTGGTGGGCTGGATTTGGCCCATGAGTCTTGTGTTTGACATATGTGCTCTAGAGGTTGCTAGGGTTTTTTTGATCTATTCAAATGTTTGACTCTCAGATATGTAATTACTGGCATAAATTATTCTTTTAGCAATTTGTAAAAAGGGATTCTTCCTAATGACCACAAATATAAGGAGCAATCTTCCCTACTGACCCCAATGCTAAGGTACCGTGAGCTGTGGTTATAGTAATTATTAACAGGAGTTCCCTAAGACCAGAAAGTAATTTAAAGTGTTAAGCCTGCCATACTGTACATGGAGGGAAATTTGGCTGGTTCAGCAGGGACCTGCTGAATTTCGATCCATATATGGGCAGGCTGATTGTACCCAAGTTGATTGATCGATCAATTTGAATACAACCAGCATGTCAGATTCCTCTACATATGGTTACTGCCATTGGCTATAGCCGGTAGCAGTAACCATTGTATGTCGTCCACAATGCTCCCCTCGCTCCCCGCTGGCAGAATACAATAGTGCAGAGGGAGGCATTCCCCCATTAACACTGACTGTGCTGATGGGGAAAATGATTTAATTTCTTTCCTTCTAACCGTGGTGGAAAGAAAATAAATTTGTATGGTCTATGGCTAGCCTTACCCAGTGTTAAAAAGGTTGAGTAAGGCTGTATTAAAGTGTATGTATAGCCAATTTTCTTTTTGGTTTAGGAGTGTGGAATGGGTAAAAAAGAAAAGCCTGGGAGTTTATTTTTTTGCTGTACGTATTTAGTTGGGAAGCTTTCCCCTTTATTTCTTGTCATGGAGATGCTCAGGAAGTGAAAATAATGCTCTAAAAAGTAAAAAGAATTGCCCTCTTAGGCCTCATTCACAAAGGTATAAAGGACAGGCATCTGCTCATCTATGGTCAAAATGCACAATTATGTATTCCTTTCTACACTGTATTTTAGTTATTTATAGCCTACACCCAGGGCTGCCAATAAGTTGTCAGCACCAGACCTCCTATATGGGGCCCTGGGCCCCATCAGTTCAACAGGGGGGCCCAGGCAGCTTTATGGTGCAGAAAGTTCCAAAAGTTGCAAATCACAGGTCAGTAGTGATCACTACTGTGTTCATTCATAATTGAAGCATCTTAAACTGTGTTTACAATGCTTCATTTTGTGAATGAACAGGGAGCCTCTTTAGAGACCCCTTCCTGTTCATTCATTCTGCATTGCAGCTGAGGCTGCAGAGAGAGGATTGGGGATCTGTGTCCTCAATCATTCTCTGTCTCAAATGTGAGACATCAGGAGTCTGTTTAGACTGCTGATACTTTACCAATGCCTCCTCTCTTTGGGGGCTGTTAAAAAAAAAAATGTAAAAAAAATGTAAAAAAAAAAAAAAAAAAGGGCTTATTTACTCTGGTCACATGAATGAGTAGTTTGCTTATGTGTCTGAAGCCATGTGCAAAGCCATACACCTGCACCCACACAGCCACCCAGGATGGTGGTGGGGGGGCCTGGCAGGTAGGCTGTATGGGGCCCCATGATTTCTAACAACAGCCCTCTCTACACCGATTAATCTGAAGGATCCGGAAGACTGTTCGGAAGATTTGTTCCCACAAACTGACTTCCTTATACACAAATTCACTATATCCTGTGCGGAGGAGGCGTTTTAGGAGGAGGAGGAGTACCGAAATCACTGCTTGAAGGTAGTAAGGTACCATGGGAAATGTAGTCCTTACAAACTGAAAATAAATAGCGGAGGAGAAGCTACAAAGCATGCAGGGAATCCACAGTCCAGCAGAAAGAAGATTTTCCAAGTAAGCTGTTTGTTTTGTTATTACAATGTCAATATTAGACAAGGAAAGTGTTTGCTGTAACTATAGTCTCATATAATGAAGCTTTCCAAACATTTTGCAAAGCACAAGCCTGATCTTTATAGGACTGACTGGTCTGGAACACACAATGCGTTTCTGTGGCTTTTACGTTGATTTTGATCTTGCCTGCGTTATTTGGCAAGCATTGCAACTGACAAAACTTAACATGACCTCAGCTAAAGTCAATGGAAGCATGCTGCAATGGGTTCTAAATATCCGATTATGGACTGCCATGGTAAGTTTTTGTCCTTGTCCTCCTCTAAAAAATGGTGTCCTGAGAACTTTAAAAAAAGTTTCTAACACTGAAATCCATTTGAAGCCGTAGACATTTGAAATGTGTCCACATTGGAAGATTTGCACTCACCCTCTAGTGACAAATGTAAAATGTTGCATTTCTCATCACTTGTGACAGTGGTTAGGGGAACAAATAGAGTGAATCTCCACCAACAGGGACATAGAGCTTATTCAAAATTTGACCAGTTTTCTAACCCTTACCCACTCTATCCCAAAAAAAAAAAAAAAAAAAAACTGACTATAGGTATTAGGTTTATTCCTTTTCTAATAATTTATCATTGATGTATTACCTATCTTTCCCCTTATTCCATTTCCTTTGATAGATTACCTGCAACCTACGCACTGTTTCTTTCTTCTGCAATGTTTTGTTTTATGTAGCAGAGACACTGAACACATTTTACATTTCCCAAATGTCCTACAATTACCAGTTCTCTTCACAAAAGCAGCCATACACATGCCATATTTGAAAAACATTTTTTTTTTTATTTATCATAAATTCATCACATGCATGTCATTTTATTAAATTCTAAGGTAATTTGCAATTCAGAAAAATTATCATATAGGTATTCTCTACTGAATTTTTCTCTTCTGAAAATATTCAAGAAAGCAATAAATGTGATTTTAGTGAGGTGCTGTTAAGGAGAGATAAAAAATAACATGTTGTAAATAGTGTATATTACCACTAACCATTCCTTTACAGTAGGAATTCTAGCAATGGCCAAGGAAACCACAACACGTTTCCAGAAAAAATGGCACGTATGTTCCCTTTTTACATTTAAATGAATACAGATCTTTTATAGATATATGACTTATATCACTGTATTAGCTCTCTCATATTAAAACCTCCTCTGTCTGTGTTAACACAAACCTAAAAAATTACTCCTTGCATACAACTCCATATTACATTAACCCACAAAAACACCACAAAAATCTCACAAATACTAAGCCCACAGCAGTAAAATCAGTGTGTCTATGTAGTAAAGCGTGCTTGTTATACTCACTGTGGAACCTAAGGGGTAATCCTCTGCATTGTGTAAAAAGGCTGTTTGATCCTTTATGCACAGATTCTCCTCTTCTCACTTTGTCCCCATAATATGTCTGGATAAGGCAGAGTTACTGGAGGCAGGCTTAGTGGGAGAATGCGTGTGATCAGCACAGGGCCAATCGACACTGTCCAGACAGAGGGTCAGGGGTCCTGCATCATGATAGGACAGCCAGTGCAATATGAAAACTCCTCCTACAAGTTTAACCAGGGACTGATAGAAGTCACAAGACTGCTATATACTGATGATGAGAAAAGGTATTTAGCAATTTACAATATCTTACAAAAGTGAGTACACCCCTCACATATATATCTTTTCATGTGACAACACTGAAGAAATTACACTTTGCTACAATGTAAAGTAGTGAGCGTATAGCTTGTATAACAGTGTAAATTTGCTGTCCCCTCAAAATAACTCAACTCACAGCCATTAATGTCTAAACCGCTGGCAACAAAAGTGAGTACACCCCTAAGTGCAAATGTCCAAATTGGGCCCAATTAGCCATTTCCCTCCTCGGTGTCATTTGACTCATTAGTGATACAAGGTCTCAGGTGTGAATGGGGATCGGGTGTGTTAAATTTGGTGTTATCACTCTCACTCTTTCATACTGGTCACTGGAAGTTCAACATAGCACCTAATGGCAAAGAACTCTCTGAGGATCTGAAATAAAGAATAGTTGCTCTACATAAAGATGGCCTAGGCTATAAGAAGATTGCCAAGACACTGAAACTGAGCTGCAGCACAGTGGCCAAGACCATACAGTGGTTTAAGAGGACAGGTTCCACTCAGAACAGGCCTCTCCATGGTTGACCAAAGAAGTTGAGTGCACATGCTCAGCATTGCCGCCAGCATTGCTGCAGAGGTTAAGGGGTGGGGGTCAGCCTGTCAGTGCTCAGACCATACGCCGCACACTGCATCAAATTGGTCTGCATGGCTGTCGCCCCAGAAGGAAGCCTTTTCTAAAGATAATGCAAACAGTTTGCTGAAGACAAGCAGACTAAGAACATGGATTACTGGAACCATGTCCTGTGGTCTGATGAGACCAAGATAAACTTATTTGGTTCAGATGGGGTCAAGCCTGTGTGGCACCAAGCAGGTGAGGAGTACAAAAAAAAGTGTGTCTTGCCTACAGTCAAACATGGTGGTGGGAGTGTCATGGTCTGGGGCTGCATGAGTGCTGCCAGCACTGGGGAGCTACAGTTCATTGAGGGAACCATGAATGCCAACATTTACTGTGACATACTAAAGCAGAGCATGATCCCCTCCCTTCAGAGACTGGGCCGCAGGGCAGTATTCCAACATGATAATGACCCCAAACACACCCCCAAGACGACCAATGCCTTGCTAAAGAAACTGAGGGTAAAGGTGATGGACTGAACAAGCATGTCTCCAGATCTAAACCCTGTTGAGCAACTGTGGGGCGTCCTCAAATGGAAGGTGGAGGAGCACAAGGTCTCTAACATCCACCAGCTCCGTGATGTCGTCATGGAGGAGTAAAAGAGGACTCCAGTGGCAACCTGTGAAGCTCTGGTGAACTCCATGCCCAAGAGGGTTAAGGCAGTGCTGGAAAATATTGGTGGAAACACAAAATATTGACACTTTGGGCCCAATTTGGACGTTTTCACTACTACATTCACTACTTTACATTATAGCAAAGTGTCATTGCTTCTGTTTTGTCACATGAAAAGATATAATAAAATATTTACAAAAATGTGAGGGGTGTAGTCACTTTTGTGAAATACTGTATATTTACTTAAATAATTGCATCTCCATGTTCTGTGTACTGTGGGAGACCAGATATAGTGAATGCAGGTTCTTTAACTTTAAAGTGTTACTAAACTCACAACAGTAAAATCTGTCTATAGATGCAGAATAGCATGCTTGTTACACTCACTGTATAACTTAAGTGATTAATCCTCTGCATTGTGTAAAATGGTTGGGTGATTCTGTACACACATCCCCCCCCCCCCCCCCCCCACCTTGCACGTTCACTCCGGACAAGTTCAGATTAGTGATGGGACAAACACCACCCTGTTCATTTCGCACCAGAACATCTAAAACAGGGAATAAAATCTACTGAACATGCAAACTCTATTAAAGTCTATGGAACGCGAACATGAAAAATCAAAAGTCCTCATTTTAAAGGCTTATATGCAAGTTTTTGCCATAAAAAGTGTATGGGGACCTGGGTACTGGCCTGGGGGACATGTATTAATGAAAGAAAAATGTTTGGAACGATCGCTTTTATAGGAGCAGTGATTTTAATGATGCTCAAAGTGAAACAATAAAATTCCTTTAAAATGAAAAAAATCCTTTAAATATCATGCCTGGGGGTCCCCTCAATGTGCATGTAAAGTGGTGCATCTGTATGATGTATGTAGCCTGCTGCAGCAATACTGACATTTCGAAAGGAAGAAAAGACACCTTAACTTGCTCATGGCTGTATTTCCGTCTCCTGGCAATACAGATAAAAAAAAATGAAAAAAAACGGCGCAGGGTTTTGTTGAGGGCAAGCCGTCTGGTATGGTTAGGAGGGGGGGCGCTCGCCCGCTCTTTCCTGGCCTGCCAGGCTGCATGCTCGAATGAGGGTCTGGTATGGACTTTGGGGGGACCCCACACCGTTTTTATTTTAAATTTTGGCATTGAGTTCCCCTAAAATCTATACCAGACCCAAAGAGCCTGTCATGGGGTTCCCCTTAACCACTTAAATACAGGGCACTTTCACCCCCTTCCTGCCCGACCAATTTTCAGCTTTCAGTGCTCATTCGCATTTATAGGAAATATTGGTCAGCTTGACATGGCACTGCCCCCTGTCTATTACATTGGCGTCTATGGGCAATATTAGTCAACTTGACATGGCACTGGCCGTGTAAGCAGCAGCCTTATATAGTGTAGGCTGTGGACTTAGCCCCTGAGCCACGATTGGCCGAAGGCACCCTGCCTTTGGCCAATCATGGCCCTAACAGGACATTGTCCTGCGATTGGCCAAAGCATATAGGTCAGGTGCATGCTTTAGTCAATCATCAGCAATCAATGCACTGCAACAGTGCAGTGCATTATGGGGCGCTCATCGGTGGGCGAACGTCCTACTGAACGCCCCATTTGTCCGTGTGTTCACCTGCACATGCTCAGTTTGGTCTCTATTGCTGGAAAGAAAGCTTCCTGGTTTGAGCTGAGCTATTCACATCACACATGTGGGCATGTATCCTAAATGACAGCTCAGTCCCTCCCTCCTCCTTCATGCCCAGTAACTAAAAAGAACACAGTGCGTGGGATGTTACATCTTGATTGATGGATGATCCGCCTCCCATAAAAGCATAAGGACACAGGCTATAGAGGATTTCAAGAGGCAGTTAAATCGCCTCCTACATGAACACTGGACTCGAGCGGACCCTGCAGAGCATCACGTGACCACAGTATACAGATCAGCTAACAAGGTATATAGCTGCAGTATTTTAATGTAAGTGCGGAGGGCTGATGAACATTTTTTAGATTACTGGGTTTAGTAACACTTTAAGTCTGAAGTTTCCATATCCATCCCTCACTATAGTAATGCTATTAATACACACCAATACCATTGTACCTCTACTTTTTTGTTCATGCTTCACTATCCTTATATTTCTTGTTTGTAATATTTTCATTTATGTTCATTCTCAAAAACGTATATCAGACATTTTTTTATTTTTCTGTATTTGCAACAATATTCTTTCTTAATAAAATGTATTGTGAAAAAAAATAATTCTTGTTTTTTTTGACAATTACAAGTGCATTTGATATGACAAAATAATTTTAGGCCTAATCCATATTTACATCTGTGAAATTAACACTTAAACATAAAAAAAAGGATAAAAGATTTATTTTACTGTAACTAGTTTGTCTTGTATTTTGTTCATTTGTGTGTTCAGTCCTTCACAATAACGTGTGTGACATAAAATATTAATTGTAGAGCTTGGAGTTCTGGTTAACCATGCTTTTATTGTGGTGTAAAAAAAATGATTTTGTTTATGCAGAATAAAATAATTATTGACACAGGCTATACTTTCTTTATGTAAAACGAAATACTTTGTCATCTTTACTTGAGAATGCTGAATACTATAAGCCTCTGTTAGACTTTTTTCAAGGATGAGAAAAAATAAACGAATTCAGTACTTTGCATGTACAGCCTTTTTCTTTATAGACCCTAATATAAAGCCTGCAGCTAGCCTTCATGTTGACACGTTCTCCATTAGAGTCACTGTCTCAGTGGCAAAGATTGAAAAGCCACTCAACTATAGGCTGTGGCCCATGGACAAGATTGCCCATCAATCTGAATTCTGTAGTAGAAAATCATATATGGCATAAGTGGGCTAGTAATCCTTTCTGTTTAATTAAAATGTTTTTATCCGTTCAAAATCAGAATAAACACTCAAAACCATGAATACTTTTTTTTTTCATCACAAAACCCCTGTTCTCAGTTGCATAAGAGACTAAAAGATGGGGGTGGAGATTGCAGGGGGGGTCATTTCAGCAGGCGACAGAGAAAGAGCATTACACTAATCTTCCGAGTGAATAGTTTTGAAGGGGGTCATGTCAGCACAAGTCTTGGCCATTGAAAGACAAACAGGATGGTCTGCCATCACAGTCAGAAAACTGGCCACACTGGGCTTGATATGCTTCTATGCCTAGAATGGTCAGTTTGAAATAGGAAAGCAAGGGGACTGACAGGATCACCAGGTATTTCACACAAAAGAAACCATAACAAAAGAACAGGATACTTGTTAACACAAGTATCCTGTTCTCTTTTTAGTGCAAACGCATATCAGGAATATGAAATGTTGGGATAGCAAACACTTTAAGATCTGCTGTGAAGTACTCCAATATAATAAAATAGAAACAAATGTCAAAGCTTTTATGTTTCCATGCTGTTAATTTACAATAAAGGAAAAGTGCTGAGAAAAGTGGCTAGGTTGCAGTTGTTGACCTCCTGAAAATGCTAGTTGTAGTTTGTAAAAATGTTAGTTGCCTGGGTGTTGAGCTGATCCCCCTGACTTTAAAGTGTTTGTAAAGACATGAAATATAAACAAAGCATATACCTCTATAGTGTATCAAGTAAGAGCACTAAGTGTAATTTTTGTCTGCTGCTTCGCTCCTCTGCTATCAGCATGAATCACTTCTGACAAATTTACCTGACACCAAGAGAAAAATTGTGATAGGGGAGGGGTCTCCAGCAGATTGACAGCCTCAGCTCTGTTTCTGTGTGAAGGGACGTGTGTCCTTTCCCTCCAATCAGCTGTTAGAGCTCTCCTCACTGAGCTCTGCAGGGTGTAACTTTAGCTCTCCGCCCCCTTTTTTTGACAGACCTACAAGCTTTAGTCCCCGTTCACACTAAGGCGACCTGTGAGGCGACCTGGTCGCCTCACAGGTCGCCGTAGGCCGCCTTATATAGGGAAGCTGCGGACCCGTTCTAATAGGAGCGACACAAGTCGCTCCGACTTAGAAAAAGGGTCCGTAGCTTCTTTGGGGCGACCCGGAGCGACCGTCATAGACTTCGATGTTATGAAGTCCGTGCCGGCCGCTCCGAGGTCGCGGCGCGCTGCTCGCACCGCGACCTCGGAGGTCGCCCCGGGAAGTCGGATCGCGGCAATGTGAACGGGGCCTTAGGGTTTGTCAGAAAATTTAAGAAATTAGCACAAGGTGCCAGAATAAGACCAATAACTGGGAGGTATCTGAAAGTGTTCTCTAATTTTCATCAATGTTCTTTTTCAAATCTTAGGCTTCATTCACATGTCAGCGTATCAATCGCGGGCAGAATCACAGCGATTCTGCCCGCGATCCGGAAGCCATTGCAAATCGCGGGACGCCTGTGCGTTGCCCATGATTTGCAATAGCACCCCAAACGCTGTGCGATGTTGCAGCGATTTGCGCCTGCCGAATCACGGTAACATCGTGCAAAACAAAAAAAAAATCGCCGGACGCATGACGCACAAAAAAGGTACAAGAGCTTCTTAGGGGCGTCATTCATTTTTTTTGCGCAATGTTACCGCAATTCGCTTCTCGGCCTTTTGGCTAAGATCAAGTGTAGTATCTGTTCTTATCAGTTGGTATGGAACCTGATGGTTAGTATCGGTGGGGGCCGAAACGAACCAGGGCGCTCCGGAACTACCGGGGGACTGGGAAGTAAGCCACATCAGAGAAAGCCGGATGGGTCCATTGCCTTCTGATTTGAATGGGTCCGCCCCTACCAGTTTGAAGGGAGCAAGAAAGCTGGGAAATGACGGTTAGTATTGCTCCTGGATGTAATTGGTGAGGAATGTGGATGGCGGTGGGTGGGCCTTTCCTCCTGGGTTGAATCTGGCCTTCTTGCAAAAGGCTTGTCCCCAGTTGTAGGCAGTCTCTCCCTAAGCTGTACACGTTCCATACCTCTTGGTAGGTAAGGGCTACACTGGGTCTGGCCTTTGGGCCGGGGTAGAAAAAGCCCGTAGTGTATGTGCCCCTGGGGTGGCAGCCCAGGGGTGCCTTAATTCTCACTGGTGAGGGGCAGCTCGCCTTGAGTTTTTCGGCACCATGGTCACTGCACCTACACACTTTTTTAAGCACCTGCCTCTTGGGCAAGGCCTTTTGGCTTCGACCAGAGGAATTTCTATTCCGGCCGGAAGGCCTGCCCTTGTATTTTCACAAGGGCACTAATTCACCTCTCCACTTCCCCTTCCCCACCTTTTTGTTTGTGTGTGTTTTTTCTTTGTAGTTTGTCACTTTCTATCACCTTTTTTCACTGCACGACTTGTAGGGTGTGGGTCCTCGGGCCCTGCCTTGAGTCTTGGGAGGGGGTGGATATGGCCTTTTGGCTTAGTTCGCCCTCTCTCATGGGGTCTCCCTTCGGGGGAGCCCCACTTAGTACTCGGGGTGGGCTGTTTCGGCAGTCCCCCTTGAGAACGGGGTCAGTCTGGTTTCGGCCGGACAGACCATGAGTACCTTAAATCCCTGTCAGGAGTCTTGCACCCCGGGGGATCGAGGTTCGGGTCCTACCTCTTCGGAGGGAAGACCATTTGTTCGCACACCCTGTGCACTTTTTGTGTTCCTCACGTTTGTGTGTGTGCACTTTTTTATGCACCGGGTGAAGTCTTTTGAGTGTGTTTCACACGCTACCGGCTTTATAAAAAAAAAAAAAAAAAACAAGTCGCTCCGACTTAGAAAAAGGGTCCGGAGCTTCTTTGGGGCGACCAGGAGGCGACCGCCATAGACTTCAATGTTATGAAGTCCGTGGCGGCCGCTCGGAGGTCGCCCCTGGAAGTAGCGTCGCTCGTATGTGAACGGGGCCTTAGAAATTCATAATTTTCAACAAATGTAGAAAAGAGAAGACTGCAAATGGACAGGTTTAACTTATGTAGGAGAACTTTTTTCACCTGAGACCAATCATTTTACTGGGTATATGAGAGGGTTTACAACCACTTTAATGATTTAGACCCATTTGACTCTTTGGGCATTGGGGAGCTGGCAGATATACTTTGAAAGAGGACATTGGCATTTTCTTTTAAAAACATTTTAATGATTCTTGCCTTTGTTATGTGGATTTGATTCTGACAGTACAAACAAAAGGACACTGCCCCCACCTATAAGGGGAGCCTGCCTCTACCCGCCTTTGAGGAGGGATAGGCTCCCTCCATGCTCACCTGCCCTCTACCTATCAATTATAATGCTTGTGCTTCCACTGTGGAGGCGCTCAACATTTACAGTTAGGACTACAGAAAATGGGGTGGCTTGATGGGGCTCTGTAGCTTATGCATGTATTTTCAAATGTGTGCAGATTAAACCCCTGTTTTTAACGCATACTGTTAGACAGTATAATTCGGTTGGTTGCAGGCTGGTCAGTAAGTTGAGCTTGGAAATTTCCTTGGTTTTGTTTGGATTTGATTCTGAGTCTGGCAGCATTGCACTTATTTTAGCAACATGAGTCCTTTTCTGATAACATTAATAATCTTTACTTAAGCCTAGTACACACGCAACGATTGTTGGCCGTGAATTTTCGGCCAACGTCCGATCGGCCGATTGTCGGCTTGTTAGTATGATACTTCCGACAACCGACAACTGCAACTTTTCGGCCGAACAAAATCTGGTGTGCATGCTATAAAATTTTTGTTGGCCGTCAACAGAACGCCCGATTGTTCCTCAGTCAGTACAGATTTCGGCAGACAAAAATCAGATGAACAAGACTGGGCATGCTCAGAGAAGAAAAAACACACGGAAAGTAAACCAGCACATGACATCACTTCTGAAGTTGGTTGTTGTTGGCCAAAAAAATTAGTGTGTAGTCTAGAGCACATTTCAACCAACACAACAACACTGGACAAAAGACGGCCGATCGGTCGGCCAACAATCGTTGCGTGTGTACGAGGCTTTAGGTTAGGTTTCCTTTTTGGTATATCAATGTATCTTGTGCCCTATTACCAAAATGTTTTCCCCCCCTAAAGGTAGCTATTTTCAGGCTGCTTTGATGACTACTAACTTTTTGAGAAATTCTTCCAAGCCACAAAGTTTGAACTTTGCAGTTCTTTCCATTAGCAATTTAACTGGTTCTTCAACATAGCAAACCTCCTTTCTGGCACAAAACCAGATGACAAATCTATAACTACAAGCTTAGCCAGCTGTTCTGGGTCAGAGAGGACAGTATGGGTAGTGTCTGTGTTTCTTGGCTTGATTTCCATGATAAAAGAGGAAATACAAACCCGCGACACATCAATTGTCCCATGTCTTTCAGCTCAGTATACTTTGACAATTCCAGTACTGCTCTGCTGTGACTAAGGTCACAATGGGATGGAGAAGAGAATAAGTTATTGAACAGCATGATATTCATTCACAATCAAGTGCCCAGTGCTGGCTACTACATGGTAACCAACATTGTTTACAGCTTTGCGTAAGAATATAATGAATATCGGTAGAGATGTTAGCATATCTAAGGTATTAATTTTTTTGTAAAAGTAGAAAAAAAGTGAGCACTGAAAAGAATAGTGTAAATGGCAGCTGGCACACAAAAAAGGTGAATATACAACCCTCAAAAAACAATATAAAATAAAATATGTGCAACGCTAGTGACTGATGCGTTGAGTGCTTTAACAGATAAATGTCCAAACTAGGAAAATAAACCCTCAGATAGTGATCAAAATGGAACACAATTCATTATAAACATAAAGTCCAAATAGTGAGCCCAAATAGAGATTAACAGTCAACATCTGGGTTATCCACTGTGTTTGAAAAATTCCTCCAACAATGCATGTGTGCGCTACTCTTTTTTTAATATACGTGTTGCTTGGTCCATAGCTGCACTGGCTTTAGATATACATGTTCAGGGTTTGCTCCCCCAATTTTTTGCTTGTTTATTATGTATTCGGTCTGACCAGACTTCTGGGGGTGAGCATCCCATCCCCCCCACACACCTGTACTCTATTGGTGTCCTCTATCAAGTAGATATAGGAGGAGTCCCCTGTAGTGCATTAGCACACCTTCCCAGCAAGGAGCGTAGTCTCCAAGGGTTAGAGAGGCTGGATTCACCCCTTTTTAATGGATAGTGTAGGACCCACTGATAATGGGGTACTTTGACGTAGTGGTGGGCTTGAGCACGATATGGCCATATGGTGGGACAAAATTTTTTATTTATGGATTGTCTCCATATTTGATAGTCATTTCTTTTGCATGTGTGCGCTATTCTTTTTTAATATACATGTTGCTTGGTCCATAGCTGCACTGGCTTTAGGTATACATGTTCAGGGTTTGCTCCCCCAATTTTTTGCTTGTTTATAATGAACATAGAGTGTTAGAACACTCACCAGTCTATAGCCAAGAAACAACATTAAAAAAAAGGTAATACACACCAATGGTGCTTTTCCACTGAATGGAACCGAACGGTTCGGCTCGCTTTTGTGCTTTTCCACTGCATGGTACCGCATGGTACGGTGTAGGAATGGTTCGGTACGGTACGGTACGGCGGCGCTTTTCCACTACATGGAACCGAACGGTACGGCTCTCTAAACAGTACCATAAACAGTACCACCTCAGTTATGGTTCCAAGAGGGCCATACCGGTACCATATCACACAATCCTTTGCATGCAGCCTTGACTGTTTGTCACTACTTGCCACTGATTGGTCAGAGAATCGTTGTTATCCCACCCACTTACTTTAGTACTACTTTAGTGGAAAAGCAAACCGTACCAAACCGTACCGAACTGTTCCAACACCGTACCATGTGGTACCATGCAGTGGAAAACCAAACCGGGCCAAGCAGGGCCAAGTGGAGCCAAGCCGGTAATTGCAGTGGAAAAGTGGCACAAGTATTGTCAGGCGCTTCTTCACAGTGATATCCCTCTATCAATCTATGCACTCACCAGAAGATGAAATAAGATGAGCCTTGTACTGCTGTTTTTTGCCATTGAAGGTGCATGAGGCACTATCTGGTTTAAAAGCTTTGAAAGTTACACATATGAGCATTGGTTGGTTTTTGCTAATAAAAACTGGCTCAAATTCTAAAGGGGAATATGACAGCCCCATGGGGAAGGGGTGGTTCTAATTAAACATAGCCGAAAACACAACAGATAGGGCAGAAAAATATTACATCATAAAGATAAATATGGTAGATTTTAAACCCCAGCCATTCCTGGTTACACGCAGCCTAGCCCTAGAAAGCCTTAAGTCAGTGGTGTCAAACTCCCATTTCATCGTGGGCCACATCAGCATTATGGTTGTCCTCAAAGGGCCGGTTATATCTGTAGGATTAGATGTCCAGAGCAACCCATGTCTTGGGGGGGCAAAGAGAAGCCTTTCTACAGATGCAAAGAGGAGTGCAGGATCTGGCAAAGGAGTTCTGTCCTCTCTGCTGTCGACTACAGAGACAAGGTGGGGGCAGAGACAAGGGGGTGCCGCAGCTGCAGGAGAGGTGCGAGGGCCACATGAAATGGCCTGGGGGGGCCGCATTCGGCCCGCGGGCCTTGTGTTTGACACCTGTGCCTTAAGCCTTCAAAATGCATATTGGGAGATTGATGACATCTCCTGATACATAGAGCAGAACTGGCTGCCAAACTTATCTTTAAACCCTGCTAGCCTCCTAATGCATAGAAGAGGACCCCAACTGTCAAACTGATTGCTGAGCCCGGCTACACTCCTAAATCACATAATAGAACCCAACTGTGTAACTGACTGCTAAGCCCTGCAGATAGCAATATAATCTGTAAAACCTAATCAATTCCCTGAGCACTGATGCATATTTTTGAAAGGCCCCTGTTTTGTGAGAATATGTAAGCTGCTATTACTGAAATCTCCATTTAATATGCTAATTCTCTAGCCTTTAAAATTCTGCACAATCTTCAGGCACCCCAATCTAAAATGTAAAAAAAATAAACAAATAGTTTAACATAGCACAGCAACAACCACACACGTAGGACGACCATCATTAGAGGTGATTTATTTTTCAAAAGCAAGCACACCTTTGCACACTGGTACTCAATCAGTTTCTCTCCCTTACCTTGCAAATGTGACCCCAGTGCTGAGGGAGAGGGGCAGGGGAGGAGCAAACAAGGGTACCGACGCCCTCCTTAGTAACTGATGATGTCATTGCTTCTAAGATACCAGTGGCTCGAAGATTGTAAGAGAGCACAATGAAAACCTGTGGCTTTGTGTAACTAAAAGGCAGCCTTGATCCACCAGTTGGCTTCTGTGCAATTTTTGGGCAATTTTTAGGCATTTTGCCAAGGCACCCCTATAGATACCTGAAGGCACCCTGGTATAAAAAGGCTGCTCTAGCTGTTGTGCTTCTGTCTACCAGTGGTCGAACGTAGGCTGAAGTTTTCTTTTGAACCAGCCGATATTCGCCCAGTGTACCAGAAGTAAGGCAGTGCTTCGCACTCTCATTCCTTAGGCTCCCTCAGCAGGCCATGTTTTGGCAATTTCCCCAGATAAAATAGCTGTCATAAATACTAAGCCATTGGCATCAATTTAAAGTGCCTGTTCAAGGTGAAGGAAATCCTTAAAACATGACCTCTTGGGGTTTCTTGGAAGCAGTGCTTTAACCACTTGCCGACCGCTCACATTGAGCGTACTGCGGCAAAGTGGCTCAATTCCGTCCATCGATGTAGACCTATGTCGCTGGACTCCTCCCCTTGTGGGCGCCGCGCGCCGCCGGAGGTTTGCTCCCGCTGTATTCATACACAGCAGGAGTTGGCCCAGGGGAAGAGAGGCAGTGATCACCGCCGCTCTTCCCCGATCGTCGGGGATCGAGTGAGGATATCCGCCCGCTTGTGTAAACAAAGCGGGCGGATCTCCTATGTGACAGGCAGGGACAGATCACAGGATTCAGCATAGCTGAACCTGCGATCTGTGTCTGTGTCACACAATCCCCCCCCCCCCACACACACGTCAGTTAAGCATGAGGTATACATTTAACCCCTTGATCACCAATAAAGTTAACCCCTTCCCTGCCACTGTCATTATTACAGTAACAGTGCATATTTATAGTACTGATTACTGTAGTAATGTCACTGATCCCCCCAAAAGTGTCAAAAATGTTAGTCAAGGGTCCGATCTGTCCGCCGCAATGTCGCAGTCCCGCAAAAAAATCGCAGATCTCTGCCAATAAAACAATAAAAATGACATAAATGACATAAATCTTTCCCGTAGTTAGTAGCTGTGATAACTTTTGCGCAAACCAATCAAAATACGCTTATTCCGATTTTTTTTTACCAAACATGTAGCAGAAAACAAATTGGCCTAAAATGTTAAATCATTTAGATTTTTACATTTTTTGGGGGGGGGATTTGGGGGGGGGGGATTTCATATAAAAAAAATTTGAAAAATATTGTTATTTTTTCAAAATTGTCGCTCTTTTTTGTTTATAGCGCAAAAAGTAAAAATCGCACAGGTGATCAAATACCACCAAAAGAAAGCTCTATTTGTGGGGAAAAAAAGAACATAAATTTAATTTGGGTACAGCATCGCACGACTGCGCAATTGTCCGTTAAATTAACGCAGTGCCGAATCGCAAAATATGGCCTGGTCAGGAATGGGGTAAAATCTTCTGGTCTTACAGCGGTTAAAAATAGGCTCATTTAGATTTTTTTTGTCAAAGACATGTAGCTAAATACATTTTTGCCTAAATATATGACAAAAATTGGATATTTTTTAATTGTCAATGTAGAAAAATATTGTTATTTTTTTCAAAATTGTCGCTTTTTTTTTATTAAATCGCAAAAAATGAAAAGCGCAGAGGTGATCGAATACCACCAAAAGAAAGCTCTGTTTGTGGGAAAAAAAGGACGTAAATTTAGTTTGGGTACGGCGTTGCACGACCGCGCAATTGTCAGTTTAAGTCGCACAGTGCCAAGTTGCAAAAAGTGGCCTGGACGTAAAGCAGGAAAATCCTCCGGTCCTAAAGTGGTTAAGGTACATTGAGAGGACTATCTAACTGCACTAAAAACAGAGTAGTGGTAAGTGGGGTAGGATCAACACCTATTCATTTTTTTTTTTTTTTTTTTTTTAAAGCCCGTAGCGTGTGCAACACACTCAAAAGACTCCACCCGGTGCATAAAAAAGTGCACACACACAAAGTGAGAACACAAAAAAGCACAGGGTGTGCGACAACGTATGGTCTTCCCTCCGAAGAGGTAGGACCCGAAATCTCGATCCCCCGGGGCGCAAGACTCCTGACAGGGATATAAGGTACTCATGGTCTGTCTGGCCGAAACCAGACCGACCCCGTTCTTCAGGGGGACTGCCGAAACAGCCCCCACCGAGTACTAAGTGGGGCTCCCCCGAAGGGAGGCCCCATGAGAGAGGGCGAACTAAGCCAAAAGGCCATATCCACCCCCTCCCAAGACTTAAGGCTGGGCCCGAGGACCCACACACTCTAGTCGTGCAAAAAAGAAAACAAAGGTGACAGTGCAGGTGACGGACTCCAAAGAAAAAGACAGACAAACAAAAAGGTGGGGAAGGGGAGTGGGGAAAGTGCTTTGGTGCCATGTGAAGAACCAAGGCAGGCCTTCCAGCCGGAACAACACCTATTCATATTTGACAAAATCGTATTTACATTGCTACATAAAACCCATATTTGACTATGTGTTTTCAATATTTGCCCTGACTGTTCCAGTTGGTCATTCAACTCATTGAGGATATTATGCAAATCCTCCTGGTGGAGATTTCCAGCTTTTCAGATTTTCTGTATTTTGGAGCAATCGAGTAATTTTTGTTTTTGCTGCCTGTATCACCTAACCTCCCTTCCACACAATGCCCTTTGTGTTCTATTTCTATATCCTCCCCAGCTCCAAAATTATTAATCTGCCTGCTTTGATCTTCTAGTATAAATTAAGAATCACTTTAGAGGTCACTGTTGAATATTTTATTAACCATCTTTTCTTTGGTTGAAGTAAAAGTAAAGACACAACTTTTTTTTTGTTTTGGATAGAGTGCAGAGCGATTAGAATGCTTGTCAGTTTTTATTGCTCTCTGTGCCCCCCGTTGAGGAGATTCACCCTCTCTATTTGTCCTGTTTCATTGAAAGCAAAAGGAAATCCCACATTTTGAGTTATCCCCAGAAAAGTAAGAGAAGGGAAATCTCTCAATGGGGACACTAGTTCTGGTGACCCGGCGAGCCCCAAGGAATTCCCTTAATTTGCAGGGATTTCCTCTTACTTCCTGTTTGGCTATGGGACAGGAAGTGAAGAAAAATCTCTGCAATGGGACACAGATGGTAAAAAAAAAATCTGACAGGGGTAAAACCCTACCTTACTCTATCCAAAATGAAAAAAGAAAAAAAAAAAGATTTTGCCTATAGCTCTACTTTAAGACATTACATTTTTCAGATGTGTGTTTTATGTATTAAAAACTAAGCTGTCTCTGTAATCTGACCTTCAACACCATACCTTGCAGAAAAATGTTTATATAAACTGATATGGGTGTGATGCTGGTCTACCAATGGGAAACTATGTCAATAGACTTTGCAGGATTATCAGGATTTGTACATGCATGTCACACCATCTTAGGCAGCTATAACAACCTCTGCTTGTGTACCATCAAATGTGAAATGTCTGTGAAGCAGATCACTATCATATAACTTTTTAGATATTACAGCAACCTTGACCTGATCCATGCCTACGTAAATTAGTGCTTATGTAATTAGTATAAACCAGGGCAGGAATATTACAGATCTGTTGCTGAAATGTAATATATTCACAAGACTGCACCCAGGAGGAAGGTTCTATGGAAAGACAAGAACATACTTGCATCTCATGAGAGAATGGTCAGGTTGGGAAAAGATGAAGAAGAAACAGGAAATACTATGCTTTAAAACATAAGTGTTTTGGATCTGCAATCAGTGGTGAATTTTGGTTTTGTGCTGCCCTAGGCAAGACTAAAATTGGGCACCCACCTCCCTCCATCTAAATTTGTCCCACCCCAGCCGCTTTAAAATTGCACACGCCCGTACACAACAAACAATGTCAATTTTACTATCTATGGGTGACATTTTAAAAGCCTTTACAGGTTACCACTTTAGATTTACAGAGAATTACTGCCCATGATCTGACGTTCGGGGTGATACCTCACGTGTGTGGGATGATCGCTATTTGTGTGCGTGTGGGACCGACATGTGCATTCTCCTTTGCGTGCAAGCATGGGTGAACGGGGGCACTTTAAATTATTTTTTTATTATTATTTATTTATTTTATTTTTCCACTGTTGCTTTTATTTTGTTTTTATCACTTTTATTGCTGTCACAAGGGATGTTCACTTCACACCTTGTGACAGCAATAGGCATGCAACAGGTACTCTTTATGGAGAGATCTGGGGTCTATAAGACCCCAAATCCCTCCTCTGCACTTAAAAGCATTCAAAACACCAATATCTGTGTTTTTTTAATACTTTGGATTTTTAAGACTAGCACTGATGGTTCCCGAGTAAACTGGAAGTGATGTCATGTCATCGCTTTCGGTTTACTGTTACGCTTTATAGCTTCCACTATAAAGATCCTTATGGAGAGATCTGGGGTCTTATCAGACCCCAAATCCCTCCTCTGCACTTAAAAGCATTCAAAACACCAAGATCTGTGTTTTTTAATGCTTTTTATTTTTAAAACTTGCACTGATGGTTCCCGAGTAAACCAGAAGTGATGTCATGTCATTGCTTCCAGATTAACTGTTACGAACAGCTGAGCAAAGTCAATCCTGGCTTTGCTTGGCTGTCTGGCCAGCCGGTGGAAAGGTCAGCTGGTCACTCAGGTCTACCGGTGGGACAGGAGTGCCCGGGGGAGCCACAAAAGGCAGTGGGAGGAGGGGGGGACGTCCCATCCCGCTGCTTGTAATAGCAATCAAGCGGCTAGTAAGCCGCTCAGATTGCTATTACAAGAGAGAAACTAGAAAAGAAACTATACTGAGGTGATGCCTGCACCGGCAGGCATCCTCCTGGTTCAGTTGCCGCACCCTGAAAAATCCTGCCTCAGGCAAACGCCTTGTAGATAATTATGCCCCTGTCTGAAGTGTAAAAGTAAAAAGAAAAGTTAACACACTCTCTGCAAATCTCAAATAAATATTGAAACATCAGCGATAATCTTGTGTTGGCATTTTGTTTTTGGATGTACTGTCTAAAAAAATGTTTAAAATAGTGCTGCATAACAGTTCCCATCCTATAACAATCCTTTTCCAGATAACAGTTTATCTGTGTGAATTATTATTATTATACAGGATTTATATAGCCCTGACAATTTACGCAGCGCTTTACGTGAGATTAGACAGTACAATTACATTACAATTTACTACAGTAGGAATCATAGAACCCTGCTCATTAAAGCCTACAATCTAAGAGGGAATTGTGAGGTCAACAGATCTTTGAAGATCACGTATTTCACTTCTAGAGTTGCCATACAGCATGTGGATTTGGCTTTAGGATAGGGATGCATTAACAGCTTAAAAAGTAAGTAGACTGGCAATGCTGAGAATTTCTGTAATGCAATAAACAGAATACACATACCTGTAGCATAGTTCTTCGGAGATCTTTGCTGTGCAGCATGCCCAGTTCCTCCCATGCTTGTTTTAAAGTCTTTCCATTTCAGCACTACTCTCTTTACACAGGCTCTGCCCAGACTCCACAGACTCCAACTAAAAGCCCATCCTTACTTTCAGTAACACTAGGACAAAGAAAAAGGGGTTAATTTTGTCCTTTGAAAAACACTCTGTGGTAGATTGCTTTTCAGAGGGCTATTGACATGTGTGAGGAGGCCACCTCACTGCCTGTTAACCCCTCAAAGCCTGCACAAGCCTGCCTTGCACATGGTTGCTGGCCACTTGTTGTGTTGCCCCGCTACAAATAGAATAATACCTTTTAGTTGCAGTTTAGAAGGAGCTGTCGGTAAAAACACGGCTCATCTGCCTGTTGTTAGCACCCCCCAAACTCATGTATAAACTAAGCCAAAGAGCATATGGTGTCCCTGGGAGAGGAAGAATCATAAATAAAAACCTGACAAGTGATCTCCCCATTCTACAAAATCAGGGGTTCCCAAACTTTCTAAACAAAGGGCCAGTTTACTGTTTTTTAGACTTTACAGGGCCCGGACTATGGACATTGGAAGTAGAAAATGTCCCAATATCAGTGGGAGTTAAAGTGCCACTTCTTCCCATCTTTGGTATCGGTGAGAGGAATTATGACCCATTGTTGGTGTTATTGATTGGGGAGAATCATGCCTCATCATCTGTGTCACTAGGAGAAACTCTGAGCCATCGTTGGTTTCATTGGGAGGAACTGTGTCCTATTATTGGTATCCCTGGGAGGAATTGTGTCCCTTCATTGGTGTCAGTGGGGGGAACTATGTCCCATTGTTGATGTCAGAGGATAAAATCTTGGCCTAAAGGCCAGATAAAAGCAAGAAAATGGCCACATCAGGACCCCGGGCCACAGTTTGGAGACCACTGTACTAAATGAATGTACTTTTTGGTTGCTGTCTATATCTTCATCAGAGATATCCTACCATGTCTTGTGCTTGTGATGCCACCCTGTTACCAAGACAGCAATTCAGGGTAAATTTTACCAATGGGGACACAGCAAAAAACTAAATGGACAGAGGTTCTAACCCTTTCATACGCTATAAAGATCTAAACCTGCAATTAAGTTTAAAGGACGGCTACATATACTAAGAGAAATGCAGAGGCTACCAATGATAGCCTCCTTCTGAGAATGGCAGTTCCCATCTGTCTTCTGTCTTTGACCTCAATTCTTTGGGGCTCATTCACAACAAAGAGCATTTAGAACAAAGATTTCCCATTTTCCTAATAGGCAGCAATGTGTAGTTGGTGCAGCTCCACAGAGTTCTGTCTGCTCAATCCTGTAATTGGAGGAGAGCCGGTCCAGGCTCTCTCCTTTAATTTATTTATTTCTCTGTTAATTATTACTACACTCCTCTGGTTAGGCCCTAAGCTGGCAGAGGGCACATCATATTTGCTTGTTAAATGTGACCCTTCAAGTGAGTAACAGAATTATAACCAGAATGCAGTTAGCAATGTCAGTAAAAAGCCACAATTCCTGATCTGCATACTTAATCTGTGCCAGCAATTTTCAAAGTATTAAAACTTTGGGTTAAGCATAACAGCCAGGCAAGCAGCATTTTTAACAGAGAGTTCAACAATGGCGCCCTGTACATTTTCACACTGCCAGTTAAAAATCTAAATTAGGGTGCCCCCTGCAGGTGCCCTATATAACCACAGATGGTAAATATAGCCAAGGGCAGCCATAAAGTTTTAGGCTTCTTTCACACGGTCCGCCTCCGCAGGCGGATCCGTGTTGCTCAGCGGGGATCGATCCGCGATCCCCGCTGAGCCGGGCGGATGACAGCTCCGTCTCCGCTTGCAGAACGGAGAGGGAGGTGTCTCAGCACCCGCTGCCCTCTATGGGGGATCGGAGGAGAGCGGACCGCTTGTCCGCTCTCATCAGATCCGCTCCGCTCCGATTACTGAACGGATGGAAAAATAGGGTTTCCATCCGTCCAGATTTCAGCACAGGATCGGATGCGGATGGCAGCGGGTGTCAGCGGAGGTGACCTCCGCTGACACCCGCTGCCCCATAGAGCTGCATGGAGGATCCGATCAGATCCGCCTAAAAAACTGACAGGCGGATCTGATCGGACCGCCCGTGTGAAAGAGCCCTAATACTTTATTTTTCAGTTCCTTACCTGTAATAGCTTTATACAATATATGACTAATAAGTAAAGCTGAGCTATAAGTACTTATTTGAATTTGCTCTTGTGACTAATCCCCTCGTCTGCAACACTGCCTTAATGGATCTAAAAAAAAAATAATAATGATAATAATAATACATACATACACGTGGAGCATGTTAATCACCAGGAATGTTCGAACAAATTACATCAGGGGCCTGCAAACTTGCAAGGTCCACAATGTATATTTTGCACAAAATTGCAGGCCAAACAAAAATCAGTTTTAAAAATTAACAAATCAAATTTAAATGGATAAATACGTTTTACTTGGAGTTTTTTGGGGTTTTTTTTTGTAATCAGCATGATATGATTTAGAACAGCATAGAAAAAAACTTCAGTAAAACAAAGACATTTGAAAAAAACCTAAGCCCATTAGAGTCCCCCCTGACATAAAGGGTCCCTATCAATTTCCCTCCTTGCATCAGGGTCCCAGCTTTTCATTAGAGTCCCTATTAGAGCCCCTTATATGTGAGCCACCATTAAAGCCTCCTTACAAGAGAGTCCCCATCATAGTCCCCTTACAACAGAGTCCCCATCAGAGCCCCACAAAGCCCCCTTACATTGGAGTCTCCTTACATCGTAGTCCCCCCTTACCTAAGAGTCCCCATCAAGGTCTCCCCCTTACATGTGAGTCCCTATCAGAATTTCCCCTTACATGAGAGTCGTCATCAGAGTTCCTTCTTACATCAAAGTCCCCACTTACATCAAGGGGCCAGATAAAATCTTGCAGTGGGCCAGATTTGGTCCATAGACTGTAGTTTGGAGACACCTTGTTACACCTTTACCGAAGACCCAGAGTTGAGCAGCCTTAATTAAATACAGCCTTTGTGAAAATAGGATGTACAAAGTACTTAAGATGGTTGTACAGTACATCTTTACATTTACCCAGTGAAGTGACTGGCGGTAGGTAATACACAGAGATGAAACAAATCATCCTACATACTGTAAGTTGTTTATCTACAGCCATCTTTTCCCTTCATCCATTCAAAGTCCAGAATTTACACGTGATCTCTCAGCTCTGAAAAGCAGGGGGCAGGGTGTTGAAGTTACATCAGTGAGGAGATCTCTGAGAGCTGATTGGAGAGAAGGGACACCGCCCCTTCACACAGCACACAGTAACAGAGCTGAGGCTGTCAATCAGCTGGAGATCCCTCCCTTGTCACCATTTTTCTCTTGGTGTCAGGAAAACTCATCAGAAATCAATCATGCTTATAGCAGAGGAACGAAGCAGCAGACAGAAATGATACTTAGTGCTCTGTATTCAGATAAGTACACACTAGAGAGGGATATGCTTTGTTCATATTTCATGTCCGAGGTTCACAACCACTTTAATCTTTGAGGCTCATTCACACTTCTGCATTGCAGCAATGCACTGTAAAGAGCTCATGTTACTGCATTGCACCATAGTATGCTGAGGCACTGTGAATTGTACTCCAACAAACTGTACAGTGGAGTGCAATACAGGACACAGCACACCTCTATGCACACACTGTACATTTTGGTGCGCTGTGTTGTAAAAAAAAAAAAAAAAGTTGTGCATTTTTTAATATATTGTGGTGCCAGCGAGCTCATAATACATGGTCTGCTTAAAAGCAACGCAGGTTATTGGGCAAAGTAACCCTTGTTTACCCAAGTGCTTGTGAGTGGCTGCTTTAATTAAATCAAGAATAATAAAGTCACATGATAGTGACACAACGCGTCGGGAGGAGCCAGGTGATGTCACTTCCAGTCTATGGCCGAGACCGGAAGTTTGATCATTTTCATACTGCATCATCCTGGGATCCCTCTGTCTCGTTTTTTTTTTTTATACACATCTTTGTTTACTTATATGTAAGCGAGTACTACATTTTACTTCTTGCCTTAGGGTGAGCGGCCACTGCACATAGTGGTGGTGTTACCTACCTGGTGCATAGAGCCTGGTTTTTGCAGAGGAAGGCCTCTCTTACACCTCTGACTAGGAGCCCCTGGTAGAGTGTATAGGTGGCGCAGGAGTGGAGAATAGCACGAGTGCCAGTAGAAGTGCAACTGCTGGGCTGCTGGTTGAGTAGGATGCCAGATGGCATTGGATGTCCCGGTAGCAGATGGACAAGTAATTGTAACTTGGTAGCTCCAAATGGACTGGAACATAGGCTGAGTCAGACAAGCCGGGTCATAAACAGAGTGCTGAGATCAGGTACAGATGTGGAGACCAGAAAATGGTCAGGGAACAAGCCGGGGTTGATGCATGTGGTGAGCAGGAATAGTCAGGAGCAGGCTGGGTCAGTATTTAGAGAGCAGATGCAGGTAGGGAACAGGAAAATCACAGAACGCTGTAGACGAGACAGCACTGATCCTGGGTGCTGATGCAGCTTAAATAGTCAATTTGGCACCCTCATCTGTCACGGGATGCGCCGTGCACATTTGTGCACACAAACGCACATTCATTCGCATTCCAGCGCATTTTGGTTCTCCTGCGCGTGCGCAGATAACACATCTCTTCTTCGGGAGGTTTG
The DNA here is from genome assembly GCF_965119305.1 of Pelophylax lessonae. NCBI lineage: Eukaryota > Metazoa > Chordata > Amphibia > Anura > Ranidae > Pelophylax > Pelophylax lessonae. The sequence continues at coordinate 298,108,981 of NC_138771.1, forward strand.
GGGAACAGGGATTTGTCTGCGAGCATGTTTTTGTCTTCTAACAGAGCCTTCCTGACAGGTGGATTGTCATTTGTTGGGATAGAGCACCTTTATCACCAATTTTTAGGGATGAACTTCGAGTTCGAGTCAAACGTAAGTTCGACTCGAACACCGGGCGTTTGTGTTTTCGCTGAACACACAAACAAATGGGGCGCTCGGTGGTAAGTTTGCCCGCCAATGAGCGCCCCATAATGCACTACGCTGGTGCAGTGCATAAATTACTGATTGTCTGATGATTGAACAAAGCATGCGCAGGACCTGTATGCTTTGGCCAATCACAGCACAATGTCTGTGATTGGCCAAAGGCAGGGTGCCTTTAGTCAATCATGGTTCAGGGGCTAAGTCCACGCCCCACACTATATAAAGCTGCTGCTTATACGGCAACTGTGTATAGTGTGTTAGGGGAGATAGGATTTTAAAGGGAACTCCACGCCAAAACTGAAAAAAAAGAATCTATACCAGACCCTTATCTGAGCAAGCAGCCTGGCTGGACAGGATAAGTGGAGGAGACGATCGAGCGCTCCCCCCCTCTCCTGAACCATACCAGGCCACTTGCCCTCAACATGGGGAGGGTGCTTTGGGGTGGGGGGGGTGTTCGGCTCATCACTACCAATTTTTTGTCACAGTATTCACTTTCATTTTAAGTTGTTTAAGCACAATTGCTTGTGTATATTTATATTGCTATATGTGGTATTTTACAGTTTTTATTTTCAATAGATATAGCACCCCTCTATGCCTTTTTATTAATATAAAATACAACAGACAACCCCAGCGCACTTCCATTGGAGCAAAGCTTAATGAACCAGAATGAAAATGTGTGGCTTGTTCTGCTTTATTGCATAGAGTTACATAATAATTGTTACCTAAACAAAAAGCTTTCTATAGTTTCAACAGGAGACCTAATTAGATCCCTAAATATAACCTTTTAGAAGTGATGTCTCTGTTTCTAAAGTGGGAAGAGCTATAATCCAGATTTATTTTCGTCATTCGCAGATCCACTTTGGGAGTAAGTGGAATCCATGCTATGTCTGCGCTCCATGCATATCACAAAGAGCTATAAAAGAAAAGAAAAAAAAAAAAAAAAACAAGAGAAAAAGAATTGTGAAAAAAAAGTGAATTGTTTCCTATACTATAAAGAATATAACTTGATTAACGAGGAAAACCCACTTTTTACATATTTTTTATCTTCCTTTTTAGTTTTCGCCTTTTGAGAATGTGTGTAGGCTTATGTGTGGCTATGAAGCAGAGAAATCAGGAGATATAAGTTTTTCTTAAAACCTTCCTTTAAACAGCAGTAGAAAATAATGTTGAACATTTTTCCAGAATCAACTTTAGGAACTAGACACACATGAACCATGTTATACTCCCTCTTTTCCTGTTTTTAGGGTATAACAACCACAACTGTACTGTTAGTAACACATCACAGGATGTAACCTTGTGGCTTACAGAAGTCGGTGTCCAGAAAAGACTATAAAAATCTAACACAAACAAATCACCAGGACCTGACGGCTTGCACCTGAATGTCCTCAAGGAGCTCAGTCAGGTTAAAGCCATACCGCTATTCCTAATCTTAATGGACAGCACACTGACAGGAATGGTGCCAGCTGATTGGCAAGAAACCCACGGGGTACCAATATTCAAAAAAGGGCAGAAATATATTTCTGGTAACTACAGACCTGTCAGCCTAACATCAATAATATGTCAACTATTTGAGGGGATTTTAAAAGGACTATATCCAAGAATTTGTTGATGAAAACAGTATCATTAGTAGTAATCAGCATGGGTTTACCAAAGAGCGTTCTTGGGAAACCAACCTGTCAACCTTCTACAAGGAAGTGAGCTGCCACCTGGACAAAAGTAGGCCTGTGGATGTGGTGTATCTGGATTTTGCATTTGATATAGTGCCCCACAAATGCTTAATCTATGAGCTGAGGTCTGAAGGCATGGACCATAGGGTTTGCTATTGGATAGAAAACTGGTTACAAGGGCACGTCCAAAGACTCATGATTAATAACGTTTGAGCTGTGGCACTGTGACAGACAGCTCTGGCGATGAAGTAGTGGTCCCTGCTAAGGTCAGGTGAACGTGACCCCGTTCTTCTGTTGCTGAGCTGCATGGTTCTCGTATGCAGCAGAGTGTTGGTACTAGTGCCGCTCAACCTTCTGGTGAACTGGCAAGCACCAGCAGCCTGGTACATCCTGGTTGTAGACAAACCAGCACTGCAGTAACACTTGGTGGCGTAGCGAGTCCCATAAGTGCAGTTCAAGCTGGTGCGGTGTTGTTCTCTTATTTTTTCTATTTTGTTTATTGTAATGGGCTAAGGGGCAGGTTTGGTTTATTTGGTTTGTATTCACTTTTTGCTCTTTTGCTTTGGTTTAGATTTCATTGTATCACCCCTCTTTCTTTTCTGATTTGTAATGTTGTAAAATTGAAAATCTTAATAAAACATTATGGACCAAAAAAAAAAAAAAAAACACTGAGGGTTTAATATTATTTTGAGACTTAAGAAAAATATATTAGGTCTTAAAGTCAGCTGCACCATGCACATTAGTTATTGTCAGGAAAGTTCTAAAATATGGCATCCTGTCATGTGTACAGTACAGTATATTTATTAGTAATAATTATACACGTGATGCAGAATCTAAGCTGCGATGCCTCAATAACTATTTTATGGGGTGGAAGTGACCAGGGGGCCCTGTCAGGTAGGCTATATGGGGCCTATAATTTCTATTGGCAGCCCTGAGGAGAACAAAGGGATTAACCCTGCTTTCATAGCCTGTTGGCAGACTGAGGTGGTTCTTTGATCAGATAAAAATGCCCAAAGTGACTCTGTCACCACTACGAAGAACCTGTAAATGTAGGGCCTCCATGCATGTTTCTCCTGCTGCGTTCTATATTTCTTCTTTCCACCTCTTATATCTCCATAGGATGAACAAACAGATGGGAGGAACCATAGCATACGGCAGGGGGAGCAGGTATTTGACACATCCAGAAGTGTGGAATACCTGCAGGAAGGTGCCAGATATTGGAAAGTAAGTCTGTTTTTATTCTACAAATGATTCTGCTGTGACAGGGAACCTAAGCTTTGCCCATGCACGGTAATGCTGGCCTCCGCAGCTGCTTGTATTTACCTTCCTTAGAATTCCTAACAGAGAATGCATTAAGGTAAAAAAAAAAGAAAAACCTTCGCCTTTATAGCTTCTTTAAAGTAAACCTGGTCTGGAAGAACCCTATGGGCTGCTATTGCTGACCTCTGAATTTGCTTGGCTGGTATGCTGACCACCTGGATTCAATAATTTGTCTTTAACTGAGTATGCAGGTCAAGAAAGTCAGAGAAAAGTCAGGGGAACTTTTATGTGTACTTGGTTCAGATTAGGGATTTAGAGGTCAATTCACTAATGGGCCATACACACAATTGTCTTTAGATTTTTTCCTTTAGATTTACCAAAACCATATAATATGAGGTCAGACCTAAACACTTTCAATTTGTATGTAATCAGACAGGCCCTTGCACTACATAGTTGAAGGTAAATCTAAATAAATTTAACAACAAAAGTTGTATAGTGTGTATCCAGCTTACGAGATAAATACATATTAAATTTTGTCTAAAAAATACCATGCTGTATTTAGCTCATTAGTGGCTAACAGTGCACCAAAGGAAGGTTGTTCTATGAATGAAGGCGCACAGAAATATTTCAAAACTATAAAAACATCCTGCTTTCTTTCACAGAATGATCTCCTTCTAGTGAAATGTTACAATTTATTTTCTTGAGCTCAGGGCAGAAAATTTCCACACTGATACATTGTATACTTTTAACTTACTGACAAGTGCAGAATCCCCTCATTGTTATTTTGTATGTTGTATTTTGTATGTTCCCAAAATATTAACTGCCTGCAATAACAATTGTGTGTATGTGTTTTTTTGTTTTTTAGTTACTTGACTTTAACCACTTTACCTCAAGAAGGTTTTACCCCCTTCATGGGCAGACCATTTTTTACTATTCAGCACTGTGCTATTTTAACCACTTCAGCTCTAGAGGGTTTACCCCTTCTTGAACCAGCCATTTTTTGCAATATGGAACTGCGTTACTTTATCTGACAATTGCGTGTTCATGCCATGCTGTACCCAAATAAAATGAATGTCCTTTTTTTCCCCACAAATAGAGCTTTCTTATGGTGGTATTTGATCACCTCTACGTGTTTTTTTTTTTTTTTTTTTGTGTTTTAAACAAAAAAGAACCACAATCTTGAAAATAAATATATATATATATATATATATATATTACTTTCTGCTATAAAACATTCCCAATAAAAAAAAAAAATTCAAAAATCTAAAATTTTCATCAATTTAGGAAATATGTATTCTGATACATATTTTTGATTAAAAAAAAAATCCCAATAACTGTATATTGATTGGTTTGTGCAAAAGTTATAGCGTCTACAAACTATAGGATACATTTATGGACTTTTTATTTTTTATTGTTTTTACTAGTAATGGCGGCGATCAGAGATTTTTAGCAGGACTGCAACATTGCGGCAGACAATGCATCCGAATTAATTTTTTTTACCCACAAATAGCACTTTCTTTTGGTGGTATTTGATCGCCTCTGGGGTTTTTATTTTCTTTTGCGCTATAAACAAAAAAAGGCCGTCAATATTTCTTACTTTCTGCTCTAAAACATATTCAATAAAAAATTAAACAAACACACATTTCTTCATCAGTTTAGGCCAATATGTATTCTGCTACATATTTTTGGTAAATATACGCAATAAGCGTATATTGATTGGTTTGCACAAAGGTTTTAGCGTCTACAAACTATGATATAGATTTATGGAATTCTTATTTTTTAAACTTTTTTCCTAGTATTGGCAGCAATAAGCGACTTATAGTGGGACTACCACATTGTGGTGGACAAATCGAACACTTAGTGACTATTTTTGGGGTCCAGTGACATTATTACAGAGATTGGTGCTAAAAATATGCACTGGCAGGGAAGGGGTTAACATCAGGGGCGATCAAAGGGCTAAATATGTTCCTAGGGAGTGCTTGCTAACTGTGTGGGAGGTGTTTTTACTGTGGGAAGGCAGACATCAGTGTTAATGCATTGTAGGAACACATGATCACAGGCTTCCCTTGTCGCAGAACGGCGATCTGCTATGTTTGCTATGCAGACCGCCGTTTAGCCTGTGTCCCGAACAACTACCGGTGAACATCGAGTCTGCAGGACACGCTGATTGGCTCCCACTGTGTCTAATCACAGCAGGAGTGGGTTGCCAGGGGCACACGTGCGCCCTAGACCTGGAGGTGCAGAATGATATACAGGTACGTGATTCTGCGCAGAGGAACCGCCGCCCCGCAGTAAATGTACATGGGACGGTTGCAACGGGTTAGCTGGCAATTGAGCGGTCATGCAACACTGGATGCAAAGGAAATTTGTATAATTTTTTTTTTTTTAACACAAAAGAGCTTTAGGCCAAAATGTAGTTGGCTACATGTCTTTGGTAAAAAAAAAATCCAAGTTAAAGCATCTACAAACTATGGTATATATGTATACTGGAATTTACACAGCTATAGATGCTATACTGTAATAGAGGTGATCAATGACTTATGATAGAAAAAACAAAAGAGGGCACAGGTCTAGTGCATTATCCCACAATAAAAAATGATTTAAAAAAAAAAACTATTCACAAACACATGAGTTAAAAGCGTTTTTCCAGCCACTCACCTGTAGCTTGGTACTCCCAGAGTTACCAGTACATAAGGGGGGACCTCCCCTGGGTCCCTGCAGGTTGACGCATTTCAAAGGGTGTCCCTTGACTTATAGTCTGACTGTGATAGGGTGGTGGGCAATCTGGCACTAACAGACACTATCTGGGAGTATCACTAAGTGACACTGACATCACTAGTGATACTAATACAGTGATCAGTGATGATATTATACAGTGACACTGTACTAATGACACTGGCTAAGAAGGGGTTAACTTTTAGGCGCAATAAGAGGTTAAATATATGCTTAACAATGTGTAATGTTTGCTGGTTTTTATTTTTCTATCCAGCCGTTTTCTCTCCCTGCTTTGCAGGGAAAAGAAATATCCAGATCGCTGACCAGTATACTGTACAGAGCCCTGTGTGTTTGTAAACACAAAGTTCTGTGCTGTCACAGAATCGGACACAGTCGATCAGCACATCTCAGCCACAGATTATTGGACCTGCTGACAAACTCACACTGTGTCCAACCACAGCGTTGTCAGCATGTGTGCCTGCAAATCCAGAAGAGCCAAGCCAACATACAGATTAATGATCCGGTGGGGCTGGTGCCAAGTATGATTTACCTTCTTTTTTTTTACCCCACATTTTTAATGAATTTGCAGTATTTAACTCAGATTCAAAATTTTTACTTTGATGAATTACCTTTTTTGTTATTCTATGCAGGGGCTGTTCCACTCACCCGCAGTATAAGGACTGTGGGGGTGGGTGGCAAGTATGATTTATCTTTTTTTTTTTTTTACCACACATTTTTAAAGAATTCGCTGTATTTACATAAAATTCAATATTTTACTTTGATGAATTAACCTTTTTTTGTTATTGCACGCAGAGGCTGTTCCGCTCGCCCGCAGTATAATGACTGTGGGCGGGTGCCAAGTATGATTTATCTTTTTATTTTAACACACATTTTTAAAGAATTTGTGGTATTTACCTAAAATTCAATATTTTACTTTGATGAATTAACCTTTTTTATTATTGCATGCATTATTTCCAAAACACACAAATATCGCATGCAATAATCATTAGTGAATTGAGTTCTTAAAGTGGTAAAGCCAAAGGGTTAACATAACAGCCAGGCAGTTGTCATTTTAAGCAGAAGAGGTCAGTAACCGCAGATTCTACCATTCTTTCATGAAAGTTAAATGTAGTGTCGTTTGCAGAAAGCGCCAGGAGTTCGGCTTTTATTTAAGCTGCAATTTTATTGAAAAAATAATGACCTCAGACAGTAATTACCTGAGCAAGGTAGAAACTCGGGGCTTTTAAATTGACATATATTACCAGTCCGTGCAACATGCATGGGGATGATCAATGTTTTTAGTGAATTCCATTTGCTCCATGTTGGCGTTGATCCAGTTTTCATAAACATCCTTCAAAAAATGTCTACACTTTTCTTTATGAGGAAAAGCTCGTTAGACCGGTATGTTTACCTTCACAGTGATTTTCCTAGTGATATCCTCCTTCTAGTGCTGGCCACTTAATTATTGGTTCAGTTATTTTGGCTCAGTCAAGCAGAAACATGAATCTTCTTATGGCTAATTAAACACAGAGGGAGCTAAGAATTCGCCGTCCGGTTCAGTTGTTTTATAAGAAACTGCTCATACAGTATATACATTTGATTTTTACAGTCTTAGCATCACATATCATTGCTTGGCAGAACATGAATTGTGCAATAAATAAGTAGAAGGAGATTACAGAAAGCCGACTATGAACCTGTGATTGCCAAAACTGGAAAATAATTTGTCGGGACACTTTGCTGCACAGTTTGCCCATATCTGGCAGATCTAATAAAACTTCCCTGACTGTAAATACTACAGCTTATTGATGTTATCCTGGCCATACACAGAGCAAATTTTCACCAGTTCCTAATGAACTAGCTAGAATTCACTCAATAAATGGCCTCTTTGGCCACCTCTTGGCTTTAATTGAAAAATAGGAGGAGCCAGGTTGAAAATTGTTGGGCAAACAGCGCCGGCATTTAATCAGAGGCTGGCCCTGTTCAGGTATTTTGACAGCTGGTGGGACCAACTGTCAGAACACAATAGACGCAGTCAGGGCTGCTGTTAGAAATCACGGGGCTCCATACAGCCTATCTGGCAGGCCCCCCCGAATATATCAAGACAATATTTTCACTAAAAATACACTAAAATCATCATTAGCGGACACAAACATAACAGTGAACTTGTGTGAATTTGTCTTTTTTAATTGTTTTTTACATTTAAAAAAAAAATATGATTTATTTTAAAAATGTTTACAATTATTTTATTTTACAATTTCTTTAAATTAATTTATTACAAAGTTTAATTCTTTTTTTTTTTTTTTCTACAGGACAGGGGAGTCTGCAGCACTGCGGGTTGGGAGGGGCGGCACAGTGAAGGGTGGGCACACAGGGAGAGGGGGGATCAGGAGCAGGCAGAACAGGTAAGGGGATCGGCGTCCGGGGAAGAAATTACAGGAACTACGCCATGTGTCTGTGTCTCTCTCTGCAGTAGCTGAAAGCTGGCGGGAGTGGGAGAAACTGGCTTTCAGCGGCTGTATAGAGCCACACAGGGCTTCCTTCTGTAATTGCTCCTCCGCCCAACTGCACCGATTCCCAATGCTGTTGGGGCCTCCTGTGTGCCTGGGCCCCCTACAGGAGGACTGGTGGTCCCCCCCTATCAGCAGCCCTGGACGCAGCGGGGAATTTGTCCATTCACAGTGTAGGTCGGATCAATTAATCTCTGAGAAAAATCTGTATGCGTATGGCCAGCTTTGGGTTGGCAGATATCTTCTTGAAAAGTATGGCCAGGGAAATATATTTCACTTTGAGCCACATAAGACAAAAATCCTCATCTGGGAGGGACAATGGGGCACAGGCAAAATGTTGCTTTCCACAGTAGATGAGAATTAAGGGTTCACTTACAGGGAGATTTTAACAAGGTGGAAAATCACCAGTAACAAGAGCTTCCAATTGCATGAGGTGCTTGTTTTTGCCATCTTAGGCTAGGTTCACATCTTTGTGTTTTCTATGTGTCGCGCTTGCTTGGGCTCAGCAACCTATTCCTTTGAATAATCTGCTGTACGTGTAGAAAAGGCAAGGAAAGGGTCCTTAAACGTTTTTTAAAAACACACCAGCAAGGCAGCTTTACAGAACCACTAGGTGCTATGGCACCATGCGGGTTTACGTACTTGAAAACAGATAGCATTTTCTGATGCGTGTGAGTGCCATTAGGGGAACCTGAGGCATCTTCTAAAGAGCAGTGCAGTTTGGTTGCTGGTGTGGGAACGCGTGTGAATTACACCCATTCCAGTGCCCGCAATAGTGTTACATAGTTGCATAGTCCATTTACTTAAACCAATAAAAAAAAAAAAAAAAACATACAATCCCATATACACAATCCTATACCCACAGTTGATCCAGAGGAAGGCGAAAAACCCCAGCAAAGCATGATCCAACTTGATTCAGCAGGGGAAAAAATTCCTAGCTGATCACCGAGAGGCAATCAGATATTCCCTGGATCAACTTTATAAATGTTAGTACCAGTTAAATATTTTTCATTTAGGAGAGAATCCAGGCCTTTTTTAAAGCAATCTACTGAGCTGGCCAGAACCAGCTCTTGAGGGAGTCTATTCCACATGTTCACAGCTCTTACTGTGAAGAAACCTTTCCTTTTAAGGATATGAAATCTCTTTTCCTCTAGATGTAAAGAGTGCCCCCTTGTCTTCTGTGATGACCTTAAAGTGAACAACTCAACACCAAGTTCACTATATGGACCACTTATGTATTTGTACATGTTGATTGTATCCCCCCTTAGTCTCCTCTTCTCAAGAGAGAATAAATTAATTTCCTCTCATCTTTCCTCATAGCTGAGCCCCTCCATGCCTCTTATCAGTTTGGTTGCCCTTCACTGCACTTTCTCCAGTTCCCCGATATCCTCTTTGAGAACAGGTGCCCAAATCTGAACTGCATATTTCAGATGAGGTCTTACTAATTATTTGTACAGGAGCAAAATTATATCTTTCTCTCTGGAGTCCATACTTCTAATACAAGAAAGGACTTTGCTTGCTTTGGAAACCGCAGCTTGAAATTGTATGCTATTATTAAGGTTATTATCTACCAAAACCCCCAAATCCTTCTCCACCATTTATTCCCCCGGTTGTACTTCTCCTAGTATGTATTATGCATGCATATTCTTAGCCCCCAAGTGCATAACTTTACATTTATCAACATTAATCCTCATTTGCCACCTATTTGCCCCAATGAAACAGTGCATTGAGGTCAGTTTGTAAGTTGGAGACATCCCGTAAGGACATTATTCCACTGCATAGCTTGGTGTCACCTGCAAAGACTGAAATGGTACTTTTAATCCCAGACCCTATATCATTTATAAAGATATTAAAAAGTAAGGGTCCCAACACTGAACTTTGGGGTACACCACTGATAACCTTAGACCATTCAGAGTAAGAATCGTTAACGACTACTCTCTGAATTCTAACTTTTATCCAGTTTTCTATCCATTTATAAACTGATCTTTCCAAGCCTATAGACTTTACCTTACACATTAGCCGTGTGTGGGGAACTGTGACAAATGCTTTTGGAAAATCCAAGTAAACTACATCCACAGCCACCCCTCTGTCCAAGGTTTTACTTACCTCCTCATAAAAATAAATCAGGTTTTTTTGACAACTTCTGTGTGAACCTTGCCTTAGATTTCACAAACCGCCAAATATCCCAAGCAATATTCAAAATCACAAACATCATTTTTAGTTATTAGTTTGTCTATGCCTACCCCTAAGTTTGTTGAATTGATTGTGATGCATATAGCTTGATGGGGATACAATATCAAATATCTACAAACGTATTTGTTTGTTCTAGTGGCCGATGTAAAAATGGTAAGGGCAAATCCAACTTTTTTTTTTGCGTTGTCCCAAGAACAGTAATAGTTCTGGTGATAATTCTCTAAGAGAGGATTTACCAAACTATGGAGAGGTTTCTCTGGGACAGAGATGGCAAATTACTGACAGGGGTTTCACCATTACTTACTCTACCCAAAATGAAGAAAAAAGTCCTATATTAAACTTTATGATATCATATCACATTGATGTAGTCTTCACATCACATTCAGATTAAGAAAAAAAAGAACACACAAGCTTTGGAGTATTATCTCTTTATCCACCGTTTATTGATCCACAAGAGTACGTACATCTACATCCAAAATATTTTTTTTCTTCTGTCATCCTCTGTGATGCTTCCTTGAATAGGATGTCGCAAAGATAAATATTTTTGCCTAACTGCATTTTTAACTTATTCTGGAGCTGGGAGGGTCTTTTCCTTACCTCCAAGTTTTTACACTTTTTTCCCATGAAACAGATTTTATTTCCTTGAAATATGATATTTTTCTTTTTTAAAATAATATTTTTTTCCTTTTATGATACAGACAGCTCAGGTCCATGTTTTCCCATACCAAACACATGAATTATAAATAGCACCTTGTAGTGACAATCTTTTCAACAGCTCTTATGAGTTTTTGTTTGTCATGTTTATACATCCCAAATGTGGTTCTTTTTGCTTGAATGCAATGTTAAACGAATTAATTACAATATCGCCACTATTGTTAACCCAGCTGTTTGTACACAGGTTTGATTTTTGTATATCCCATTCCCATGTTTCATTTATAAAAGCGGCTGATGATGCATAAATAGTATACCCATACCTTGCTCCATGATCCTACTTCTACGATGATCCCGTGGGGCCAGGGCAATACGCGTCAGTGGGGACGTGGCTTGGGAGGAGCCGAGGCTGAGACCGTCTTCCACCTAAAATACACTTTGGGCTGTCGGGAGTTTGGTGTCTTCGCACCACATAGATTTAGTTTGCTTTGTACATTACAATTCTGCTATGATATAGGAATGTTGCAATAAAGTAAGCAGCAGACTTTGTTGATTATATTTAAAAAAAAAAAAAATTCATAAACATTAGATTAGAATAAATTACAGGAAAATGAAACTTTCATATTTTCTTTTTTTCACCAGATTGTTACAAAAAAAAAAAAAAGTTCTATCTGTCCTGAAAAAAATGAATATGTCATACATTAGGGTAAACTATAAAGGCTTTTGGTATAATGTACACAATGAGACATCACTAAAACAAAACAAAAAAAAAAAAAACTCAGGGTCTCAAGAGAATTTAAGGAGAAAAAGCCCCAAGTTGTTAACCACTTAAGCCCCGGAGGATTTGGCTGCTAAAGGACCAGGGGTTTTTTTGCGATTTTTTACTGCGTGACTTTAACGGACAATTGCGTGGTCGTGCGACGCTGTACCTAAACGAATTTGACGTCCTTTTTTTCCCACAAACAGAGCTTTCTTTTGGTGGTATTTGATCACCTGTGCGATTTTTTGATCACGCGCTATAAACAAAAAAAGAGCGTAAATTTTGCAAAAATAACAATATTTTTCACATTTTTTTATATGAAATTCCCCAAAAAAAAAAGTAAAAATCAAAATTTTTTAACATTTTTCGGCCAATTTGTTTTATGCTACCTATGTTTGGTAAAAAAAATCGCAAAAAGCGTATTTTGATTGGTTTGCGCAAAAGTTATCGCGTTTACTAACAAAGGGAAAGATTTTTGTCATTTTTGGTGTTTTTTTTTTTAACGCGTAATGGCGGCGATCTGCGATTTTTTTTTTGGTACTGCGACATTGCGGCGGACAGATCGGACCCTTGACTGACATTTTTGACACTTTTGGGGTTACCAGTGACATTACTGCAGTAATCAGTGCTATACATATGCACTGTTACTGAAAAAATGACACTGGCAGGGAAGGGGTTAACTTTATTGGACAGGGAGGGGTTAAGTGTGTCCTAGGGGCGTGATTCTAACTGTGTAGGGACATTCCTATTGGTGTAAAAGCAAAGATCAACCGTTCTACATAGTAGAACGGACAGATCTTCACTTTTACACAGGGAGAACTGACAGGCAGCTTGTTTACACAAGCTGCTCTGTCTTTCTCCCTTCACAGGAGCGATCGCAGTGTGACTGGCGGACATCGAGTCCGCCGGTCACACGCACTGACTTGCCTGTGAACGAGCCCGCGATAGGCTCGCAAGTCAGTGACAGGCGAGTGACGTACCGATACGTCACTCTGCCTGGCCGGGGCTGACCGCCGCAGTATATAGTCGTGCGGCGGTCGGCAACCGGTTAAAGTGCACGTATAGACAACATTTTTTTTTTTTTTTGTTTTGGATAAAGTGCAAACATTAAAGAAAATCAAATTTTATTTTTTCGGGGGGGGGGGGGGGGGTTCCCCTTACTTTCTGTTCTAGAAATGGAATGGGAATTGAGAGGAAATTCTATGAAATCAGGTGTGTCAAAATGATGTTTCATTTATGTTCATTAAGGGACATAGAACTCAAGGGACATTTGAGCATGACATCATCCACCCGGCCTCTTTTCCTCAGCCAATCAGAGGAAGCTTTGTATTTATTCACAGAATACAAAGCTGCCTATGAATGGCTGAGCGCCGCTCAGACCTACTCTGCACTGTCTCACAGCCGAAAGCCAGCACTGTGAACTGTATGTAGTTAAAGCTACATTCAGTACATACAGTGCTTAGAGACACTGCAGCACTTAGTGAAGGAAATAGTTTGTTTGGACCAGGAGAAGCCAGTGATGTCAGTCTTGTCTGTTTACACTACGATCTATGTTGGGCAGCCGGGGAGCTGAAGCTGCACATAGTACACAGAGATTTGGATTCCATGCTGTTTTTTACCTGTCAAAACGTTACCTGTCGAAACATGAGTGTTTTGGATGAAGTTTTTTAAATAATAAATGCTTTTTAAACATACTACACTATGAAATAATTTTGTTTGCCTATATACAACCATGTGCAAGTTTAACCGCTTGCCGACCGCTGCATGACTATTTACGTCGGCAGTCAGCCCCTCACAGGCAGAGCAACGTAGGGCTACGTCGCTAGCCTGTGAGGGTCTAGGGAGCGAGTGCGCGCCGCCGGAGGCGCGCTCCCGCTCCGAGCGGTCACGGACCCCCCAGCGCGTGTGACCGGCGGACCCGATGTCCGCCGGTCACTCGCGATCGTCGGGTGGAGAGGGAGAAAGGCAGGGGGCTAATGTAAACAAGCCGCCTGTCTGTAAGATTCTGGTACCTTTGGTACCCTTATTGCCCATTTTCCTTTTCATATTGCGTCCCACCTTTTTAGTTAGGTGGAACGCATATACCTTTAAGCCGTATGACATCATCACTGAGCGCCGCTCTGAGTGGCTATTTTAATCGCCGGCTTTCTCTCTCAGGTTGTTCGTTCAAGCCGCCAGTATACAGCTATGCCTGACGCTACCTGGACTTGTATCTCGCTACCTGTTCTTGTGCTTCACTTTCTGATCTTGTATCTCGCTACCTGATCTAACCGCATGCTTACAAGCAGTGCTGTATTTTGGCCTAGGCCAACAAGGCCTAGGCCTAGGGCGGCACTTTGTGGGGGGGCGGCGCCCGCATGAGAAAAAAAAAACAGACCCATCCTCTAAATTTCGTCTCTGCTGTGTCTGCCTTCCGCGGCCACCTCCTGCACACATACAGTTCCCGAAGCGGCTTGCTATCGGCATATCAGCAGCAGTACGAGGCAGGGGCGGACTGACCATTCAGACCAGTAGGGGGCCCCCATCATGATGAGCGGCTGAGGTGCGATAGTGGCAGATCTTCCTCCTCTGGTCAGTGTCCATGAGCTCTCCCTAACCTGCACTGATAGCTCGGGCTCGGTGAGTGGGACAATGGAAGTATCGGCTCTCCTTCCCCCTGCTGACAGCCAGAGAAAGCATGCCGATCCCTGACCATCACAGCCACCTACATCCAGCACCTAGGACATGAGCCGTTGCAGTGATAATAGAGGAGCTCGGGGGAGAGGAAGGGGAGGAGTGAGCGGGCACACACATCATACATAGCATCAGGACTTACAGGTGAGGCTCTCTCTTTGTATGACTCCTGCTACAGCAGCAACTTTGCCCTCCAACTTTACTTCCCCTCTCTCTGTGTACTGTCTGCAGGTCTACATCTTCCCGGTAAGATGAGACAATCACACCCACCCCCCCCCCCCCCCCTCTCTTCACCGTCTCCTGTTTGTTTGCTCTCCCCTCACATGTATCTTCACTGCTCTCATCCTGCACCCTTCTGTCTAAGATCTGACCATTGCCAGCACTGACTGTCTGCCTTACACCCTTTCCATCCCAGACTACTTGTTAACTCTTCCAGCAGCTCAGTTCATTATCTGCAGTCATTTAAGGTGGCTGTAGTAGGAATTAAATAAGGTCCACAGCCACCTTAAGAGCCGGGTCACACACATGCGATGACAGACATTGCATGTGATTCGGAGCGCACTGCTCTGCAAATCACATGCGATGTCTGTGCATTGCAAATTCAGCCATACAGTCTGTATGGCTGAATTTGCTTTGCATTCAGATCAAAGTCACACAGGACCCTTTTTTGGTCCGCACCAGAATCAGGTCACATGTGTGTTCACACCTATGCGATCCAATCCATGTCCAAACTAACAGTTCGCACTGTGATATGTGAACTGCCTGTGAGTCAAGTGTGATGCGGGAACCCGCAGGGTTCCTGCATCGCATATGTGTGAACCGGCACTAAATGACTGCAGATAATGTACTGAGCTGCTGAACAGTTGGAAGATATAAAAAGTCATCTTGGATGAAAAGGGTGTCAGGCAGTCAGTGTGTGTGTGAAAACATGTAAAATAAGCCTACGCGCTGACCATCAACCAGATGTAGTAAAAGATGAGAGATGATAAATAGAGTAAGAATATATGGGATAAAAGGGGCTTATAGATTAGCAGCCAATTCTTAGCAGTGTCTCCACATACATATATCAGGGTAAGTAATAGAATAAAATCGGCGCTCAATCACCCCCAATATAATAAAATCACAGGAATAAATAGCAAAAATTCTAAAACCAAGCAAAGCAACTGCAAAAAAGCAATACACAATTGTGGAAAATATATGTGATAATAATAACGTGCAAAAAGAATTGCAATAAATAAACAAGGAATAATAATGCAGTGAAATAATATCGCAAAGTGATAAAGTGCATAGTGGAATGTGTATAATAACACAAATTGGCGTGAAAGAAAGGTGAAAAAAAGGTTTCGCCGATTTTATTCTATTACTTACCAGTGTGTGTGTGGACCCCTAGAGAGGAATGTCCATATCTGAGACCACACTTGTAAAGAAGACCTTAGGAGCTCATCTCATTCACACAGCTAGATGGGGCAGTACAAGCAGGCAGTTGAGCTAAAGTTTTACTACCCCCGAACCCCCCCCCCCCCCCCCCCAGTGCTGTTCAATGGCAAAAATTAAATTGTATGTCACCATGATTGTGGTGCACCAAAACGACACTGCAAGGGCCTGCAATGAACATGGCTGGGGGCCTTGGGCATTGTGGGTCTGCACTTTCACAGTAATAAAAGGCAGTGAGTAAATTACATTTTGCCCCCTCACTGCTTGTCAAACACCACAATAGCCACCCATCCAAATTAGCCCTTAAAGTCATTTTAGCTCCCCTTCCTCTCTCCGAGTTCCCCCTAGAGCCCCTTAGTTTCATGCATTCCAACAGAGCGAGTTCCCCTCCTTCATCCCACTGACATACAGTAGATGCCAAATTAGTCCTCCTCAGATTGACAAGTGACGCAGTCTGATGATGATCATTAAAGGACAGTTAAATGCTTCCTTAGGCCCTATCACACAAGGGGGACTCCCCTTAGCTCAGTGGGGGATCTGTCCATTGATCAGAGCAGAGCAGACAGATGACAGGTCCGTGTCCACTCAGTTTATGCAGAGTGGCCACGGATCAAACCAACGCTGCTCTATGGGCAGTCGGGCGTACATGGACTCCACTGTCTGTTTATGCCCAACTACCCTCCGATCCACCAGAGGTGGAGCTCTAAGAGGAAAAGGTGGAGCATAAAGAAGAAGGGGTGTGGTTTACAGATGACAGGGCGGGTCTGAAACAGGAAAGGGTGTGGCCTTGACAGGAAGGGGTGGGTCATAGTTAAATTAGGGGGTGCATGAAGTTAGTCAGGCCTAGGGCAGCACAAAACCTAAATACACCACTGCTTACAAGCCTTGTCTTATGCTGCCGGAGCATCCAGCTATTCTCTTTACCTGGAACAGACCGGAACCTCGATACTGATCCCGTATCTCACTACCGGATCACTCCCTCACTACCGGACCCCTCTACTTACTAACCTTACTAGTGATAAGTACCCCACAGGGGATTCCTCCATAACAAACTTACACTATCTACTTCTGCACAAGGACTGTTACTATCTATGCATTACTAATTCTATCATCTGCACTGTTACATAGATTGCTAGCTCTTGAGTCTACTACCATCTATCCTTGCACTGGGTTAGTCTCTCCTGTATATCATCTGCTGTCCTTACCACCTATTACCATACATGATTACTAACCTATCTGCATCCTACCTATTACCGTCTACTACTCTCCTGAACATTACTATCAAGTGCTTATCATTGCTATCACTGCTCACCCCTGTCCCTTCAGCACATCACCTCTATACTGTCATATACATCCTATCACTCCAGGAACATCTTATTGAGTGTGTGTATATCTGTATGCTGAAGCAGGCGGGTCCACAGTGATGAGTCTGGAGAGTTGGATCTGGTAATTCAACACATCTCTACATGACTACTGAGTGGAGATTCTGCAGCTGCAAATCCAGCTTACTATAAAAACGCAGGAGCGTTACAGATTGAACGAACCCAAAAAATGGATTCAGCAGAATTACCCACTCAAGTGATACAATTAACACAAAAAGTAAATGCATTAATACTTGCTCTTACTGAAGTAAAAGATGAAAATCAGACAGCAGATAACCCGTCTTTCGCAGCTTACTGATGCTCAGCCCCCTGAACCTAAAATAAACCCTCCTCTAGTGTTTACAGGTGATCGGAAAAAATTTTGTGAATTCAAAAACGCATGTCAATTGCTTTTTTTGCTAAAACCTCGTACTTACCCTACTGATCAAATTAAAGTCTGTACCACTATCTCATATTTAACGGGTGATCCACGGGCCTGGGCAGACTCTCTCTTTGAGAAAGATGATCCTCTTCTCAACTCCTATCCCTTATTCCTAGCGGAACTCGCTAGCTTATATGAAGACCCCAATAGGCAGAGTACTGCTGATATCCAATTGAGGGCTTTAAAACAAGGAAGGAGACCTGTTGAAGACTTTGTAGCAGAGTTCAAAAGATGGACCCTTGATTCAGGGTGGAATGATACATCTCTGCGAACTCAGTTCAGGCTCGGGTTGTCAGAAGCCGTTAAAGACGAGCTCGCCCGAGCGGATTTACCTGGCACTTTAGATGCCTTAATACAACTTAGTATCAACATTGACAGGCGACTGCGAGAAAGGAAGGCTGAGAAAATGGGAATGCCATTGTCCAGTCCTTCTCGGATTTCGGCCGTTGACCCTACTCCTATGGAGGTAGGAACCATACGCCCACCTTTATCGACCACTGAACAAGCCAGGAGAAGATCCAGAAATCTCTGCATGTACTGCGCATCCCCGGATCATTTGATAAGCGGCTGTCCCCTTGTCCGCAAAAAAGAGGGTGAGTGTTCACATGTCTTACTAGGGGGATTAACGACTTCCTTTTCTAATCCCTACCTCTTTGTTCATTTGACATTGCAGTGGGACCAGACTAGGATCACCACCAAGGCTATGATCGACACAGGATCTTGTGGGAACTATATTGATACACGTTTTGTTACTTTAAATAAAATACCTATTATTTCAAAACCTAAACCTGTCTCTGTTAGTTTCATTAACGGTATTCCGTTATCTTCTGGTCCAATCACCAATCAGACACAAGCACTCCTTGTCACTGCTAACGAGTCTCATATGGAGACCACCACTTTTGATGTACTACCTTCACCACATTTTCCCATTATTTTGGGACTTCCCTGGTTACACATACATCAACCAACCATAGATTGGAAAACACGGACTCTAACCTTCCCTTCTCCCTATTGCGAGATCACGTGTAACCTCCCATCTTATGGAAAGATCCTGTCTGTGGTGTCAGATGAGATTACACCACTATGTTATCAGGATCTGTCCGAAGTCTTCCTTGAGAAAAATGCTCAAGTGTTGCCTCCCCATAGGGACTATGATTGTTCTATCGATCTACTCCCTAATAGCAAATTGCCTTTCGGCCATGTTTATCCTCTTTCACAGGATGAACTTTCTCCTTTTTAAGGAATACTTGGATGAAAATTTGGCGAAAGGGTTCATCAGACCCTCTACTTCTTCCACAGCTGCAGGACTTTTCTTTGTCCGCAATAAGGATTCAAGTCTTAGGTCTATTATTGACTATAGGCAACTAAATACCATTACGATAAAGGATCGTTATCCTTTACCGCTCATTCCTGAACTCATTGAACAAGTGCGTGGGGCTACTTACTTTTCTAAATTGGACCTAAAAGGGGCATACAACCTAATCCGAATTCGTGACGGAGATGAGTGGAAGACAGCATTCAGAACCAGATACGGATTATTTGAATATCTTGTGATGCCTTTCGGGTTGTGTAATGCTCCCGCAGCTTTTCAAAGATTCATAAATGACATCTTCAGAGACTTACTTGATGTCTGTGTTGTGGTATATCTGAACGATATACTTATCTATTCTCGATCTTTGTCTGAACATATAAAACATGTAAGACTTGTGTTATCCAGATTACTCGCACACAACCTATACGTGAAATTAAAAAAATGCCTATTTCATAAAGAAGAAATACTATTCCTAGGATACATCATATCTAAAACCGGAATCAAGATGGATATGAGAAAGATATCGTGTATTCTGGATTGGCCTATACCAACAACTCGTAAGGCATTACAGCGATTCCTCGGATTTTCAAACTTCTATAGGAAGTTCATCAAGAACTTCTCTGCTATTGTGAGACCTCTCACACAACTTACAAGTATAAAGAAACCATTCAAATGGTCAGAAGAAGCAAATGGAGCTTTCCGCTTGTTAAAATCAAGCTTTACTTCTGCTCCCATACTACGCCATCCAGACCCATCCCTCCAATATATTCTGGAGGTAGATGCGTCAAACATGGCAGTAGGAGCAGTTCTCTCCCAACGACCAACAAATACTTCACCACTCCACCCAGTTGCTTTTTTCTCTAAATCACTAAGCAGCCCAGAGGTGAATTACCCAGTGGGTGAAAAAGAGTTGCTTGCCATAAAACTGGCACTAGAGAATTGGCGACATTTACTTGAAGGTACCCGATTACCAATACTCATATGTACAGATCATAAAAATCTTCAATACCTTCAGACTAACAAAACTCTTTCCCACGGGCAGGTACGATGGTCATTATTCTTCCTAAGATTCAACTTCCTAGTGACCTACACACCTGCAGACAAAAACAAAAAAGCGGATGCGCTATCACGATTAACCAAAGATAACTGCGCTGAAGTTCCTTCTATTCCTATAATACCCTATGAACGTATTGTTGGTGTTGTTCGTTCCCTGAAGGAAGAGATTTTGCACAGTATAGGATTGGATTCACCTCCACCACAACTAACTACTGATGCAGAAGGCTTCCTCTACTACAACGACAAACTCTACATACCCCCTACTATGCGCACCAAGATCTTGGAATTGTCACATGATGTGCCTATGGCAGGACATATGGGTATGACTAAGACCCTTAATTTGCTTACCAGGCAGTTTTGGTGGCCTGATATGAAGATGTCTGTACAAAAATTTGTTTCTTCATGTGACATCTGTGCAAGGTCCAAAATTGACACTACAAAACCATCTGGTCTACTCTGCAGTCTACCAATACCCCAGGTTCCATGGGAAGTTGTGTCCTTAGACTTTATAGTAGAACTACCACCTTCCAAAGGATTTAATACCATTCTAGTGTCAGTGGACCATCTGACAAAGATGGCACATTTAATTTCTATTCGCAGACTACCTTCATCTAAGCAAACAGCGGAATTACTAATGAAACATGTGTTCAAGTTACATGGAATTCCAAAGACTCTTTTATCCGACCATGGTTCACAGTTCATCTCCAAGTTTTGGCAAGCTCTATGTCACATACTACGGATTGAGCGAAAACTCACTTCTCCTTACCACCCTCAGACCAACGGACAGACTGAAAGAGTCAACCAGTGGATTGAACAATATCTACGTTGCTACACCTCATACCTACAGGATGATTGGGTGGACCTCCTCCCTCTGGCGGAATTTGCTTATAACAACGCAACCCACAGTACTACTAACAGTCCGTTCTACTTAAACTATGGGTTTCATCCCACACTTCTTCCACCACGCATCCTACCATCAAGTAACCCAGTAGCCTCGGATTATCTTACCCAAATAAAAGACTCTCTGGGTTTACTTAATACCACCATCTCACACGCTCACAGTCAACAAAAAAGGTACTACGACCTTCGTAGAAGACCTTCTCCTCAATATGCTATTGGGGACCTCGTTTGGCTATCGACGAAAAATTTAAGGTTAAAGATCCCTAGCAAAAAGCTTGGACCTTTATTTCTGGGACCCTTCCCAATTAAGAAACTCATTGGAAAAGCTGCAGTACAACTCACTTTACCGGCAGATCTCAGAATACATCCCATCTTTCATGTGTCGCTACTGAAACCACATGTTCCTAACCAAGGAATAAGGCCTACCATCTTGCCTCCACCTCCAATACAAGTTGAAGGCGGAGAAGAATTTGAGATTAGGGAGATTTTGGATTCTCGTATCCACAGAGGAAGACTCCAATATCTCATAAGATGGAAGAACTATGGACCCCAAGACGACACCTGGTTGGATACTTCTGATGTTCACGCACCTAGGCTTATACGAAGGTTTCACTCTAAATACCCTGAGAAACCAGTGCTATAGGCCTTCCGGAGCCGGCCTTAAGGGGGGGGGTACTGTAAGATTCTGGTACCTTTGGTACCCTTATTGCCCATTTTCCTTTTCATATTGCGTCCCACCTTTTTAGTTAGGTGGAACGCATATACCTTTAAGCCGTATGACATCATCACTGAGCGCCGCTCTGAGCGGCTATTTCAATCGCCGGCTTTCTCTCTCAGGTTGTTCGTTCAAGCCGCCAGTATACAGCTATGCCTGACGCTACCTGGACTTGTATCTCGCTACCTGTTCTTGTGCTTCACTTTCTGATCTAGTATCTCGCTACCTGATCTAACCGCATGCTTACAAGCCTTGTCTTATGCTGCCGGAGCCTCCAACTATTCTCTTTACCTGGAACAGACCGGAACCTCGATACTGATCCCGTATCTCGCTACCGGATCACTCCCTCACTACCGGACCCCTCTACTTACTAACCTTACTAGTGATAAGTACCCCACAGGGGATTCCTCCATAACAAACTTACACTATCTACTTCTGCACATTAAGGACTGTTACTATCTATGCATTACTAATTCTATCATCTGCACTGTTACATAGATTGCTAGCTCTTGAGTCTACTACCATCTATCCTTGCACTGGGTTAGTCTCTCCTGTATATCATCTGCTGTCCTTACCACCTATTACCATACATGATTACTAACCTATCTGCATCCTACCTATTACCGTCTACTACTCTCCTGAACATTACTATCAAGTGCTTATCATTGCTATCACTGCTCACCCCTGTCCCTTCAGCACATCACCTCTATACTGTCATATACATCCTATCACTCCAGGAACATCTTATTGAGTGTGTGTATATCTGTATGCTGAAGCAGGCGGGTCCACAGTGATGAGTCTGGAGAGTTGGATCTGGTAATTCAACACATCTCTACATGACTACTGAGTGGAGATTCTGCAGCTGCAAATCCAGATTACTATAAAAACGCAGGAGCGTTACACTGTCATTCTCCCCTGTGTATGAATGATGATCATACGGTTCTACTATGTAGGACCGTTGATCACTGTTCATACACCTCAAGCCACAGCCAATCCCAGTTAGAAGCACGCCCCTAGGGATACACATAACCCCTCCCTCTCAAAAAAAGTTAACCCCTGCCAGTGCCATTTTACAGTAACAGTGCATATGTATAGCACTGATTACTGCAGTAATGTCACTGGTAACCCCAAAAGTGTCAAAAATGTCAGTCAAGGGTCCGATCTGTCCGCCGCAATGTCGCAGTACCGCAAAAAAAATTGTCAAATTCGTTTGGGTACAGCGTCGCACGACCGCGCAATTGTCCGTTAAAGTCACGCAGCGCCGAATCGCAAAATAGGCCCTGGTCAGGAAGGGGGTAAAATCTTCCGGGGCTTAAGTGGTTAAAGTGATTCACAGATTTATTTTTTATTATTGGAAGAACATTTCACACTTTTTGATATTAATACCATACAGGTGTATCAATTACATTATTCTTGGATCTATTTCACGTTCCACGTTTGACACTAATCTACTTGCTTATACTCATATTATAATAATATTTTGGCTTTAGTTTTGATTTTGTATATTGATTGTAATATGATTACCAATTTTATGTATTTTATTTAGAATAGCGCACCACCTTCACATTACTATTTATTCTTTTGGTCAAGTTTTGAGTACTTTATTTTGGTGGTAGCAGCAATTCACTTTTCACATAATTATTACATTTTATCCCTTGCAATACCCCATTAGCCAGTTGTAGCATCGCACCAGTGCTTCTATATTTCCAGAAAACCAGCTTTAACACACCCCCACCCCCAACTCTGGTGGTCAGAGGCAGTGAGAGTTAACACTCTACTGCACTGCTGGTCAATGGCAGTGAAATAACTTTGCCCACAGTACAGTCTCTCACATTCAGTGCCAGGTATTGGAATACAGAGAGCTGCCACTCTAATTTCTGTATGATGGCCAATAGTCAACAGGCTGTGTGTTGGGCACTAGGGCTATAGAGGTTGCCCCAGTATTTAAGGATCTGATAGATAATTGGCAGTAGACACTCAACAAAACCTCGTATTCACTGGCAGGCCAAGCATTGCAACTTGCCATGGTCGTGATGTTAGTCTGTTAAACGTTAGAGGAATGGACTAAAAGCATGACAAGAGATCCAGCTTTTCTCCACATTAATTCTTTATTTGTGGAGCATTTTCAATTCATGCTGACAGCCCTGCATTTCTGTGTAGATGGGTAACATATCCGCTTATCCATAACTTGCATATGTGATAATCAATGAAAGGGATATATCAATAACACTGCTGTGGATCAGAATATTCTTGATATGTTGAGAAAACAAATCAGATCCCTAAGATTGGAATTTAAAGGTTAATTGGACCACAACAATTTTTAAAAAATCTATATTTTATTGAACATAGAATACATAAAAAGACTTTTACACATAAATAAACACAATTAAAAACATATAATCATGTCTGAACAGAGATCGGACCATCATGGCAAGTTCATGCAAATTATTGTTACATAGCGATGGAAAAGTGAGCCCCTGTGCATCAATGCGTTTCACAGATTTGTTTCCTGAGGACACACTGAAGGATAACAGAAGAAAAAACAGACCTCACTTTCTTGTCTAGACGTGAGCATGCATACATACAGAATCTCCCGGGGCGGGCACTGGGGCAACAGGAGAGATCAAGTAGTCAAACCCCACGTGGTCTAATATGCTCAAAACTTTGGTCATAAAAAGATGTATGTTTAAAATGAAACTCCCATGGATTCAAGCAACCAAGGACAGATGATATGTTGAATATTACTTTGTAGACTGGCAAACCCTTCCCTGAAGAAGATTTTGAAAATGGATAAATTTAAATTAGTTGGATTTTCTGGCTGGGGTATATTGTGAATTAATTCCTGCCAGTTACATATGGTATTTGCACTTTTAAAAAAGATGTTTTATACTGCGAAGAGTGATTTTTATGTAAATGTATTTTATTTTAATATTGCATATAATAACATATATTGTATACAGTATGTTCTTGTTTTGCCATATAAAGTCAGATGGGAGGGTACATTTAGTAGTAAATGTAAATAGGAAGTAGATGTCTTTCGTCTTATTGCTCATATGAATTTCCTGTCAATAAACATGTAGAAAACACTTAAAGGATAAGTTCACTTTTTTTAGAAAAAATAATAAATGCTCATTTATTTTGCAGGTGTATTTATTTATTTTTATTTTTTTGAGCCTATAAAGCATTGCACCAGTGATCAGCAGATCATTTGTGCCATGCAGATCTGCCAGTGTATCTGCTTGCCCATACATCCTGTACAGGTAAGCAGATACAATCTGACAGGAAGCATGAATAAACTACCACGTTACTCCATAGCAGACTGTAGTTTTCTAATTAAAGGACACTGTAAATAAGTGATGCGGTCGGGCAAAGTTGTGACTGCTAGTGGGGGGAACCTTGCTAGCTGTCGGGGAGGAGAATGTTCTTAATATGAATATGGGTGTAACCTGTAACATGTTACGAAAGGTGAACATTTCCTTAACTAATATTTTGGGCTGTGGCACAGGTATACAAAAAGTGTTTGCTGTACATAACCTTTGAGGATGAACGTCTCTTCAGAGCTACGTTAGATGCCTTCATCTAGGAGGTTTTAAGGGGAAGAGTACTTCACCCCCATCTCTAAGATAAAAGTAATTTTCTTCTCCCAGGCCCCTTCTTGCCTCTTGTCTTCCAACTTTAGCAGATTAGCAGATCTTCCCAAAGCCCTTGTGGGTCTTCCAGAGCAAAGGGTTATTGCCTCAGTTCCTATTTCGGAAAGGTTTCAAGGATTTTATTTCAACATTTTCACAGTTCCACAACCAAAAGGGGCATACTGGGATCTAAAGGCTGTGAATGTTTTCCTTTGGCCCCAAAAGTTCTGTATGAAATCCACCGGGTCTGTCATAGTATCCTTTTATCAGGTAGACTTTGTGGCCTCTGTAGACAGAAATGATATGTACTTGCATGTCCCTATTTTTCCATAACAGAGCAATTTCTTCACTTTGTTGTGGGTTCTCACCGCTTTCTGTCCATGACCTTGCCATTCGGACTGTCTGTCCAAGGAGGAGTCAGCGCAGATCCTAGCCAACAATGTGAAATGGTTCAGTTGGATCCCAAAGCTTCAGAAGTTTGCATTTTAGCCAGGAGTAATACTAAGATTATTTGGATCTGACCCTTGACGCAGCTCAAGCCAAAAAAAATGTTCCACAAGAAAAACTTAAAGTTCTCTGCTTCTAGACTCTTCATTACAAGGGTCAAGCGGCTTTTTTCTTTTGCATAAGAGTCATGGGGCTGATGGTAGGCTCTTTCAAGGCAGTTTTGTTTGCCCAGTTTTGCTTCAGACCCTTTCAAATCAACATCCTACCATTGTGGGACAAATTGGTAAAGTCTCAGGATGAACAAATTCACCTGACACCAAAGATCAGGTTGTCTTTGGCTTGGTGGCTTGGGAATCCAGCTCTGGAGTTAGGGAAATTCTTATTTCTGAAGGAGTCCCAGACACCTGTCGATGCAGGGGACTTCGTTGCTGGGAGAATTTTAAGGGGTCTGATTAGGGTTTAGTTGGACACTTGGTATTGGTGTACATCAACCATCAGGGAGGAACCAAAGGTCTTACTCGGTATAAGAAGTAGATAGGATTCTGCCCTGGGCAGAACTTATGTTGCAATCTTATCCACCATTCACATCCTAGGTATTGACAATTTGCAGACTATCTGAGCCAGCAGCGCCTGAACCAGGGGGAATGGTTCCTACCCTCAGAAATGTTCCAGAACCTGTGTCACAGGTGGGGAACACTGAATGTGGATCTCCTGTCTTCCAGATAGAGTAACAAGCAAGACAGGTTTGTCTCAAGGTGCAGAGACCCTCAAACTGATGCATGCTCTTGTGGCTTGGTGGGAACAACTCAACCTGAACTATGCCTTTCCTTCCCTGAAACTCCTAGACCTAAGCAGACACTCCCTGAACTCTTCCAGATCGACTGAATCATCTGACCCAAAGACCAGTTTGCCATCCTGCTTGAAGGTTGCTGGCCTTTATGGAATGGCTGTTGAAGGTACAGGGGTTTCTCCAAATCAGTGACCTCTATGATGTCAAAAGCCAGGAAGTCCAATTCCTGCAAAATATACAACCACACACTGAAGTCATAAGTAATTTTGTGTGAGAGAAAAATAACGCTCCAGAAAATATTAAATGGGATGAATCCTGACCTATTTTACATCCAAGCCTGAATAAACAATTGTCCCTGAGTCTTATTAAAGGTCATATCTCCAAAGACCATTAGCCACTCATTCTTTGATTTATGCCGGGTAGACATGGGCCAAAAACGGTCGGTTTGGAATGAACCGGACACTTTTGGCTTGTATGTACAAGGGTCTCACGAACCTTTTGAACCTATCAGATTCATGTACCTGATTTGGTAGCTTTGTCCTGTAAACAATCTTTTCTGATGTTACACAAGGACAAGTTGGTATTAAGGCTTAGAGCCTCCCTCGTTCCCAAAGGCTTTCACCTTAACTGGGACATTGTGCTGCACCCCTCTGCTTGGCCCGGGTACATCAGAAAATTTTCCTTCATTGGCCGAAAATATTTCAAGTGTGTCTACCTAGCAGCCACCAGCTCCATTAAAAGGGCTAAAGCTAAGTCCACACATATCAAAATTTCTGGTTCTGGTTCTGCGGGAACTGACTGAATTTTGGATTGTATGTAGCCTTCCTATTTAACAAAAGCCAGGCTTTGGAAATCAAACGGTCCAACTGGAAAAATCTGCTTTCAATCTGTGCCTGCAGCCAATTGCCAGTGGTTACAGTGCTGATTTGTGTATATTGACAGTGGGGTCCCCGCTGTCAGAATACAATAGAACAGCAGATGAGATCTCTGCATCCACATCTAGATCTGCAGAAATATGTGATTTTTGTTTTGATCAACCAGTGGGTGTATCCTGCTTAACTTTTTCCCATCCTAGATGGTCTTCTTCAAGGGTAACCAGCTTCTTCTAACATTTGTCAGTGACTCAGATAAATAATAATCCAAGCCTAAGGGATGGGGTTCCACCCTTTCCTGTCAGGGCACCTTCTACTAGATCAGTGAATGCTTCTTGGGTTTTTTGATATCAGGCAACTGTTCCCAGATTTGCAAGACTGCCACGCTGTCTTCTTTTTACACAATCTTGGCTCCAGGTGGATGCCCGAACCTCTTCTAATAGGGTGTAAAGTCTGTCAGGTGACTCTTGAGCTGCAGGCATTCCCCAATTTGTTGGTTGGGCCTGTTAGTGTTTTGTTTCACCCCCGTCCCAAATGTCCCTGGACCCTTTTCAATACAAGGAACCTGTGTTCCTACTATTTAGGAACACAGGTCTCTGTGTTCATCTATTGAGTACATCCCCCACACAGTTAGAAAGCATCCCCTAGGAGAACACTTAACCCTTTGATCGCTCCTGGTGTTAACCCCTTCCCTGCCAGTGTCATTAGCACAGAAACAGTGCATATTTTTAGCACTGATTACTGTAGTAATGTCACTGGTCCCCTCAAAAGTGTCAAAAGTGTTAGTTAGGTCCGATCTGTCCACCGCAGTGTCGCAGTCCCGTTAAAAATCACTGATCGCCATTACTAGTAATAAATAAATAAAAATGACATAAATCTATCCCCTAATTTGTAGACGTGTTAACAAACCAATCAACATACACTTATTGGGATTTACCAAAAATATGTAGCAGAACTCATATTGGCCTAAAATGATAAAAAAAATTAGATTTTAATTTTTTTTTATTGGATGTTTTATAGCAGAAAGTAAAAAATATAGTTTTTTTTTTTTTTTGAAGAATTGTCTCTTTTTTTGTTTATAGTGGTGATCAAATACCACCAAAAGAAAGCTCTATTTGTGGGAAAAAATGGACATCATTTTTTTTTCCCCGAGTACAGCATCGCATGACCATGCAATTGTTAGTTAAAGTAACTCGGTGCCGTATCGCAAAAAATGGCCTGGTCATTAGGGGGTAAAACCTTCCGGTCCTTAAGTGGTTAATCGTTCCTTTAGAAACCCTTTAAAGAGATATTAAAGTCTTGGTTTTTTTTTTCTTTAAAATAACAAACAGGTTATACTTACCTGCTCTGTGCAATGGTTTTGCACAGAGCAGCCCAGATCCTCCTTTTTTTTAGCCACTGTTTATCTCAGCGCGATTTGACATGCAAATCGTATGTCAAATCGGCAATTGGAGCGTCCCAATCAGTGCGATGCTGACTTTTTGGCGCTGCACCGGTTTCCAAAAGTAGTTCCTGCACTACTTTCGGCGACTTTGGGGGCAACTTCAGTAGACATCTGTGCATAAACACACATAGATCTCTTTCAAGTCGCCCCCAAAGTCAGACTGAATTGCGGCTTTGAAATTGTGCGAGTTCAGATGAAGTTGTACAATTTCAAAGCCGCGTTCAATGTCAACGAGGGCTGAGGGTCCCACGCTGGTACTCCTGGCCCCTCCCTCCTGCAAGATGCCCCCACAGCAAGCAGCTTGCTCTGGGGGCACCCAAGCAGGCGCACTCCCGACCTACAGCTCTGTGTCCATTCACACATGGAGCAGCGACTTGGCCCTGCCCCCTCTGTCTCCTGATTGGCTCACTGGCTATGTTAACAGCAACAGGAGACAATGGCTCCCATTGCTGCCAAAAGCCAATCATTCCCAGGAGAGGCAAGGCTCTTGTGGACATTGCTGGATCGAGAGGGGGCCCAGGTAAATATTAGGGGGGCTCCTGCACACAGAAGATTTTTTACCTTCATGCATAGAATGCAACTCACTCCCACAGTGAAGAGAACTCACTGCTCCAGGTGAGGTGAGTGAGCCAAATGGAACCCGTGCATGAGTGCTAGCCTCCTTGCCTCCGTAAGCAGTATCAAAAGAAGAAATGGCTGCACATCACAGTTCATTCCAAATGCCTTTATTAAGAATTCTCAAAGTGGCACCGCAGGACACCAACAATTTGCATAGTAGATGTGTTTCACACAATAAAAGTGTGCTTAATCATTAAAATTCTGGGATACAACGAACTACTCTAAGACTCGGTTCACACCCATGTGTTTTTTAATGCTTTTTACAGAAACCCACTACAGTCCATTTCACATGGTTTTCTATGAGCCATGTTCACACCCAGAGGCGTACCTAGGGTCTCCAGCGCCCTTGGCGAGAAGCTGTATCGGCGCCCCCCCCCCCCCCCCCCCCTTATCATTAAAGAGTTAGATATTCTGTTGTTTGCCTTTTACATCAATTTCTATTCATTTTTAATCGTCTGCGTATCCATGAAGGGTCCATTCACACCAGCGCGACTTGTCAGGCGACTTGGTCGCCTGACAAGTCGCGGTAGGTCGCTCGCCATTGAGTAGTACAGGACCCGTTCTAATAGGAGCGACACAAGTCGCTCTGACTTAGAAAAAGGGTCCTGTACTACTTTGGGGCGACCTGGAGGCGACTTGCATTGACTTCAATTATATGAAGTCCCTGCAAGTCGCGACTTCACAGGTCTCCCCACAAAATCCTGTCGCAGCAGAGTGAATGGGCTGTAAAGATAATGTTTAGGTTATAAAAAAAAGAAAAAACACTGTTTTTTTAGTTTGTTATAACATTTTGCAAATAGGTAATTGTTCTCCTTCAATAATGTGCGCTAATGAGGCGGCACTGATGGGCCCTGATAAGGTGGCACCGATATATATATATATATATATATATATATAGTGCAGTATAGAGGAGGCCACATCCTGTGTGTGTGTGTGTGTGTATATATATATATATATATATATATATATATTTAGAGTTCAGTATAGTGGAGGCTGCGTCCTGCATATATATATATATATATACACACAGGATGTGGCCTCCTCTATACTGCACTCATAGCCTATATATATATATATATGACTATGAGTGCATTTTAGAGGAGGCCACATCCTGTGTGTGTGTATGTATATATATATATATATATAGATATATATAGATATATATATATATATATATATATATATATATATATATATATATAGAAATATGAGTGTAGTATAGAGGAGGCCACATCCTGTGTATATATATACGTATGATGTGATGTGGCCTCCTCTATACTGCACTATATATATATATATATATATATATATATATATATATACACACAGGCCCGTCGGAACAAGGCAGGCAAACCAAGCAATTGCTTGGGGCCCCGAGCTGGCCTGGGGCCCCAAGACAACGACTGGTCAGTCACTTACTTTCAGGGGTCGGCAAGGTGTCCGCTCACGGACACTGGTGTCCGTGAGCGGTCCTTGCTGTGTCCGCCGCACCGCCACTTTTGGAGACTCACGTCAGGAGTCACAAGTCCAATCTTCGACACGATGCGATGGCTCGGGGGCGGGGCCTCACCGCCTCTGGTCTCCCTCGGCTTGGCTCTATCTCTGTCCGGCGCCGCCCACAAGTGGATTGGTGGTGGCGAGGGACACCTGCTGCCTGAGCAGCTGCGGAGTGATCTCTCTATCTGAGCCCTGGCTGGGGGAGGGAGGGACTGTCTGTGGGAGTCTCTCTGTGCACTGTGTGCAGTGCGGCCGCCCAGCGCGGGAGAACACTAGGTGTTCAGAATATATTTTTCTTAAAGCAGGGAGGAACTGGAGTTTGGACTGAGGAATGGACTGGAGAGGCTGGAGGACTCGGGACAGTGGCAGCCTAAGGTAGGAAAAGTAATAAGAACTGTATTAAAGTCAAGTGACTCATTAAGAGGATTCTATGGGGGAGGGGCCTGCCCTTCTCAGGGGATCTATAATGGGAGTGGGACCCTGGCCTGGCCTGTTCTAAAGGGGGGGTTTATGGGGACCCTGCTCGAAAGGGGGATTTATGCCAAAGATCCCCCCTTAGAGCAGGCCAATGTCCCCATAGATCCACTTTAGAGAAGGGGCCTCATAGAACCCCCTTTAGAGCAGGGTCGGACACTTCTCTAAAGGGGGTTCTATGGGGCCCCTTCTCTAAAAGGGGGATCTATGGGGACTTTAGCCTGCTCTATAGGGGGATCTATGGGGACCCTGCTTTAAAGGGGGATCTATGGCATAGATCCCCTTTAGAGCAGGTTTCCCATAGATCCCCCTTTAGAGCAGGGTCCCCATAGATCCTCCTTTAGAGCAGACTAGGCCAGGGTCCCTATAGATCCCCTTTAGAGCAAGGTTCCCCATAGATCCCCTTTAGAGAAGGGTCCCGATAGATTCTATGGGGACCCTTCTCTAAAGGGGCATCTATGGGGACCCTGCTCTAATGGGGTAGCTATGGGGACTCTGCTCTAAAGGGGGATCTTTAGAGATCCTTCTCTAAAGGGGGATCTGTGGGGACCCTGACCTGCTCTAAAGGCGGATCTATGGGGGAACCCTGCTCTGAAGGGGGATCTATGAGGACCCTGCTCTAAAGGGGGATCTATGGGGATCCCACTCTAAAGAGGGATTTATGGGGACCCTGGCCTGCTCTAAATGGGATCTATGGGGACTTTAGAGTAGGGTCCCCATAGATCCCCCTTTAGAGCAGACCAGGGTCCCCATAGATCCCCCTTTAGAGGGCTTTGCGTGTGTGCGGGGGTGTATATATATATACACACAGGGCATGGCATCCTCTATACTGCACTCTCTCTCTCTCTCTCTATATATATATATATATACACACACAGGATGTGGCCTCCTCTCTCTCTCTCTATATATATATATATATATATATATATATATATACATATATATATACATATATATATATATATAGTGCAGTATAGAGACCACATACTGTATATATTTTTATATATATATATATATATAGTATGGTATACTCATGGTACCTGGGAGCCAGCTAAGCTTCCGTCACTGGCAGAGAGATTGCAGCATTCTTCATCCCCCACCGGCAGCCTGCTGAGCCTGGAGCTGCCTAGGGGCCTGCTGATGACGAGTCATGTGGGCGGAGCCCTGTGACGAGGGAAGCCGCCAGCCCGCCCATCGCTCCGAGTCTGAACAGTGGACACACAGCGAGCATGATAGGAGGGCGGCTTCCGGGAAGCGGGGGGGGCGCTGGCCGCGGGACCGGGGGGTGCAGGCTGAACGGAGGACCGGGAGGAGCAGTAAGTCACTGCTTCTGCACTACACTGCCAGTGTTTTTCCGCCCCCCCTCGGCCTGCGCCCCTGGCGGGCGCCGTTCTGGCCAACCCCACGGTACGCCCCTGTTCACACCTAAGCTTTTTTCCAGCCACTGCATTTTTGGAAAGAGTCAGGGAAGTTTTTAAATGTGAAACAGTGTGTTTTTGGTTTAATAGACTTCAAGGCAGAAGCTGCAGCAAAGCATGTAGTGCATTTTTGCAGCAATTTTACAGCAATTTGTGACAAATTTGCAACAAACTGGCCAAAATGAGAAAATGCAGGAAAAAAGCGTGTGCAAAAAAGCAAAAAACGCACTTCAAAAAGCACTAAAGGAACGGATCAAAAGCAAACTGCACATGTGTGAGCCAAGCCTTAAAACTGCTCCCACCCCCCTTCTAACACCTATACTAACTAGCCTGTAGAACAGGGATCTCCAAACTACGACCCTCCAGGTGTTGCAGAACTACACGTCCCATGAGCCATTGTAAAACTCTGACATTCACAGACATGATCAGGCATGATGGGAATTGTAGTTACTGAACAACTGGAGGGCCATAGTTTGAGACCTTTGCTGTAGGAGAAAGCTTACTTACCTGTTCTCAGGCCACTCTGCTCCAATCATGTGATTTGCTCTCCTCTATCAGATAGCAGTGGCTTCAGGGAAGA
This sequence comes from Pelophylax lessonae, assembly GCF_965119305.1. Taxonomy (NCBI): domain Eukaryota; kingdom Metazoa; phylum Chordata; class Amphibia; order Anura; family Ranidae; genus Pelophylax; species Pelophylax lessonae. The sequence goes on from NC_138771.1 coordinate 298,142,576, forward strand.
GGAGGGACAGCCGAGAATGGATAGCCCATAGTAGGTCTATGGGTGAAGTCACCGATCAGTCATTCCAGTCATTTTCGGAGTGCTCTTCCCTCTCCCCTCTACCCGGCACTGGCTGACATGGGGGTGATCATGTGATCAGACCAGAACAACCTCAGAATAGGTAAGTATGTACAGTATCTCACAAAAGTGAGTACACACCTCATATTTCTGTAAATATATTATTAAATCTTTTCATGTGACAACACTGAAGAAATGACACTTTGCTACAATTTAAAGTAGTAGAGTGTACAGCTTGTATAACAGTGTAAATTTGCTGCCCCCTCAAAATAACTCAACACACAGCCATTAATGTCTAAACTTCTAGCAACAAAAGTGAGTACACCTCTAAGTGAAAATGTCCACATTAGGCCCAATTAGCCATTTTCCCTCCCCGGTGTCATGTGACTCGTTAGTGTTACAAGGTCTCAGGTGTGAATGTGGAGCAGGTGTGTTAAATTTGGTTTTATCACTCACTCATACTGGCCACTTGAAGTTCAACATGGCACCTCATGGCAAATAACTCTCTGGGGATCTGAAAAAAAGAATTGTTGCTCCACATAAAGATGGCCTAGGCTATAAGAAGATTGCCAAGATCCTGAAATTGAGCTGCAGCATGGTGGCCAAGACCAACAGGACAGGTTCCACCATGATCAAGCTTCACCATGATCGACCAAAGAAGTTGAGTGCACATGCTCAGCGTCATATCCAGAGGTTGCCTTTGGGAAATAGACGTATGAGTGCTGCCAGCACTGCTGCAGAGGTTGAAGGGGTGGGGGGGGGGGGGGGGGGTCAGCCTGTCAGTACTTAGACCATACGCTGTACACTGCATCAAATTGGTCTGCATGGCTGTCGTCCCAGAAGGAAGCCTCTTCTAAAGATGATGCACAAGAAAGCCCGCAAACAGTTTGCTGAAGACAAGCAGACTAAGGACATGGATTACTGGAACCATGTCCTGTGGTCTGATGAGACCAAGATAAACTTATTTGGCTCAGATGGTGTCAAGCGTGTGTGGCGGCAACCGGGTGAGGAGTAGAAAGACAAGTGTGTCTTGCCTACAGTCAAGAATGGTGGTGGGAGTGTCATGGTTTGGGGCTGCATGAGTGCTGCCAGCACTGGGGAGCTACAGTTCATTGAGGGAACCATGAATGCCAACATGTACTGTGACATACTGAAGCAGAGCATGATCCTCTCCCTTCAGAGACTGGGCCGCAGGGCAGTATTCCAACATGATAACGATAAAGGTGATGGACTGGCCAAGCATATCTCCAGACCTAAACCCTATTGCACATCTGTGGGGCATCCTCAAATGGACAGTGGAGGAGCGCAAGGTCTCTAACATCCACCAGCTCTGCAGACTCGTCATGGAGGTGTGGAAGAGGAGTGGCAACCTGTGAAGCTCTGGTGAACTCCATGCCCCAGAGGGTTAAGGCAGTGCATGAAAATAATGGTGGCCACAGAAAATAGTGACAATTTGGGCCCAATTTGGACGTGTTCACTTAGGGGTGTACTCACTTTTGTTGCCAGCAGTTTAGATTTAGCAGGGAGACAGTAAATTTACACTGTTAAAAAAAGCTGTACATTCACTACTTTACATTGTAGCAAAATGTAATTTCTTCAGTGTTGTCACATGAAAAGATATAATAAAATATTTACAAAAATGTGAGGGGTGTACTCACTTTTGTGAGATACTGTACATCTTTCTTCTACAGGTTAGTCAGCATAAGAGCCGGTTCACCCGACTTGGACCTGTGAAGTCTCGGTGCACAGCGCGCACCGCGACCTCGGAGCGACATGCATGGACTTCATATCATTGAAGTCAATGCAGGTCGCTCCAGGTCGCCCCAAAGTGGTACAGGACCCTTTTTCTAAGTCGGATCGACTTGTGTCACTCCTATTAGAACGGGTCCTGTGCTAATCTATGGCAGGTGACCCAAGTCGCCTGACAAGTCGCCCCAGTGTGAACCGACTCTAAGAGTTAGAAGAGGGTGGGCGCAGTTCTAAGATTAGATAGTTTTATCCCGGAATTCCACTTATTTGTTTACTTTATTTATTTGTTTATTTTATTTACTTGTTTTATATAAAACCTATTTTAGTTTTAGGCTCGGCTCACATATATGCGATGCGGGAAGGCTGCGAATTCGCAGCCTTTTCCCGCATCGCACACGCACCCCCGGCAGTTCACACTGCCATATGCGATACGCTGGGGGTGTCAATGTAATCTTAACGACACCCCCAGTTTGATCGCATATCGCAGTGCGATCGTGCAGTTCGCACAGGATGGGATCGCACAAGTGTGAACCGCTGTGCGATCCGATCCTGATGCGGCTGCAAAAATGCCTCCTGTGCGTGTTTGCACCGGGTGCGATGCGAATTTAGCCATACAAACTGTATGGCTAAACTCGCACCGCACAGCTGATCGCATGTAATGTCGGAGCAGTGCGCTCCGATATTACATGCGAACCCGGCACTCGCAGAAGTGTGAACCGGGTCTTAGTTTTGGACAGAGGGATTAGGACATCTGACAGTTTTTATTGCTGTCTGTGTTCCTGTTAGGAGGATTCACTCTCTCTATTAGTCATGTTTACTGTTATCATCGGAAGTAAAAGTAAAAGTAAAAGAAAATCCCACATTTTGAATTGATATCAGAACAGTAAGGGCTTATTCACACTTGACTAAATGTTTAACGCTTAACAAACCCTCCTATAGCTTTAGTATGGACGTTAGACTCGGGTTAATGAGCTTTAGTATTGGCATTAGACTGGAGTTTTACAAGCATTAATGACGAGTTAAAAATGCTCCCCAAACGCCCTATGGGCAGTTTTGAAGCGTTTGATGAGCGTTAAGGCACGTTAAAACCGCTCCACCAATGCCTATTCCTTTACAGGAAATAAACAAATCTTAACCCCTGCAACCACACCGCAACTGCCTGCCAGAGCGTTTACGAAGCATTACCATAGACTTGAATGGGAGGCGCTCAAAGGCTTCAAACACCTCCTGACTCGACATAAGGCTTCAACTTTGAAGTGATGCAACGCGACGCTAACGTGTCTTTGTCCTTGTTTTTGTAGCACTGCCCCCTTGAAGGCTGCTGAATTTCTCACCTTTTCCTCTGGGTCACCGGTAGCAACTGCATGCAGAAACTTAACACTTTACTTTCGGGCGCAGTCAATGAACAGTCTCGGGGTTGTTGATTTTATTTTATATGGGGATGGGAGAAGGGAAGAGTGGGATACTCCAAAACTTGAACTATTCACAATGCTGAGGACTTCTATCTGAGGATGCGGCTAGGCCGCAGTTTCACCTTGCCACTAGATGAATCTGAGGTAAAGTTCCTGAATAGACACTTGCTTAGCACTTATCTTCAGGGCCCTCGCCTAGCATCTTCTTTCACTCCACCAGCTGACACCCGTCCTCTGACTACTCTACTCTGGAGTGGCCCCCTTCCTGGTCAGGCCCCTAGACACAATCCCCTGTACTCACAATGCTATTTTTCCAGGTTCTCCAGTGTCTCAACTCCTCTAGTCAGCTCTCCTGGGTTCAGCTCCTTCCTTCTGGCTCACCAGGCCGACTGCCTGTGACCATACATAAACTGCTGCAGAAGAGGCAGCCGCCACCCTCCCTCCGGGACTCTGCTCCCCAGCCAAAGACCCTGCAGCACATGTGCTCCTGGCTTTTATACCACACCCCACAATGTACCAAGACAACAGTCTGTGCCAATCCCTGGGGCTGTATCAAAGCCTGTGTGCCCATTGGTCAGGTTTCCTCCACTGTCCAATATGCCTCCCTATTGGACCAGTGTGAAAAACTCCCCAGACCAGATGAGTCACACACTGAACACCATGAGCAGACCTAACTCACAGATCCTGCTCTCTGTTAAGCAGAAAGCAATATAGAATTTGCCCGCTGCTCCTCTGATAGGCAGAAAGAGCCAAAAACTATACTCTCTCTCTAGAACCTACCTAGGAGGGTGCTACGCTTTGATAGTGTGAACAGCACTGTGTTCCGGATTATTGTGTCTTGTGCATAGGCATTTGAGGGGCTTTTTTTAACATCTCTCAAATACCTGCTTTTAATGCCAGTGTGAACTTTGCTTAATAGAGGGGAAATCTTCCACTAGCTCTAGTGACAACCCCGGGATTCCCTCACTTTGGAGGGATTTCCTCTTGCTTCCTGTTTTGGCTATGGGACAGGAAGTTAAGGGAAATCTCCCCAATGGGACACAGATGGCAAAAAAAAAAAACTGACAGGGGTTATAACCCTCTAGAATGAAAAAAAACATTTTGTCTTTACTTACAAATTTAAAAAAAAATAAGACTTTAGAAGGACTTTTTTTTTTTACCAAAAATATGTAGCAGAATACTTATTGGGCTAAATTGATGAAGAAATTCAATTTTTTGTAACATTTTTTATTGGATATGTTTTAAAGCAGAAAGTAAAAAATATTTTTTCAAAATTGTTGGCCTTTTTTTTTTTTATAGCGCAAAAAAATGGTACAGATGATCAAATACCACCAAAAGAAAGCTCTATTTGTGGGAAAAAAGGACATCAATTTTATTTGGGTACAGCGTCGCACGACCGCGCAATTGTCAGTTAAAATATAACAAAAGTCAATACTTTTTTTTTTAGTTTTGGATAGAGTGGAGAGGGATTAGAACATCTGTCAGTTGTTTTGTTTTGTTTTTTCTTGCTGTTTGTGCCCCCATTTAGCAGTTTCACCCCCTCTGTTTGTCCTCTTTACCATTATCATTGAAAGTGAAAGTAAACAAAAAACTAAAAATTTGGGTTGTCCCCAGAAAAGTAATAGAGGGGAAATCTTCCAATGGGGACCTGGGGGTCTGCAATGAATTTCCTTAAAGCAGACTTCCAGTCATTTTTGTGTTTTATTAAAAGTCAGCAGCTACAAATAGTGTAGCTGCTGACTCTTAAGCTGGGTTCACATTCATGCGGGTTGGATGCGGGTTTCCTCACATCCAATTCGCCTGACAGGAGACTGTGTCTGTCTGTCAATGGAGCCGATTCACGCAGCTTCGGGATGGCTGCGGAGTTGTTTGCAGAAAAGTCCTGTGTGTCTTCTGGTCCATTTCAGGTCTGAATTTAGTCATAAATTCGGACCTAATGCAGGCCTAAAACGGACTAGACTCCTGCTGCGAGCCGCTCTGAATTCAGTGTGAACCCGGCCTTAATAAACACACTCGTCTGTTCCAGGATCCAGCAATCAGGCATCACTAGTGTGGACACCGGGTGTGACAACTTGTGGGTTCACAGCCGGGTGCGCATTGCGCATGCATGAGTCACACTGCGCGTCGTGAATGGCCAAGCAATCTTCTGGGACCTTTGACGTGTCCCAGAAGATTGCATGAAGGGAGGGGGCGAGGAGAACTTCTGCTTGAGTCGCCAAGGCGGCCTGAGCGGATGTGGGAGTGGGTACCTGTCAAAACTAGGTACCTACCCCCCCCCCCCCAAAAAAAAAATGACATGCCAAATGTGACATGTCGGCCCCCTTTCACACAATCAGACCGATCGGGTCCGCCGTCCCTTTTTCAGGAAGGCCCTATCGGGTCATCCATTGACCTCTATGGGGAGGCAGATGTCAGCGGACCCCAGCCTGGCATCTGATCTTACAAGATCCGCTGAAAACAGACGTATGACGACATGTTCACCATCCATCCAGTGGGTCGGATCAGAAGGGATTGGATAAAGAAGGACAGGCTGTCCGTTTTCCCCATAGAAGTGAGCGGGACTCTGACAGGTCCGTTTCTGCACAGTGAGTGGAGACAGACCTGTCATCCGCCTTCTCAATGGGGATCAACAGAGCAATCCCTGCTAAATCCGTCCAAACTGATCCACGCCTATTCCCCACGGGGGAATCTGATCTGCGGGTCTGGCGGCTGTGATTGCCGCTGGGCAGCCGGGATCGCTCCCCATGGAGACAGAACGTCAGTCTGCTGTTGTAAACACGGCAGACTGCTGTTCTGTCAGCAATGAATACAGAGATCCTGTGTTCCTCCTATGTAGGAACACAGCTCTCTGTGTTCATTTAGCAAGCCCACCCCCCCTACAATTAGAAAGCACCCCCTAGGGACACACTTAACTGTTTGATCGCCCCTGGTGTTAACCCCTTCCCTGCCAGTGTCATTATTACAGTAACAATGCATATTTTTAGCACTGATTACTGTAGTAATGTCACTGGCCCCCCAAAAGTGTCAAAATTATCAGTTAGAGGTCTCATCTGTCCGCCACAATGTCGCAGTCCCGCTAAAAATTGCTGATCACCGCCATTACTAGTAAAAAATACATAAAAATGACATAAATCTTTTCTAGTTTGTAGAGGCGATAACGTTTGCACAAATCAATCGATATATACGCTTATTGGGATTTACATAAAAAAATATGTTTTTGGGGATTGTTATATAGAATGTGGAAAATATTGTAACATTGCGCAAACCAATCAAAATACGCTTATTGCCATTTTTTTGACCAAAAACATGTAGCAGAATACAAATGAGCCTAAAAGGATGAACAATTATGATATTTAATTTTTTTGGGGGGGGAATGTAATATAGCAGAATGTGAAAAATATTGTTTTTTTCTTTTTCAGAATTGTCACTGTTTTTTGTTTATAGTGCAAAAAATAAAAATCGCAGAGATGATTAAATACCACCAAAAGAAATCTCTATTTGTGGGGAAAAAAGGACATCAATTTTATTTGGGTATATCGATGTACGACTGCGCAATTGTCCGTTAAAATAACGCAGTGCCGTATCGCAAAAAATGGCCTGGTCATTAAGGGGGCAAATCCTTCCAGTCCAGAACTGGTTAGAGTGAAATTTCCACTTTTGGGCGGAACTCCACTTTAATTTGTAAGGATTTCCTCGCACTTCCTGTTTGAATATGGAACAGGAAGTGAGGGGAATTCTCCGCAATGGGACACAGATAGCGAAAATAAAATCTGACAGGGGTTTTGCTTTTGGCATATGTTTTATTGTCCAGTTCCTCCTTGTCGGAACTGGTATTGTTTTTCGTTCTGATTGTGTAAAATCTTTAATAAACTCTTTGAAAGTAAAATCTGACAGGGGTTATAACCCCCCCTTGCTCTATTCAAAATGAAAAGAAAAAAAGTTTTGCCTATAGTTCTACTTTAAAGTGGTTGTAAACTTACCTTAAAGACTTTAACCTATAGGTAAGCCTATATTAAGGCTTACCTATAGGTGCTATAAATATCTCCTAAACTTGCACCGTTTAGGAGATATTTACATTGCATGCAGCCGATGACGTCATTGGCGCATGCGCTCTGAAGGAATGGCCACCCGTGCCGTTCCTTCAGAGCCCTGTGCTGTGAACGCCGGCTCCCGCGCAGAGTGATGTAATCGCGCCCCCGGCCAATCAGATGGCCGGAGGAAGCGAACGAGGAAGCAGGGCGGCCGGACATGTCTGTCGCCTTGTCGCTGAGTGGGTGGCACTGCGGGGGCTTCGTTTTAAGGTAAGTCTTTCATAATGAGCTAGTATGCCATGCATACTAGCTCATTATGTACAAGAGCAAATGACTCCTGCGCTTGAGGGGTGGCCTTGCGGCTGGTATCCTGAAAATGTGATTCAGATGAAATTGTAGTAAATTCAGGCTGTGCTGCCACTCTCAACGGGTTGTGGTAACCCAAAGCAGATACTGGAAAAGAGAAATGGACAGTGGGTGCACCAGCCTAGCGCATTATCTTTAAAACAATTTATTGTAATAGACATGTATACACATTATACTCACAAAACGATTATGAAACACGAGCAATAAGCAATGAGGGACCACCAGGGGTCTCCACTGGGCATCCTCAGCTGCCGCAGGCTGTGGAAGGATGTAGACCTCCGAAAAACCACTTACACGTTTCGGGGTGTTCCCCCTTCATCAGAGCGCATTATGCCTTTGCCTTTACAGTTTTTTTTTTTTTCTCATTTTTTTTTATGAGGGTTTACTTCCTCTTTAAATTAAGACGATACGAAAATCGGAAGTAAATTTTTGTCTGATCTGCCGATTTTCAGATTCGTTAGTATAGTTCTTTCCACAGCCGATTACAAATTTTTGGACGACAAAAGCTGGATGTGCAGGCTATAAAATTTTCGTTTAATTAGTACAGTTTTTGTCAGAAAAAAATCGTAAGAGCAAGACTAGGCATGCTCAGAGACGAAAGAACACAAAACAATCCAACACATGACATCACTTCTGAAGTTGAATTCTGTTGTATGGGAATTTTCGTATGAAAATAATCTCTTCACTTTCCATATGAGACTAGCATGCAACAAAAAAACGGACGACAGATCGTTCGATAATCTGATCGTATGTACGAGGCTTAGGCTGGCCATACACTATACAATTCTCTTATTCAATTTCCTTTAGATTTACCTTAACCACTTAAGCCCCGGAAGATTTTACCCCCATTCCGACCAGGGGGTATTTTGCGATTCGGCACTGCGTGAATTTAACGCACAATTGCGCGGTCGTGCGACGCTGTACCTAAACGAATTTGACGTCCTTTTTTTCCCACAAACAGAGCTTTCTTTTGGTGGTATTTGATCACCTGTGCGATTTTTTTGATCACGCGCTATAAACAAAAAAAGAGCGTCAATTTTGCAAAAATAGCAATATTTTTCACATTTTTTTATATGAAATTCCCCCCAAAAAAAATGTAAAAATCAAAATTTTTAAAAATTTTCGGCCAATTTATTTTATGCTACCTATGTTTGGTAAAAAAAATCGCAAAAAGCGTATTTTGATTGTTTTGCGCAAAAGTTATCGCGTTTACTAACAAAGGGAAAGATTTTTGTCATTTTTGTTGTTTTTTTTTTTAACGCGTAATGGCGGCGATCTGCGATTTTTTTTGCGGTACTGCGACATTGCGGCGGACAGATCGGACCCTTGACTGACATTTTTGACACTTTTGGGGTTACCAGTGACATTTCTACAGTAATCAGTGCTATACATATGCACTGTTACTGTAAAAATACACTGGTAGTGAAGGGGTTAACTTTATTTGGAAGGGAGGGGCTGTGTGTGTCCCTAGGGGCGTGGTTTCTACTGTGATTGGCTGTGGCTCTAGCTGTAAGGACACTGATCAACGGATCTACATACCAGATCCGTTTTATCAGTGTCTTTGCAGCGATGAGAATGACAGGCAGTTTGTTTACACAAGCTGCCTGACATTCTCCCTCTCCCCCGCCGATCGCCGAGTGACCGGCGGACATCGGGTCCGCTGGTCACACGCGCGGGGGGGTCCGTGACCACGCGGGAGCGGGAGCGCGCCCCGGGGGGCGCGCGCTCGCTCCCTAGACCCTCACAAGCAAACAACGTAGCCCTACGTTAGTTTGCCTGTGAGGGGCTGACCGCCGACGTAGATAGTCGTGCGGCGGTCGGCAAGTGGTTAAACTATGTAATGCAAGGGCCTGCCTGACTGCATACAAATTGAAAGTGTTTAGGTTTGCCCCTATATTACATGGTTTTGGTAAATCTAAAGGAAAGTTGAACAAGAAAATTGTATAGTGTATGGCCAGCCTTAATGCAGTGCCATGTCACAAAAAATGCCCTGGTCATGAAGGGGGCGTGTAACACTGGAGCTGAAGTGATTACATTCCTCATGACCCCGTATTATTTGCACCCTGTACTCGGAGGACTGATTGGTGAGGACTTTCCTTGGAAATCATTTCCATTCAGTGGAGGAAATCCCCAGATGACGCAGTAGCGGGTAGGAAGCAGCAGGGGGCGCCGCGCTGCCATTCTCACGGTATCACTCCGCCTCCAATAGCTGCCAGGCCGGGGGCGGTTCTGCTGCGTTATAGAAGAAAAAAAAAACTAGACAGCCCGAGCAGGATCCTACCCGGAGAGAGGAATCCGGAGCAGACGTCAGCCTTGGCCCGGGGTTCCGGAGAGGCGGCTGTCACTGATCGTACACGGAGGGAAGGAGATCGGTGGAGTAGCCCGGCCGGGGAAGGGGGGGGCTCAGGAGCCATGATGTCTGTACAATTCGGTGATGTGTCGGGGTCATGACACTGCATCGCCGGTGAGCTTCTGGGATACCGAGGAGGACGTGCTGTGTGTGTATAGACTGAGCGATCACCCCATACATCGCCTGTGTGAGGACAGCCTATCATCGCCTGTGAGTATCCTGATCACCCCCCATGTGTCCTGTGCACCCCCCATAGACATGGAGGAAACCCCCACCCCCCATCTATCAGCCTGACCTCTTCCTGAACACATCTTCCCTGTCCTACATGTCACATGGAGTGTGCGAATACACATCTGCTGTCATATGGGGGCTGCTGACACATAGCTCATACATAACACATGCATCTATGTTTTCTGATTGCCATGGTGGTGGAAGGATTGGCTTTGGTTGTCCATACACTGTACAATCACATCTGCCATCGACTATAGTAGTAGGGACTGCAGGACTGAATACTGATTGGCTACTCATTGGATAACAAAATGGTTTGTTTAGGTTTGTCCTTAAGCCTTGTACACACGATGAGAAAAGCTGACGAAAAATTCCTCGTTCGATGCAATCGTACGATCATCAGATCGTTAGTACACAGCTTTCATCCAAAGTTTTCCAGGGAAGGGAAAATCGTGTGTGATATATATATATATATATATATATATATATATATATATATATATTAAAAAAAAAAAAATGTGTGTATATGTTTTTTGTTTTTTTTAATCTGTTTTTTGCTTTTTTTTTTTTTTTTCAACCTAACTGTAACTATGTATCAAACACAATTTTCTCATACGATACCAGATTGTTTCATTTTCGTCCAAAAATACTATACAAATACATTAGATCTATCTAACTATATATATATATATTGGGAGTGATCTAATCACAGAAATTCTCCTATGACAGAAAAAAATATATATAATTATTATAATAATAATTTTTTTTCTCTTTCATAAGAGAATTTTTGTACTTTAGTAACCTATTCACATTCAATATGGAGACTAGCATGGAAAAAAAAAATAATAATATATATATATATTTTTTTTTTTTTTCTCTGTCATAAGAAAACTTTTGTACTTTACTAACCTATTCACATTCAATATGGAGACTAGCATGAAAAAAAAAAAAAAGAACTATAGTTTGTCCATTAATCAATCTCATTGCTTATACTAGGCTTTAGTTTGGGATATCTAACAGCAGCCATACACAGAGTAATTTTATGTATGATCAGATTGTCCATAGATTTACTGTCCAATCAGAAGGATTGTTCATGTGCCATACATGCATTGACAAATGATTCCTTTTTCAGTTGATCTCTTCCGATAACGCGTAGCTGATCTATAGTGGAAAACCCCATTTGTTTGCTATTTCACATGCGGGGATGTGGATATTGATCAATAGAGAAGACTGAGTTGTATCTTACTATCATAAATTCTTGGTCGCATCTCCATTTCCACCATAACATCTTCTAATCTGATCAATGTACCATCATATTAATGCACAAAGTGCTGCCAGTGGATGCAAAGTGATGGATCATTTTTGGCTCTGGCCAATCCATTCAGTTGGATCAAATCTAAACTAAATCGGAGGGGAAGTTGTTTGCGGGTTCATTGATTTTGTTCGAATTGCAAATTGAGTGTTCAACCACCAATAATAATCGGGTTATTTACTTTCCTACAATCTGGATTTTTTTTTTTTTCACCCAGACCAATCAGAAGAATTTTGATGAAATTGATTGATGTGTCTTTTCACGTATTCCGATCATATTATCTGATTTTGGGTAGAGTCGTTTTATCAGATACATAAAAGAAATTGTACAATTTGGGTTGTATAGCATATGGCCAGCCTTTGACATAACCCCATTATACATGTATCTGATTGTTTTGGCCCAAGTTCAGCATGTCTTATTTAAGTGCTCATTTATACCTCAGTTTATACCCTTGCATTCAGCATGCGTCTGCAGTGCATTTTTTTATTTATTTTTTTCCCTTATTTATTGTTATATTATATAATATATATATATTTTTCCCCGCTTATTTATTGTCAAATTTTGACATATCTCTATCTTAGGCTACATTCACACCTGAGCGTAGCGTTTTCACGTGTTTTTTACCGCGATTTTTATGCAGGCGTTTTTAGATTGAATAGAGACCAATGGAAAACGCCTGTAATCTGCCCAAAAAGAAGCTCATGTACTTTTTTGAGCGTTGGGCGTTTTGCTCACAGCGTCAAAACGCTCAGATGTGAACAGGGGCCATTGAAATGAATAGGATTTGTCTTGTTGGGCGTTTTGGGAGCTGATCCTAGAGCAGAAAAACGCCCCAAAACGCCTACATGTGAACGGAGCCTTAATATAACTATTATTTATTTTTCATATATATAACACAATTTTCTGGGTTGCATTATTGTGTGCGAAAAGATGCAGAATGCTGTACATTTTTTATTTTTTATAATGCAGACTGGGCTTACGGAAAATGATTACATTTTGTTCCATTTACATTTGTACTGCGCTTAAAAATGCATGGGACTGCACCTGGTGAAAACAAGTCCTAGCACCATGAGCGAAGTTATGGTGCCATAGCTAGTCGCCCTGGTACAAATATTAATGCTCCTTTAGCCCGTGATCACCGATTTTGTTGCTCGTTACTAGAAGCGTAGGATTTCCATTACATTTTATGGGGCCCCATTTACATCTGAGCAATGTTTTGGTTCCGTAGGCCTAAATAAAAATGCTTATGTCTGAAAATGCGCACATAAAAAAAAAAAAATGCTCAAAAACACCAACATCCAGCGATGAAGTGTGATCCTATTGGTTTTATTTATTATTTCCAGTAAAATGCAGAAATCATTCAATCGGGATATGTAAAGCGACTAGAGTGTAAACATAAGGGATGGTTAATGTTTACCCTGTAAGGATGATGTATTCGGGGAGAGTCTGATTGGCTGTTTGTTTTTAAAAGGCAATCCTGCTGTCACCCAGATGTAGTATGGATGGCTCTGAGTGCAATCGTCATGGCCTTTGTGTTTATTTGGCTTTCTTACCTATTTTAAAGCAGCAAGTGCGTCCAGCCGTGGTGTGATTGGCGCTTCCATGCTGGCTGGTGTGTGACGGAGCAGAGTGATTTCTTCTAGCCCTATCATGGTGTTCTAGGGAAACACCAGTGACTCTTTGTAGAAGGCAGGGAAATCTCATCAGCACAGCAGGCATTCTTCTCAGCAACTGCTCCAAATGGTGAAGCTTGCTTTTCAGGGGGATGGGGAGAGAGGTGGAGGGATCTTGGGGAAGGGTGCAGATTAGCACGGATGATGATACTTAGCATGATTTTCACAGTGCTGAGCTTTCAATTGTGCTTGGTCATTTGCATTCGTCTTTTTGTTTTTCAAAGGAGCTTCCAATCGAATGTCTCTAGCACACTGGAACAAACACTAGAAGTCATCTGGGCATAAAACAATTGAATATACTGCTATGTTGTAGGATAGGAAGGAGAAAACCCACACAATCCCAGGGAGGACGTACTGTATAGGATGTATGCAGATGGTGGAATTCAAACCCACCACTCAGAGCTGCAAAGCAAGAATGCTAATCACTTCTCAGCACAATGCTTCCTGGAATACAAATCAAGAGATCTGCATGCTTATATCATTGCAATCCCCCCCATATCTAGTACAAATGACATCTTACTCTGTGTAATGAAGAAAACTCAACATAAAGGTGGATTTTTTTTTTCTTTTTCCCAGGCCACATATTTTGTCTAGTGCAGCTCTATATTTTGTGTGTGTTTAATAAATAGATGTGTTTATATATTTTTTATATATTTTTTCTATTCTTTTATATATGTATGTATATACATGCATGCATATATAGTGTGTATGTGTGTGTATATATATATATATATATATATATATATATATATATATATATATATATATATTTATATTGTATGTGTATATATAATATATATGTATGTGTGTGTGTATGTGTGTATATATATATATATATATATATATATATATATATATATATATTTATTGTGTGTGTGTGTATATGTATGTATATATATATATATATATATATATATATATATATATATATATATATATATATGTGTGTGTGTGTTTTTATTTTGTTAGAGATGCACCAATCGAAACATATCGGCTGAAAATGGTGTTCTCAGCATTTTGCCACTAAGGAAAAAGGTGCCAATAATGGCGCCAAAAACACACACGAATTTAAAGAATTTAAAGCGATATTTACAGTGAATTTGCGGCGATTTTTTTTTTGCCACGATTTTAAGGCTGGTTCACACTAGTGCAAAGCCAGACATCGCCTGTGATTCACGCCGCATTGCTTTGCAGATCACATGCTATGTCTGTGCGATTTGAATTGTGCCATACAGTATGGCTGAATTAGCGTTGCATTCGGACCAAACTCGTGCAGGATCCTTTTGTGTCTGCACACAGTCGGAACACCCATGCGTTCCAATATTGCAAATCGCGCTGTGTTTTGCAAACTGATTGTGGAGTTAATGGATTGTGGAGTTAATGATACCCCACAATCCGTTCGCATGAACAGGTTGCGATTTTAATACGGTGCAGATTTGCAGCTAATTTGCTATGAAATCGCACCACATCTAGTGTGAACCGGACCTCACTGTGATTTTTTTTTTTTTTTTTTTGCAGCCATTTTACCATGATTTTACTGTACTTATGGTTTGTTTTTCATAGGTCATGTGACATTCAAAAACGTAACACTGGTGCGTTAATGATGCGTTTTCAATGCAATTTAACAGGGAGCTGCGAACTGCAGCAAGCCGGATTTTTAACACCACAACGGAAGCGCATTGAAGACATGCATAGAATTTAAAGGGAAACGTTTTTCTTTAGCTTTTCTTGCGCTAACGGTGCCAATAATGGCTGACGATAAATTCATTTTTATTTAAATTCAAGATATTAATGAAAAAGTCAAATGTAATACAATTCTATATAAAAAATAAGTATTTTTTACAAACGGACGTTTGTCTCTGTGAACGGCACATGTTGAAAAAACTTTGGATGTTCAGTGGCTGCAGATCATTGTAGTCTGGGGTGGCGCTGTCAGAATATGATGTCCCAGTGAAGGGGATTCCTTCTTCTACCTTATTTGCCTGGATGGAGGAAGATGTTCGTTTTTTTTTTTTTTGGTCAGTCTAATTGCTGAAAGAAGGGAAAAACCCCACTAACCATATATGGCTAGCCATACTGTATATTTACATCAGTCCCTGCCCTTTTTATTATTATTAGACAGGCTTTATAGAGTGCCAACAGATTGAACAGCACTTAGAGCCGGTTCACACTACTCCGACTTGTCAGACGATTTGGTCGCCTGACAAGTGGTGCTCCATGTTGTGCAATGGAATCGTTCTAATCAGAGTGACTTGAGTCGCTCCGACTTAGAAAAGGGTTCCTGCACTACTTTTGGATGACTTGCATTGACTTCTATTATGAGAAGTCATTTGAAAGCCGCGATGAAGTTGTGCTGCACGGGCGACTTCAAAGTTGCCCAAAGTCGCGGCGACTTTGAGTCATGGTAGTTTGAATCGGCTCTTACTGTCAGTACAGTTACAATACAATTCAATATAGAAGGAATCGGAGAGCCCTGCTTGTTACAATCTTACAATTCTTGGAAGCTTACAATTTAAGAACACCCCCACCTTACTGCATACCATCTATGCATAAACACAATAAGACCAATTTTAGACAGGAGCCATTTAACATACCAGCATGCTTTTGGAGTGTGGGAGAAAGCCAAAGTGCCCTGGGGAAACCCATACAAGCACAGGGAGAACATGCATACTCCATGCAGATAGTGTCCTGGCTAGGATATAAACGGAGGACACCAGTGCTACAAGGCAGAATACAAGTACATGGAGAACATGCATACTCCATGCAGATAGTGTCCTGGCTAGGATATAACGGAGGACACCAGTGCTACAAGGCAGAATACAAGTACATGGAGAACATGCATACTCCATGCAGATAGTGTCCTGGCTAGGATATAAACGGAGGACACCAGTGCTACAAGGCAGAATACAAGTACATGGAGAACATGCATACTCCATGCAGATAGTGTCCTGGCTAGGATATAAACGGAGGACACCAGTGCTACAAGGCAGAATACAAGTACATGGAGAACATGCATACTCCATGCAGATAGTGTCCTGGCTAGGATATAAACCGAGGACACCAGTGCTACAAGGCAGAAGTGCTTGTCACGGAGTAGAATAATTCATGTAGAGATTATTTTAGCACAATCTCGGACTGCCCTATGAGTGCTGTTGTCATGTTGGCACTGTATGCACAGTCTGTAAGACCATCTGTGGCTTCCATAAAATTCGGCATTTAAATGGTACCATTAGGATGGCAAATTTTTCTTGTTTCTTAGAAACTGATTGAGTGGAAGAGTGGAAGGGACAGTTGAACAGCTGTAATCTGTTAAAACCAGCTGTAGGTTTAGGGAAATAGCAACGAGAAAAACAGGCTATCATTTCTGAACTGCTTCTGAAATTGCTAGTTATCTGGCTGCATAAATCAAGTGAATTCAGCATTTCTATTCTGCAGATTTGTTCCGGATCAAACATTTTATGAGATATTGGAGAAGCTGAATCAGAATGACAGCCATGCAGCTAGCATTATGCCCTAAATCAGGGTGGGTATCCAGCCTGCAGGCTGCATGCGGCCCCAGAGAGTTTAGCATTGTGGCCCAGGCCCATCTGGAGAGACACTGAGGATGCCCAACAAGCATTGCAGCCCCGGTGGCCAACACAGACAATCCCGGCATATGCACGTATATAAGAATGCTGTGCAAACAGCAGCTGCAGCTACCTACACTGACAAGCCAGGCAAATGCAGGTTTGGAGGGATGTCAGGGCTGCCATGTTTGCAGTACCACTGGCAGCAGGGAATGCACGGGCGCCAGGTAAGTAAATCCTGCATGGCTGGATCTAAGGGAGTAGTAGGGTGACCTGTGCCCCGCTCAAATTTCAATTGCGCCCCACCACCTCCCCACACAGCACATCCATAGGCTACATTCACACCGGCAATTAGCGCTGGTGTCACCACAGGTAAATGCTGGCTGTGCAGGGACCTGCGAATAGGTACGGCTGCCGGTGACCTGTCATTTTAGTGGCCCAGCGCCCGCACCTACCCAAGAGCTGCAGGAGGAACTGCTCATCATTTCTCTATATTAGTGTATTTTATGTGTTACCCAAGACAATTGATTTTTTTCCCAATGTGGTCCAGGAAGGTCAAAAGATTAGACATCCCTGCCCTAGATGATCCTTTCTCACCCTGGGTTCCTCCACATGTTGTGAGGGTTTCCTTGAGCATTGAGAAATCTTTGCCTCTCCGATAAGTCCCCACTGACCCTAATGAAACTTTTAGCTATCTGTATTCTTTCCTCTGACCTCAAATATAGGAGCATTCTTCACACTGACCATCATGCTAGGATTCCTTGAGCTGTAGCTATAGTAGGTTTCCTTGAGAACATTTCTCAATGGTTCCTGCATGGTAAAAAGGATCGGAAAGGTGGTCTTAGACCATTTCAGAGCTAAATTCCCAAGAAAGTAAAAATCCCGCCATGCAGTGGGACTGCCCTCACACTTTAAGGGTTAAATTCTTGTTTAGTTCTAGGGGTTCTCCCGTAGGCTCCCTCCATGTTGCTAAGCCAGTCCCTGCAGCCTCTTCCCCGCCCCCCCCCCCCCATGCTCTGGGAGCTGCAGGTTCTCTGATGTCATTAAGTACAATGCAGAACCTAAAGCCATGCATTGGGTGGGAGGACACTGAGGAACAGTCCACTGCCAGAGCGTAGGGGAGGAGAGAAGAGCTTTGACTGCTGGTGGGGAATTGGGCAAGTAAAACTGCCTTTTCTGATCCCCCCCCTAGACCAGTGGTCCTCAACTCCGGTCCTCAGGGCCCACTAACAGGCCCGATTTTAAGTATTACCTTGGGGAGATGCAGACTAGAATACTGCAATCACTGAGCAGCAAATGATATCACCTGGCATGTATTTCAGTTATCTTGCAAATCTGGGCTGTTAGTGGGCCCTGTAGGCCAGGGTTGAGGACCACTGCCCTAGACCACGGGTGTCAAACTCTATTTCATCACAAGTCAAATCAGCATTATGGTTGTCCTCAAAGGGCCAGTTGTATCTGTAAGACAAGATGTCAAAAGCATCTCACCCCCCCCCCCCTACATCAGATGTCAAAAGCCCCCCATTATCAGTGTCCAAGTGTTCTCCACCCTCCCTTACATCACAGTGCACCCTCCTTACCTTGTGCTGCTGCTGGGAAGAAGCTGGAGGAGGAGTTGGGAAGCAGAAAGTGCAGGGGCTGGAAGAGGGCTCAGGCAAGGTGGAGACGAGGGTGTAATGCGGCTGCACAGAGGCCCAGGATCTGTAAGAGGAGTTCTGCCCTCCTCCTCTGCTGCCAACTGCTGAGACAAGGCAGGGGCAGAGACGAGAGGGTGTCACAGCTGCAGGAGAGGTGCAAAGGCCACATGAAATGGCCTGGATTTGGCACACGGGCCTGGTGTTTGACACATGTGCCCTAGACCTAAATAAGCCTACAGCCCACACCAGTGGCTGCGTGTTCAGTGTGGCTCACTGATATGAACGCCTTTAATTGAAGATTCAGGTAAATAAATTAAAGCATGAAGTTGTTAACCTTCTGAATGACATTTGCTAAGATTGCACTTCTTTTTAGTAAACTGCAGATTAACCTCTTGCCACCCACATAACCCATGGACAGCTGAGGTTTCCTTGCTGAGTACCCCCTCTGTGTACTTCCTGCTCAGTGCTCGTTCTCTGATCATGATTGGAAGCCAGCAGGATGGGCTTCTGATCATATGACTGTGGTGACTGCCAATAACCGTGGTCATGTGATTGGGAAGTCAGTCCCGCCCCCAGGTTTAAAGCCTAACTTAAAGCTACATGCATGAAGGGGGCTTTAGAACAGTTGGATGGATCCTTTTCTCATGCATTCACCAGCATTGTCAAATGACAAGAGCAGGGTCTCACCTGAGAACTACTAACCTTCCACCTGGTTGTAGCTAGTGGGAACAAAAGCAGCATTGAGGCTCGATTCACACCTATGCATGTTGCTTTTGAGCATTTCTGTAGTGCTTTTTGCTGTGCTTTCCATGTATTTTTTGCCGTGATTTGTGTTTTGCATTTTTATGTTTTTTTTGTTTTTTTTTGGAAAATTTGTTGTTGGGTAGATTTAGGCTCCGTTCACACCAGCGCGACTTGTCAGCCTGACAAGTCGCGCTCCCTCGCGGTCCATTGACCGCTACAGGACCCGTTCTAATAGGAGGGACACAAGTCGCTCCGACTTAGAAAAAGGGTCCTGTATACTTCGGAGCGACTTGCATAGACTTCCATTATGTGAAGTCCCTGCAAGTCACTCCGAAGTCGTGGTGCATGGGAATGCACAAGTCGCCCCTGAAGTACTATAGAGTCGTGCTGCCCCAGTATGAACTGAGTCTTAAAAATGCAAAATCACAGTAAAAAAAACGCAATACTTGCATTTTGGATGCAGGTCTGTTGAAGTCTATTACATGCAAAATGCTGCATTTTGCAGGAAAAAAAGTCCCCGGACCCTTTCCCAAAATGCATTGATGTGAACGTGTTCCATAGGAACCCATGTTAAAAAAAAAAAAAAAAAAATGCATTTCTGCAAAAAGCATGAGAAAATGCATTGGTGTGAATCAAGCCTAACACCTAGGATACAAAATGCGTGAAACCGCAAAGTCCACGGTATGTGTTAACATCAGAAAATGAATGGCTCACGTGTTAATGCAGGGAAAGCTTTTTCACACGTTAATACCGCCTGACGACTTTTTTTGTTGATGAATCGAGTTCTGTTTTTACACTGTAGCAGCTAATACTGCTTAAAACCACACCAAATACAGTGGGTACGGAAAGTATTCAGACCCCCTTAAATTTTTCACTCTTTGTTATATTGCAGCCATTTGCTAAAATCATTTAAGTTCATTCTTCTTCCTCATGAATGTACACATAGCACCCCATACTGACAGAAAAACACAGAATTGTTGACATTGTTGCAGATTTATTAAAAAAGAAAAACTGAAATATCACATGGTCCTAAGTATTCAGACCCTTTGCTCAGTATTTAGTAGAAGCCCCCTTTTGATCTAATACAGCCAGGAGTCTTTTTGGGAAAGATGCAACAAGTTTTTCACACCTGGATTTGGGGATCCTCTGCCATTCCTCCTTGCAGATCCTCTCCAGTTCTGTCAGGTTGGATGGTAAACGTTGGTGGACAGCCATTTTTAGGTCTCTCCAGAGATGCTCAATTGGGTTTAAGTCAGGGCTCTGGCTGGGCCATTCAAGAACAGTCACGGAGTTGTTGTGAAGCCACTCCTTCGTTATTTTAGCTGTGTGCTTAGGGTCATTGTCTTGTTGGAAGGTAAACCTTCGGCCCAGTCTGAGGTCCAGAGCACTCTGGAGAAGGTTTTTGTCCAGGATATCCCTGTACTTGGCCGCATTCATCTTTCCCTCGATTGCAACCAGTCCTCCTGTCCCTGCAGCTGAAAAACACCCCCACAGCATGATGCTGCCACCACCATGCTTCACTGTTGGGACTGTATTGGACAGGTGATGAGCAGTGCCTGGTTTTCTCCACACATACCGCTTAGAATTAAGGCCAAAAAGTTCTATTTTGGTCTCATCAGGCCAGAGAATCTTATTTCTAACCATCTTGGAGTCCTTCAGGTGTTTTTTAGCAAACTCCATGCGGGCTTTCATGTGTCTTACACTGAGGAGAGGCTTCCGTCGGGCCACTCTGCCATAAAGCCCCGACTGGTGGAGGGCTGCAGTGATGGTTGACTTTCTACAACTTTCTCCCATCTCCTGACTGCATCTCTGGAGCTCAGCCACAGTGATCGTTGGGTTCTTCTTTACCTCTCTCACCAAGGCTCTTCTCCCCCGATAGCTCAGTTTGGCCGGACGGCCAGCTCTAGGAAGGGTTCTGGTCGTCCCAAACATCTTCCATTTGAGGATTATGGAGGCCACTGTGCTCTTAGGAACCTTAAGTGCAGCAGAAATCTTTTTGTAACCTTGGCCAGATCTGTGCCTTGCCACAGTTCTGTCTCTGAGCTCTTCAGGCAGTTCCTTTGACCTCATGATTCTCATTTGCTCTGACATGCATTGTGATCTGGAAGGTCTTATATAGACAGGTATGTGGCTTTCCTAATCAAGTCCAATCAGTATAATCAAACACAGCTGGACTCAAATGAAGGTGTAGAACCATCTCAAGGATGATCAGAAGAAATGGAAAGCACCAGAGTTAAATATATGAGTGTCACAGCAAAGGGTCCGAATACTTAGGACCATGTGATATTTCAGTTTTTCTTTTTTAATAAATCTGCAACAATGTCAACAATTCTGTGTTTTTCTGTCAGTATGGGGTGCTATGTGTACATTCATGAGGAAGAAGAATGAACTTAAATGATTTTAGCAAATGGCTGCAATATAACAAAGAGTGAAAAATTTAAGGGGGTCTGAATACTTTCCGTACCCACTGTATGTGCTGCGTGGATCCCTGGAGTCCAGCATGAGATTTGTTAGTCACGTGACATCGGCTTTGTGATCCCAATCGTACGCAGCCAAATCTGACACTGATCTGTAGTATCAATCTCTATTGGCTTGTACAGGAATTGGAAGAGAACCTACCTGTCCTCATGGGGAGCGAGTCTGATTACAGATTTGTCACCTTCTTTCAATTAAGGAGGGACAGTCCTAGCATGGTGTGCGTATATGGCCACTGTTTTCATTGCACACCAATGAAAAAAGAGACGTCATAATAAATTAACAGCACTTATGTGCCGTCCTGTTTACAGGCAGTCCCCGACTTACGAACATCCGAGTTGCGAACGACTCCTACTTACGAACGGGGGCCGCGTGACGAACGACTCCTACTTACGAACGGGGGCGTGACACCACACTTATGTTTGCATAAACATTGCTGGACCAAATGGCAGCCTGTTTCTGGAGATTTGGCATGGTCATGTGTGAACGGTCTTTTGGACTTGTCCGATTTAGGCCACACATGAGCACAGATATAAGCTTTGCAAATGTGTAAGCAAGAAGGTTGATGAAACTCTAGTGTGAAGGTAGGCAGCCATTGGCACTCCCTACTGCTGTGGAACTTGGAAGTCTCATGAGGCCGGCCACGCATGGGTTTAGTTCCGAAAAAAACTTCTTTAAGAATTTTCATTTGAATTTTGCACCATTAGTGGGCTGCAGCAATGGCCGATTTCCGTGCTAACATCGAATTTGAGTGATCGGGCATGTTGGAAATGTTTTGAAAAACCATTTCTAATCAATGATAGGAGAATTGTGCGAGAAATATTTGACAACGAAATGCGCACAAGCGCAAGAAAAGAAAATTCCCGGAAAGAGAAGAAGAATCCCGGCCATGGAATTTCTTTTCTGTAGCAATGGGGTGAAATTGAAGGCTTGGTTGGTCGAATTTCTAAATCAACTGTGGCACCCATCAGATCACAAAACGCACAAAATTTCCGGTTTTTTGAAAGAAAATTAGTTTGGAGATTAAACCAAGTACAGTCTGCATTCACACCTGAGCATAGCGACGTTCAGGCGTTTTTTTTATTTGAGCGTTTTTAGATGTGTACTACAAGCGTTTTACAGCTTCAGGCATTTTAGTTTAGCCAGTAGAAAGCATTATGGGGGAGTAGAGGTGGAGAGATGCTGTTTGAGCAAAAAATGCGTGGAAAAATGCTTGCTAACCGCTCATGTCTCACATTTTCAGGCATTCCCATTGAAGTCTATGGGGCCTAATCTGACAAAAAGAAGATCATGTACTATTTGAGCAACAGGCGTTTTTCTCCAGGCAACGGAACGCTCGGATGTGAACAGGGGCCATTGAAATGAATGGGATTTGGAGCTCCAAGCAGAAAATTGCTCAGGTGTGAATGGGGCTCAAAGCTGGCCATAAACTAGTACATTTTTTTAAGGAATATTCGTTTGAAAATTCTCAGTACATTTGATAACTTGAAAAATTTAATTTCAAAAGTACTTTGACATTTGGTTTGCTTTTGTAACATTTTATTTTGGAATGAATGGACTTTCGCACATGAAAACCACGTTCACTGTCAGTAATCTGTTTGAGAAAAAAATTCCCTACTTTTCATTTCAATTTTCTCATCACTGTAGTCAGAATCAAACATCAGTTTGATCCTGCTAACAATTGGGTCACATTCGCACCAGGAACTGCATTGGAATCGCACAGAAACCAAACTGAAGTTCTGTGCAGTGCAACTTCAGCCCATTAATTGTGAATAGGCTAATATCGCACCACACCACCCCAAAAGAATGCACTACGTTCTTGAAACGCACTGCAACCGTATCCCACCCGTACCGTGCAATCTGTTGTGGGAGAACCCACTGTGTTTACGGTGGTGTTAACTTTGCACTGACACTCGCTGCAGATCGCAAAAAAACGCGCGATTGGAATGCGGTGCGGGAAACTGCACGTAAACAAGGGGTTCTCCATACTGCATTTTAGTGTGAACGGGTCTTCATCAATCAAATGAACATTCTCAGAAGTTGTAGTTGTGTATGGCCAGCCTGAGGCTTCTTTAAAACAGGTGGCAGCCTCAAAAAAGCGACCTATGATGGATTGATTTTCCGCAGTTTAGAGCCAATTTACAGGAATTCAGGAGGCTATTCCGAGTTCTTCCGGCCTTCTAAAAGCGTTTTTTTTTTTTTTTCCCACCCTATGAGAGATTTTGCATTTAAATGCAATGCTACAACCACCATAGCCCTGATTGGCATGTAGTTTTGGCATGCTCCCATTAACATGTGTTTTTTTTTTGTTTTTTAGTACTTCTAGAGGAAACTTTAATAAATATAATGCACATACAGAATAGTATGGGAGGAGAACTTATATAATAAGGATTATTATGACTAAAAGGCACAGTATAATCACAGGTCAGGCAAGTCATTTAAGCAGTTCACATGTAATGAGTATAGAGTGCACCCAGACGTTATGGAATGATATCAGTCATTGTTTGAGCAGGAAGATAAAAAAGGTTATTGCTCCCATACCAGGAAAAGAGATAAATAGAAAATTGAAAAAAAATATTCAACTATTTTCAGTTTGAACCTTTGACAACAAGTGCTTCCTATATGTGGTCCACAACTAACAAAAAAGGGTCAAGAAGACCTTCAATGTAAAAAAACAGAAAAAAGTGGTGGAGTTGGGGTTCTTTAAGGCAGTTAAGAGAATCCCCAGCTGAATGGGGCAGAGGTCAGTTTTGTGACATCCAATTTTTACCCACATTTTGACAGCAGATGTTGGCTGACCTGTGATGGCTCTATGGGTGGCCGGAAGTGAACAGTTTTGTGTCTATTTACATCAGGCTACCTCTGGTGCATCATGCTTAGGTCTAGAAAAAAAGAAAACCACGCAGTCCTTTCCTGTCGTGTGTTTTTTTTTTTTTTTTTTTTTCACACCTGGATACATTTGAAAGTAGGCAGGTGTGATAAAACACAATCTACCTGCCCATAGACCTGTATTGATTTTCCAGGCAGTTCCACCTGAAAAACTATCAGGCCAGCCTGATTGGAAAGGCAGCATTAAAGTGACCTAATGCCCCGTACACACGTTCCGATAATCGTACAATAAAACTCGCTTTCGACCTGATCGCACGATAATCTGATCGTTGGTACACAGCTTTCGACAGCCGATCACGACAGTTGGTCCAACACAATCCAAAGGGACAAACAGGAAAACTTCTGTCTTACGATAGCCCCGCGAACGACAATCGTTTCATCAGTACACTATGCGTCCGCTAAAAATCGATCGACAAAGACCGCGCATGATCAGAAACACTAAAATGGCACGGAAAAAGTCTGGCTGCCATTGTTTTTGTTTTGCACCATCTGATACGCAGCTAAGCAACCAGGAAGCTTTTCCCGAATCGTACGACAAAAATCATATGGTTTGTACGCATTGTTGAATTAGATGTTAGTATCATGCAACAAAATGCGAACGATAAGTCGTCCGATTATCTGAACGTGTGTACGGGGCTTAAGGAAGAATAATATATAGCAGGGGTCTCCAAAGTATGGACCTCCAGTTGTTCAGGAACTACAATTCCCATCATGCCTAATCATGTCTGTGAATGTCAGTGTTTTACAATGCCTCATGGGACATGTAGTTCCGCAACAGCTGGAGGGCCGTAGTTTGGAGATCCCTGATATATAGTAATCTAAGACCCCGTTCACACTGGGGCGATCCGACTTGCCGGGGTGACCTCACAGGTCGCGGCGCTCAGCTCGCACCGCGACCTCGGAGCGGCCGGCATTGACTTCATAACATTGAAGTCAATGCAGGTCGCCCCAAAGAAGCTCCGGGCCCTTTTTCTAAGTCGGAGCGACTTGTGTCGCTCCTATTAGAACGGGTCCACAGCTTCTCTATGGCAGGCGACCTGTCAGGCGACCAGGTCGCCTGACAGGTCGCCCCAGTGTGAACGGAGTCTAAAGATCCCCTTCCCACCAGGTGTGAGAGTTACAGGTAGCGGGCAAATAGGACCATCTATACCAGATTGTCATATTCGGCGGGGCAACCTAAATGTCCATATATAAATCTCCTTGGTAGGGTATCATTGCAGCCTCATTGACTTTAGGGCCCAATCACACCTGAGCGTATCGTTTTCAGACGTTCCTTTGGGCATTTTTCAGGCGTTTTTTCGGGTGTTTTTTGCAGGTGTTTGGAGACAGGCATTGACATCGAACAAAAACGCTTGTAATCTGCCAAAAAATAAGTTCATGTACTTTTTTGAGCTTCAGGCGTTTTGCTTCAGGTGACAGTACACTCATATGTGAACAGGGGCCATTAAAGTGAATGGGATTTTGCTTGTTGGGCATTTTTAGACTTCGAAGAAGAGCGTTTTACGCGCTGAGAAACGCTCATGTGTGAACAGGGCCTAATGGATGCATGAGGCAGCCAAAACGCTTGCTGAACACAACATGCTGAGCCGAAACTGGGCCGCCGCAAAGTGACCTGAAAGCTGTAGTCCTGAACTGCTCCATTTGATTGTTTAACCCAGAGACATTGGTGGCACTACTGCTACACAAGCGCCTGCGTTTTTTTTTTATCCTCCACCTATGTGAACGAGGCCTGGCAGCCACCGGTGTGGTTCCTAGAGGAAGAGGCATGATGGGATTTGTACTGTTGTTTCACCACAGCTGGAGGCCTCAGTCAACTATGCCCTCTCTAATGTTTTGCTCACTTTAAAATAAGCGGTCTAATGAAATATGTTATACACATATACTGCATGTTAAGCAGAGTTTAGAATACAAATATTGTTGGTCTGTGGTAATTTAGGTACTTCATCAAATGTCTGCCACGGTGGATTTAAATACAATGCTCACAGCTAGTAATGTGCCTGTGCCTGGCTTTGTTTTTGAATGTTTGTGTGTATTTGCCCTCAGGTAAGAGATGTAATCAGCTCTGGAAGAAAGAGGCAAGAAGTGTGAGATTCATATGCGGTGCATTCCCCTTCCACCCAGTGAAGTAACGTCAGCGAGGACAGGCCTGGAATTCACTTTGATAGGGAAAGCAGCCAATGACTTAGCAGGGTGTTCACAATGTGGATGGGTGAGGTTTGAAGCCTGGTTGTTGATGTTGAGAGCATTGTGGAAATAGTGATAGGTCAGCTCAGTGTTACAAGGTATTTGTGTCAGGAACTGGCAGGCTTTCTGACATACGCTATTATTTATAGTCACCCGTCTGATACTATAGGTACTTTTCTTGTCAATCGCAGTGGACCTTGGGTACGCACAGTATATTTTCAGGTCACTAGTACAGATTTGCATTGTGTCTGTGTGTTACCGTGTTCTCTTTTGTCATGGAGAAGGCTGTTTTGTTACATAATAGCTTGACCCAATTTTTGGCAATTTTTTTATAAAATGATGGTGCTCACTCATGAGTGGAGTAGGATAGCAGATTTAAGAGCCATGTAAGAGCCATTCAACCAATAATAAAAACTATCTTTCCCAGCCTTTTTCCACCCTTCTTACCCTAGAAAACTGTTGAGGTTTTGAGTATTTCCTGCAAAATGAGTTCTTTGGGAGGTTAGGGGGAAACATTCCCTTTACATTGTAAAAATAAGCCCCCCCCCCCCCCCCCCCCCCCCCAGCACCACATGCCACCTTGGCAGACTGCTAAAAAGATCATTGATGTCCCTGGAACTATGCAGGCACCATCTAATGAGAGGTCAATCAGCCACAGCCCAAGTGAACCATGGTTGAGAATAATTGATCTATCTTATTAAAGTGTTAATAAACCCAGGACCCTGCAGTCACTATCTCTGGTCTCCCACAGTGCACAGAACATAGAAATGCAATTATTTTAGTAAATATAAACTGCTAAATACCTTTTCTCATCAGCAGTATATCAGTCTTGTGACTTCTATCAGTGCCTGGTTAAAGTGAAGTCTTGTGTTTTTTTTTTTTCTATTAAAATAACAAACATGTTATACTTACCTCCCCCGTGCAGTTGGTTTTGCACAGGGCAGCCCAAACCCTCCTCTTCTTGGGTCCCTTTTAGCTGCATCTGGCCCCTCCCTCCTGTTGAGTGCCCCTACAGCAAGCAGCTTGCTATGGGGGCACCCGAGCTGCAGCTCCATGTATCCATTTGGATACGGAGCTGCTGTTTGTCCCCGCCCCCTTTCTCCTGAATAGCTAACTGACTTTGACAGCAGCAGGAGCCAATGGCGCTGCTGCTGTGTCTCAGGCAATCAGGAGAGAGAGTCCTTGATGGCTGAGGCACCCGTGGACATCGCTGGGTCGAGAGGGGGCTCAGGTATGTATTAGAAGGCGAAGGGGGACTGCTGCACACGGAAGGCTTTTTATCTTAATGCATAGAACTCAGTAAGTTAAAAAAACCTTTTGACTTTACAACCCCTTTAAAGCTGGTAGGAGGAGTTTTCATTCCACTCGGATTGTCCTATGAGGCTGCAGGACCCCCGACCATCTGTCTGGAGAGTGCTGATTGGCTCTGTGCTGATCACCTTTCAAATATTTCTCTTAAGGATAATGCACTAGGCCTGTGTGCCCTCTCTCGTTTCCTATATTCAGACTTTCCCAGTCTTGTGGGGGCAGCAAGTCGGCATTCATCCGAATCAGCTAGGACGGACAGAAACTTTTCAGATTAGCCCCTCTGGGACCCACTTTTCAAACGTAGGAGATTGGTTTGGTGGTGTTCCAAATTTTTTTTTCAAATTCGCTCCGTGTATGGCCAAATTTGAGATCTTTTTCCATGATCTTCATCTCCTCTTGTTGTTGTGTGGTCATGTCATGTTTATACCAGAAAATATTGTATGGCAAGAAAGCCTAATGATGGCACACGTATTTGCTGTAATTTTCGATAATGTAAGGCATTTGAATTGGGAAGCCCGGATCCCCCTAGCTCAGTACATCCTCATCCCAGACCTAAAGTGATGAGCTTGCTGCTGCCTGAAATGCTTCCATGCTGTCCAATGTAAAAGAGAAATTGCAGCTCCAGCTCCGGGGTATTGTTTGCCTCACTTAGGAATGACCCTCTGTCATGCCGGCTTGTATGATTTATTGTACATGCAGCTAACGAGCATTCCCTTTTTACCTTCCTTTCTGACTAATGGCAGTAATAAAGCATTTGGGTGAAGGCAAGATCAACAGAGCAGTATTGTTTACTTGGGATGGCTGCAATTGTAGCTTCATTAATATCATTCGGAAAGATTGGAGCGACAGGAAATCCGCTGTATAAAATAGTATTACTGTTCATAAATATATGCTGTGAAAAGATTACTTGTTTGGGTCCTTTCACACGGCCGCTCCGTGTGTCCGCAAATCATCCAATCCGTTTGCGGATGATTTGCGGACATAATGTAAGTGAATGGCACTGCGGGTGTCAGCGGAATACCATCCGCTGACATCCGATTTTCCTCCTGTCAGTTCTGTTCCGTTTTTACAAATGGAACAGAACCCATTTTTTCTTCCGTGTAAAACACGGAAAGGAAGGAAAATCGGATGTCAGCGGTGTTATCCGCTGACATCCGCAGTGCCATAGACATACATTATGTCCGCATATCATCCGCAAACGGACGGGATGATATGCGGGCACACGGAGCGGATGACAGAAATGTCATCCGCTCCGTGGAAGAAAAAAAAAAAAAGTCCCGCAGCGGACCTTTCACACGGAGCGGCCGTGTGAAAGGAGCCTTAAGGTTATATTTATAGTACGTCTAAATCTGTGTTTGGTTAGCTTTTTACTCTTGTCAGTTCACACTAGACTCAACTTAATCGCAGGCCGCATCAGCATTATGGTTGCCCTCAAAGGGCTGGTTGTACCTGGAAGACTAGATGTCCAGAGCACCCTACTACCCCTTACATCACATGTCAAGAGCCCCCCCGCAATCAGAGGTCAAAAGTCTCCCATCTTCCCTCACATCACAGTACACCCCCTTTACATTGTATTGAGCCTGGAAGCAGAAAGTTCAGGGTCTCCTATGACTGTCCTATGAGGTTGCAGGACCCCTGACCCTCTGTCTGGACAGTGCTGATTGGCCCTGTGCTCATCACATACACTCTCCCAAGAAAAACAAAAAATTCTCTTTAGCAATACACACCAAACTGAGCATGTACAGTTACTCCAAAAGTTCTGTCTTATCAGGAGATAGATTGGGAACAGTGGAAAAAGGGCAGGATCAGAGAAGACAGGATCTAACAGCCTTTTTACACAATGCACAGTATTAACCTCCTAGGTTCCACATTGAATATAACCAGCATGCTTTACTGCATGTACAGACTGATTTTACTGCTGTGGGTTTAGTAACACTTAAAATCCCCATTCTGATGCTTGGTTTGAACTACAGCAAGTCATCTTCGCCACATCTAGATGCCTAAATGCATTAAGTTACTGCCATGTGATTGGCTGATTAGCAATTTGTGTTACCAAGCAACTGAACCGGTGTACCTAATAAAGTGGCCGGCGAGTGTATATTTACTAGTACTGGAGCACTCAAAATATGGTGCAGCTGTGCATTTTGCCCAATCAGTGTTGTGTTTTTTTTTTTCTTGGGAGTGTGTATGTGATCAGCACAGGGCCAATCAGCACTGTCCAGACAGAGGATCAGGGGTCCTGCAACCTCATAGGACAGTCAGAGTAGACTGAAAACTCCTCTTACAACTTTTAACCAGACGCTGATAGAAGTCCCAAAACTGCTCTATACTTTTGATGAGAAAAGGCATTTGGCAGTTTACATTTACTAAACTAATTGCATTTTCATGTTCTCTGTACTGTGGAGACCAGATCTAGTGAATGCTGGCTCCTGGGTTTAGTGACACTTTAAGTGACTTTGAACGTGGCATGGTTGTTGGTGCCAGACGGGCTGGTCTGAGTATTTCCAAACCTGCTGATCTACCAGGATTTTCACGCATGGCCATCTCTAGGGTTTACAGAGCATGGTCCTAAAAAGAGAAAATATCCAGTGAGCGGCAGTTGTGGGGATGAAAATGACTTGCTGATGTCCGAGGAGAATACACGGACTGGTTTCAGATGATAGAAAGCAACAGTAACTCAAAAAAAAATACTTCTCACAGCAACCAAGGTATACAGAATACCATCTCTGAATGCACAACACATTGAACCTTAAAGCTGATGGGTTACTGCACCAGAAGACGACTCCCAGTGCCACTCTTGTCAGCTAAGAATCGGAAACTGAGGCTGCAATTCGCACAGGCTCACCAAAATTAGACCATAGAAGAGTGGAAATGTTGCCTGGCCTGATGAGTCTCGATTTTTCAGCTACGACATTCAGATGGTAGGGTCAGAATTTTGCGCAAACAACATGAAAGCATGGATTCATTCAGCCTTGTATCAACAATTGTAATGGTGTGGGGGACGTTTTCTTGGCACCCTTTGGGCCCCTTAGTACCAATTGAGCATTGTCTAAATACCACAGCCTACCTGAGTATTTTTGCTGAGTGATGACCATGTCCGTCCCTTTATGACTACAGTGTACCCATCTTCTGATGGCTCCTTCCAGCAGGATAATGCACCATGTCACAAAGCTCAAATCATCTCACTACTGGTTTCTTGAACATGACAATGAGGTCACTGTACTCCAATGGACTCCACAGTCACAGATCTCCATCCAATAGAGCACCTTTGGGATGTGGTGGAATGGAGATTTGCGTCATGGATGTGCAGCCGACAAATCTGCAGCAACTGTGTGATCCTATCATGTCACTATGGACCAAAATCTCTAAGGGAATGTTTCCAACACCTTTTGTTGAATCTATGCCATGAAGGATTAAGGCAAAACTGAGTTCCTATCCGGTACTAGGAAGATGGATCTAATAAAGTGGCTGATGAGTGTATATAGTGCTGGAATATCTTTGCATAATTAGTGGAGGATGTAGCTTTCCAATCTGATGTCTCTGTGATTGACTGTAATCTACTGTCCTCGTTGTTGATCAATCATATCAGAATTAATTTATACGTCAGTGTGTGATTGTGAGTGGGGGTCCTCTAGTTGCACCGTAGACCTTATCCCAGATCATGCATTCATGCTTGGCTTTTGCCTATGTACATTTGCATTTTGCCTTATAGAACATGAATTGGGAGCTCTGGTCTTAAATGATAATTAATATGACATTTTATTTATGACCATTCAAGTTTTTTTATTCATGGTTTGGCTCGACTGGTTGGATCAGGCTGGGATGGTCTGTTATGTCTGTAGGCAATGGAAAGTTCCTGAGAAAGTTACTTTCTGATTTAATTTCAATGTAGAACTAGAAGTGTTTTTTCCATTTGAGATGCTCATAAATAAGGCCTAGTTAGAGGTTTGTTTTACAATAGTTGTGAGCATTCGCTTGAAAATGAATTCAGAATGCATACATTTGTAAGCTCTTTTTTTTTTTTTTTTTTTTTTCTTTAAACTTTGACACCTCTTGTTTATGTTCCAATAAACATCTCTGGCTTTTACAAATAGTAAATTCCTTTGCAGTGAGAGGGTGAGATGAGTTTAGATGGTTGCTTTGTTAAGGAATGATTGTGCGTTTAGTCAACAGACTTTCCAGTAGCTGCAAGCTTTCTATGGTTTTATGCATTTGATTTTTTTTTTTCCATCACTTGGCAGGCCTGGGTGTGTATGAGTCGTCTTCTTCTCCTGCTTCTCCTTCTCCTGCTTCTGCTTCTCCTCCTCCTCCTCCTCCTCCTCCTCCTGCTTCTCCTCCTCCTCCTCCTCCTGCTTCTCCTCCTGCTTCTCTTCCTGCTTCTCCTGCTGCTGCTTCTTCTCCTCCTGCTGCTGCTTCTCCTCCTTCTTCTCCTCCTGCTCCTCCTGCTGCTTCTTCTCCTCCTCCTCCTCCTCCTCCTCCTCCTCCTGCTGCTGCTTCTTCTTCTTCTCCTGCTTCTTCTTCTCCTCATCCTCCTGCTGCTGCTTCTTCTTCTTCTCCTGCTTCTTCTTCTCCTCATCCTGCTGCTGCTGCTTCTTCTTCTTCTCCTGCTTCTTCTTCTCCTCCTCCTCCTCCTGCTGCTTCTTCTTCTCCTGCTTCTTCTTCTCCTCCTCCTCCTCCTCCTGCTGCTTTTTCTTCTCCTTCTAAGAATTTTGTTTGGATAGTGCAAGATTCACAAGGTTTTATCCCGGAAGCAGTCACATCTTTAGCTCACAAATGATTAGCTCTTGACAAATCTCATAACTAGGGGTACAATTCTAAGCTCTGTGTTTCAGAGAACTGCAGGTCAGGATAAATCGACACCAGAGTTGTAGTACTTGAACTGTGTACTACTTTATTATTATTTTTTGTATTCTGCTTCAGCAATATTGTGCTGGCTGCAATTTAGTTCATAGCCGGTTGGAAGAGGGGGAGAAGGGGCTGCTGCTTGGTAATACATAATGCATTGTATGTAATACCTGTTCCAAAGAAGGGGGGGTTCACTGGATTCAAAAACAAAAAGCTGACTTGGACAAATTTGATTTAACTTTTTTTTTTTTTTGAGGGGGGGGGGGGGGTTTCCTTGAGACATTTACAAAAAGTAGAATACTTTCTGGTACCATGTCATTTTAGGACCTAGTAGTCACTGTCTACAGGTTGAAGTGTTGTCCCTAAAACTGTTTAAGGGCTCTTTCACACGGGCGGTCCGATCAGATCCGCCTGTCAGTTTTTTTAGGCGGATCTGATCGGATCCTCCATGCAGCTCTATGGGGCAGCGGGTGTCAGCGGAGGTCACCTCCGCTGACACCCGCTGCCATCCGTATCCGATCCTGTGCTGAAATCTGGACGGATGGAATCCTATTTTTCCATCCGTTCAGTAATCGGAGCGGAGCGGATCTGATGAGAGCGGACAAGCGGTCCGCTCTCCTCCGATCCCCCATAGAGGGCAGCGGGTGCTGAGACACCTCCCTCTCCGTTCTGCAAGCGGAGACGGAGCTGTCATCCGCCCGGCTCAGCGGGGATCACGGATCGATCCCCGCTGAGCAACACGGATCCGCCTGCGGAGGCGGACCGTGTGAAAGAAGCCTATGTATGTTTTCATGTTTGTTTTTTTTTTTTATATATACACACTAAGACCCGGTTCACACTAGTACAACATGACTTTGAGAGCAC
Source organism: Pelophylax lessonae (assembly GCF_965119305.1). Classification (NCBI taxonomy): domain Eukaryota; kingdom Metazoa; phylum Chordata; class Amphibia; order Anura; family Ranidae; genus Pelophylax; species Pelophylax lessonae. The sequence goes on from NC_138771.1 coordinate 298,176,266, forward strand.
AAGTTGCGTGACAAGTCGCGCCCCAATAAGTGCAATGGAACCCTTCTAATAGGAGCGATTTGAGTCACTCCAACTTAGATTAAGGTTCCCGCACTACTTTTAGTGTGGCCTCAGCACAGCTTGCATTGACTTCTTTTAAAGAAGTTGTATGCAAGTTGTGCTGAAGTGTCACTGGGATGTCGGCTTCAAAGTTGCGTCAGTGTGACCCGGGTCTTATTGACAGTGGAACTCAAAACCGCTTAATGTATAGTTAATGCATGCTATTATTATTATTATTATTATTATTAAATATACACTGGAGTTTAAAATTCGAGCACAACCTACAACTTCCTAAATTTCAAGGTCACTGCTTAGTCCTTTTTGAAATTAACTAAATGTCACCCTGACAGCCATTAGGTATCGGGATGCAATCCTTGAACCCATTGTCAGACCCTACGCTGGTGCAGTGGGTCCTGGGTTCCTCCTGGGGCATGACAATGCCTGGCCTCATGTGGCTAGAGTATGCAGCCAGTTCCTGGAGGATGAAGGAATTGATACCACTGAATGGCCCCCATGCTCACCTGTCCTAAATCCAAAAGAACACCTCTGGGACATTTCAGTCCTTTCGACACCGCCAGGTTGCACCTCAGTCTGTTCAGGCACTCAAAGATGACCTGGTCCAGATCTGGGAGAAAATACCCCAGGGGACCATCGGTCGTCTCAATATGAGCATGCCCTGATGTTATCAGGCATGCATACAAGCACGTGGGGGCAATTAAAACTAGAGACTACCATTTTTGAGTTGCTGCAATGAAATTCCAGCAAAATGGACTAGCCTGCTGCATCATTATTTCACTTTAATTTTTGAGGTGATTTGAATTCAGCCCTCTGTAGGTTGATGATTTTCATTTCCATCAAACAATGTGGCATCCTTTTGCTTCTAACATTACCCAGTTCATATCTGTATAGATATCCAGCAAGAATCTTTTCCCAATTGAGATCTGATGTGTTTTTTCAAAGTGTTTTTTGTTTGTCTAGTTACGTGTGTGTGTGTGTGTGTATGTATGTGTGTGTGTGTGTGTGTGTGTATATATATATATATATATATATATATATATATATATAATATAATATAATGTATGTGTGTGTGTGTATATGTATGTATATATATTTATATTCTCTTTTTTTTTCCCACTCATTCCTGCATTACATACATATGATTCATTTCATTAAATAAAAAAATAATAAAATGCATCACAAAATGTGCCTTGGAAAGGACCACCTATGTTGGCCCAGCATGGCTGTGTTTCTTTTATCAAAAGAAATAATTTTTTCAATTCATTAGAGAAAAGTACAGGTACAGCAAGGTGAACCCGCACATTTTGCTCTCACGTAATTGGTTATTTCTGTTCCCTATTTTTTTATATTCTAGTCTGAGAAACCCTTTCATTAACGCCCCAATTTCTTCACTTCTTTCGGGATGTGGTACATAAGCCTTGGTTGCTATGGTATCGGTATTCGTTATGTCAGTGAGAAGCGGAAAACATTGCTTGGTGTGTAGGTGTTAATAATGTGAGTTTTTTCCCCCATTTTTTAGCTGTGGGTGTGTAATGCGAAGCTTTTATTATTTCTCCTAATCTTAAGGACTTTTTATAGAGCCTCCCAGGAAAATTAAAAGGTGATTGATTTAAACTTTGTCCATAGAGTAGGTGCCATGTGTCGTCAGCATGATACTTTGTGTTGCTAGCCAACATGTTTTCTTATGTTAGTATTGAATAAACTACGTGGCCTTTGTAGCCTTGTCAATAAGCTCTGTTCATTCAGTCGGAAAAATATTTGTTTATTGCTATAAACTATACAGTAGATGGGCAGGCAGAAGTTATTTTTAATTGCCACAAATACACATTGCGTAAAACAATGGCATCCCTCAGGGCTCAGCCTTGCCTCTGAAGACTGAGTCTGTTGAGGAGGTCTATTTGGGCTGAAGCATTAGGTGCTACCCCACAATTTACACCCCTGGGAGCCTTTCAAATTTTCTGCACTGCCAATTTGGCCATGGAAAGGATTAATGTTGATGGACTGAGCACTGGCACCATCTGCTGGGGTAAGTGTCATGCTCCACACTTTCCTTTCTACCATTTAGTGTAGAGGAAGCACCATCCTGCTGCTGCTCCTGCTTTGTAAAATACCAAGTGGAACGTCACTCTTTAGTCTGTTCCCACTGCCTGCCTACAGTGACCTGATCACCTGTGGCCTTCTAAAACACATCCGCACTAGTTACTTGGGTTTGTGAGTACCTGAGGCCTTACATCACATTATGGGCCTAGTAGCATCACTGCTAAGCAGACACAACATGCAGGGGCAGTCCCGATGCTTAGAGTGACCCCAGCCTATGCTCTTCTAACTGTTCCAGGAGTGTCTCTATCCTCTGAGGTAACCAAAGCCTGCTATCGGGAATCTAGTGACCTCTCTAGGATATAAATCAGTCTCCAACTTCCTTTGGGTAAAGCAGAATCCCCTTCTGTCATCTTGTCCTCTATTGTATATTTGCCCAATTCCTTGTGGATAATGACAGCAGAGGCTCCAACCAGGCCTCAGTGTCCTAACCAGCAAAGTCCATTTCTGACCTTGAGGCCTTAGAACAGACTGGGTAATTTGTGACTGTAGTGATCTTGGACTCCAGTTCATGTTCCAAACAGTCTGTCTCTAAAGAGAGGTAATGCATTCTCTTGTTGTCACCTCAAAATTACAAGGGCTTGTTTTGAATCTTATTGGGGGAGTGCGTACTACCCAGCATTTGGAAGTTTAGGGAGAAGTATTCGTCCCATAGTGCCCCAAATCCGAGATCAGATAAGCTCTATGAAAAGTCTTCTACAAGTAAGTGGCTGACTGTGAATCCCGACCCTGAGGTAGTTTGCCTCACTGGCATTCAGGTTCAGAAAGTATACCTTTAGGCCCGAGACTAATTCCTTGCCTCTGGTACCCTCCTCAGTTGCTCTTTTTTATCTACCCTTTGCTACTGAATGGATTAATGCACTTTCCCAGTCTCCTTGGGTTCATCTCAACCCTGGACCACATGCTCCAGTCCAGGTGTTAACTCTGTATCTAGAGCTGTGCCTCATCTGGACCTTTACTCCTTTTACTGAGGAAAATCCCTTGTCCTTGGGTCATGAAAAGTTCTTCATGGTACATATTTTCCCCATCAGCCGCCTTCCTTTCCAAAGGGACCCCCTCATGTAATGGGTCGACTGAGCAATTTTAACTGTTCCCTAGCTGGATCCTTGGTGTCATTCAGTGGACCTTCTACTTTTTAGAGCCTTGGCTCCTGTGTTCAGCAAAGTGCCTTTTCCTGGCATCCCTATTGTGGGAAGCGTGACCTCCTGTAAAAGTCAGCTTCATGGATCTTGGTTGCCAGCAAATTCCCAAAGGGCCAAACACCAGCAATATCTTGCTGGATCAGGTTTCTCAAGGTTCCAGTGTTGGAAACAATCTTGCAAAGGTATGAGAGGCTTTCCACCTTTGGCCATTGCTAATAAGGTCCACAGCCTGTGTGTCCTCTCAGGTGCCTTGCCATCAGAGAGGGAGTTGACCCCTTCTCAAGGTCACCTCCTCCTGTTTTTTTTTCCCCTGCCCATTTCAGTCCCCCTCTATGTTGGGGGTCTGCTTTCTAAGCAGCAATCGGTCTGTCTTTATGGACTAATGATTCCTTCCTGTGACAGTGAGGGTAGTCTTCTCACTGCGCTGGACAATGCAGAGTCTTCCCGCTCGTGTTGCTACCTTCAAAGACAGTCCCTTGGAAACTGGTTCATAACCGACAACCTCTTGACTCGCATCTGGGACTACCTGGTCCATAAAGACAGACCAATTGTTGCTTAGAAAGCAGACCCACAACATAGAAGGGGACTGAAATGAACAGGGAAAAAAATAGGAGATGACCTTGAGAAGGGGTCAACTCCTTCGCAGAGTGGGTTTTAGTTAAAAAGTGAACTTTTTCCTTTTCAATATTAAACCGTGTGCACAAGAGCTCAATTTGGAAACTGCTGACCTACGTAGGCTAGAGTACTTTTCATAATCCGCACACATAAACGATGAAACAAAAGGAAAAGCATGGCTTTAGGGATTTAAAAGGTTATTAATACAGTAAAACCTTGGATTGCGAGCAGAATTCCTTTCGGAAACATGCTTGTAATCCAAAGCACTCTTATCAAAGTGAATTTCCCCATAAGGTGTAATGGAAACTTGGATGATTCCTTCCACAACCATTTATTCAATAAGTACTTCATTCTCTAGTCCATATAAAAACATTAAGCAATGTGATAGATTGTGTTACCATAAAATGTCCATCCACAAATGGCGCCTCCACAAGGGAATTGGAAGCAAAATCTAGCAGGAGCTACAGGGTATAAAAGAGAAGAGAGGCGCCTCTAAGTGTAGCAATATGGTTACATTTATTAGAGCCCAATCACATAGGGGCGACACGACTTGCCGGGGCGACCTGTGAAGTCGCAGTGCACAGCGTGCACTGCGACCTTGGCGCGACATGCACGGACTTCATATCATTGAAGTCAATGCAAGTCGTCTCCAGGTTGCCCCAAAGTAGTACAGGACCCTTTTTCTAAGTCGGAGCGAGTTGTGTCGCTCCTATTAGAACGGGTCTTGTGGCAATCAATGGCAGGCGACCGACCGCGACTTGTCAGGCGACCCAGTCGCCTGACAAGTCGCGCTAGTGTGAATGGGGATTTAAAGGTTCAACATTTAGCAACTCACATGGTTGATGATTAAAAAAAAAAAAGGCACATCTAAGAATAGAGGCATCCGGGGTAAAGCTGTTCACATGGACAAACCTCCTGCCCGCCGGCTCTCACTGCCGTCGGTCTGCAGTCATGACCAGGAGGACTACCCTTGAGTAGAACCATCTGAAAGCGAAGTGTGGAGTGCAGTGTGGAAGGGATGACGTTGATGGCAGTGCGGAGGATGGTCTATGTGGACCGTTTTACCCCGGATACCCGCATGCTTAGATGTGCCTGTTTTTTATCATCAACCACGTGAGTTGCTAAATGTTGAACCTTAAAGCGGTAGTATACCACTTTTTGACACTTAACTACAGGTAAGCCTATAATGAGGCTTACCTGTAGGTACAATTAATATCTCCTAAACCGGCACGGTTTAGGAGATATTTGCAGTGCATGCAGCTGCTCACGCGAGCGGCGCATGCGCAGGAGTGACGTCATCGTGGCTCCGGCCAATCACAGTGCCGGAGCTGCCGAACCCGGGAAGAGACGCCGAGGAATCATGTCAGCTCCCACGGCGGTGTCCGGGGGTCCGTGTTGGGTCTTTGTTTTAAGGTAAGTAATACATAATGAGCTAGTATGCGATGCATACTAGCTCATTATGCCTTTTGTCTTGCAGGTTTTTTTTTTTCAGGTTTACAACCGCTTTAATTAAATGTAACCATGTTGCTACACCCAGAGGCACCTCTCTTCTCTTTTATATTCATTTGTGATGTGACGCTACTAGTATATGAAAACATCACTTGTTAAGTCAACATGTATAAAAAAAATATTTGCTTGTCTTGCAAAACGCTCTCAAACAAAGTTACTCTAAATCCTAAAGTTATACTGTATATTCTAAATGGATACATGTAATAATTACATAATCTGTTACGTTACATAAGCCTAAACCATAACATGAAGCCCTTTGGAAAATGGCACAGTGGAACAGGTTGCATAGCAACAGTTTATACAGATCCCCAGGTTTACTGGCATCCTGACATTCCTGTGAAATATTAATGTCGTAGCACTGCCCACTAAGTGTACTGCTGAAAGTAAAATGTTAAGCGTTTTAGTTGCCTGGAGTTGGACTTTAAATAAAGCCCCATATGTTTATTTTGTGGGTGAACATTTTACTGTAAATTTAGAAAATTTTTAAAATACCAGAGCATAACTGTTTTGTCCTAGATCTAAAAATATATGCAGCTGAAGTTAAAGTGGTTGTAAACCTCAGACATGAAAGCGGAGTTCCAGTCCCCCAACTCATTTTTATTTTATTTTTTTTTAGATATTCCGCCGTAATTGGCTCCGATTCAAATTCAACATTTAGCTAATGACATTTAATGTTGTCTTTTTTAGTTAATGCTTAAACTGTTTAAACCTAACCTGATTTCGGTAGCAGGTACGGGCCATCTCTGCTGTGGGCATCTAAAGCCCTCTTGTATTCATATCCAGGAATCGGTGCAGCTGGCTACCCAGCATTCACCTCCCGATCTCGTACCTTCACAGTAATGCCACTGCACGCAGTGCAGTGCTCTTTCGTCCTGACAAGTTGCTATAGCAATGGCGGCATTAGCAGAAGTTCCAACCCTGCTGCTTTAAATTACAGCTGCACGATTAATCGTTAAAAAAATCTCGATTCAACCTCCTTCACAAAAAAAAGAAGCTGGCAATGTTTATCAGCAGCATTGCTAAGCGCTAAAAGAGAGACAAAAAGAAACATTGTATCCTTCTGTTCATTTACAGACCAAAGTTCATCCCTTGATCTCTAAATAAAGTCAGTTTAACCACTTAAAGGAGTTGCAAAGGCAGAAGGTTATTTATCTTAATGCATTCTATGCATTAAGATAAAAAGCCTTCTATGTGCAGAAGCCCCCCCCCCCCCCTACCTGAGCCCGGCTTTATCCAGCGATTGTCTACGAGTCCTTCTGCCATCTGGGACTCTCCCTCCTGAGACATTGGCTCCCGCTGCTGTCAATCAAAGTCAGTTAGCCAATCAGGAGAGAGGGGGTGGGGCCAAACAGCAGCTCTGTGTCTGAATGGACACATGGAGCTGCAGCTCAGCTGGGGTGCCCCCGTAGCAAGCTGCTTGCTGTGGGGGCACTCATCAGGAGGGAGGGACTAGGAGCAGAGTAGAGAGATCTATTAAGAGAAAGATAGTCTGCCCTGAGCAAAACCAACTGCACAGAGAAGGGAAGTATAGCATATTTGTTTAAAAAAAAAATGAGACTTTACAATCACTGTAAAGACTAAGCATTTTTCTGACACATGTTGTTGCTTACAAGTTTAAAATCAGTATTTTTTGCTAGAAAATTACTTAGAACCCCGAAACATATATAATATAGCGGAGACCTTGGAGAATAAAATGCGATTGTTGCAATATTTTATGTCGCCCTGTAACGGTCTTTCAAACGTAATTTTAGGGAAAAAATACACTTCAATGAATAAAAAAAACTAAACTGTAAAGTTTGCCCAGTTTTCTGTATGATGTGAAAGATGATGTTACACTGAGAATCATGAGAGAATTGTGATCTTCATTCTAAGAAAAAAAAAATAGTGATTCTCATTTTATCCAGAAGCGTGCAGCTCTGCTGTCAATCAAAGAAAATCCCAGTCCTGGGATTGTGCGAGATTTTGGTATTGACGCCGATATCCCAGGAATCAGTGGTAATCTCCTAGATACATCATCGCCTAGGTGGCCGGAGCCAGAAGTGCTCCATACAATAAGGAAAATTAAGTATTTACAAATAAAAAAATTAAACTAGTTGCCATTTAAAATCTAGATGAGGATGGGCATTGGATTGATGACAAGTAAAAAAAAAAAAAAACTACAGTGCTCTCGGTTAATCCAAACTGTTAAACCTCAAACCTGAATATTTAAGGAGCTAAAAGTGAGGTTTTGGCTTTCTTATGAGAATATCTGCGTGCATAATTATTGGGCAACTATTAGTGTAGAGAATTTTATGCAACTGAATGAAAGGAAAATTTTCCCTTTTCACTTGTTTATTTTCATCTGTTAGGCTCGGTTCACACTGCCGCGACCTGAAAATCACACGACTAAAAGTGCGACTTTTGAAGCAACTTCAGGGAATGCCTGTGTATTCCTTCTGTAATGTCGGATCCAAATCACATCAATTAAAATGAGGATCTGACTTGGAGGCTTCAATTAAAGTCTATGGGCACAAGTCGGATAGAAGTCGTGACTTTAGTAGTACTAATTAAGACAGATCTCTTGTCTAAAATAGGATTTCACGTGACTTGGAGTCTCAAGTCTAATCCCAAGTCGTGGCAGCGTGAACCGAGCCTTAAAGTGTGAAAAAGAAACCAACAACTCAAAATTTACAAATAAACATTTCTGACATTTAAAAAAATAAATAAATAAATAAATAAAATCAGTAACCAATATAACCACCATTCTTTTCAATCAGTCATAAGCCGTCCATTCATAGAATCTTGTCAGTTTCTTGATCTATTGATGATCAACTTTTTGTGCAGCAGCAACCACAGCCTCCCCAGCACTCCCCAGAGGTGTACAGTTTTCGTTCACATTAAATCTCCCATTTTAAGAAGGGCCCACAAGTTCTCAATATAATTTGGGTCAGGTTAGGAAGTGGGCCATGTAACTATTCGTTCATCTTTAAGGCCTTTACTGGCCAGTCATGTAGTGGAGTACTTAGATGCATGTGATGGAGCATTGGCCTGCATAAATCTCATCATGGTCTTATTGAAAGATGCAGACTTTTTCTTCTACCGCTGCTTGAAGAAAGTGTCTTCTTAAAGCTGGCAGTAGGTTTGGGAGTTGTTTTTTGAGTCCATCTTCACCCCAAAAAGGTCCAACTGGCTCATCTTTTAATAATACCGGCCCATACCAGTAATCCCACCTCCACCTTGCTGGCGTCTGAGTTGAAGTGGAGCTCTGTGCCCGCTACTGATCCAGCCACAGGCCCGTCCATCAAGAGTCACTTTAATCTCCGTCCATAAAATCTGTATTTGGATATTTCTTGGCCCAGTCTTGACGTTTAACTTTGTGTCTTGTTCAGTGGTGGTCGGGTTTCAGCTCAGTGGTGGTCGGGTTTCAGTCTCCCCTACATTGGCAATGTCTCTGGGCACTGAACACCTTGTACTTCTGGGGACTCCAGGTAGGTTGCAGGTCTGGAATATGACAGCACTGGAGGATAATGGGTTCCTGGTAGCTTCACGTTTGATTCTTCTCAAACCTTTGGCAGTTAAGTTGCATCTTTTTTTTTTTCTCAACACATTTTTTTGCGACCCTGTTGACTATTTGCAACAAAACATTTATGGTTCTGTGATCGTGAGCCAATATCCTTTATCAATTTCAAGAGTGCTGCCTCCCACTGAAAGACTTTTTTTACTTTTCAGAGTCTGTTAAATCTCTTTTTTTGGCCCATTTTGCCGAAAGGAAAATAAGCTGCCTAATAATAATGCACACATTGATATAGGGTGTTGATCTCCTTAGGCCACACTCTTCCTCATTACACAAATCCACATCACCTGATATGCTTAAATCCAATAAGCATTCGTTTAAACATCTTGGAGTTGGACAATATGTGTAAAAATTATAATTTAGTCAAAATACTCACCTAATTGTGTACACTGTATATAGTGTGTACTTGTCAATCGAGAGCTCTACATGTAATTTCTGTCTGCTGCTTTGTTCCTCTGATATCAGCATGAGTCACTTCTGATGAGTTTTGCTGACATCAAGAGAAAAATGGTGATGGGAGTGAGCTTCCGCAGATTGACAGCTCTGTTCCTGTGTAATGTGTAAAGGGGGGGGGGTGTGTCTCTTCCCTCTAATCAGCTCTCATAGCTCTCCTCACTGATGTAACTTCAGGACAGAGCTGAGGGATCCTGTGTAAATTCAGAACTCTAAATGACTGTAGGGAAAAAACTGATGTAGATAAACAGGTACAACTTATGTGTTTGTTTCATCTGTGTATCACCTGAGGACAGTCGATTCACTGGGTATATGTGAGGGTTTACAACCGTTAAATGCAAAATTTGGCTACACTTTCCACATCCTCCCTTTTCAGACTTGAATGTGTGCCTTGCTGGCCATTAAGGCTCTGTTCACACATCATACTGCAGCAATGCATGGTAGTGTGCATTAGTGCAATGTGGTATTATTCATTTTCAATGACACCCAAGCGCACCTTTTGAACACACTTGTATTGCAACACAGTACAATACGCGTTGCTGCGTGCACCTTTTTTTGGTGCGTTAGGCAGCCCATTCCAGTGAATGCGCCAATGCTGCACAACAGTATGACCAGGGGTCTTAAGGCTTGAAAGGCGTAAGGGGGTAAAGAAAGATTTTTAAAGTGAAGATTTGCATATTACTTATCATTTGGATCTCTGGATCTAATGACCATTTTCTTTTTTTTTTTTTTTTTTTTTTTACTAAGAGAAGGACTTCTCCCTTAAAAAAAAAATTACACCAAAAGGCACCTTTTTAGAAAAGTTTAGTAACCGCAATCTACGCAATCTACAGACACCTAAAGTGGAACTTCACTCTCTCTGAATCAACATGGACCATTTTTAATCCTCAAGCTGCTAGCATTAGTAAATTGATAGCAAAGTATATCATATTTACCTGTTGTTGTAATTATTATTATTTATTTTAATTTTTTTACATTTCTTCAGTTACTTCCTGGTTTCTTGCCTAAGCAAATTTTGTCTTCAGGAGGGTAAGGGGGGGTGGGGTTCATAGCTAAGCACAGCCAGCATACATGCTGGAGCTAAGGACAGATGGATTCCAGGAAGTAGATGCTATATGAATCATCTACCCTTACTGAAGATGGCCATGGCCAGAAACACTTGGAGGGTGTTTTTCAACAAAATAAAGCACGGAGATATGCGTGGATGGTAGAGTTTGCTTTTGAATATTAAAAGTGAATGAAATAGTGTTTTTTGGTTTGCGGTGCTCAGATAGATTGAAGATCTGCTACAAATAATTGTAGGTGTTTTTTTTATTATTTAAATACCGTGTGTTTCTTTTCCTCCTTGTTCTCACGATAGTAATTTTCACTAAGGGCAGATTTATCATGTTGTAAAGTGCTGCGCAAACTGTTGGCCCTATATAAATCCTGAATAATAATAATAATAATGAATCCATCTACCTTTACTACTGCATACAACTCTAGGTCTGCCTCCTGAAACAGCTTACAGGAACGTCCCAGGATGCATCCATGAGGCCACTCGGCCATGGAGGCCTGCTTTTAAAGCTGAACTCCAGGAATTTAGCTACTTTAGAAAATGTTCTGGATTACTATGGTTTAAGTCTAAGAGGTGCATGGCGCATCATGGACTTCTCTGTAGTTTACATTTTTATGAATGCCAGGAGCATAGCCTCCAGCTTTACTTCCAGCAACTTGATGCTGGACTTTCTGGTCTCAGCTCCAGCAGCTGAAGGGTCACATGTAGCCGTTGGGCCCAACCTCCCATGCTCCTGCCCAATCAGAGTACTTGGCGTTCTCTTCCCTTCTTTGTCCCTTACACATTTTTAGAAGATTGGATGTATATTTTCTTTTCCTTTCCTGGACACTGTATCTCTGCTGCTGGTTATAGTCTGGTCCAGTGCTTACCCATTGGGAAGTTCCCGGCTATGTGTCAGTTCCTGACCTTTGCCGTACCATCGCCATGCCTCGCTTTCTGCCGTGGGGCTTTGTCACAGTCAATGGATATGATTTTCTACTAAAACAAATGGTAAGCATGGTGTTATATGAACATTTTTGTGTCTTTATAGGGAGTCATTACCATTGTGCAAAATTGTGTTTGTATTTTTATGACTTTCATGACACCTGAATGTCTGTCTGTGATTAACTAATGTATGTTCTGTTTCAACATCTAGAATCAGTAAAAAGGTCACATACATTTTCGGTCCCTGAAGAAGCCAATTGTGTGAGGGATCTATTGCTGCTGGAGGGGGGTCTAGTGCTGCTGGGGAGGGGTCTATTGTTGCTCACTGTTGACTGTCTTTTTTTTTTGTTATCATTAGCACCTTAACATCAAACAGAAGAGCTGGCAACTTTGGAAATCCACCTGAAAGCTCTGTTATAACATGACCAAGTTAAAAGCACAAGGCTGATGCGTTTCGGCAGCAAGTTTTGTTCACGGCACCAGCATTAACACATTGCATACAAATTACTCAATAGTACAAACCTATATGTGGTTCTGTATTCTCTAAATAGAGAGGTACTGGGAGGTGGATAGGAGGTGGAACCAGGGGATGGTGCTCAGAGGTAGGTAGGGGGCAAAGACAAGAGGTGGGCCAGAAACAGGGGGGAGTTCCTGCACCTGTTCTCTGAGAAAAAAATCTCTGCTGAAGAGACATCTAATATCGTTTCTGAAAAAAATGCATCTATTTGCTTGTTTGCAGCGTCCTTTTGTATGTAAACTGAGCATGCACAGCTCAGCTTACAGCAGCCACCCTAATGGCCAGTGTGCCAGAATGACAGCCTCCTGCGCATAGCGAAGAGTGATGTCACCCCCTGGCAGCCAATGAAGATGGCCAAAAACCTGCCCAGAGTGGAAGATGCTGACAGGGACAGGACCAATTAGTATAAAAGCTTACTTTAAAGTTAAAGTAAAAGTTTAAAGTTCCACTTTAATTTGAAAACATCTATTCTATTGTTTATGATGGCAGTTAGTATTACAATACATTTTGAGTATGCAAAAAACATAGTATTAGCGTGTGTTGTGTATCTACAGTCATTGCATTGAAATCTTTTTGGAATGCGATATTATGAATGGGCAAAATAAATAAATAAATGAAAGCCTAGTGGGTAAAATGCAGGATTATGTTTGGCAATAGTACTCCTTCGTCTGGTTTTGATTCCGCATTTAGAAAACGTATTTCAGAATTACAAATCACAATCTAAGTATGCATACCTGGTATGTCAAGAACGCCAGATTGTTGCTTGTTTGGACAAGCAGGTATTAAGTGCATGCAGAGTACATCCTGCCAATGTTAGCTCAATCCATTTACTTGGGGATTGACTGGTTTCACCCGAGCAAAATGCTATAGCATATAGCACGAGGAGCTCTACGAGTGGAATGTTGTACGTCTGCCTGGCATCCTGATGGAACACAGCTTCATTGTGAGTCAGGTTGCCCTTATCTGAGATCATGGCATAAGCTGAGATCTAATGTGTTTGCTGGTGCAGTATCAGAGTGTGTGTGTGTGTGTGTGTGTGTGTGTGTGTGTGTGTGTGTGTGTGTGTGTGTGTGTGTGCGTGCATAATAAAATACATCACAAAAAGTGTGATTGAGATATATATATATTATATAAATCTTCTCTGTTTCCACTTCCATTAAAGTCTATGGGCACAAGTCGAATAGAAGTCGCCTTGAAGTAGTACAAGAACCTTTTCTAATGTTAAAGCAACTTCAGTAGTGCTAATTACAACTTTCATCATTGACTAACATGGGATTTCGCATGCCCACGCGACTTGGGGTCTCACAAGTTGGTTCCCAATTCGCAGCATAGTGAACTGAGCCTTAGTGCAGCAGTACTGTAAGACCAGGCTAATGTTATGATGCATCCATGACAGCAAAGGCTCAAGTTTATTTTTGCTGGCCACCATTTCTCCCAGAAGTGGGCAATGATGAGTGTCAGTGTAGGTTGTGAATGGTAGCATTGGAGTGTGGAAAAGATTTTTCCAGTAGCGTTAGCGCCTGCATCGTGAGACTGAGGAACTGCAGGCTTGAAAGATGGTTGGTTGGCATTGGCATCTCTCACTCTTTAATTTTAAAGTAGAACTAAAGTGCAAAGAAGGAGAACTACAAGCAGGCTTATTATTGCAGAATATATATGCTATGTCTTTTTTGCAAAAATACAAACCTAAAGGAGACATTTGAGGTATATAAAAAAAACATAAATACTCTCCTCCTATGTAGCATTAGTGTGATGCTGCAGCTGTCCCACGGTGAATCCTAAGACCAAGAACTGAGTGATTACATAATCCCTCAGTTCTCGGTCAGCTTGGATGAGATAGCAGTTACTGTCCATCACCGCTGCCCACTCTGCTTCTACAGTGCTCACTAGAATGCCCGCCTGGAGAGGGGGTAGGAGCAGCTGGCCCTGGCTCTCAGCCTCACAAGCCAACTGTCAGTTGGGCAGCTGGGTGGATTGCGACAATAAGGACGAGATCCTTTCAGAGCCTGGAGTTGCTCTGCAATGTCAGCTGACCGTGGGCAATAGCCGACTCTGGGTTAAAGGAGAGCAGAAGTAAGTGCACTCCTGTGATCTAGAAGAGAAATATGGCCATACTTTTTCTTTTAAAGAGAAACTAAACCCATAGATTAAACTTTCTCCTAAAACTATTATATTCAAGGCATGCTGTTGCAGTTTGATGGCTGGTGCCTTTACGGATCACATGTGCAGCACCATGGCAGCTGCAGATCAAACAGAGGCTAAGATGGCAGCTTCCTTGTCTGTAAAGGAGTTTAGGGTTTAGTTCTGCTTAAACTGCCTGCTCCTAGTCATCTTTTGCATCGTTTCCACTGAGCGGAATGGTTCGGGTCGGTACAGTTTGGAAGGGTTAGAATGGTCCGGCCTATTTAGGTGAGCGTTTCCACTGCAAGTCGGACCGCCAGGGGCCATGTGGGGTTTACACCAAATGCCTTTTGATGTGAGCACTCTGAGGTTCTCTGGTCTGCCAATCAGTGGAATTTATCGTATGATGCCAGTAGCTCCGTCCCTACCGTACCATGTCCTATGGCCCTACATCTGAAGCAGGACCAGGAATGGTGCGGTTTGGTTTGGTTGTATGGGCCACTTTCATAATGGAAACACCGAAAATAGCGTACCGATCCGCTCAGTGGAAACAAGGCATTTGTTTACACTGACCCTTGCATACATTCCCGACACACCTTGGCACCAGAATAGAATAACTTCCCACCCACATGTAGGAGTTGTGTCATTTCCTGGCTGGCCAAAGACCCCGGAGTAGAGAAGGTAATCGCCAACAAGGGAGGCCATGGACGTTCACATTGTTGGAATTGAGGAGGGTATTTGCAGCTTTATTTTCAATTTAGCTTATGTTCAAAGAATAATGTACATTGAAATCTCGTTTTTCTTGGGTAAGCAGCTTAAGGTTGGGTTCACACTTTTCATCTGACTTTCAGTGCGATTATGTGGTGCTACTTGGATGCGGTTTGCATATTCTGTGTTCTGAAATTGCAACAAAGTAGTACAGGAACTTTTTCCTAAATCGTGGGCGATGGGCATCATGTGATTTCTATGGTTATAGGATTCTGTTGCATTGATTGTGTTGGATCTGAAGTCACACTAGCATGAACCAGGCCTAATTGTCTTTGTAATGCTTAAAAATATGGCCCTGCCAAAAGTAAAATTTCATCTACAAGTGGAGTCTGGTGGTCTGAGTCACCATCTGGCTTAAATACTTTAGTAAGATCTCCCCTGTAGTGGGATCTGTTCCTGCTTACCTTTTTAGAGTTTCCACCATTCTTTCCAGTATTTCTGCTGCTCATGGTAAATTCTCTATTTTTCAGTAACTTAACCCCCCTTCCCATAATTGTATGGCAGTTGCAGAGACTAGTGAAGCACATGGATCTTATTGTCAGGAGACCATGAGAGACAACTTTCAGTTCTGGTATCTGCCATAAACTGACTTATTGGTTTGGGTGGACATCCCCATTTAGGGTCCAAGCATACTAGGAGTAGAAAATAATGCCAGAATATGTGGCAGAAAAATGCTCATCGTTGCTCGTATTGCACATGAGTTTAGATTTGCTTTTAGAAGTGCTTTTTTATAAAACATTATCAGGGTACACTTGAAAATGCCTAATGCTAATAAACGCCACGTTTAGGTGCATTTATGAGCGTTTTGCATTTCTGCCTAAAAACTTCTATCAGAAATGCACTTGTGATGTTTTTTTCTTTTCCTTACTCTAAATTCTCCTTTTGAAATCGGCTTCTAAACACCCTAATGTGCGTAGACACAACAGATAACATTGAGCTACTTCCACAGGCATTACCAAATCTTTAGCCATTTGGTCAAGTTCCGATTGGTTTAGCCTCCCTTTTTAGCAGAGATGCTGAAGTTAAAGTGTTATTAAACCCAAGACTTGCATTCCCTATATCTGGTCTCCCACAGTACACAGAACACGGATTTGAAATTACTTTTGTAAATATAAACTTGTGACTTCTATCAGTGTCCGATTAAAGCTTGTAGGAGGAGTTTTCATTCTCCCCTTATTGTCCCATGAGGCTGTAGAACACATGTGTCAAACACAAGGCCCGCTGGCCGAATGCGGCCCTCCAGGCCATTTAATGTGGCCCTCACACCTCTCCTGCAGCTGCAGAAGAGCTCCAGCCCTCCTTTGGTCCTCCTCTAGATCCTGCACCTTCTGCTTTCCAGCATTGCCTCCAGCTTCTTCCCAGCAGCAGCACAAGGCAATGGGGGTGCACTGTGATGTAAGGGAGGGTGGGGTACTCAACTTCTGATAGTGGAGAGGCTCCTGACGTCTTATGTAAGGGTAGAGAATACTCTGGACATCTAGTCTAACAGATACAACTGGCCCTTTTCAGGGCAATTGTAATGCTGATGTGGCCTGCGATTAAATTGAGTTTGACACCCCTGCTGTAGAACATCTGATCCTCTGTCTGGACAGTGCTGATTGGCCCTGCGCTGTTGACATGCACTCTCCCAAGAAAAGAACAAAAATTTCTAGCAATACACACCAAATTGAGCATGTGCCCCCCCCCCCTCCCAATTTTATATAAAGTGGACCCCCCCCCCCCCAATTTTATATAAAGTGGACCACCAGTCCCATTGCACATCTATATTCGTGTTTTTTCCTCCAAGCACAGAGAGTCATTTTTTTTTTTGTAGGAGTCTGCTGTGTTTTCTGTGGTTTCTCTTGCTCCCTGCCTGTTTTTTTACAGAGGCCTTGTGGTGAACAGATTTCCAGCTCCTGCCGATAGACTTTTTAACAAGGTATCTTTTTATCTGGAGCTGTCAGCCTGCTGCCAGGCTTCAGCGTAGATGTTTACACGTCTTGTCCTGGCTACTTGCTGGCAATCCAGGAACACTAGCTGCTTGAGATTTTCGGCCAACTCTTTAACAAGAAATTCAGTACAGCAGTGTAATTCTTCTGGAGACAAGGCTGTCCTCTGTGCTGGTTCCTTGAAGGATGTCTTCGTTATCATAATGTTCACTTGTGTTTTCATTTGGCGTTATGTGGGAGTTTCGACCTCATGGGTAAGCTAATACATTTCAGGGGGAAAAAGCTATATTTTTGTTAATTTAAGAGGAAATTTTAATGTGAAAAGCAAATAAAGCTGCTCTTTCAGACATAGTGCACTAAGGACTGTATTGTAAAAATGGAGAGAAGTAAATAGAAGGTAAAGCATCTGGGACAACCTTTTTTTTTGCCATTTATTGCACATGTGTTCAACACAGGGCCCACGGGCTGAAACCCCCCCCCCCCCCCCCCCGGACCGCCGAGCCGTTTTATATGGCCCTCGCATCCAGAGCTTTTTATCATCCCGGACATGGTGCAACCATAATGCTGATGACACAATGAAATTGAGTTTGACACCCTTGATGTAATGGATACGTAATCTCATGGATTCTTATGGCAGTATTATGCAGATCAGGGTTAGAAAGTTTCAAACCTGTGACAAAAGTCACCGTACACTGGCAGTTGGACCAAAAAAAGCAGGCACCTCTACATAGCTATAGATCAGATCAGCCTCTGTTTAAAGCATCATGGGAGCCCTGACTCCTAAGAAATTATTGATTTGACCTGCCCCATCAGTCTTCAAGTCATTAGACAGCAAAGTTTTGGGCCAGTAGTAATGAACGGAAAGTGAGAAGTGGGGATAGGCAGACCTTTTACTTCATGGCTTTAAAGCCCATGTTCATGAAAAGTTAAAAATGGTCCATTGTAATGAGACTGGCCCTACATCGGAATGTTTAATGCTGATATAGGTCTAGGGGGCCGCAACAAGAAGTTCCACTTACCTGAATTCCTAGGAGCTGGTGCTCTCCTCTTCTCTCCTTTACTCCAGCAGTGGACTGTCCCTCTGAGCCAGTGTTTTTCAACCAGGGTGCCTTCAGGTTTCTTCAGGGGTGCCTTGGCAAAATGCCTAAAAATTGCCCAAAAGTTGTATGCAACCTGGCAGGTGGATGAAGCCTGTCTTTTAGTTACTTAAAGCTACAGGTTTATATTGTGCACCACTACAACCTTCTAGCCACCAGTGTCCTAACAACCAACGACCTCCTCAGTTGACAAGGAGGATGTTGGGCAGCTGTACAGCATCCTTGTTTGCCACACCCCTGCCCCCCACTGTCAGCACTGGCGTCAAGTTAGCTGAGTGAGAGAGAGAAACCCTGGAATACTTGGCAGTATCTGTGTGCAAAGGTGTATAAAAAAATCACCTCTAATGTTGGTTGTCCTATGCGTGAATGTTGCTGCATTATGTAAAAGTATTAGTATAGTTTTTTGCGTTTTAGAATGGTGTGCCTCGAGACATATGTATCATTTTAAACGGTGCCACGACTGGAAAAAAAGGTTGAGAAACACTGCTCTAAGCCCTCATGGTCAATGGAGGCCTTTGGATTGGATTTGAGGACATCAGAGGACTTGTTACCACTGGAGCAAGGAAGAGGTTGCAGAGCCTAGGCCTGCAGCCTGGCAGGAGCCTGCGAGATCCAGGTAAGTAAAAGGACCTCCAGTTGTTCAAAAACGACAATTCCCATCATGCCTAGTCATGTCTGTGAATGTCAGAGTTCTCCAATGCCTCATGGGACTTGTAGTTCTGCAACAGCTGGAGGACCATAGTTTGGCAATCTCTCTGCCCTAGACCTAAAATCTTTGCTTTTAACTCCTGTAATGCTTAGGGGGAGTGTCTTTAACGTTTTTCACATCCTTGCAACAAGACCGGTGTAACGTTTAGAAAACCATACCCCGTGAGAAATCCATACCCACGTCCCTTCCTGTCAGGAACAGCTGAGCAGCGTAGCAGTGCGCATGCTCACAGCTCTGGATACGTCATTGAACAGCTGAGGAGCTGACAAGTGTGCATGCTCGGAGGGTATGGATTTTTAACGGCAGTGTGTGTAACGTTACACCGCATCAGCTGTTGTGGCGTTTACATTAAAGGTTACATTAAAACAGCTCGGCTGCAATATGAGTCATCTCCGCTCCTATCCCGGTCACTTCCCTGATCTCGGCTACTAAATGTAAAAGCGGCGGCGGGTGTATGAAATCCAAATGACGGAGATCTCGGCTCTGTGATTTAGATTTCATACACCTGCCGCCGCTTTTATATTTAGTAGCCGAGATCAGGGAAGTGACAGGGATAGGAGCGGAGATGACTCATATTGCAGCCGAGCTGTTTTAATGTAACCGCTGCAACAGCTGAGGCGGGTAAGGTTACACACAGTGCAGTGAAAAATCCATACCCTCCGAGCATGCGCACTAGTAAGCTCCTCAGCTGTTCAATGACGTAGGTGCTGACATAGGTGCACCGGAAGGGACGAGGGTATTTTTTTTTTTTTTTTTTTTTTACAGGTATGGTTTTTTCACGGAACACCGGATGTAGAGCTTGCTAATTGGGAATTTTTAGTTATCCAATGGGGCCCCTTGATTTCTTAGGGTCTTTTATCCTTTAAATCAATATTTACAAAATAGAACAGTCCAGCATTGTGGACTGCTGGGGAGAGCTCTGAAATGAAGCCCGCAGGCAGCTGGAGGTTGCTGGTATTACATTCAGGAGCGAGTACAATGTAGAATTCTTTGATATATTTATTCCTGCATTTCTTTGCACATTGCACAGTCAGTATTGTGACAGCATTTCTAAGTAATGTGTACATGACAAATATCTGACTTGTGCGCATTATGTCAATATGGGCGAGATTGTTGGAACAATGCCTCACTATGTCACTTAATGTTATACTTGCTTTTATATTGACTTTCATGTGACCATCCATTACTCCGCCTTTTTTTTTCTGTTTTTTGGTGATGTCATGGTTTCAATTTAGAAAAAAAGCTCCCAACCTGTAAAACCGACCTTTCTCTTAGTGAGTCATGTTGACTTTATCAATGGACATTGAACATCAGGTTAGTCTTCACTGTTGACCATTTTGATCAGGTTTAGGCTGAGTGCTACACAGACAATTAAACCTCTTTGCTACTGTGAGTTTTCTCTACTTGTTGACCATCATCTCATTAGCAGGACTTTGATTTGACTGTGCTACAAATGAGATTACTGCCAGCAAGTGCTTACATCATAGCAAAGCCCTAGCTTGCCATACAACGCAGCAGGTTTTTTTTTTTTGTTTTTTTTTGCCTGATGTTTGAATCCACCTGCAATGCAATTATTATTATTATTATTATTATTATTATTATTATTATTATTATTATTATTCAACAGTTTGTAAAGCACTTTACAAAATATATGTCCAGTTTGCAACTCTTGTCGGAGTATGCATGACAAAGATCAATAATAGTTTCAAGACCTAGGGATTTACTGTGCATGCTTTTATTCATTTTTCTGTGTCCCTTTGACCTGATTGGTTGGTTTTTGACATGGCAGGGATATAAAGTTTAGGATTTCAAAGACAGAAGGTGATTTTAAAGTGCAGTTAGTGTAAGTCAGGCTTTCTCTACAAAGGTTCTGTGGAATCCTAGGGTTCCTCCGGAGGTTTCTAGGGGTTCCTTGAGAAGTGAGCAATGACATATCGATCTCCTACCCACAATGACTACCAATGAAGGGGGGGTGTCTTTCTCGTCTGACCACAAACGTAAATTGGCCTTTCAGCACTATCCATAAATGTGATGGGGCCATTCGCAACTTACCACAAATGTAAGGGGTCTTTTTCCACTAACCACAAATGCCTTTCACCACTGACTAAAAATTTAAGGGGCCCTATGTCCACTGATCACAAATGTAAGGGGGCCTTTCTCTGCTGACCCCAAGCATAAGGGGGCCTCTCTCCTCTGACCACGAATGTAAGGGGGCCTCTTTCCTCTGACCAGGAATGTAAGGGGGACTCTTTCCTCTGACCACGAATGTAAGGGGGACTCTTTCCTCTGACCACAAACGTAAGGGGGCCTTTCTCCACTGTCTACAGCATTGCAGGATTAACCTCTTGCTTCTGTCTAGGGCTGTGGGTAAAGCAGTTATACTTACATGAACCTCTGCTCCCACAGGTTCCTCCATGCTGCACCCCTGCAGCCTCATCTCCACTGCTCTCCAGCTCTTCGATTCCCCAGATATCATCAAGACTGATATAGGGACAGACCACCAGGTAGAAAATAGCAGAGCACTGTTTGCCGGGGGTTCAGATGATCGGGTAAATAAAAGTGCTTTTTTTTGCCTTCAGAGTAAACACGGCTTTAGCCTTTGCAGTGCACGTACAACCCCCACCTCAAGGGAGAACTTTTACTTTTCCCAGAGTTGGGCTTTAAAACCGCTAACTGATCAGCAAATTTAATGTGTGATTGAGCTGCTGCAGTAAATCGTACCCACATGAACAATCAATATGTATACTCTACATCCGTACAGGAAAAAAAGAAACCTCTAAAATAACAAATGACTAACAAATTAACATAAATGTGCCAAAAGAGAAATCAATCTACATATGGTAAGGTATATAAGAAAAAAGAAAGTTCCAAATGTCCAATAAAGTGCTTATTTAGTGCATCTTCTGGTATAAGCTCCCATGCAATTAATCTCCTTGTGGCTTCACCATGCAATTAATCTCCTTGTGGCTTCACCACAATACAGTGCTCCACCACCTGGTGAAATGCTCACTCACCTTGCTACTGGACCCTTATCTTGTAAAGGTCAACAACGCATGTAAGGGGGCATCCTCCACAAGCTGTCATATTCCAGGGGTGATCCTCCTCACATATCCACCTCACTAATTAAAGGGTCCTTAGGAAGGTTATTTTCATACGGCTCACCAACAGAGGGAACAACCACCAATAGTGTGATAGGTTTTAAAAGATTGGCATAGACCAGTAACCTTTCCAGTACACTACTCCCATTAATTGTGTGACAAAGGAGCATAAAAATGCCTAATATGGCATCAGCAAACAGACAGCTTCTGATGGCAATGTCTGCCTAGACACTCACGTCTCTTGGCTCTGCTTCCACGCGTTACACCACCCACCCATGTGGCTTTGTCAGGAAGTAAAAGTAACTGATGTAAGCTGGGGAACAGGTAGCAGGTACAAAGCTCCCTGGGATGAGCAGTCTTTCAGGCACAGATACCAAATCCAGTGTGGTAGTGACAAACAGTGTGGTGTTTATTGGTGCTATATACAAGTCTATATACAGGTGCTGTACAGTGCTTTAAGGAAAACAAGCAGGAATAATAATAATAAACAAAAGCCTAGCTGTGTCCCGGCGCTTACTACACACAATGCAGTCCCTCACTAACACAGACTAAGCAAGCCTACAGCTTGTCAGCTTCCAAAGACACAAACTGGTCAAGTTTTACTGACCTTCCGCTCTCCTAGACAAACGTCTGTTTTCCCAGGCTGAGAGAGAGATGCTGTCTGTCTCAGGTAAGTTTAAATTGGCCTGGGGAAGAGGACCAAGATCTGAACTGGATCATGGATCAGAGATCCCTAAAGGTATACGAGAGATGCCTGGGGGATGTATAAACCCTGAACAGGACTTTTCCTGGCTCTCTCTGGGACACTCTGCTACACTGATCATACTATTTTATTGTTAAATGTAGATATGATCATTTTTAGTAGGGATTCCCAGAGACCGCTATATTATTTTAAGAGTTCCTTCAGGGTAAAAAATTGGAGAAAGAGTGGTCTAAGTATTTTAGAGCGCAGGGAAGAGTAAGATTCTTTGTCAAGATTTTATTGCTGCAAGAAAAAGGGACACAGATGGCAATAGATACCTTACCAAATGTTTTACTCTCTTCATTCTGTTCAAGGTAAAAACAATTTTTCCTGTGGCTGAGCTAAAAACAGGCAGAAGTTTTGTCCTACAGTTGAGAATAAGCTCCAAAATGTTAAGCACTAGGTAGGTGTCATATTTTAGTCTCATTGTCTGCCTTGCTGTGTTATTGAACAGTGACATTATGCATTCACATAACATATCTAGTGATACTTGCTCTCAAGGCCATTTTGCACTTGCAATCGTTATGAGCCCATGGGAGCTGCAGTCTACATCCTGTGCATTATTCATGTGTGCGTAGATTTATGCCCGCTTGCATTTACTACTTTTATTTTGCAGCGCAGGCTACGCCAGATTGTGGGGATCCTAAAATATGTTTTTTTTTTTTTCTTTTTTTTTTTTTTTCCTGTTGGTAATTTTATTTTCTCTTACTGGAATTTACTATAGTGTTAAAGGTGAACTAAACTCAGTCAACATTAACTATTGTTGATGCCCATGCTGATAGTATTAGTAAATAGATAGGAAGGTATATTATATTTTCTTGTTTTTTCGTTTTTTTTTTTTCAGTTTAATTTTCTGTTTTGGCCCAAGCCAAAATTATGTCATACATACAAAGAGTCTTCATAGACATTTTTCTTCCTTTATTTCTTTATTTTTGGAGGTGGGGAAGAGGGGCTTTTTCAGGTAAGCACACCCCTTCTGCCTGCATGCCAGTGCTAAGGGCAGATGAATTCCCAGATATAAATGCTAAATCAATCCACTGTCCATACTCCAGATGGCCACAGCTAGAAATTTTAGGGGTGTTTTTCAAAGTGATCTGTCAATAAAATAAAGCATGGAGACATGGATAGGTGAGTTAGCTTTGAATAATAAAGGTAAAATAAATAGCGTTTTTAGTTTGTGATGCTCAGATTCAGGTAAAGTAGAAGTTCAGCTTAAAACTACCTTACGCTAAATCTACTCGCAGCAACATTCTAAGACTAACCTATCTAGCCCTGTAAGGAAGAAATTACTCTACATTACGTTTCTGAAGCTGCTCCGGTCCAGTTCCACGCTGAGCGGTTAGTGACGGCTTTGCTGTGGAGGTGGATGCAGAAGAGGCAGCCGACAACGGAAGTCCCTTTGTAACTTTTAAAGGGTAAGGTCACTTCCCAGGCATTTCACAGCCGTTGACGGCTGTCTCTTCTACACAGCATCCGGGGCTGGAGACCGGACCGGATTGGCTTCAGAAAAGGTATGTATAGCAATTTGTGCTTTACAGGGTAAGGCTCCTTTCACACTAGTGGACCGATCGAGTCCGTCTGTCAGTTTTTCAGGTGGACCCGATTGGACCACCCATTGTTTTCCAATGGGGCAGCGGATCGCTGACATCCATTGGGCATCCAATCCGATAAAATCTGCTAAAAATAGACATATAGACAGTGGATCGGATGGAAACGGACATGCCGTTCATTTCCATCTGACAGGCTCCTAAATGAGGGTGAACATGGACCTATCATTAGCCAGCTCAGCGGGGATCAGCGGAAAGGTCCCCTGCTGAGCAGGTGGATTCCGCTTGGATGGATCCGCTCCAAATGAAAGGGGTCTTGGCTAGCTTAGGCTTAGATAGTTCGTTTTAGGCTGAACTGCTACACTCCACTTTAATATATGAAAGAGAGCTACAGTTAGGATAATATTCACCAAATCTGATACAATGTTATTTAATAAATAGCATGTAAAAAATGTCCGCTTTATACAGGATGTACGTAGCAAGTAAGTTTGTGCCTTGTTGAGATAAAGGGATGTTTTTGAATGGAATTGCATTGTAAGTTGTTGGTGGTACCTCTCTTAGAGGAAAAAAAAAATGTTTCACTAACTATTTCAGGCCTCAAATCAGTCAGTTTTTTTTTTTTTTTTTTTTTTCTTCCAAACCCTGTCATGAGAAATGAAAAGCGAATCCATGGGTAAAAAGCTTTTCCGTTTAAAAAAAGTGATATTAAAAAGCTTTTTGCTTGCAGTTTTCCTATAAACTGGCGGGGACTGTTGTCATGCTGTGATAGTATGAAATCATTACTTAGAAATGTCCTGGAAACCCTGAGTACTCTACAAATACTTTATCACCCTGTATCTCTAAGCCTTTTATATCACAGTTATTAGATCACCAACTATTCAAGTTGTTGAAAGGAATGCTACTTTCTGAAGGGAACGTTGCTTTTCTTGCATAAATTCTTGCTTCCCTTGCCAGCTCCTCATGGTTTTATTGGCCTTCCTTCTCAAATGAGTAGCATGACATCATTGAAGGCTTCAGGGATTTTCAGAAGGGCATTCTTTCACAGAATACAGCACATTATCCTGTGAGGACACCTCAGATACTGACCTATCCAGCTGAATTAGAATCACAGACGCTTGGAAAACAATCCTGATGACTGTCATAGTTTAGGCACAGGGTTGTTAAGTCCCATGAGTGGAAGAGCCCAAACACCATACTATTCTCAGCCTAATTCGGTGACACAGTAAACAGGGCAGTAAGGATGTGCAATCATTTTAGCATGATTCTGATTGAATTTTAGGTAATGGCCTTTTGCATGTTCTCTGCTAATCAAAGATAACCTGTACTGATAGAAATATGAAGCCTGACATTCCGGAATACACTTTTTGAAAATCTTGTTGTCTGGCTGTCATGGTGAGCTTTTGGATTCATTATATTAAAGCTGAAGTTTTCTCTTGACCATTAGATAAATAGCAGGTGGGGAAGCGGGCATGCAAGTATTTGGGTGCTGAGGTGTGGGAAAAGCGTGTTTCCTGTAGGCGTACTATATCCGCTCCCCATTTATGATATTGTTGAAAAGCCATTACCTGTTTTGTTGGGGAACTTAAGTCCTGTACATTATGAGTTAAGATTGTGAATTTGGCTGACTGGGTACTTAGCATAACGGTTCGATAAACTGTACTTGCCTGTTGTCATGTTTCAGCCTTTCAGTCAAGAGTCCAGCATGCTAAGGGGGAACCTGTGGATCTAAGGGAAAGAGTGCACTGAAGTAAAAAAGACAGGAAGATAAAGTAAAAGAGAACAGAATTCGATTCATAGCTCAACACACTGAGCAATTGTGTGTCGATTTAGCCTATACTATGTAAACAATAAGATTTCACATAACCTAGTGTAGGTCGAAAACCTCTGAGAAATCAACGTTCCCATAGTGTTTTGTGGGGTTGTCACCCTCTGACAAGAAGAGACAAGCTCACGAGAAGTGAAGTGGAAAACCAGCAGCCGATCGGCATCCGATCAGTGCATGCAGTCAATGCATAAGAGTCCCATAGTGCTCTGATGCATTGTGAACACAGGAGTTAGTTCGCCTGGCATGGGCACCATTCAGAGAACACTTCATTTTTTTTTTTTTTACTTTGCATGCAGTAGATCTGATGTGTGTGGACAGTGTGAATGGCTTGGGCAGTAACGTTACTATCTCCACCTCATCCAGTCAGAAAATCCTTAGCATTTGAAAGAATGCAAAGTATTCTCTTAATGGCACCTGTGTAAAATAAGTAACCTCCTGTGTTCAGTAAGCAACAGGACAGCCGCTCAACACAGGACCTGGAAGCGAGTAACAATCACTGTAGTATGCCTACTAAAGTGACTTCTTAGCATTTGAAAGAATGCAAAGTATTCTCTTAATGGCACCTGTGTAAAATAAGTAACCTCCTGTGTTCAGTAAGCAACAGGACAGCCGCTCAACACAGGACCTGGAAGCGAGTAACAATCACTGTAGTATGCCTACTAAAGTGACTTTGAGCATCAGCAAGGATCCACCAGGTATGACCTTTATAGTGGACCAAGCTGGTCCAGTTTAACTATGTAAAAATGCCATACCTAAACTTCAGCTTTAAAGAGGAAGTAAACCCTCCTCTACAACTTGTACCTATAGGTAAGCCTATGATAAGGCTTACCTATAGGTACTGTAAATATCTCCTAAACTTGTACCGTTTAGGAGATATTTACCTTACATGCAGCCAGTGACGTCACTGGCGCATGCGCTCTGAAGGAACGGCCTCTCGTGCCGTTCCTTTAGAGTCCGGTGCCGTGACTGTCGGCTCTCGCGCGCGTGCGCGGGAGCGACGTCACCGCGGCTCCGGCCAATCAGCTGGCCGGATGCCGCGATCCCGGAAGACGGGCGACTGGACATGTCGCCCGTCATAGAGGTGAGTGAGCGGCACGGCGGGGGCTCGTTCTAAGGTAAGTATTGCATAATGAGCTAGTATGCGATGCATACTAGCTCATTATGTCTTTCTCTTGCAGGGTGGAAAGAAAACAAAAAACGAGTTTACAACCTCTTTAAGTAACTGACTTAAGTATATAGATCAGTAGTTGTGGATTTACTCAGACTTTATTGACTCAACATGCTGCGTGCTTGTTCTGGCCCATTTACTCACAAAGCAATGGAACTCCAAGTCGGCCATGTAATAGTGTTTTTATTTTTATATATTCTGCATCATTCCCGTATGTGGGAGGAAAATAAATGATCCCCAGACATCACGCACAACCTTCAGACTTTGAAGTTTCACCTTTTTTAATCAAACAAAATATTTCAATATACAGAATGTGCAATGACTGCTCAGTATATGAAGCCTTGACTACCAGACAGTCGGAACAATGGGCGAACTTCAGCAGAATTGTCTTTGTAGTGATGCCAGGGGATCACTGCTGTTGCTGAAAACATTATGTTAATTATTTATGATTTTTACATTATAAATCACACTGTTAGCCTGCTCATGTTTTAGCATTATGCACATTTTTGCTGGCTTGCTTAGAAACACAAAAAGGGTTTTTGTGGATTCAAACAAGTTCTACTATTTGTTCCCACCCAACAGTGAGCGTTAAGTCTTTGGCACCTTTTTGCAGTGTGTAAATACAGCTGTCTACATAGGGCTACTAAATCTAGCTTTATATTTGTTTATTGCATTCACTGTTTTTCCATTTAGTTTCTAAAAGTTTTTACATTTAAAACTGATCTAAAAATTAGGTTATTTGAAGCAGTGTTTATTAAGCTATGAATCGGGATCCAGATTACTATGTGAACATGTTTGGCATGGGTCGCCACTTGACTTTGTCCTAGTGCATATCCGTAAATAGCTGACAAGTTCTAAAACACTGTGATTGACACCATAGATACGTAGGGGGCACTAGAGTGCGTATAAATTGGGGGGGGGGGAGGTAATTATCCATACAACATTGTGAGGTGAAAAGAAAGAGTAGTTGGAAGTGTCTGTTACTAAAATATAACAAAGATTTAATTTCTCTTGGCTTTACCAAGCTTACAGAAATGCAATGCCCTAAATGTGTTTTATGTGCGGACGTTCCTAGCATTGGAAGCCTTAAATTTAACAAGCAGACACATTTTTAGCAAAACCAAACAAATGAATTCTTCAATTGTAAGGCAGAGCGCTTAAAGCACTGTTTCGACTTAGAAGGGTAAGTTGCTTGACGTGGAGTCAGCTTGTAAGCCAGGATTTATGCGTAGCTAACTGGTATACTGCCAGTTTAGTTCATGTTATTCTGGAGTGGTTCTCCTGTGCAGTCTAAACTCCATCTTGGTTTAAAGATACAGAGGATCATTAAAATGGAACTAAACCCCCCTCTACTTTAAAGTCTATGAAGTGGCCATCTTAGTCTCTGTTTGATCTGAAGTTACTGTGGAGCTGCACATGACCAGCTATGACATCAGTTTGGATGAGTGGTAACATAAGCCCTCTGGTAACTGCAACAGTTATCATTCAAGGCATGCCTTAAATGTAACCGTTTTTGAAGACTGTTGCATTGGTGGGTTTAAAGCCTTTCTAATTACGATTTGTGTGTTTTTATTTTTCCTTTTGTAGGTTTCCTTTCATTTCAATAATTGTTCACCTGCAGAAATCCAAGAACTCCATGTTTACACGGTTGGAGACTTTGACTGCTACCCCATGAGACAATGATTAGGCCTGATCCTCATCCCGAGTAGGGTTAAGCTCTGGTATGTTCAGTCCCTAGTTTGACCTGGCCTGAGCTATCCTACCAGGGAACTCTCTAACTGCGGACTGTCAATCATCAGTGGCTGAGGCATTCCCCGCCCCACACCCAGATGCAGGGATGAGGATGCCTTGGCCTCTTTTTTGATTGGCGGTCTGCAATGACAACTTACTGGTGGTCTAGCTCAGACGGGTTCAGAGTAAGGTCTAAACACGCCAGATATCAATCCTGATTCTGAGCAATACATGCTGGGAGGTGCTCCGATATCCCTCTACCACTAAGTCCCAAGACTTCCAAAAGGTTTGGGCGATCTGGATGGAAGTGGGAGCAGGTACTTGTCAAAACCAGATACCTGCTCCACCATAACCACCCCTTCCTACAGTTGTTCTGTGAATGAGCACAGGTGGGAATAAAAGATTCTAGCCCTCTATGGTTTTTATACAGGGAAGTTGTAGATGTGTAACATGTGCGGAGTGGCCCCATTCACTTGAATTGGTCTTTGTTGATGGGCGATCATGCCTGCCAAATGCAACATGGGGTATAGGTTTTGCCGCTGCCTTTGCAACAAAAGGGATATGTTATGCAGGGCCGGGGGGGGGGGGGGGGCAGTTCGGCTACCTGTTCTTACAGCTTCCTCACCAACTGGAAGTGTAAACCATATGTGGCTTTCTTGGAGTTGGGTCAGCAAAGGCTGCTGTGGAAATAAAGAGCTGCACAGCAAAAAATCTTGTCAGGTTCTGAGGCTATCAATTCAGATCTTGAATTCTGCCATGCTGGAATGGTTTTAGACATCTTTTGGAATTCTTCCATGATTTGCAATGACGGCAATCTAAATGTCACTGACATTTGACAGTTTGTTTGAGGTGCGCTGTCAGTGTAAATTAAAGATAGAAGTGTATTCAGACAAACATGGCAACTTATATCACAGGCTCCTTTTCATTCACTTTTTACTTTCTCAAATATTTTATCTAAATTTAATTCTAGTAAAAATAGGAAACAGGTCAGTTTATTCCTCTTGAACATGTACACATAGGAAACAATTCTATGTTAGATTTATCCTATCTGTGTTTAAATTGAAAACATATTTATTTATTTTTGTAAATTTCCAATCATGCGCTGTTTGCCTTTTTTTTTTTTTTTTTTTTAATGCTTTTGCATACGTTTTTAGGTGAGATTTAGGCCTAATGTAATCAGGTTGTTGGGTTAAAGCCTAACTCCACTATTTTTTTATTTTGTTTTTTTAGGGAGGAGTTCAGGTTTGGAACTGTGACCTCTGGAAAAAATGTCCATCACTTCCTGTCCCTTTTGACTGCATACAAAAAGGGGAGGGGATATGCTATCGTTGGGTGCAGCATGAAATTAAAACATTGACCGAAGAGCTGACCTTTCTCTACTCTACTAGGCTTTATTCACATGGTGGGAGGGGCCGTACACTGTGAATAGAAGTCTATATTTCTGCACCCATTAGTACAGGTGTTTGTGTATAGCGGCCTGTATAAATCAATGACAGTCTGTTAAAGTGTTACTAAACCCACAACAGTAAAATCCGTCTGTAGATGCAGAATAGCATGCTTGTTATACTCGCTGCGTAACTTAAAGCGGAGTTCCACCCTGGGACATTTTTTTTAAATAAAAATACCCCCGGGACAGTCAGGGCTGGTTGCACTTACCTGCGATAAGAAATACTTACCTTGAAAATGTATTGTCCAGCGCTGCCATCTCAGGTGTGGGCAGCTTAAAGCCAGCGCGATCCTCTTCTGTGTCCTCTTCCGTCTTCTTCGGTCCCACGATGCACTGCACCGGCCCCGCCGTCACTTCCGGTGCGGCAGCGTCATCCCTGCACAGCTTCTGGGCATGCCCAGAAGCTGTTTAGCAAGGTATGACAGCGCCTGCACCAGGAACTGACGTCGGGGCCGGTGCAGGCGCATTGATTCCTGGGAGTGATGACGTTCAGCTCCCAGGAATCATTGCAAAGCCAGGAAGTGACGAATCGCCGTGGCCGCCGAGGGGAGGAAGAGGAAGTAAGGTAAGTATATTTTCTTCTAAACGAGGTAAGTAAAAAAAAAAAAAAAATGCGATTATCAATTTGTTTTTCAGGTGACCCGGAGCGAGAAGATGGAGGTAAGTTTAATTTTAGGGTGGAACTCCGCTTTAAGTGATTATTCCTCTGCATTGTGTAAAAAGGCTGTGTGATCCTGTATGCACAGATCCTCCCCCTCCTGCACGTTCACTCCGGACAAGTCCAGATAAGCACAGTAGGTGTAGTTCAGCTGCACATGCTCAGTTTGGTCTCTATTGCTCAGAGAACACTTCTTGGTTTTAGCTGAGCTATTCAGGTCACATGGTATTAACATCACACACATGTGGGCGTGTATACAGATCCTAAATGACAGCCAAGTCCCTCCCTTCTCCTCCATCCACAGTAACTAAAAAAGAATACAGTGGGTGGGATGTCACATCTTGATGGATGATATTTTGTTTTCTTGGGAGGGTACATGTGATCAGCACAGGGCAAATCCAAACTGTCGACATGTTCAGACAAAGAATTAAGGGTCTTGAAGCCTGATAAGACAATCATGGGGGAAATTAAAACTACTCCTACAAGCTATCAGCACTCACTGATACAAGTCACAAGATTGTTATTGCTATATACATCTGATGAGAAAAGGTATTTTTCAGTTTATATTTACTAAAATAATTGCATTTTCATGTTTTATGTACTGTAGGAGACCAGATATAGTGAATGCAGGATCTGGATTAAGTAACACTTAAACTACACGATGGAGTTTTTAGGTGTGCGTAGAGCAGATGTGTAACCCTGGATGCAGGGGGGGGAAGGGGGGAAGTTTGGATCTCAGTGGAGCCCTATAGTCATTTTTTGCCACCGTCCCGTAGATTATGTTTGTGGTTTTGGTGCCTCATGCCAGGTAATTGGGACTTTATGGGCAAGAGTAAGGCAGAAGGATATGGTGTAAATCAAACAGTTTATTAAAATATTATTTACAGTATCAAATGAATATGTGAATGGGTGCTCCAGTCTTGGTCAGTTCCCCTCTTTTTGTCTAGGGGCTCTCATTCATTCATTCATCCCCGTATGCATGCAAACAGTTGGGTGTGCGGTAATCAGCATAAATCTGAAGCCTGCATTGATTTTTGTAGGTCTCTGTACAAATAAAAACGCAATTACTCCCTGGTGCAGAAATATACTCTTCTATTCAGTGTACGGCCCTTTGCGGCCATGTGTATAAAGCCTTAGAAATGTGGCCCCTTTTTTGAGAGCTTTCCAATCCAGGAAATGAGAAATCTTCCCTATAGGAACACTGAGATACCACAACAGAGGCACTAACCCTTCTTTACGGTGTTCAGAACACAACTGTGCAGTTGCTTCATTTTATATATAATATATTATTATTTAGTAAGCGTCCTTTCACGGGGATGTTGTTGTTGTTGTTTTTTTTTTTTTTTTTTTTTATGTGTTTTAAATGTGCGTGACCATTAAATACTATCGGAACCCTTAACACCAGTCAGTTGTGTTTTTAAAAGTCCTGCAGACTGCATTTTTGCAGGTAAGAAAACACACAAAAACGCACCTCAATAGAAAATGCTGCAAAAATGCACCCGTAATTGCGTATTTGGTTTCGTTTTTTTTTTACAGGTGCAAAATGTTCCAGAAATGCTGAAAAACGCACATGCGTCTTTACCTAATTTTTGCAACAGAGCAGTGTGAAAGCAGCCTAAGGCCGGCTATACAGGTTTCGAATCTCGACCGGTTTAGCAGGAACAGGCTGAGAATCGAACCATTATTGGGCAGACTGAATGTACCAAGTTGGTACAACCAGCCTGCCCAATTCACCTGCGAATATCGCTAGCGATAATCAACTCCCCCCTCTCTGCTGGGAGAAGACCTGTGGTTGCAGGAAGGAAATTTGTATCATCTATGGCCTGCCTTAGTGTCATTAAGTGAGTTTGAATTATTGAGATCACAAGATAAAAATAATATGTTGTACAAAGTTGGGAAGCAGAAATTCTTCGGTCACCAAAGTTACTTGTGTCGGTCAAGTCGGAAACTTCCAGCCAACTCTGTTCTCTTGGAAAAGCAGAGATACACCCGGTGCTGATTTCTCATCCGAGTTCTCATTGTCCCATACGAGCTGGAAAGTGTTCATCAGGCCTGTGAAATGGTCTGTGCTAACTGGTTTGTTTCCTAGTGAATGGCCATTCTACTTAGTGTATTGCTATCTAGTCACTCCTTTGGAATGCAACATAACAGTCCTTGCTACTGCAGGAACCACAATAACTTGAAGCACACGTCAAGGCCTTTCCTCCTAGTGCGTACATCTCACTGCTAGCAATGTTGTCACTGATCTGGAGGACTTTATTGATCCACTGACTAGGTGGTAGTTTCCTCTTACTATAGACCACTGGTTGGATGCAGGCTAATAAATCTCATGAGGCAGAAAGCATTATAGCCAAGTACTCCTCACATTACTGAGTGATGGCCACAAGTTGTCAGGGTAACAGCTTTGGCTTGGCTGCCTGCATTCTTCATGCTTATGTCTCTTCACATTCTGTCAGCCTTCGCTCTTCATAGACAGATTGTGCACATGAATTGCTGTGATTAATGCTTGCGGTTGCAAGAGTTAAGCTGTAATTACTTAGTTTACCCAAAATACCTATTTAAACAAGGAAGCTATTGCTAATGTCTTATCATGTTCTGTATATTATCTTATTAACTTTGGATATTTCTTAATTGCTTTGAAAGTGTTCTACTTTTTGGATGACTCCAGGGGCCTTTATTGAATAAAAGAACCTTGGTATACTGTGTTTCTTGCCGTAACATAGTAGATAAATGCAGCAAAACTCTTTTTTGAGTGCTGATGCTACTTTGCAATTTTTTTTTGTATTGTATTTGCTTGTATAAACCATACACACATTAGTTTATCCCCAGAATCTAATTGTTGGAGATCAGTGACTGGGGACCCAAAATAGTTTTAGAGAAGATAGAAGTGCCAGAAGATGGAGCGGCTAAGGACCTCAGTGGAGGAGCCAGTGAATATAGTTCTGCTTGAAGTTAACATCTTTACTGAAAAGGCTTTTTTAAAGAGTGGAATGTCTCAAGCTTAAATTTATACACACAGCAAACTATTTCTGCCCTTTCCATACTTCCATACTCCCTTGTTGGTTTATATGGGGCCATAAAGATGTTCAGTCTGAGAGAGACAGTCTAAAGCAGGCCATGCACACAGATTTCTTTAATTCTACCTGTCATTGACTCTTACTGGCGCCTGCCAGTCTGTCATAGACTCGTACGGGCGCCTGTCAGTCTGTCATAGACTCGTACGGGCGCCTGTCAGTCTGTCATAGACTCGTACGGGCGCCTATCAGTCTGTCATAGACTCGTACGGGCGCCTGTCAGTCTGTCATAGACTCGTACGGGCGCCTGTCAGTCTGTCATAGACTCGTACGGGCGCCTGTCAGTCTGTCATAGACTCGTACGGGCGCCTGCCAGTCTGTCATAGACTCGTACGGGCGCCTGCCAGTCTGTCATAGACTCGTACGGGCGCCTGCCAGTCTGTCATAGACTCGTACGGGCGCCTGCCAGTCTGTCATAGACTCGTACGGGCGCCTGCCAGTCTGTCATAGACTCGTACGGGCGCCTGCCAGTCTGTCATAGACTCGTACGGGCGCCTGCCAGTCTGTCATAGACTCGTACGGGCGCCTGTCAATCTGTCATGGACTCGTACGGGCGCCTGTCAATCTGTCATGGACTCGTATGTGCTCCTGTCAATCTGTCATAGACTCGTACGTGCTCCTGTCAATCTGTCATAGTCTCATACGGGCGCCTGTTTGCCTGTCATAGACTCATACAGTGGCCTGTCATTGACTTGCACAGGCTTCCCGGACTTGGCCTGCAAATACTTATGCTCCCAGCTTCAGATATCTTAAGTATACTTGCCTCACCATGGCTGATTCGGGAAGGTGAAAGAGGCCTAAACGATGGAAGGGGACATATCAACCCTGACTCAGAGCTTGCATAGGGTTTAGGACTTGGGATTTAGATAAACAGAGAGCTGAAGGAGTGTGATGAATATAAAAGGATTCATGCTGGGAGTTGCCTTATCAAAAGAACCTTCGTGTTTTCAAGTGACAGGTTTTCTTTAAACTGTTTGTGTCCATATCTATAAATTCCCTTCCCTATTTTATTTTATGATTTCCAAGATGGCTATTTCTGCATCTACTGTAAGCCTTCATAAAATAACAAACTTAGTAATATTTCTGTAAATTTCCATGGTACATTCATTTCAAGAATGTAGAAAATACAAAAAGAAGTAGAGATGTGGAGTACAAAGAAATCCACCCACACCTCTGCATGAAGCAGAGCTCAGGTGAGTCATTCTGTGCTCTGTTGAAGGAGATGTGTGTGTGTGTGTGTGTGTGTGTGTATATATGTGTGCGTATATATATATATATATATATATATATATATATATATATATATATATATATATATATATATATATATATATTATACACTGCTCAAAAGAATTAAAGGAAAAAGGAAAACTTTTTAATCGGAGTATAGCATCAAGTTACTTAAACTCCTGGGATCTTGATCTGGTCTATTGAGTACCAGATGGGGTTGTTAATCAGTTTCAGCTGCTTTGGTGTTAATAAATTTAATTGGTGAACTAGATGGGCAAAAATGCTACAACCTCCAAAACAGAAATGGTTTTACAGGTGAAGGTCACTTACCTTTTTATTTCACTACTCATTTTTTCTGACTGTTTTTCACTAGTTTTGCATTTGGCTAGGGTCAGTGTCACTACTGGTAGCATGAGGCGATATCCGGAACTTAGAGGTTGCACAGGCAGTCCAACTCCTCCAGCATGGCACATAAATACGTGCCATTGCCAGAAGGTTTGCTATGTCTCCTAGCACTCGAGCATGGTGGAGATTTCAGGAGACAGGCAGTTACTCTCGGAGAGCTTGACAGGGCTGTAAAAGGTCCTTAACCCATCAGCAGGACCGGTAGCTGCTCCTTTGTGCAAGGAGGAACCGAATGAGCACTGCCAGAGCCCTACAAAATGACCTCCAGCAAGCCATTGGTGTGAATGTCTCTAACCAAACCATCAGAAGCCGACTTCGTGACAGACATGAAAGTGTCTGGAGAAGCCGTGGAGAATGTTATGCGGCCTGTAACATCATTGAGCAGAGCATGACCGGTTTGGTGGTGGGTCAGTGATGGTCTGGGGAGGCAAATCTATGCAGGAACGCACAGACCTCTATAGGCTGGGCAATGGCACCCTGACTGCCATTAGGTAGCGGGATGAAATCCTTGGACCCATTGTCACACCCTACGCTGGTGCAGTTGGTCCTAGGTTGCTCCTGGTGCACGACAATGCCTGGCCTTATGTGGGGAGAGTATGCTGCCAGTCCCTGGAAGATGAAGGAATTGATACAACTGAATGGCCTCCATGCTCGCCTGACCTAAATCCAATAGAACACCTCTGGGACATTGTTTCTGTCCATCTGAGGCTCCCATGTTACACCTCCGCCTTTTCAGGAGCTCAGTGATGCCCTGGTCCAGATCTCAGAGGAAATACCACAGGACACGATCCGTCGTCCCATTAGGAGCATGCCCCAAGGTTGTCAGGCATGAATACAAGCACGTGGGGGCCATGCACACTACTGAGTACCATTTTTGAGTTCATTGCATTAAGTTTCAGCAAAATGGACTAGCCTGCTGCATCATTTTTTCACTTTGATTTTTGGGGTGTCTTTGAATTCAGCCCTCTCTAGGTTGATAATTTTCATTTCCATTTAAAAGATGTGGCATCCTTTTTGTTCCTAACATATTACCCAGTCCATAGTATAGATATCCAGCATTTTATTTTTCCCCATTGAGGTCTGATGTGTTTCCAAATTGTTCCTTTAATTTTTTTAGCAGTGTATAGTATACTGCTTTTCACAAATATAAAGTGTACATTGGGAACCATTTGAGAATACAGAGCACATCACAAGTGCCTACATAGCTATTTCATGCACTGAGCACTTTGCATTTAATGTTCATGGCGTGGATGGAAATACAAAATACTAGTTGTAGTGTGTACCTACTTAAACCCGAAATAAAAAAAACATTTCTTGATTCATATTCAATCCCGTGTAGGTTAATGATTTTTTAAAAAAGTTTTTTTAAAACGTCAGGTACATTATTTAAAGAAAACCTGTCATGTAAGAAATGCAAAGGCTGCCATATTTTATTCTGGTCTCGTTCTGCATTGGGCTGTTACCTGGCTCTTTCTGGGTTGAGTATTTTCCGAGTCACTGACCTGGAACAGGCATGGAGATTAGAAAAGTAAAACCAGGAATCCTGATCTGTTTCAAATCAATGAACCTGAAAGTATTGAAGACTATTGACAGCCAAACAAAGAAGATCAATTTTTCTTAGGAGTTGGGGCTGGCCTACAGTTTTGTATGTCCTCCCGGTAGACTGCACCTTGAATTGCATAATGCACTACATTCTGCTACACAGGATAACTAAATAATTTTTTATGTGTACGCTTTTTTTTTTTTTTTTTTTTTAATGCAAGGCTTGGTATGTTTCTAACATAAGTGCTAGCACATAAGTAGTACATAAGTTCTAGCATATACAGTATATACTTTTTTTTTTTTTTTCCACTCTAGAGAGGAAAAGTATTAAAGTTAAAGTGGTTGTAAAGGCTGAATGTTTTTTAGCTCCATGTATTCTATGTATGAAGCTAAAAAACCTTCAGTGTGCAGCTCCCCCCTTCAGCCCACCTTAACACTTCCCTAAACCCAATCTCAATCCAGCGATTTGCACGAGACCCAAGGCTCTCCTGGATGC
This sequence comes from Pelophylax lessonae, assembly GCF_965119305.1. NCBI lineage: Eukaryota > Metazoa > Chordata > Amphibia > Anura > Ranidae > Pelophylax > Pelophylax lessonae. The sequence goes on from NC_138771.1 coordinate 298,213,776, forward strand.
AGCAGCAGAACCATTGACTCCCACTGCTGTCAGTCACAGCCAGTGAGGTGATAGCGGGGGGCGGGACTGAGACACGCTCTCTGTCTTATAGACACCGAGAACCAGCTCCGGAGCGAGCACCCACGAATGCACCCACAGCAAGCAGCCGTCATGTCCTCAGTCATGATCCCCATGACTAAGCTCCAAGGGGCAGAGTGAAACAAGTTTGGGGCATGGCCTTGTCGGATTCCAGGCCTAGATTGTCATTCACATTTATCTAAGGGATGGTATTGATTTGTGGTCACTAGGGGGACCTCCTCTTTACACAGCAAGCAGCTTGCTATGGGGGCACTAAGCAAGAGGGGAGAGGCCCAGAGCACCGGTGGGGGACCCAAGAAGAGGAGGATTTGGGCTGCTCTGTGCAAAATGAGAGGTAGGTATAACATTTTTGTGTGTGTGTGTGTATATATATATATATATATATATATATATATATATATATATATATATATATATATATATATATATATATATATATATATAATTTTTTTCTTTACAATCACTTTAAGATCTGTGACTTTGTTGGGGGAACTTTGTTTATTTCCTAGTCATGTGATGCCCCAGATAGGGGAATGTAGTATTCATCAGAAGAAAATCAGACATTCAATTACATTCAAAACACTCTACTCTCCGTTAAAGATATAGCCATTCACTTCCTCTAGTCAGAAAAGCTCCTAATAGGGGTACAAATGGCAATAAAAGCTTGTCAGGTGCTTTAACCCTTTCCCTCTCCGCCCAAACAAAATTTTGAAATTGGGCTTTATTTTTTAGCAGATGAATCCAATGCCTGCAGTATGAAGCCCCGTACACGCGATCAGATTATCGAACGATCTGTCGTCCATTTTTTGTGGCATGCTAGTCTCATATGGAAAGTGAAGAGGTTATTTTCATACGAATTTTCCCATACAACAGAATTCTACTTCAGAAGTGATGTCATGTGTTGAATTGTTTTGTATGTGTTTTTCGTCTCTGAGCATGCCTAGTCTTGCTCTTAATATTTTTTTCCGTGGAAATCTACTAATGAGACAAAAATCGGACGTTGTTTTGACGGACGACAAAAATTATATAGCCTGCACATCAGGATTTTGTCGGCCGAAAAGTGGGAGTCGGCTGTCGAAAGCACCATACTAACAATTCCGAAAATCGGCAGATCAGTCGTCGGACGAAATTTCCCATCAGATTTTCTTATCGTGTGTACGGGCCTTTAAGCTGAAAATCTTGGTGTTTTCTGGTTGACTTCTATTCAGGTAATTGCTGGTTTATATACATACATAGATACATAGATCAAGTCATTCATATTTAATGGTGTTTACTCCAGTACTCTTTCTCCTTTTTTTTTTTTTTTTCATTGTGATGTACAGCATATTTGATACTACTGTGCCTCACATGTGGCTGTATCACAAATCATACTTTTACTTGAAAGATATTAAATCAAGGATGCTGCCAAGGACTGCTTATATGGCTTCCAGGAATTCTTGCTTGCAAAGGAAATGAAAAATACCTTGTATTCATTGAATTCCTTAGATATTTGTGAGATGCGATGACCCAGAAGCTCTTGATGAATTGTCGCGTGGTACTTCCTAAAGCCGGAACAATTGCTGGTTGCTGAAAAGTATAGTTGTCTTTTGTAGGGTCAACATGCACAGTTGGCTGCCTGAAGTCACAATGAATCTGCTGACAAATGCACCATAGATGTATGTTTTTAGGGACCGTTCATACTAGCAGTGCTCTGCGGTGGCGTTTGACAGTAGGTAAAGGGGTGTTTCCTCAATGCCCGCTTTAACCCCTACAAGGCTACCGTTATCATGCCATAACCACAACGCATTGCATTGGTCATGGCATGGCCCGATTCAGTAAAAAGGGTCACATTTGGCGGGCGTTACTGGTCACCAAACAGAGGAAATATAAATGTGTATACCCCAGTAAGGTCGCCTTTGCGTGTATAACAGGTGACAAAAAAATTTGCTCAACTACCTGTTTTTACCGACCCTTAGAGGAAGTTGAAAATCGCTAAATATTAAATATAGATGTTTAGACAGTGGTCTCCTGCTCTCTCTCCACTATGTAGATTGTACCAGAGGGGGCAATGCCTTAAAGGACTAAAGGTCAGCAGACATCTGAACAGTTACACCGTGGTCCATATGTGATCAAATGTCATAGGTGATTGAGATTGGCAAATTTAAACTGAATATAAAAACCAGCTAGGATTATGCCGATGGAAGCCATGCATGTTCTTGGCAACTGTAACCAAGAGGGGGATATATTTTGTATTCTGTATTCCAATAGGTTTGTGATGAAATAGATACAGTTGTTATAAAGTTGTTATAAACTGTTATATGGTATACAAAATGTTTGATCAAAAGGATACATTCACAGTTGCACTGGAAGAACATTAAGTGTCCATTCACACTGGTACGACTTGTCAGGCGACTTGGTCAGCCTGACAAGTCGTGCACCGTCACTCCCATAGTGTAGTACAGGACCAGTTCTAATAGGAGCGACACAAGTAGCTTCCGACTTAGAAAAAGGGTCCTGTACTACTTTGGGGCGACCTGGAGGCGACTTGCATTGACTTCCATTATGTGAAGTCCGTGCAAGTCGCGCTGCACGCGACTTCACAGGTCGCCCCCTAAGTCGGAGCGTCCGAATGTGAACGGAGCCTTAGAGCTGGTTATTATACACCAGCCTTTCACAACCAGTTATCCTGTGGAGGTTGCTAGAATTTCCTTGGGGCCGGTTCACACCAATGCTGCACTGTGTGATTCAGACCACATGCAAAACGCACTCAATTTGCGACCTGCAGCGGGTGCCAATAGAAAGTTAATGACAGCCCTAACGCAGATGGCAAATGCAGTGCATTTGCCCACACCGGATCGCACTGCATGTGAATCGCACAGGAACACACAGCCATTTATGTGTGGGCCCTTAAGCAATGAGCAATATTTGCCTCTCCAATAAGTAACCCCTAACGCCAAAGATCTGGGGCGTCCCCCTGTCTGAACACTATAGCACAGCAGGAGCGATCGCTGTACTAACATCATATTGTTAGTACAGTGACTCCGACCTGTAGTAGTGTGTACGAGGCTTTAGCATGTCCTGAAGGCACAGGCGCAGTGGCCAGCCCTGTTGCCTACAGCCTAATAAAGTCTATTGCAAGCTTAAAAATGAAGTGCCTAGATTGAGCTAAACGCTGTAATGACTACTAATTGTATTTAGTGATCGGTGTTCAGGATGTATGTCTGAAATGTAGAATACCTCCGTTCCAGGCATTTGTCCATAAAGGCAGCGAGAGTTGTGAAAATGGAGCGGTTTACTTTATTTTTTATGTTTTTTTACAGTTTCTCTCATATCTGCCTACACTTGCCCTTTTACACTTTTTTTGTTCTATTTTACAATATAAACGTATTCATTATTTGAGCATACGAATCCTAAGCGTCTGTTAAACATGTCACTGGAGAAGACCTTTGTTGCTTTTTTTAGACTGTATTCTCTCTATAGCATTGTATTTAAAGACCATTCAGAAATTGGGACATTGCTGCTTTTTTTTTTTTTTGCTGTCCCTTGATTAAATATCATGTATTACATCTGCAAGAATGAGTCATTTGCTAGGTGTATTACAAGCAGGAGAGCAATACTAGCTGAGCTAATCTTAACCAGTCCAACAAACCCTTTCAGCCGGTTTATACTTTGAAACGTATGCAGTATTTGCAGCTTTTTAACACCTGATTCAACCTTTGTGCTTCTGAAATGAAGTTCTTCTACTGGACAGAAGATAAATGTCTTTCTGTTTTAAATCTGCCTACCTCTAAACCTACTCTTTTCAGTTCTTCGTGACCTAAAGGTGACAGTTCAGAGATAGGCTGATGTTACATACTGCTATCCATGGAGCTATCATTTGTCTGCCTGCATCTACTGTCAAAATGGGCACAAAAAAAAAATTGACCATGCGTTGATGTGACATCAATCCCGTTTAGCTCTAGTTTGGGAAGGCATCTGTTCAAGGATCCCCTGCTAAATAGAGTGGATATGGCCACGTGAAAGGAACCCTTTACACCACATGCAGTGCTTTTTTTTTTTCTGGATCAAAAACACATAGCTTATATGGGTTTCATGGCATAGTTCACAACAGTGCAGTACATTCATTTTAAGAAAAAAAGTACAACATGCTCCTTTTTTTTTTTTCCTGCACAGAACTGTACTGGAACGCAGTAAAAAGCATACAAAATCAAAAATGCACCCGACCACAGTACAGTGAAAAAAAAAACAAAAAAACAAAACTAGAAAAAAAAAAAATATATATAGATATCTGTACAGGCTCAGCCATGCGGAGATGTCTTTTGAAGTCGCCCCTGAAGTTGCCAAAAGCAGTGCAGGAGCTACTTTGGCAATCGGTGCGGCACTGCAAAGTCGGCGTCGCACTGATTGGGATGCTCTCATTGCCAGCAACAGGCTGCGATTTGACATGCGATATGACAGGTCATGCTGATGGGAACGGTGGCAAAATGTGAGATTGTCTCCTGGTCTGACCATAACCAGCTGTCACAATTACCTTGTCTGTGACCTTCAGTTGCATCATGAGAACTGAAGTTCTTTTTCAGGTTTACACCAAGTAGCTAAGACACAAAAAACAAACATTTTAGGGTCTCATGTACACTAGGCTTTAAAAATAAAAATAAAAAATGCAGTTTTTACACTTTAAGGCCCCGTTCACACTGGGGCGATCCAACTTCCCGGGGCGACCTCCGAGGTCGCTGTGCGAGCAGCGCGCCGCGACCTCGGAGCGGCCGGCACGGACTACATAACATTGAAGTCTATGACGGTCGCTCCGGGTCGCCCCAAAGAAGCTCCGGTGTAACGTTAGAATTCCATACCTCGTTAGATTTCCATACCCTCGTCACTTCCTGTCTCAAACAGCTGAGCAGCGCAGCAGTGCGCATGCTCAGAGCCCCGGATACGTAATTGAACAGCAAAGAATTTGACAAGTGCGCATGCTCGGAGGGTAGGAAATTATCACGTCACTGTGTGTAATGTTATACTTGCGGCGGTAACATTAAAACAGTTCGGCTGCAACATCAATAATCTCCTCTCCTATCCCTGTGACTTGCCTGATCTCGCCTAATAAATATAAAAGCGGTGGCGGGTGTATGAGATGTAAATGACGGCGATCGCGGCTCCGTGATCCGCTTTTATATTTATTACCCGAGATCAGGGAAGTGAGAGGGGAAGGAGCAGAGATGAGCCATGTTGCAGAGGAGCTGTTTTAATATAACTGCCGCAAGTGTAACTAGCGTGAGAAATCCATACCCTCCGTAGGTGCACCGGAAGTGACGAGGGTATGGTTTTCTCACGGGTATGGTTTTTTCACGGAACACCGGACCCTTTTTCTAAGTCGGAGCAACTTGTGTCGCTCCTATTAGAACGGGTCCGCAGCTTCCCTATAGAAGGCGACCTGTGAGTCGACCAGGTCGCCTCACAGGTCGCCCCAGTGTGAACGGGGACTAAAAACACCTTTGTTAGTCTGTGTCCATGCACACATAGGTGTTTACAAATGTATTAGAAGAGAGGCATTTTACAGGCTGAAAAAACAATCCCCAGTGCATTCAGGAGAGGAGCGTTTGTGCAGAAAAAGCACAGGATGCACATAAACGTTGGGTGTGTTTTTTGTGTGTTAATGCACTCTGATTGCCAGAAAAATTTACATTTTGACTAATTGAATGTGCATATGTGTGTGCAATTTTTTAAGCTGCTTTTCTCCTGCCAGGAAAAAAGTGTTCAGGGAAGCTGAGCAAACAAGGCCTAAACTTGGAATATATTGCCTAAGACCTCTTTCACACTGGTTGGCTTCAAAGCTGCCAGCTTGTGAGGTGATTGTGGTGCATTTTTTAAAGGACACGTGACTCTAAAACTGCTCCAAAACTGCTGTAGGGCATTTTTGAGGCACACTTGAGGTGCTTCCCATTCATTTCAATAGAGAGTAGTGTTTCTGGAATGCTTTTTTTTTTCTCTCTCTCCAAACTCACTCCAAAGATGCACTGCCACAGTGTGAAAGCATTTGTTTTTGATGGGAAGCATTTTTCTTGAGTGTTTCAGGAACTTTTTTTTTTTTTAACGCAAAAGCACTTAAAGCGGAGTTCCACCCTGAATAAATTTTTTAGATAAAAATACCCCCGGGACAGTCAGGGCTAGTGCATTTAAGCAACGATAGCCTCTGAACTATCCCGTTTCACTTACCTTTTTAGAAGAAATACTTACCTTGAAAATGTCTTGTTCAGCACTGCCATCTTCGGTGTGGGCAGCTGAAGCCGGAGAGTCCTCTTCGGTGACGTCGGAGTCCCAGAATGCCCTGCTCGTCACTTCCGGTGCAGGCGCGTCATGCCTAGAAGCTGTTCAGCAAGGAATGACGTGCCTGCACCGGAAATGACAAGCAGGGCTGGTGCAGGCGCATTGACTCCTGGGATCGATGATGTTCATCTCCCAAGAGTCAATGCAAGGAGGAAGTGATGGCACGGGCCGCGGCCGCAGAGGGAGGAAGAGGAAGGAAGGTAAGTATATTTTCTTTAAAAACAAGGTCAATTAATCAAAAAAAAATGTAATAATCCAATTCTTTTTCAGGTAATTTAGAGCAAGCGGACGGGTAAAAGTTGATTTTGAGGGTGGAACTCTGTTTTAAAGCAGAAGTAAACTCTTTTTACTTCTACCTACAGGAAAGCCTATAATAAGGTTTACCTGTTGGTACTGTGAATATCACCTAAACTTGCACAGTTTTGGAGATATTCAGAGTGCATGCAGCGCATGCGCTCTGAAAGTCCGGCCTACTGTGCTGGACCTTTAGAGCCCGTGCTGCAAACAGGCGGCTCCCGCGTGCATGCGAAGCAGTGACGTCATCACGGCTCTGGCCACTCACAGCGCCAGAGCCCGCGAACCCGGAAGAAACACCTGGGAAGATGTCATCCGTCTCGGCAGTGTGCTGGCCCCACTGAGACCGCTTCATTCTAAGTATTTCAAGTATTTCATATAAGCTAGTATGCAATGCATACTAACTCCATTATGCCTTTTGTCTTACAGGTCCCCCCTTTAAAAAACTGAGTGTGAAAGGGCCCTAATAGTTGAGACAAGAATGCTTCGCAGGCTTACCGGTCTGTAAACCTGCCATAAAGATGAAATACAATATGGCTGCCATGTGTTGTGTAGTGATTTTAGATGCAAACAAAGCTATTAATAACATTTATTATTTTCCTTTTAACCTGCCTGAAAGAATGTGTAGAGTGTCCTGTGACCATAGCTGTATTTAATTTTGGGTGCTATGTGAATGAGCACATTGGCATTCACTAGCCGAGGGGTGTGACAAGGTAGAAAGGCCCGAGGCTCCAGCAGCAGCAACTCTCTCACAATAATATAGTGTGCAGATTTGCACATTGCAGTACACTGCGTTACGTAATCTCTTTAGTGCCTCCAAGGCCAAGGATCAGTTTCTTTTTACTAAGCCCTGTGAATATAGCAGGAATCTGATTCTCACTCTTTCAATAAGGCGCACATTTTAGATCACTGATTTTCAAAAGTTAGAAAAAGTGCAAGTATTGGTTACTTGTAACTATCATTTGAATTTGTAATTTTTCATTATTCCAAAAGTGGCAACTGTGGACAACTACTTTTTTTATTGATCTTCATGCATATAGGTTGCCAAATCTTTGTTACATCATTAATTGTTAGGACATGTGTAAAGCAAAGAGGACCAAGTTGGGTAAAGCCCATAAACCTGATTGGGCAAATGACAGTAAAAAAAAAAAAAGCTTAGAAAGTTGATTATTGTTCACTATTGGAGCTTAGTAAAGAAAACGCATACTGTTGAGGTTTGGCTGTGACTTGCTTCCTTTGTGCTGGCTTTTTTAGTAATTGCATTCTAAAGTGTTTCATTGTGTTGCGGTGCTGGTACAGAGTAAGGAGAAAACGGTGTCACCCCACTCCTGACACTTATTTTCTTGGCACTTCTACAGCGTGTATTATTTGGTATGTCATTCTGTCTGATCAGTATGAATGGAAAGAAGTGTTGAGGGTGGTTACATCATAATGTAACTGTAACGCTAGGCTGAGCTGTACAGCCTGAATGAACAAGCAGCTTATAGAGATTCTCCGCATAATGAAGGTTAAAGAACGCTCTTCCGATGCAGGGCTGTGTGTTAAGCTGCTCAGACATGAGAAGATAGTTGCCCTTTTTGGGCCTGAATCAAACCCAACTGCCTTTTGGAAAGTGGGCATGTATTGCATAGCTTCTATCTTGTATCATAAGCTCATTCTGCTATTCGTCACAATTCTAGCCTAGATATTTAATATTTGCCCCCTGATTGAGGCTTTCTTTGGCTATCTACAGTTCTCAAAAGTGACAAGCTGATGGTTCAATTGTCATCTGATCCTGTCAAGACTAGTATCAGACAATGACTTCTATGTCACGGGCTGGTTGGTCCACTCTAGGAATTCTATGGAGACACAGCATTGTACATGGAAAATACTGTATATAACTTGCACTTATAACTCAGCACATTAACTGCCTGTCTTTTAGAGTTGAATAGCCATAGCTTAACGTGTTTGTTTTTTTTCTTCGAGGCGGGTAGTGGAGTAGGCCAGCTCCTGGGTCTTTAGTGCTGTCTGATACCAACACCGCAACCTCTGCCATGAGGCTGCATTCACAGCAGTTTATTTTTGCACGTTTTTGTTAGTGTTTTTGTATTAGCCTATAGTGAAAAATATCATTTGTGACCCCATTTGTTGCTATGTATTTTCTGCTTCCTGGGTTATTTATTACAGGTACTTGTATAGCACTGTCAATGTATGCAGAGCTTTACATGTGTATGTGTATATAGATAGATGTGTGTATGTATATGTAAATATATATTGTATGATATATATTTAACAGATAGGTGTGTGTATGTGTGTAAAATATATATTTTTTATATATATAGATAGATATATATATATATATATATATATATATGTGTATGTATGTATGAATGTATTTTTTTATTTTTACTCCCACCCCCCTAAAATAATATATATATATATATATATATATATATATATATATATATATATATATATATATATATATATATATATATATACATATACATATACATACATATATATATATATATATATATATACACACACACACACACACACACACACACACACACACACACACACACACAACCCTGTTAAAATGACAGGTTTCTGTGATGTAAGAAAAAAAATGAGACAAAGAAATAATTTCAGAACTTTTTCCACCTTTTTTTAATGTGACCTATAAACTGTACAAAACAACTCAATTGAAAAACAAACTGAAATAGTTTGGAGGGGGGTTAAAAAAAAAAGTGTGCGCACCCTCTTATAACTGGGGATGTAGCTGTGTTCAGAATTAAGCAAACACGTTCAAACTCATGTTACATAGGAGTCAGTACACACCTGCCATCATTTAAAGTGTCTCTGATGAACCCGAAATAAAGTTCAGCTTTTCTAGTAGGTCTTTCCTGACATTTTCCTTTTCGCACCCTTCAGCAAAAGCCATGGTCCGCTGAGAGCTTCCAAAGCATTAGAGGGATCTCATTTTTAAAAGGTATCAGTCAGGAGAAGGGTACAAAAGAATTTCCAAGGTATTAGATATAACATGGAACACAGTGTTATCAAGTGGAGAAAATATGGCACAACAGTGACATTACCAAGAACTGGGCGTCCCTCCAAAATTGATGAAAAGACAAGAAGAAAATTGGTCAGGGAGGATGCCAGGAGGCCTACAGCAACATTATAGGAGCTGCAGGAATATCTGACAAGTACTGGCTGTGTGATACATGTGACAACAGTCTCCCGTATTCTTCATATGTCTGGGCTATGGGGTAGGAATGGCAAGACGGAAGCCTTTTCTTATGAAGAAAAACATCGAAGCCCAGCTAAATTTTCCAAAAACACATCTGAAGGATCCCATAAGCATGTGGGAAAATGGTGTTCTGGTCTGATAAAACCAAGGTTGAACTTTTTGGCCATAATACTAAGATATGTTTGGCGCAAAAACAACACTGCACATACGAACAGTGAAGCATGGTGGTGGCAGCATCATGCTTTGGGGCTGGTTTTCTTCAGGTGGAACAGGGGCCTTATTCAAGGTAGAGGGAATTATGAACAATTCCAAATACCAGTCAATATTGGCACACAACCTTCAGGCTTCTGCTAGAAAGCTGAAAATTAGGAGGAACTTCATCTTTCAGCATGACAACGACCCAAAGCATACATCCAAATTTAAAAGGAATGGCTTCACCAGAAGAAGATTAAAGTTTTGTAATGGCCCATTTTAGAGCCCAGACCTGAATCCAATTGAAAATCTGTGGGGTGAAATGAGGAGGGCTGTGCACAGGAGATGCCCTTGTAATCTGACAGATTTGGAGTGTTTTTGCAAAGAAGAGTGGGCAAATATTGCCAAGTCAAGATGTGCAATGCTGATAGACTCATCCCCAAAAAGACTGAGTGCTGTAATGAAATCAAAAGGTTCTTCAACAAAGTCTTTGTTTAAGGGTGTGCACACTTATGCAACCATATTATTTTAGTTTTACTTCTCGCCACCTAAAAGATTTCAGTTTGTTGTTCAACTGAGTTGTACAGTTTAAGGGGTCGCATTAAAGGTGAAAAAAGTTCTGAAATGTTTTATCTTTGTCTCATTTTTTTAAATCGCAGAAGCCTGACGTTTGTGTGTAGACTTTCTTTATCCACTGTACATAAAAAAAATATAAATGTCGCTAAGCACTGCGCCAACTGTTGGCACTATATATATCCTGTATAATAATAATAATATATATGTTGTACATTCACATCAGTCCCTGCCCTAAAGGAGCTTACAATCTAAGGTCCCAAACTCACATTCATACATAGACATTATAGGGCCAATTTAGTCAGGAGCCAATTAACCTACCAGCATGTCTTTGGAGTTTGGGAGGAAATTGGAGTACCCAGAGGCAAAAGGAGAACATGCAAACTCCAGGCAGGTAGTGCTGTGGTTATTTTTACCCCCTGCTGTGTTCTGTGGTGCTTTCTACTCTCCAAACAATGATAAAATGGCATGTTTCATGGTGGCAACCGCAGTAACGTCATGTTTCCTAATGAGGTCGTATCGGGTCCATTCTCGAGAACAGAGGGGACTCTTCTGAGTCATGTACATGCAGCTGCTACACAGCACATGAGGATCTGGTTCAGGCGAAGGATGGGGACTGTCATATTTAAAAAAATATATATATCTATATTTATAAATATATACGTACACTTGCCACTTTATTACACCTCTGCACACCTGTTCAATTGCTTGATAACACAAAGTGCTAATCAGCCAATCACATGACAGCAACTCAATGCATTTAGGCATCTAGACGTGGTGAGGACGACTTGCTGAAGTTCAAACCGAGCATCAGAATGAGGAAGAAAGGGGATTTAAGTGACTTTAAACGTGGCATGGTTGTTGGTGCCAGATGGGCTGGTCTGAGTATTTTAAAAACTGCTGATCTATTTGTATTTTCACGCACAACCATCTCTAGGGTTTACAGAAAATGGTCCGAAAAAGAGAAAATATCCAGTAAGTGGCAGTTGTGTGGATGAAAATGCCTTGTTGATGTCAGAGGAGAATGGGCAGACTGGTTTGAAATGATAGAAAGTAAACTGCAACTCAAATAACTACTCGTTACAACCAAGGTATGCAGAATACTATCTCTGAACAACCATGTGTGTGTGTGTATGTATGTATATGTATATATATGTGTATGTGTATATATATATATATATATATATATATGTGTGTGTGTGTGTGTGTGTGTGTGTGTGTGTGTGTGTGTGTATATATATATATATAATTTGTGCATATTTTTAAGTATAACGCATCACTTTAGGTAGGAGGTAGAGGCCATCAGGTAGGCTGTACGCGGCTCCGTGATTAAGCAAACTAATTTATAGGTTGCAACCAGTGAGGGAGACCATAAAGTGTCATTGCTAAACCGATGCAAAACATTGTGCTTACCTTTTTATAATCATCATGCCAGTAAAATCATCTTAATTGCAAGAAACTTGCCCACCAGTCTGTTCCACTTCTTGTAATGGGAGTCCTAAAGGGTTGTACAGGGAGAGTGCTCCCTCACCATGCGTATAAGGGGTTTCAGGATCAAAGAGACACAATCTCCTCCACCCTACCTGGCATTGCTGACTAAAAAATGTTTTTTGTTGGTTTCCTGGCAATATTTGGTCATTCCTGGTGGATAGGTGACTGTACACATGTGTAGAAAACTGCATGCCTCATGTGTTTCAATGCATTTCTATGGGAACAAAAACACACCTAAAATGAACCAATCAGGCTTCTGATGGTTGAACGTTGTGTTCTTCCTCTGGAATGCAGCCTCCATATATTTCTGTGGGGACTATGGCACACGTACTCTGAAAACTAGACAGGATGGACAGCTTTATGCAGAGCATTCATTGTCACATCTTGCTAGTAGTTTGAGAAGGTCTCCCTGTTAGAGTCACAAATGGTATTGAAGGCCTTGCAGTCAATAAAACCTGCCTCAACCAATAAGGTTTTGGCTGGAATCCTGCTTTAATGCTGTTCTACAGTTTACACCAGCTATTCTCCACATTCTCAACCAGGGTTCAGTAGAACCCTGGGGTTTATCCAGAAGTTGCTAAGAGTTCCTTGAGCGTGGCTGATTGATCTCCCATTTGGCGGTTACTAAATAGTTCCATCATGACACGCATTATGTTTTTTGGGTGTCTGTAAATATGGGTGACATTCTGATCACCACTATAAAGCAAGCCATAATTGGAGCATTTGCCGGAGGCACAGTTAGCCGCCTTGACCAGAAACACACACAGTATTTATTGCTAGCAGCTATAGCCGCTGCCAATAATCGCATGAATTATCTGACCTTCTGGTTGTACCCAAGTTGGATCGAATTACCAACTGGGGTTCAATCCGCCTGCCCATACATGGTTCGAATGAACGGTCGGTCTATGGCCGGCTTATGGGTTGCATTCTTCTGCTGACCAACAAAAAAGGAGGCATTTTCCCCATTGAATCCCGATGAATTTGTTTTTTAGGAAGGACTTCCCTAGACCTGAAAATTTATTTTAGGGGTTTTTCTGGGGTAAAAAGGTTGAGAGACTGGCTTAGACAACTGAAAATCTGTCAGTTTATTTTAAGAAACTTTATCAACCAATAAAGCTCAATCTATTAGTGTTCTATGGAAGCGCTACATATTTTTTGCACACCAGCCTTGTACGAATTTTGAGTAAACGAGGTCCTCTTAGAACATATGCACAGTTTTCTGTCTAAAATGCTGGTTGATGTCAGAACTGCATATTATCCTTCATTTTTGTCACATCACATAGATAAATAAAGGATGGCAAGCAAGGCCTGTATTCATTAAAATATTTCTACCATCTAGCCTACACAATGTGGGGGTTTAAAACCACCCACACTTGGTATAGGCGAAAGCTACGCACAGAGCTCGATAGAAAATTAAAATTAGTGTATAAATGAAGCTGCCTGCACTGTGTGATGTGATGTGATTCATGTGCATAGTTGCAGAATATTAGCACCCCACTAGATATGACCATGCAGCATTTACTTATCTGGTGTCTCTTTATTCCATGCTATCGCAAACATGGCAGCCGCGACATTCCTCCAGGCGTACATTTGTCAATGTAGGCTGCCATGTTTGCACAGCAACCCTGGGGCGCTTCAGATGTGCATCCTGCTGTGCTTGCATGGGATCCCCCGCGTCCCCCCCCCCCCGACATACATGGGCCGAGCTTATCTGTGTCCAACGCCATGGTTGCTGTGCTTGCATGGCATCCCCAGCGTTCCTCTAGACTGGTGTGGGCCACATTCTAAACTCACTGGGGTCGCAGGTTGGACACCCCTGGTATGGGCTATTGGGAAATACTTCTTCCTTATCTTGGCTTTATCTAACAATATCTTGCTTGCCCAGGGCTGGACCGTGCTCACAAGGCATACAGTTTCAGTGGTCTCCAGCACCATACTACTCCCGGTACTTCGGTCTTTGTGCACATTACTCCATAGAGGGCACTGGTGCTCATACTTCTAAATTGGCGCAAGCCCTGGGTAAAGCCTTTCATTTAAATAGATAGGATTGCAAGAATTGGTGTCTGGTGCTGAAGACAGTCTATCCTACAAAATGTTATACTCCGAGGTGACGAGTTGGGTTCAGGATTCAGGAAGTCATTTTAGTTCCTCCCTACGGCCCCTTGCATACCAAGCATATAACCAGTGTCATGCATCCAATCCCAGCGTTTTTGTGTGCCTGAAGACACAGGGGCTACATCAAGCCCTGCTGCCTACATTTTGTCAAAAGCTATGGCATGCTAAAATACTGTGCGTCTGGACGAGGCTACTCGCATTGAGCACTGTATGCTTTCAGGGACGTATTCCTCAAATGCAGGTCTTCTGAACGCATAGGACCTTAAACACGAGTACCATTTGAAACCTCCCTTAGCCTCGCTGGGCCATGGTGTATTTCAGCCTGCCATAGACTTTGACAGTTTGCAGGCAGTGGTGCTGGATGCTGCACCTGAGCACTATAATGCCAGGATTGAACACGCACAAACTAGGGTGCAAATAGCTTTGTTTCAGGTTGAAATAGAAATGTCCAAATGAAATAGTAAATCTAGAATTTGGAATAGTAGTAGTAGGTAAAGGTAACTGTAGCACTACTCCCTTGGGAGCTGCTGGTTATGGGTTCCCCTTGGTTACCATTAGCAAAAACATGACAGTTTGACATTTTTCCAAGTGCTCTAGGCTAGCTCAATAAGGAAACAGTCCGCTAACTTTGGGTTTTTGTATTTTTATTTAGAACTTGGATAGGAGAAGGGGATGAGTGGGATACTCCAACTTTATACACTATGCACAATAGGCTGGGACGACTTGAAAATGCAGAGTAACGCTAGTCACAGCTAGGCCGCTGCTTCACTTTGCCCTTAGCTGTGATGAAGTATAAGCGAATGAGCTTTCTGAGGTAATCTGTACTGCACTGCTGAACAACTTCAGGGCCCTTCCTGGCACCCCCTTTGTTCCTATTCTTCATTCCCCTGTACTGCTAAACTTCCTTGTGTGAGCTAGCTCCTTGATACCCTGACTTCTCTGGAATGGTCCCCTCTTTTAGGCAGACCCTTAGCCAAAACTCCTGGTACTCACGATACTGTTTCTCCCAAAAGTCTCTGCCAGTAGCTCCACTTGTCCGCGCTCTGGGTCCTCTGCAGCTCAGCCCCACACCCGGTTCACTAGGCCGACCACCTGAACCACTTTCCTCACACCTTCAAGAGGAGAGACAGCCGTCCACCTCCTCCTGGTACTTTGTACTTTTTACTCCCGCAAAAAGACACCCTGCCTCATGCGCTCTCCGCTTTTATAACCAATCCCATGATGCACCTCTCCAGGTGCCAATCCACTGGGACAGTTACAAAAGCTTGTGTATCATTGGTTAGGTTTCCTCCACTGTCCCTATTGGACACAGTGGGGACACTTCCTCAGACCAGATGAATACACACGGAGCACAGAGAGCAGGCCTAACTAAAGATCCGGCTCCCCTAAAGAGCAGCAGGAGCATTATGGCGCTTTTCCACTGCATGGAACCGAACGGTTCGGCTCGCTTTTGCGCTTTTCCATTGCATGGTACAGCATGGTATGGTGTTGGAACGGTTCGGTACGGTACGGTATGGCGGCGCTTTTCCACTACATGGAACCGAACGGTACAGCTCGCTTAAACAGTACCACCTCAGTTGTGGTTCAAAGAGGGCCGTACCGGTACCATATCCCACAATCCTTTGCATGCAGCCTTGACTGCTTGTCACTACTAGCCACTGATTGGTCAGAGAATCTTTGTTATCCCACCCACTTTACTTTAGTGGAAAAGAAAACCGTACAAAACCGTTCCAACACCGTACCATGCGGTACCATGCAGTGGAAAACCGAGCCAAGCAGGGCTGAGTGGAGCCGAGCCAGTACTTGCAGTGGAAAAGTGCCATATGATGCCTTTACCTAGCACCTACCTAGGAGGGTGCTACATAACATTTTTCTGTTTATTTTTGGATGGTTATCATTTTTACAATACTGAAAGTGACATCATTTTGCCATGCGTAGAAGAATTTTGTTTAACTTTTGTAACTTTTTTGTTTCCAGGAGACGTTACGCTCTTGTAAAGCTACTGCTGATGCTTGACATAGAACCTGGGGGAATGTGAAATGAATATATTGGTTTTCCCTAAAAATGCAGTGTAGGACCGCTCACAGGAGATGTGAAGTGCTATGAAATGCATTTGTTAGTGAATGGATAAAATTGAGGAAAAATGCATCCAGCATTGGGTCCCTGGGGAGTACAGATGGAGGTTTACTATCTGTAACATTTGAATAATACATGGATGGCAGGGGAATTGGATATGTTGCTGAAATAGATAGGGGAAGGTGAAAGAATGCTGCAATGAGCTTAAATTGTTGAAGTAAACCTTCAGAGAAGGTTTCTTTATGGCTGTGGGGAATATGCGTAAACTTTTTAATTGTCCTGAATATTTCATCACATTGGAGGAGTACAAAGAATGTCTTCTAAATGAAGCAGAGCAGTTGTAAAACTGATCACATCTGCAACTAAGACTAGGAAGGAGTAATCTCTAAATTTGTCTTTCAGCATGTCAGCAGGGCTATAATGGGTTTCACTTTAGATTGTTCACCTTCAGATAACAATGTCTGCCTAAGGCTTTTGAAGGCTATCAGATCCCATTTTTGTAACCAGATTTTCTACTGTGCTGTGCATTTTGTCCAAACACTCCATAGGCTGACAACCATGGTGCCAGCGTATATCCTAACTGTAACAAGAGCACAGTGGAGAATAGGCAGGACATTTCCAGACTATGGTGTCATTTTTGTTCTCGAGGTGCTGATGTCCCAAGGTTATTGTGTCCTGGCGCTCTGTACACCGATGGATTGCCAAAGAGCCATACTTTAAAGTGTTACTAAACACAATGCAGGAGCCTGCATTCACTATATCTGGTCTCCCACAGTACACAGGACATAGAAATGCAAATATTTTACTAAATATAAAGTTCTAATTCCTTTTCTCAGCAGCAGTATATAGCAGTCTTGTGACTTCTGCAAGTACCTTGTTAAAGCTTGTAGGAGGAGTTTTCATACTGCGCTGGTCCTCCTATTAGGTTGCAGGCCTTTTTACTTTTTTTGTTGTTTCCTACACTGGAATAATTCTGGAGAAATTGGGAAGAGAAGTAGTTCAACCCATCTATTGCTTTGTATGCCAGCTGGACTGTTCGCTTTAAGCGAAACATATATCTTTATGCAAAAGTCAAACATTCCCATAGACACTCCTAAACCTTGTGGACAGCCTTCCCAGAAGAGATGAAGCTATTATAGCTGCAAAGGGTGGGCCAACTCAATATTAAACCCTACGGACTAAGACTGGGATGCCATTAAAGTTCATGTGCATAGAAAGGCAGGCGTCACAATACTTTTGACAACATAGTGTATGTATATGTATAATGTGTGTATGTGTGTATGTGTGTATGTGTGTATGTGTGTGTGTGTGTGTGTGTGTGTGTGTGTGTGTGTGATATATATATATATATATATATATATATATATATATATATATATATATATATATATATATATATATATATATATATATATATATATATAATGTGTGTGTATATATATATATATGTATGTATGTATATATATATATTGTGTGTGTGTATGTATGTGTGTATATATATATATATATATATATATATATATATATATATATATATATATATATATATATATATATATATATATATATATATATATAGTACTGGGCAAAAGTCTTAGGCAGGTCTGAAAATTATAAATATATTTATAGATATAGCAATAAATAAATTTAGAATGCTCTCAGAAATAGTTAAAGTGTTACTAAACCCAGGACCCTGCAGTCGCTATATCTGGTCTCGCACAGTACATAGACATGGAAATGCAATTATTTTACTAAATATAAACTGCTAAATTCCTTTTCTCATCAGCAGTATATAGTAGTCTTGTGACTTCTATCAGTGCCTGGGTAAAGATTGTAGGAGGAGTTTTCGTACTGCACTGGGTGTCCTATCAGGATGCAGGCCCAACTCTCTCTCTGGACAGCACAGGGCTGATTGGTCCTGTGCTGATCACATGCACTCTCCCAAGAAAAAAAAAAACAAAAAAAAACTTACTAGCGATACACACCAAACTGAGCATGTGCACACTGACTCTACTAACTCTGTCTTATCCAGTCATGTTTTGGGGACAATGCAAGAAGGGGAGGATCTGTGCATACAGAATCAAACAGCCTTTTTTACACAATGCAAAGGATTAACCCCTTAGGTTCCACAGTGAGTATAACAAGCATGCTTTACTGCTTATACAGACTGGTTTTACTGTTGTGGGTTTAGTATCCCTTTAATATTTTTTATTTTTAGTAAATGATCATAAGAGAAATTCATATCCCCCTTTGCCTTCAGGTACTAGAAACACGTTTTTTGATGGAACTGGGCAGTTAGGTTGTTCAAAACATCTTGGAGAATTCACCAAATAGGAGGATGTTGAGATCAGGGCTCTGTGGTGGCCAGACCATAACTTCCAGGACTTAATGTTATTCTTTATGCTGAAGATAGTTCTTAATGACATTGGCTGTATGTTTGGGGTCATTGTCCTGCTGCAGAATAGATTTTAGGCCAATTACACACCTCCCTCATGGTATGGCATGATGGAAAAGTATCTGCCTGTATTTCTCAGTGTTAAAGACACCATTGATCCTGACAATCTCCAGCTATATTTGCAAAGATGCATCCTCAAGTGTGTGTGTGTGTGTGTACGCACGTGTGTGTGTGTGTGTATGTATGTATATATATATATATATATATATATCTGTGTGTGTGTATATATAATATAGCATTTTTTTTTTCACTTGGTTATTGCCCCATTCCTACTTTTTTAACATGTGGTTCTTCCCAAGGATGCCTTTTGGGTAGACATGGTTTGGTGTTCAGCAGTATGAAGGTTAGGGAAAGCTTACTCAAGAATAAGGTGTGGCTGCTTTTTCAAAGCGTCGTGACTCAGTTCTTGCTTCCACTTGCTCAGGAAACAAAGGTTTGTATACTTCAATGCAAATTTCAGTGTGTTTCCTGAAAAGCCATTCAGCCTTTTTTTCCTTTTCCTGATCCTAGCTTTAGGTCTGAAGTATAAATAATAAGGGTGCCCTGGCAAATATTTGTCTTTGCTTACTTGATTTAGGAGATATAGCTATTTGCACATGACCATAAAGTACGTTGTGTGGGCATACAGTTTAATGTATGTGTGTTGTGGTGCTTAGTAGCCACAGCTGCAGCATATTTGTGTTTATAGGACTGCATAGCATAAAACCACTGGCACCCGTGTGTGCTTGCACATGCGTATGGGCGTCATTTTCAAAACCTAAAATCTTACATTTTTAAAAATACTCTCATGTGCTTGCAAAAGTACTCAGCAGTTAAAGTGGTTCTAAAGGAAGAAGGTTTTGTACCTTAATGTATTCAGTGCATTAAAGTTAAAAACCTAGGTGCAGTTCCCCCCCCCAAGCCCCCTGTAGTACTTACCTGCGCCCCATCATTATCCAGCGATGTGCGTGAGAGCAGTGGCTCTCCCAGGTCTCTCTCTTCTCATTGGCTCCTGCTGCTGTCAATCACAGCCAGTGAACAAATTAGAGAGTGGGGGGGGGGGGGGTCCAAGGCATGCTGTGTGTGGAATGGACAATGTCCATTCACAGGAGCGTGACTTGGGAGCTAGCCTGCTCAAGTGCCCCTGTAGCAAGAAGCTTTCCTTTTGGGGGCACTTGGCAGGGGGGAGGAGCCAGGACTGCCAGCAGGGAACCCCTGAATAAGAGGATCTGTGCAAAACCATTACCCAGGTATAGTATAGCAAATAAATAGAATGTGATTATATATATATATATATATATATATATATATATATATATATATATATATATATATATATATATATAATTATGTTATATAATTTTTTTTTTTTTTTTTTTTTTTTTTTTTTTATTACAACCTTTAGAATCACTTTAACTGTGCGTTTTCTGTAATGCATTTCTTTGGGCAAAAATATGCTACGGCTCCTAAGTACCACAACAGACATTTCATTTGCCAACCGACCTATAGCCGTTTAACTGCTGCAGGGTCGCCGCGGTGCGCAGGATCAAATATATACGTGATCCTACACTTCCAGGGTGCGCGCTGCCGGTGGCTCACTCCTGCTGTGATTCTACGCAATGGGAGCTGATCAGCGGGTCCTATGAATTGTTCTGTACACAGGCAGAATGGTGATCTGCCTATGTAAACGAGGCAAATCGCCGTTCTGTCAGTAGGGAAAGGCATGGATCTTGTGTTCCTGCAAAGCAGAGACACGGCTCTATGCCTTCCCCTAGTAAAAGCACCTCCACTACAGTAAAACACCAGCTATGCACACAGATAAAGCGGTGATTTTTACCCACAAGTAAGCCTATAATAAGGCTTACCTGTAGGTGAAATGAATATCTCCTAAACCTGCACAGTTTTGGAGATATTCAGCCTGCATGCAGCCGCTGACATCAGCGGCACATGCGCTCTGAAGATCTGGCGTATTGTGCCGGAACTGAGGGCTCTCACGCGCATGCGCAGGAGTGGACCTCATCACGGCTCTGGCCACTCAAAGCGCCGGAGCCCGCAAACCCGAAATAAACACTGAGTGAATATGTCAGCTCCTTCAGCACTGACCGGGGGCCGCTGCGGGAGCTTCGTTCTAAGGACCTGTTCACACCTGAGTATATTTCAGCTCGTAAAACGCTCATCTCTGAAGTCTCAAATCGCCCAACAAGCAAAATACCATTAACCTCAATGGCCCCTGTTCACATATAAGCGTTTTGTCACCTGAAGCAAAACGTCTGAAGCTCAAAAAAGTATATGAGCTTCTTTTTTGGAAGATTACCAGCGTTTTTGTAAGATGTCAATGCTTGCCTCCAAACACCTGAAAAAAGCCAGAAAAAAAGCATGAAAACGATACGCTCGGGTGTGAATGGAGCCTAAGGTAAGTATTTCATATTGTGCTAGTATGTGATGCATACTAGTACATTATGCGATTGTCTTGCAGGGTTTTTTTTTTTTTTTTTTTTTTTTTCTTCAGCTTTAACCCTGTGATCGCCCCTGATGTTAACCTCTCCCCAGTCCGTGTCATTAGTACAATAACTGCATATATTTAGCACTGATCACTGTTTTAGTGTCACTGGTCCCCAAAAATGTGTCAGGTGTCCAATTTGTCCGCTGCAATATCACAGGCCCACTAGAAGTCGCTGATGGCCGCCATTACTAGAGAAAAAAAAAATATATTTATAAATATATATCACATAGTTTGAAGACGCTATAACTTTCGCAGAAAACCAATCAATATACGCTCATTGGGATTTTTTTTGCCAAAAATATGTAATCGAATTGGCCAAAATTGATAAAGAAATTCGATTTTTTTTTTTACACTTTATATATATATATATATATATATATATATATATATATATATATATATATATATATATATATATATATATATATATATAATTTTTTTAAACTTGTCTGTCTTTTTTTGTTTATAGCGCAAAAAATAAAAACCCAGAGGTGATCAAATGCCACCAAAAGAAAGCTCTATTTGTGGGGAGGGAAGGGACAAACAATTTATTTGGGTACAGTGTTGCATGACTGCACAATTGTCAGTTAAAATACCGCAGTGCCGTATTGCAAAAAATGGCCCGATCAACACGGGCAACATTGTGTAGACTTTTCTTTCTGTGGAATCTTGTTTATTTTCTGCACTTTGTACTAGGATTTGCTTCATAGGCTTCCCTGATGTGTTTCCTTCTTGGTATTACTGTAGAGTTATTATAGCTTCTTTCATTTTATCACAGCCAAAGTCTATGTCTGCCCACAGTAATTGTAAATAATACTTTGTAGATGGCTTATCTTTAAACTGATTTAATTTCAAGTCATTCAGCAAGGATGGTTATTGCCTTGGCTTTGCACAGAGAATGCTTCTGCTGTAGATGGCGTATCTATGAAAGCTCTTTATAGAGTATCACTATAAAAATTGATAACACAGCACGTATTGTATACGATGACAGGTTTAACTTAAAGGGAGTGTTTATGAAAAGAAAATTCACATACCTGTTTGTCCACCAAAATTCTTTCTGTACGAATGGGGTAAAAATCGAGTGTTCTTAGACTATATTTTCTTTATATTGAAGGTATTCATTGGAAACTGTGCAAAAGGGGAAAATACCTCCTTATTGTCACTAGATGGCACTGATGAGTATTAGGCTGGCCATACATTATTTGATTTGTTCGTGCAGTGAGCAAAAACAATCTGATTCCTCTATCCACACTATACAGCACAGATAGATGAATCTCCCGCTGCTACTATTGTGTTCTTGTAGCTGTCTGCGGATGTTGGAATACTTGAACAGTGGCTGCATCATGAGTTGAAGAAGGCACTGTTCAGCCAAAAATTTCAGCCTGGCTTTTATGATCTTTTACTTGAAGGATGTGGGGCAGGAGGGGGCTGATCCACTATGCGGATTTCTCAGGAGCTGGCTAAAATTCAAACAGTATGTGGTTTTCATGTGTGTCTCAACAGAATTACAAGCCAAACAATAAATGTATGTTATATCTATTTTACCTCTGGGTGTAACTGTTTGCCTATGGTTCCGCTGTAAATTTTAAAAACCTCCTTGTTGACGTCCTGTCCTTTTTAACCCCTTTCTGCCCATCCTGGCATCCCTTTAACTTGGCTCATGCACCCAGGTGGCAGGAAGTCATGTGACCACTGTTAGCTGTTACAGTGGTCACATGATTGGGAGCCGGTGTAACATTAAAAAACCATACCCCGTGAAGAAACCATACCCTCGTCACTTCCTGTGAGAAACAGCTGAGCAGCGAAGGAGTGCGCATGCTCAGAGAGCCGGAAACATCATGGAAGAGCAGAGAAGATGACAAGTGCGCATGCTCAGAAGGTATGAAATAATTACGGTAGTGAAAGTAATGTTAAACTTGCGGCGGTTACATAAAACAGCGCGGCTGCACTATGAGACATCTCCGCTCCTATCCTTGTAACTTTCCTGATGTGGGCTAATAAATATGAAAGCGGCGGCGGGTGTATGAGATGTAAATGTTGGCTCCGTGATCCGCTTTTATATTTATTACCCCAGATCAGGGAAGTGACAGGGAGAGGAGCGGAGATCACTCATAGTGCAGAGGAGCTGTTTTAATGTAACGGCGGCAAGTATAACGTTAAACACACTGCCGTGAGAAATCCATACCCTCCGGAAGTGACGAGGGTATGGTTTTCTCACGGGTATGGTTTTTTCACGGAACACCGGTTCCTCATTCACTGAGAGAGAGCTGTCTTTCAGAGCTCAGTCTCTGGGCTGGGAGCGCACAGTGAGCATACTCCTAGCCCAGAAAGCCCTGCTGCTTATAAACGCATATGTGCGACACATGGGCATAGAAGCCCACTCTTTGCTTCCACTCATATGCATTACACAGGCAGGAAAAAGTTAAGCCTGGGAGGATCAAGTAGAGTTCCTTGAAGAACCGATGTCTGTGAGTGCTACTAATCTGAACATCTGCAATGACCCTTTTGAGGTGCAGATTGGCAGTGGTCATGGACAACTGATGCAAATTTTCTGACTACTTAAAGTGGTAGTAAATCTCAGACATGAAATATGGACAATGCATATCTCTCTATAGTGTGTACTTGTCTCAATAATTAAGAGCACTAAGTGCCATTTCTTTCTGCTGCCTCGTTCCTCTATCGGCATCAATAACTTCTGACAAGTTTTCCTGACACCAAGAGAAAAATGGTGGCAGTGAGGGATCTGCAGCTGATTGACAGTCTCAGCTCAGTTACTGTGTGCTGTGTGGAGGGGGGGGGGGTGTCCCTTCCCTCCAATCAGCTCCCAGAGCTCACCTCACTGAGCTCTGCAGAGTGTATCCTCAGCTTACTGCCCACTTTTTTGGAGCTCTCAGACAAGCTGTAAATTCAGCACTTTGAAAAGATGTAGAGAACAGAAGACTGCAGATAAACAGATACAACCTGTGTAGGTGAATTTGTTTTATCCTTGTGTATCACCTGAGGTCAGTCAGTTCACTGGATGTATGTACGAGTTTACAACCTTTTTAAGGCAAGTCTAACAGCTGCTAGAGTTTCTGGACCTGTTTTGAGCCATCCATGTTCCGTGTTGGCAGTTTTTCCATCCCTCCCACTTCCCCCCATAGTTTTGGATCGGAACCAGTAGACAAGAGCATTGGAAAAGGGGGGCACTTTGTGTGTTGGAGGGCAGAGAGTATCACTATATTTAATGATAAATAAATCCCATAAATGCAGAGAACCGTAGTCCAAGGCTGTCATAACTATGAACTCTCTTCATAAATAGAGCTGCCTGCCTGAATGGCACTTGCTGGAGATTCCTTTGGTTTTGTCCTAGAGAAAAGCTTGGAAGTTCACCCCGTTATTTTGTGTCCTAATGCTTCAACATGGTTGCCTTAAAGTAGTACTAAACACATTAAGCCCAGTAAACTATTTTTGTTAAAGTGGATGTAAGCCCTCACATATACCCAGTGAAGTGAACAGCATCAGATGATACACAGAGATGAGACAAATCTCCCTACATAAGTTTTACCTGTGTATCTGCCGTCTTCAGCTTTCTATATTCCTTAGAAAGTGCAAATTGTGTTACAAATTTTTCTTCCTGTTTCAGCAGTGGGAGGGGAGTCTGGGCATACCCTGTGTATGAGCTGATTGGAGGAAAGGCACACACCCTCACTCCACATAGGCAGAGGAATGAAGAAACTTGAAGAGCTGTGCTGTGAATAGACAAGCCCTCTGCTTATCTGTCTCGAAGTTCCTTCCCGACACAAATTTCCAGCTACTTTTATCTCATGTGTCGGAGAGCTTGTTATGCTGATAACAGAGGAACGGAGCAGCAGAAAGACACAGGACTTAGGGCTTTGGAGAGAGATTGGTACACATTACAGATATATGTGCCAAGGTCAGATTTCATGGATGGGGTTTACATTCACTTTAACAACCATACCCCAGAACTTGCAGTTTACAACTTTCAATGTTGCTGGCTCCTGCTGTCTCATCCCTACTTTCCTGAACGTCCTTTCTTTATAGGAACGCGATAAGGGTTAACCGTGCAGTTTCTATTCAGTCATTTTAATTTGCAGAAAAGAGGAGGAAGGACCAGCAAGGAAATGCCATGTTATTCCAAGCTGCACACAGTGTAGGGAGGCACCACTCTGTTCTCCTTGTGTAAGGATGGCTCCCTAGGATGCTGCATTAGAAAGGAGCCACTCTGAAACAGGAAACCCATCTCCCATTCAATATCCTTAGGTGTTAGCTGCGTTTCCATGTAGTCGCTATTGGTAATTGTCCATTTATCTTTCAGACACATTTAAAAAGACCTCTCTAAATAAAAATAATTCTCATGTCTGTAATGGTGTACTTGGATCAGTCTTCACAGGTCTTATTTTGCAGAGATACACCATTAACAAATGGAAACCACTCTTAGCAGCCACTTTGAAATGTTCTATCTCAGGTCATACTGTATGGGGTTTTGTACACCTCTCCTCTCTACAGCGTATTAGTAATTAAGCTGCCAGATTTCTTATTCTGAGCATCTGTATCAGCCATGCCTCTTATAGGCCTATACAATAGATTGCTCTGTTTGATGGATGTTGGTGAAGATTCATTAAAGGTTCATGTTAGGAGAATTGTACACTGGCCTCTTGTCTCCATATTTTTGGTTTGAAAGCGCAGGCATGCTTCTTGCCCTTGAAATGTGGCCTTTGAAGCAGCTCAAATTATTCTGCTTATGACGCCAAAAGGGCAGCTGCGTGTCACTAGCAGATGGCGCATTTGGTTTCCCTGCTACTAATTAAAATCGTTAAAGCTCTTAGTTGCCAATGTACTGAAGAAAGCCGAAATGATTTTATCCAGCCTTTTGTGAATGCGTTTTAGCTCAGCATGTATGCATCAGACTAAATTACTGATCTTCGGCAAATAGGAAAATTTACATATGATGGCCACTTTGACTGAAGCAGTAACAGCGCTACGCGTTGCGTTGCATTTTAGGGCTCATGCACACACAACATTTTTGCAACTGCTTTTAGGGGTGTTTGGCTTTTCTTTTTTTTTTTTTTTTTACTGCCTCTGAACTCTACTCCCAGGTTAGCCTTCAATGGCTATAGAAAGTCTATACACCCCTGTTACAATGTCAGGTCTCTGTGATATATAAATATGAGACAAAGGTAAATTTCAGAACTTTTTCCACCTTTTATAAACTGTATGACTCAATTGAAAAACAAACAAATATTTTTGGGGGGAAACGAAAATAATGTGGTTGCATAAGTGTGCACACCCTCTTATAAATGGGGATGTAGCTGTGTTCAGAATAAAGCAATCCCATTCAAACTCATGTTAAATAGGAGTCAGTACACACCTGCCATTATTTAAAGTGCCTCTGATCAACCTCAAATAAAGTTCAGCTGTTCTAGTAGGTCTTGCCTGACATTTTGTTAGTCACATCCTACAGCAAAAGCCATGGTCCGCAGAGAGCTTCCAAAGCATCAGAGGGATCTCCTTATTAAAAGGTATAAGTCAGGAGAAGGATACTAAAGAATTTCCAAGGCATTAGATATACCATGGACCACAGTGAAGATAGTCATCAAGTGGAGAAAATGTGACATTACCAAGAACTGGACGTTCCTCCAAAATTTATGAAAAGATGAGAAGAAAATTGGTGATACATGTGACATCAATCTCCTATATTCTTCATATGTCTGGGTTTTGGGGTAAAGTGGCATGACAGCCTTTTCTTAGAAAGTAAAACATCCAAGCCTGGCTAAATTTTGCAAAAACACATCTGAAGTTTCCCAAAAGCATGTGGGAAAATGTGTTCTGGTCTGATGAAACCAAGGTTGAACTTTTTGGCCATAATTTCAAAAGATATGTTTGGCGCAAAAACAACACTGCACATCACCAAAAGAACACCATACCCACAGTGAAGGATGGTGGCGGCAGCATCATGCTTTGGGGCTGTTTTCTTCAGCTGGAACAGGGGCCTTAGTCAAGGTAGAGGGAATTATGAACAGCTCCATATTGGCACCAAACCTTCAGGCTTCTGCTAGAAAGCTGAACATGAAGAGGAACTTCATCTTTCAGCATGAAAACAACCCAAAGTATACATCTAAATCAACAAAGGAATGGCTTCACTAGAAGAAGATTAAAGTTTTGGAATGACCCTGCCAGAGCCCAGACCTGAATCCATTTGAAAATCTGTGGGATGACTTGAGGAGGGCTGTGCACTGTGGAAGCCTTTGCAGTCTGACAGATTTTAAGTGTTTTTGCAAAGAAGAGTGGGCAAATATTACCAAGGCAAGATGTGCCATGCTGATAGATTTATACCCAAAAAAGACTGAGTGCTGTAATGAAATCACACTCGCACAACCATAATCTTTTTTTATTTTTTTATTTTTACTTCTCTCCACCTAAAAGATTTTGGTTTGTTTTTTAATTGAGTTGTACAGTTAATGGGTCACATTAAAGGTTGAAAAGGTTCTGAAATTATTTTATCTTTGTCTCTATTTTTTTTTTTTTTTTTTTTTTTTTTACATCACAGCTGACATTTTTAACAGGGGTGTGTAGACTTTTTACATCCACTGAAAACATTCAGAGGAGTTTGGAGGCATAAGACTTTAGGCGCAGTGTGTCCAGGAGCAAAGGCTGTTTGGCTGTAAAAATGCAAAACGCTGTAACGATCTTTTAGGCGTTTTTTACATTTTAGTTAGTGTTTTTACTATAAAATTGCTAAGGCTCAAAAACTCGCATAAACGCTATTCAAAAACATGGCTAAAAGCTCTTTTTAATGCTGCGTTTTCCTGACCGCAGCGGTGGCGTTTTTTAACCATCCTGTGTGCAAGAGGTGTAAAGTATGTACAGAATTGGAGAATGTTGTCACATAACCGACTTTGTCTTAAGTTTTCAATGTTTTTGGAGGAGCATTTCTGCATTGTGAGTGAACATAGGAGGTCACCTGCTCAGTGTCAGCGCCAATAAAAGATCGCTTTGAATTTTCTCAGTAAATGTGAACCATTTTCTGATTGAGCGAGGGGTAAGTCAGGTCTTCACCTCGTTCTCTCACCCTCCTCTATTTTTAGCCAAAGGAGCCAGGTGGAAAATTGTCGGCCAGATTTATTATTTATTTATTACAGGTACTTTTAAAGCGCTGTTAATTTCCGCAGCGTTCTACATATATAATGTACATTCACATCAGTCCCTGTCCTCAAGGAGCTTACAATCTAACTAACATTCATACATACTCATACATACACATACTACGACCAATTTGGACCGGATCCGTACAGTACTTTTATTCAGTACAGTTGTTCGAAAATACAATACATTACATCACTTCTGAATTTTTTTTTTTTTTTTTTTTTTTTTTTTTTTTTATTCTGTCGTATGAGAATTTTTCGTAACTTTTACAAATGATACTAGCATGCAGAAGGAAAAAAAAACATGATCATTTGCCAATAATCTCATTGTGTATACCAGGCATTAGAATATTAGTATTAGTAGATTTAAATACAATAACAAATTAAAGCTAAACTCCAGCTAATACTTTCTAATCCATAACCGCAAACAGTTTTTTTTTCCTTTTGGGATAAAGGTTGTTCATAAATATATAAAAGCTGATTATTCCAAGCACCCCTGCCAGTGTTACAGGTCTTTCTCATCCCTATAACTGCATGAGAGCTTTTCTGTTGAAAAACAGACTTACTGGCTCGATCACCAGCTGAAAATAGAAGGCAGAAACCTGCAAAAGGAAACTAATATAGCCCTTACATCTAAGAATGATTGATATACTGTATTTATCAGCGTATAACACACACTTTGATTTTAAGGGGGAAGTTTCAGGAAAAAAAATCTTAAATTTTAAATACAGAAATCTGAAGAGAAATAAGGGTAGCTCAGAACTTTTTTTATTAATCAAATGCAGCTTCACCAGTGCCCATGAGTGCAGCCTCACCAGTGCCCATGAGGGCAGCCTCACCAGTGCCCATGAGGGCAGCCTCACCAGTGCCCATGAGGGCAGCCTCACCAGTGCCCATGAGGGCAGCCTCACCAGTGCCCATGAGGGCAGCCTCACCAGTGCCCATGAGGGCAGCCTCACCAGTGCCCATTAATGCAGCCTCACCAGTGCCCATTAATGCAGCCTCACCAGTGCCCATGAGGGCAGCCTTACCAGTGCCCATGAGTGCAGCCTTACCAGTGCCCATGGAGGGCAGCCTCACCAGTGCCCATGGAGGGCAGCCTCACCAGTGCCCATGGAGGGCAGCCTCACCAGTGCCCATGGAGGGCAGCCTCACCCTTGTCCATCAGCGTGGGGAGAGGAGAGCGGCCGGATTACATAGAGCGGGATCTCCCGCATACCTGGCGGTGGACTTCATCCACCTCCTGGACCAGCTTCTATGATAGACATCACGTCCCGGGTTTGGACCAGTGTGCTGTCTAAAGTGTCTATCATAGGAGATGGGAATTCAGATGACAGCAAACGCGGGGTAAGCAAGAGATCACAAGAAAAGCACTCGTCCCCTCCACCTGCCCCTGGGCCCCCCCCCCCCCTGCCTCTGGACTGGGCACGGTGCACCTGCCCAGGATCAGCCCTGCCGGACGCCCTTTCCCAACTTAATTTTTTTTTTTTAAATATCAGCGTATAACACGCACACACTATTTGCATTTTCAGGAGGAAAAAGTGTGTGCTATACGCCGATAAATACATTTCATTGCTATATTTGATATATATCATTATTTCATTCATACAGAATAGCTTACACAGTTTCAAAACCTTTAGCAGCAAGTCAAAAAAAGAAAAAAAGCCAACAATTGAGCAAGTCCCAGCGATGTAAAATTCCTTATATGAAATTGACATTAATAAGTAAATATTGTATAGTGATACTAGAGAGATTGTATAAATACTAGGTAGTGATATGAAAGTGTACAGACACTTAAAAGCAGTCTACGTGTTACATTTAGGTACATATTGTTCATTGCCATTGGAAGGTTTATTTAAATATTTTATAGTTGTACCAAAGAGATAATTTTGGCATGGCACACATACCGGTAAGGTTGTTTGTTTTAGATATAGGTCACTGGACATTTGTTTAACAGCAGTTCATGTGTTATTTCTTGGTAGTAGTTCGATCCAAGAGTGAGAACATTTCCTTGCATGCTCCTGGCTGATGTTTTCCCTATCAAAAGTAGGCTTTGGAAAATGGAAACCCATTTTACAGGAGGACAGTTTCAGAAGTTAGGAAAAATCAAATGTATTTCTGCTGGTGTAAGCTGGTAACAAGCCACTCGGTTGCTATTACAAGCAGCGGGAGGGGACATTCACTCCCTGCCACCTTAGACGCCTTTCGGGCTTTCCTGTCTTACCGGTAGACCCAAGCTTTGATTGGAAGTCCACTATGCAATCAACTTTGATTGAGTCTCCGCTATGGTAACCCGGAAGCGATAACTTGACTTCACTTACTTACCTGGGTGTCATCTACAGCATTTTTTTTGAAAGTATTCAAAAACGCCGATCTTGGTGTTTTGAATGCTTTTAAATGCAAAGGAGGGATTTGGGGTCTTATTGACCCCAGATTTCTCCTTTGAAGAGTACCTGTCACAATGATATTTACATTCCTTGTGATCGCAATAAAAGTGATTAAAAAAATAAAAGAGATGAAGAATTAAAAAAATACATACAAAATTTAAAGTGCCCCTGTTCCCCCATGCTAGTGCACAAAGGCAACACATGCTTTGGTTCTGCCCGGACGCAAACCGTGATCGTCCCTCACATGTAAGATATCACCGAGAACGTCAGATCATGAGCAGTAATTCTAGCACTCGACCTCCCCTGTAGATCTAAAGTGGTAACCTGTAAAGGCTTTTAAAGTGTCGCCTATGGATAATAAAATTTACTTTGTTTGTTGCCACTGAGTGGGTTATGTATTTTTGCATTAAAATTGAAAAAAAACGTGTTTTGTTTCCCAAAAAGTTGCGTTTGAAAAACCACTGCGCAATGTCATGTGACATAAAAAAATTACAAAACCCACCAATTTATTCTCTAGGGCCTCTGTTTAAAAAAAAAAATAAAATATATATATATATATATATATATATATATATATATATATATATATATATATATATATATATAATATTTTTTTTTTTTTCATGTTTGTGGGTTCTTCGTAATTTTCTAGCAAAAAAAAAAGATTTTCACATGTATACAAAAAGTACCAGAAAATGCCTGATCTTAAAGTGGCTAGGAGATGTAGATGGGAAGCTAAATACTTTTTCTAACCTCTCAACAGTTTTATTATCGGCTTCCCACCCCTGTACCCCTCCGGCCAGGTGTTTATTTGAATTTATTTTTTTTTTATCTGGTGAAGAAAATGATACCATACCTCCACCCTAGAGCTGCACGATTAATCGTTAAAAATCCACAATCTCCATTCACAGCCCTCACGATCTTAACCGCTTGCCGACCGCCACAAGTACATATACTGCAGCGGTCAGCCCCGTGCAGGCAAAGTGACGTATGGGTAGGTCACTCACCTGCGAGCCAATAGGGGGCGAGCGCGCGCTACCAGAAGCGCGCACACTGTGATCCCCGCGCGTGTGACCGGTGGACCCGATGTCCGCCGGTCACTCGCGATCGTCCGTTACAGAGGGAGAAAGGCAGTCGGCTAATGTAAACAAAGCCGCCTTTCATTCTCCCCTGTGTAAGTGCGGAGATCATACGGTCCTGCTATGCAGGATCGTATATCTCTGTAGTTACACAAACAGCCACATCCCATAACAGTTAGAAGCACGCCCCTAGGGACACACTTAACCCCTTCTTCTTAAATAAAGTTAACCCCTTTCCCACCAGTGTCATTTTTGCAGTAACAGTGCATATGTATAGCACTACTTACTGCAGTAATGTCACTTGTACCCCCAAAAGTGTCAAAAATGTCAGTCAAGGGTCCGATCTGTCCGCCGCAATGTCGCAGTCCCGCAAAAAAAATCGTAGATCACCGCCATTACTTGTTAAAAAAAAAAAAAAAAACAAGAAAAATGACAACAATCTTTCCCTTTAGTTAGTAAACGCAATAACTTTTGCAAAATATGCTTATTGTCATTATTTTTTACCAAACATATGTAGCAGAAAACAAATTGGCCTAAAATGTTAAATTTAGATTTTTAAATTTTTTTTGGGGGGGGGGGGATTTCATATAAAAAAAATTGAAAAATATTGTTATTTTTGCAAAATTGTCGCTCTTTTTTTGTTTATAGCGCATGATCAAATACCACCAAAAGAAAGCTCTGTTTGTGGGGAAAAAAAGGACGTCAATTTAATTTGGGTACAGCATCGCACGACCGCGCAATTGTCTGTTAAAATCGTGCCGAATCGCAAAATACCCCCTGGTCAGGAAGGGGGTAAAATCTTCCGGGGCTTAAGTGGTTAAAACGGCATGTTCTCAATTCTTATAGAGCTGTTCTCTGCTCACTCAAACTTTGCTTTAAAAAAAAAAAAAAAGGGCTTCCAGCAAATGTTTATCAAAATTGTTAAGGCTGGGAGAGAACTATAAACCCAATATTGTACAATGTATCATTTTGTTTCTTTTAGATCAAAGGAATAACTGCCCTCTGCCTCTGTAGGTGAGGTCAGTTTAACCTCTTAAAAAATTAAGCCTAATATATATACTGTATATAATTAGCAGAGACCCTAGAGAATAAAATGGCGATCATTGCATTCTTTTATGTCACACGGTATTTTGAGCAAAAAGTACAGTAAAAATACATTTTAATGAATTTAAAGTAGACAGTAAAGTTAGCCTAATATTTTTGTACAATGTAAAAGATGTTATGCCGAAAATCGTGAGAGAATCCTGATCTTTATTCTAAGCAAAAAAAATTTGTGATTTGAATTTTATCCTGAATCCTGCAGCTCTACTCCACCCCTAACTTAACGCTGCGGGGACTGCTGTTCCAGCGCCGTTCAATTGCCAGAAAGATGCCACTTTTCTTGTTACAGGAGGATTCCTCTGCTAGACAGCCAAAAGGGAATTGTCCATGTCAAGTAAGCAGAGATATGGAAGCCCAGAAGTAGGACCCCAGTAGGAAGTAAACAAAGTTGAGAAAGCTTGAACGCCGAAGGATTACGTAACTGCAGTTTTTGGTAAATGAAAAGAGCTTTGAGGAAGTTTTTATTAAATGCTGTCAGTGATGGGAAGTCAGTTTTTATTCTAGAGTTGGGCTTTCAAAAAAATAAATTTGCAATGTTTTATATTGTTAATCATTAAACATGTACATCAGCTGAGCATTACCAAGGTTTCTCTCTGCTGGCCTTCATCTTGTAAAGGTATACATGGCAAGAATGCGTGTCTCGTCGTCCCATGGTGTCCCAGCAACATTTATGTAAACAGATCTGGTTTATGATTTACCAGGAGGAAAAATAATGTTTCTAATACAAAAGTACAGGGCATAGCCATCTACAGTATACCACATTGCCAAATGATTTTTATAAGCTTTGTTGTCTTTGAATGTTTTCAGGAAGTAGAGCTCATAGGGTGAAAATTAGAAAGCCCCCCACTCACCGGCCCTAATCCTAATACACCTTAACAATTGCGCTGTTACCAGCCATTAGTCAT
Source organism: Pelophylax lessonae (assembly GCF_965119305.1). Lineage (NCBI taxonomy): Eukaryota > Metazoa > Chordata > Amphibia > Anura > Ranidae > Pelophylax > Pelophylax lessonae. The sequence goes on from NC_138771.1 coordinate 298,247,684, forward strand.
AATTGCATGTGACTCAAAAATCACAGAGCCCATATAGCAGTAAAAGCCACAATGCCTAAATAAGAGCATGCAGATAGAGGAACATATGGTCTGTGTAACTTGTGCCTGAGGGGATGTAGGGATGGGTATCGTGTTAGGAAAAATCCAGAACTGCTTGTAATTTGCAGAGCATTGACCAATGGGGAAAGGGAGAGGGACATTTTATAGGATTTCTGAAAAAGCCACTTGTCATATATGTGCTTTGGTATCTTTTTTAAAGCAGTAATAAACCTAAAACCAAAATGGTAATATATTTAAAGCTTACTAATCATTAAATGTTGTGGCTGCATTCGTTTTCTCCCCCCCCCCCCCTCTGTTTCCCCTAGTGATCTGGCCAGTAACATACCTCCTGTGTTTAAGTGCCCCTACTCTGCCTGAAGGAGCACAAGGGACATGTTTGGACAGCGGCATTGTCAGTCCTGGAGGAGGGGAGTGTTAGATGCAATAGCAGATTTAAATACACCAACAAATTGAAGCCTAACTCCAGCTACTACTTTAAAAGCTGTTAGAGCAGTGGTCTCCAAACTGCCGCCCTTTGTTTGCTTTTATCCGGCCCTTGGGGCACTATTTCCTCCACTGACACCAACATTGGGGCACAATTCTTCAATGACGCCAACGATGGGGCACAGTTCCTCCCTTTGGCACCAACGATGGGGCACAGTTCCTCCCGTTGACACCAAAGATGGGGCACAGTTCCTCCTGTTGACACCAACGATGGGGCACATTTCCTCCCGTTGGCACTAACAATTCTTACGATATTATTCTGTCTCCTTTTAATGTCCTCCATGAGCTCTTTTCCCTCTCGCTTCTTTTTTTTTTTTTTTTTTTTTTTTTGGTAATAATATCTAATTCACCTTCGGCAAACACCAGGCCGGCAGGCTTAATCCGGCTCACCAGGTCATTTCATGTGCCCCTCCATCCCTCCTGCAGCTGCAGCACCCCCCCTTCATCCCTGCCCCCACCTTCTCTCAGCAGTCATCAGCAGCAGAGAGGAGGACGGAACTCCTCTACCAGCTCGTGCACTTCTCAGTGCAGCCACAGAGAGGGTGGACTTTGGAGAGGAGGCCTGGCTCTCAGTCTATTTCATCCCAAAGGTGTTCTATCGGGTTGAGGTCAGGACCCTGTGTAGGCTAGACAAGTTCCTCCACCTCAAACTCCCTCATCTATGTCTTTATGGACCTTGCTTTGTGCACTGGTCCAAATCATTTTGCAGAAAGGGGATTATGGTTTGGGGTTGTTTTTGAGGGGTTGGGCTTGGCCCCTTAGTTCCAATGAAGGGAACTCTGAAGGTGTCAGCATGCTAAGACATTTTGGACAATTTCATGCTCCAAACTTTGTGAGAAGAGTTTGGGGATGGCCCCTTCTTGTTCCAACATGACTGCGCACCAGTGCACAAAGCAAGGTCCATAAAGACATTGATGAGCGAGTTTGGGATGGAGGAATTTGGATGGGATGGAGTCCTGACCTCAACCTAATAGAACACCATGGGGATGAATTGGAGACTGCGAGCCAGGCCTTCTCTCCAACATCAGTGCCTGACCTCACAAATGCCCTTCTGGAATAATGGTCAAATATTCCCATAGACACACTCCTAAACCTTGTGGAGAGCCTTCCCAGAAGAGTCAAAGCTGTTATAGCTGCAAAGGGTGGGCCAACTCAATATTAAACCCTACAGACTATGACTGGGATGCCATTGAAGTTCACGTGTAAAGGCAGGCGTCCCAATACTTTTGGTAATATAGTATATTTAAAAGCTGCTTTCATAGCGATATATCTTGCGTCGGCTTCAACGATTGCCCTAATGTTTATTTTGATACAAGGCGGCTAAGTTTAGTACCGCTTTAAAGTATTTATTAGGCTTTTTAAATTTTATTTAATAAAAAAAAAAAAATTAGATCTTTTTATTTCCTGTTAGTCTTATTTTGAAAAATCCCTTCCAGGAAACACAACAGGAAGTGTGCAGAAATCTCCATATTTACCAGTTGTCACCTCCAGAACATGTGTGTTCATTGCAAATTTCTCCCTCGCCCCCCTGTTCTGTTCCAGTGATAACTGTATATTACTGTTGTATTTGCCATCATTTCTGATTTTGTGACAATAGTCACCAGGACAAATAGTGACGGTAACTGTCACTAGCTTCCAATTATACCTTGTTAATATAGAACTTGAAACTTTTTTTGTGTGTGTGTCATAGCACTGGTTTTGTAGCCTGCACTGATCCCTCGTCAATAAACCGGTAACAGATGCTGTGCTTGTGACTCACTGTATCAAGGTGATGTGCTTTAATAGTTCAGCAAAACAAAATGCTCCAATTACTTTGTCACTGCTCAGTGGTTATTCTAGTTGTGTTTCATAGGAAGCGGAAGTGGCAGTAAATGCAGAGCAAGAGAGCGAGAGCGACCGGTTTTAAAGAATGTTCATGACATTTATTTCCTGTGTACAAGAAGAAGTAGAGTGCAGTGTTTATTATGCTTTCTGGCATATGGAGGGACTGTACCATGCTGCCTGTCACTGCCATTATGTGCTGTAGGAGACGGCTGAGTTAAACCTCCTAAGCAAACGTTCACGGATAGTGTGGAGTTTGGACCTTCTGTGTGGATTCTAGATTGGAGTTACAAGGGGAACTCCAGGCATAGTACTTACTGTATGTACACTCACCGGCCACTTTATTAGGTACGCCTTGCTAGTATTGGGTTGGACCCCCTTTTTGCCTTTAGAACTGCCCACATTTTTGTGGCATAGATTCAACAAGCTTTGGGAAACATTCCTCAGAGATTTTGGTCCATATTGACATGATAGCATCAAGCAGTTGCTGCAGATTTGTCGGCTGCACATTAGAACTGCACGATTAATCGTATGAAAATCGCGATCTCGATTCACCCCTCCTGACGATCTAACCCTGACATATGCTCGATTCTTTGCATAGCAGAGAGAACAGCTGTGGAAAAAAAAAAAAAAATCCTCCCGGCAAAGGCTATCAGCAAAGTCTCCCAGTAACTATAAACAAAATGATTACATTGCATCTTTTCCTTCCCTCTGCCAGGGAGAAAGGAAGTTTAACCTCTTAAAGACTGGATCTTTTTCTGACATTTGTTGCTTGCAAGTTAAAATCATTTTTTTTTGCTAGAAAAGTACTTAGAACCCCCAAACATTTTATATATTTTTTTTTAGCAGAGACCCTACAGAATAAAATGGCGATTGTTGTAATATTTTATGTCACACTGTATTTGCGCAGCAGTCTTTCAAACGCAATTAATAGACTTTAATGAATAAAAAAAACGTAACAGTAAAGTTATCCCAATTTTTTTTTGTTACACAGAGAATCGTGAGAGAATCGTGATCTTTATTCCAAGCTAAAAAATCGTGATTCTCATTTTGGCCAGAATCGTGCAGCTCTACTGTACATCCATGATGCGAATCTCCCGTTCCACCACATCTCAAAGCTGCTCTATTGGACTGAGATCTGGTGACTGTGGAGGCCATTGGAGTACAATGAACTCATTGTCATGTTCAAGAAACCAGTGGTGAGATGATTTTTAGCTTTGTGACATGGTGCATTATCCTGCTGGAAGTAGCCATCAGAAGATGGGTACACTGTAGTCATAAGGGGATGGACATGGCCAGCAACAATACTTAGGTAGGCCGTGGTGTTTAACCACTTGCCGCATATCAACGTACCGGTACGTCGGCTGTCTTTGCGGTAGTATACTGGGATGATGTCTCTAGCTAGAGACACCATCCCGGTACCGTGGTTTGAAGCCGACGGTCGGCCTTCCGTCGGTAATGACCGATGGTGCTGCAAAAGGCGGCAGATTTGAAAAACGGTTGTATGCAAAAATGCCGTTTTCGGCGTTTTGCATACAGGGAAGTGTAGTGGAGGGGTCTAGGGTCCCTCCATAAAGTGTACCTGTCACACATATTGCTGTCACAAGGGATGTTTACATTGCTTGTGACAGCAATAAAAGTGATCAGATTTTTTTTTTTTTTTTTAAAAACCTGTAATAAAGTTTAAAAAAAAAGAAAAAATAAATAGGAATAAAAAAAAAAAAAAATGTAGCCGCCCCCGTCACCGTTGGCTCGCGCACAAAAAAACGGGGGGGGGGGGGGGGGGGCAATTTTAAACCGTAACATGTTGGGTATCTATTTACTCGGTGTGACATCATCTTTCACAATATTTAAAAAAATGGGCTAACTTTACTGTTTAGTATTTTTTAAATGCAGTGAAATGTGATTTTTCAAATTTTTTCCCAAAAAAATGGCGTTTTAAAGACCGCTGCGCAAATACCACGTGACAAAATATTTTGCAATGACCGACATTTTATTCTCCAGAGTCTTTGCTAAAAAAATATATATAATGTTTGGGGGTTCTAAGTAGTATTCTAGGAAAAAATACTGGTTTTAACTTGTAAACAAAAAGTGTCCGAAATAGGGCTGGGGCTTAAGTGGTTAAATGATGCTCAATTAGTACTAAGGAGACCAAAGTGTGCCAAGAAAATATCCCTTATATCAGTGTTTCCCAGCATTTTTTAAGTCAAGGCACCCTTAAAAATGATGGACAATGTCTGAAAGTTCTCTTGGTTATTGTAATGAAGGAGGCTTGTTACTATCATATTACCTCATGTCCACAAACGAAGCTACTTGATCCCGCCTCTTAATGTTTGGAACGTTCCTGGTTGATACCTATGATGTTTTTTTTTTTTTTTTTTTTTTTTTTTTGTGTTTGCGCATTTTGTATGTTCTGAACTCAAATAATCAAATAAATAAAGAAATGACAAAAAAAAATGGACAATCTTGAGGTGCCCTTCAGAATTATGGACAGTCTTGAGGTTCCCCATTCTCAAATGTAAAAACTATTCTGATAGTTTTACATAATGTAGCAACATCAAAACACATAGGATTTATTCTTCCAAAGATAATACACTTTGGCAAACTGGTACTGACTAGTATTCCAATGTTTCTCTTCTCCCTCGGTTTTTTCTCTATCACTTAGCTAATGAGACCCCAAATCTCATAGAGAGGGGCAGAGGGGGGTCTAACAAGGATGATATGCAGGCAACTGACATCCTCCTTATCAATTGATGTCATTGGTTGTCAGGAGGTTGGCAGCTAGACTGTTGTAATGGTGTACAATGAAAACCTATGGCTTTGTGTAACTAAAAAGCAGATTTCATCCACCCACCGGCTTGTATACCATTTTGGGGCAATTTTTAGGCATTTTGCCAAGGCACCCTGGTTGAATAAGGCTGGACTAGAAGGCTGTAATGGTGCACAGTTAAAACCCGTGGCTTTGTGTAGCTAAAAGATAGGCTTGATCCACCTGCTGGCTTCTATACACTTTTTGGGCAATATTTATGCATTTTGTCAAGGCACCCCTAAAGAAACCTGAAGGGACCCCCCCCAGGGTGCCTGGGCACCCTGGTTGAAAAGGGCTGCCTTACACCACCACCAGCCTGAACTGTTGATACAAGGCCGGATGGATCCATGCTTTTATGATTACATCAAATTCTGACCCTATCATCTGAATGTCGCAACCTAAATTGAGAATTTTCAGACCAGGCAATGTTTTCCCAATGTTCTATTGTCCAATTTTGGTGAGCCTGGGTGAATTGCAGCCTCAGTTTCCTCTTCTTAGCTGACAGGAGTGGCACCCAGTGTGGTCTTCTGTTGTTTTAGCTAGCCCATGTGCTTCAAGGTTCGATGTGTTGTGTGTTCAGAGATGGTCTCCTACATACCTTGGCTGTAGAGCTGCACGATTCTGGATAAAATGAGAATCAAGCTTTATTTGCTTAGAATAAAGATCACAATTCTTTCACAATTGTCACGATTTTTGGCATAATAACCTATTTTACATTATACCAAAAAATTGGGCTAACTTACATCTTACAACTTACTCTGACATAAAAGATTGCAATGATCGCAATTTTTTTTATTAGGGTCTCTGCTGCAAACAAATATAAATAATGTTTGGGGATTCTAAGTAAATCGCGATCGCAATTTTTGTAACAATCATGCAGCTCTACTTGGTTATAATGAGTGGTTATTTGATTTACTGTTGCCTTTCTACAATCTCAAATCAATCTGCCCATTCTCTTCTGACATCAGCAAGGCATTTTCATCCACACAACTGCCGCTCACTGGATATTTTCTCTTTTTGACCATTCTCTGTAAACCCTAGACATGATTGTGCATGAAAATCCTAGTAGATCCGCGTTTTTTCAAATACTCAGACCAGCCATCCGGCACCAATAACCATGCCACGTTCAAAGTCACTTAAATACCCTTTCTTCCCCTTGTGATGGGATGAGTTGCTGCCATGTGATTGGCTGATTAGTAATTTTTGTTACCAAGCTATTGAACAGATGTGCCAAATAAAGTGGCCGGTGAGTTTATAGGTAAGCCTTAAAGCGGAACTATAGGCAAAACTTTGCTTTTTCATTTTGGATAGAGTAAGGGAGACTTCCAACCCCTGTCAAATTTTTTTTTTTCCCGCCATCTTTGTCCCATCGCGGAGATTTCCCTTCACTTCCTGTCCTACAGCCAAACAGGAACTAGTGTCCCCATTGGAAGATTTCCCCTATATTAGTTTTCTGGGGACAACCCAAAATCTGGAATTTTATTTTAGGCTCTGTTCATATACTGATGTATTGGATCCTGAATCATTGCAAATTGCGGGATGCCCGTGCGATTCCCATGACTTGCAATGGCACCCCAAACGCGGTGGGATTTTGCCACGATTGTCGCCTGATGATGAATCGCAGTAAAATCGCGATTTTACTTAGATTCGTTGGGCGACAATCCCGGCAAAATTGCCCGTGTTTGGGATGCCATTGCAAGTCATGGGAATCGCACGGGCGTCCACGATTTTCAATGATTCCGGATCGTGGGCAGAATTGCGACAAATCTGCCCACTATCCGATACGCAAGTATGTGAACGGAGCCTTACTTTTACTGTCAATGATAATGGTAAACCGCACAGAGAGGGGGAGTCTCTCTAATGGGGCACAGATGGCAATAAAAACGGACTAACTTGTTCTAATCTCTCTCCACTTTATCCTAAACAAAAAAAGTTTTGCCTTTTAGTTTTACTTTAAGCCTAGTACACAAGATGAGAAAATTGTTTTCGAAGCTATCGTCCGATAATCCGATTGTTAGTGCACCCTCCTCCCCCCTCCACTCTGAGCTGAGTGGGGTCAGGGGCGGCTGTACGATCAGCGCACTTAACGCCAGCTCTTCGCTCTGTGTGCTGTGCCTGTCTCAGCCACAGAACAGAGGGCTGATCACTCCTAATTAACAAAGGGGCTAGCTCCCTTTTATTAATTTGACACAGCATCTGCGCTATGTTCTACGTTTTTAAAAGAGTGGTGCAAGCATTGTGCTTGCACCTCGCTTTGTTAAAGTGAAACGCCACCTAAAAGGGGAAGTTCCACTTTAAGGACTCGTCCCCTGCTACTCTTGCACATTGGCACTTTTGAGGAGTGGGGCAGGGGGGGGGGGGGGGGGGGAGTCAGGTACCCGATTTTTGACAGGTATCTGCTCCCACTTCCGTTCTGAGGGCCAGCTCTCCTCCCTCCCCCCTGCAGTCTTTTGGGACACTGACACTGCATCCACCAATCCCAGGATGCGCCATGCAACTTGCGCATGCGCAGTGGGCAACCCGGCTGTGAAGCTGCAAGCTGTGAAGATAACGGCGCCACTGAGGGAGGACAGACGGCTGGGGTGAGCTCACCGCTGGACCGTGGGAAAGGCGAGTGGCTGTTTTTTAAATATCAGCAGCTACACTTTTTTTGTACTGCTGACACCGGAATAGGAAGGTTTACTCTACCATAAGCTGTGGAATTAAAAGCAGATTGTTTAAAGGTTTTCCAGCATTGATCAGAAGTAGGTATGTGTTGTGATTCATGGTTTCTCTGCTGCTCTTCCTGCATCCAGTTGTGATGTAGACTCTAATAGGCAGGAAGCAGATGTCATGCTCATTACTGACACATTGTGCTTTGTGATCAATTACCTGGAATAAAACTTCCACCCTTCCTCATCTATACTGAGCTGTGTCATTCAGAAGACTGCTCACCTTTTCATGCCTTCTACCTTTTTATTGCTTCATATCTCCTTAAAGCAGAGTTCCAGTCGTTTTTTAGGTTTATTACCACTTAAGGACTGAAAGGTTTTATCCCCTTCCTGACCAGGCCATTTTTTGTGATTCCGCACTGCATTACTTTAACTGACAACTGCGCAGTCGTGCGACACTGTACCCAAATAAAATTGATGCTTTTTTTTTTTTTTCCACTAATAGAGCTTTCTTTTGGTCGTATTTGATCATCTCTGCGCTTTTTATTTTTTGCGCTATAAACTAAAAAAAGGCAGACCATTCTGCAAAAAAAAAAAACACAAACATATTTTTTTTACTTTCTGTTATAAAATATATCCCCAAATTTTTTTTAAAAATCACATTTTTGGTCAATTTAGGCCAATATGTATTCTGCCAGCATGATTTTAAGCAAGACTGCGACATTGCGGAGGACAGATCTGACACCTTTGACACTTTTGAAGGGACCAGTGACAGTATGCATAGTAGGTCTGTTTGTCCTTGATGATTTTTGAAGAATAAAGATACCTTTCATTTCATCTACCTGTGTGCGGCTTCAAAACCTACTATGCATGCTTCCGGATGGCGGATCTAGCCAGCACCAGGTTGGGCTTGCACCTGAGCGGCTTCCCCTCCCCCCTTTCTTCTAGACCAGTGACAGTACTCAGTGCTAAAACATTTGCACTGTTACTGTACTAATGACACTGGCAGGGAAGGGGTTAACACAAGGGGTGATAAAAGGGTTAAGTGTGCTTCTGGGGAGTGCTTTCTAACTGTGTGGGGGATGTACTCAATATATGCACACAGAGAACTGTGTTCCTAAATAGTAACACGGATCGCTGTGTTCATGTGTGACAAAACGGCGGTCTACCTAATTTTACATAGGCTGACTGTCTTTATGTCTCCATGGGGAACGATCACGGGTGTCCGGCGAAAATCGTGTCTGTCGCACCCGCTGATTGGCCAATCAACGTGTGCGTGCCCCCACTGTCTATTACAGGAAACGAAGTACAGGTACGTCGTTTAGCCTCATAGAGCCGACCTGTCGCAGTAAAACTACGGCGGCTGGTCGGCAAGTTGTTAAAAGTCAGCAGCTGACTTTTAATAAACACACTCACCTGTCCCACGATCCAGCGATGCGGCCACCTGAAGCCTCACTCCTCTCCATCTCCTCTTGGCGGCGCCGGCATCACAATGTGGGCACCCGGCTGTGACAGCTTGCAGCTTCACAGCCCGGTGCGCACTGCGCATGTACGAGTTGCGCTGCGTTCTCTTAGTGGAAAGGCAATCTTCTGGGGTCTGTGATGTGTCCCAGAAGATTGCAGGGAGGGGGAGAGAAGAACTTCGGCTCGAGTTGCCTACGCAGCCCGAGCGGAAGTAGGAACGGGTACCTGTCAAAACTAGTTACCTGCCCCCCCGCAAGAAATATAAATGACATGCCAAATGTGGCATGTAAGGGGGTGAGGAGTGCTTAAAGTGGAAGTTCTACTTTTGGGTGGAACTCTGCTTTAAATTAAGCTAAACACGAGGCTGAGCCCCGGTTCACACTACTGCGTGTGCGGGGTTCGCATGTCATGTCGGAGCGCACTGCTCCGACATGACATGCGATCAGCTGTGCGGTGCGAGTTTAGCCATACAGTTTGTATGGCTAAATTCGCATCGCACCCGCAGCAAACACGCACAGGAGGCATTTTTGCTGCCGCATCAGGATCGGATCGCACAGCGGTTCACACTTGTGCGATCCGATCCTGTGCAAACTGCACGATCGCACTGCGATATGCGATCAAACTGGGGGCGTCGTTAAGATTACATTGACACCCCCAGCGGATCGCATATGGCAGTGTGAACTGCCGGGGGTGCGTGTGCGATGCGGGAACAGGCTGCGAATTCGCAGCCTTCCCGCATCGCATCAGTGTGAACCGAGCCTTAGGCTTTTACAGCATGTACCTTGTTGCTGGTCCTTATGGAAGAATGAAATCCACTGTCACAACGGAATCTGCATCCTGCGCTAGAATTTCCCTACATCCATAAACCAACTAATTAGAGTTCCGTTTTGTTAATCCTCAAAGCCAATATGTTGCAGAACTGCTGTATGTTTGGCATATAAAGCAATAATTTCTTCCTCTTGTAAGTCACGTTATTCTAATCATTGCCAGTGATCTTTTATCAGCCAGCCCTGGGAAGACAACACAGAATGTGTTATTGGCATTGGAGAGGAGCAGTACATCCGTATGTATGGAGTCCTTTCAGAATTGTAGCTTACCCACTTATCGGCTTTTAGGCTAAGAACAAGGGTGATCAAGGTGCCAAATGGAACCACTTCTGATATACTGGCCCTAAGACCCCGTTCACACTGACTGCGCTTTGAAATCGTGCGACTTAATTTGAAATCGCACTATTTCAAAGCTACATGTCTGTGCGACTTCAGGTGCAGCTTTTAAGACATCTGTGCAGCTTAATGCACAGATGTCTATGCAAGTCGCACCAAAATAGCCAAAAGCAGTGCAGTAACTACTTTTTCCAGTCATTGGCACCGCAAAGTCGGCATCCCACAGATTTGATTTGAATTCCAGCATGCTCCTCTGACAGAAGCCGGCTAATCGGCTTCTGTCGGACAAGCTGTTTTACACACCGGCTGGTTTTTATTGAACTGGCAGATGTCCCCCAACATTGGGCCCATGTGTGCGGGATTTAAAGGGATTGTAAAGGTTTTTCTTATAACAAAAATGTTGTACTTACCTGCTCTGTGCAGAGGTTTTGCACAGAGCAGCCCCAATCCTCCTCTTCGGGGGTACCCCGGCATCACTTCTGGCTCCTCCTCTTTATTGGGTGCCCCCACAGAGAGACGCTTTTCATGGGGGCACCCGTGCTGGCGCGCTTACGAGTCCCGCTGCTACTTACATTGACACAGACAGCATGACTCGCCTCTCCCCCCCGCTCACGTGTCACTGGATTTGATTGACAGCAGTGGGAGCCAACGGCTCCTACTTCTATCAATCTATCCAATGAGGACCTGAGGCAGCTGGAGCCGCTGGGCTTGTGCTTGTGCTTTTTGCTGGAATGTTCAGATTCAGGTAAGAATATGGGGGGCTTGGGGGGGCAGCTGCAACCAAGAAGGTTTTTCACCTTAATGCATAGAATATGAAAAACCTTGAGACTTGACAACTCCTTTAAGGGACCCAATAGATCTAGTGATCCTCCCAATTTGAGCTGTGATTGTCAGGCAATTTCTTACATCCTGGGGGGGGTGGGTGGACAACAAATGCCTTTTAAGAGACCATGGCTGGGGTTATGTCTAATAGTGAAGGAGTTCCTGTCATCATACATTAAAGGCTGGTCTTACTGTTCTGAATATGCAGACTAATGGTGCACCTAAATAAAAATCCAGTGCCAAAACCAAAAATTCAGGATGCAATGGGCAAAAAAACGAAATTGACAGGTTTTAAAAACAAATATATATATTTTTTTATTGATAATTGATATCATGAATTTTAATTCATATAAATTTATTGTCAGTCATTATCTGCTTCTTTTTGAAGCTTGCTGCGATTTTGGTGCATATTTGCTCAGCTCTTCCCCATTAAAATGCACTAGAAACGCAGCAAGAGCGCATCAAAAATGCACCCGTGTTGTGTTTTTTTTTATGCATTTTTTGAGTCACATGACCTATGAAAAACACACCGTAAGCACAGTAAAATCGTAGCAAAATTGCAGGCGTTTTCAGCAGCCATTTTTTGCTTTCGGTACAACTCTATTTTCAGCCGATAATTTTCGGTGGCCGAAATTTCAGTGCAACACTAATGCAGACATCTGACTGCCCATAGTTCTCAGGGGTATAACTGCCCATATGTGACCTCCATAACTTTGATGACAATCTGCCTCTGTAGAGCAACAACAACCCCTCTCAGTCTGTTATCCTGAAGCCATGATGAATAATTTAGTTGTATGATGGCCACACATGTGAATGTGGTTCCACCACATCTGTTCATTTTTAATTTATAGTATGGCTAGCTCTCCTCTGGAGCTGAACAGATGGATAGAAAAAATCTAGGCACAGGACTCATGACCAAATTGCATAAACATATGGCCACTCAACTCGCAAGGCCTTTTCACACGTATGTATAGGCAGTTACATGTTTTACTGTAAAACAATGAAAAAGTAGGGTAATATTTGCATATTACCAACAGTATGGAAAGTCTGAGCACGCTAGAGCGTGGACAGCTTTATTGACTAGATTAATCTTTAAAAATAATAGTTATGAACAGTGTATGTATACACAACAAATATGGGATCAACGTGATTCCTTCTATGCTATCTGGGAAGGGTGGATACTAGTGATCGCCCGTTATCGTTTTTTTTTTTTTTTTTTTATTGCAGATACCGTTTTTTTTTTTTTTTGGTCATCTCATATCGGTATTGGCCGATATTTTCATACATTAAAACATTTTATTTTTTGACGGGTACTCTTGTGGAGGGATCTGGGGGTCTAAAAGACCCCAAACCCCTCCTCTGCACTTAAAAATATTCAGAACGCCAAGTTTGGCTGTTTTGAATGATGTAACTCTTTTTTGAGTTTGGCACCGAGTACCCGGAAGTGATGTCATGACATCACTTCTGGGTTTTTACATGGCGAACCGATCAGAGCCAAACGCGGCTTTGATCAGGTCTTCTTTTCGGCGGTCGTGCAGGCTGGTTGCTCCTGGGCGAGCCACGCGAAGGGGGGGGGACGTCCCCTCCCGCTCATTGTAATGACAATGACAGGCGACTGTCGGCTATGGACGCCGGTACCGGGGTGATGCCTCTAGCTGCAGGCACAAGCACTTTCCCGCAATATCAGTAACCTCAGGGGCCGATTCTGATATATCGGGGAAAGTGCATATCGGCCCTGCCGATAATCAGTCGATCCCTAGTAGATACATTTTACTACTATGGAGACTTAAGCCTCGTTCACACTGGTGTACCTATCCGCACACCCATGTGAAGGGCTGTCTTTGCCCGGATGTGATGCACAGGTGTCCCGGATGTGATGCACAGGTGTCCCGTGCATGCATGTGTAAGCAGTCAGGAGACTGGCTGTACAGACACAGTGGCTAGTCCCCATTTGTCAGCTGTGCGGATGCCTGTCTGGAAATGCACGCTGTCTGCATTTGGGGACACACCCCTCCAGGGCTGTCAGATTGGGACCAGCGGCTGTGGCTGTGTCTGGGACTGCCTACATGCAGACGCAAGAAACACTTATGTAACCCATACTGATGGCCCTTTGCACTGGTGCATGAATAGCTATGCCTCTATAAATGAGACCTTAGGTTTGAAATGGATTTGTCTTTTGAATACTCATTTGTCCATACGGCAGACAAGTAGGATACAGGCTTGATGACCTGTTGTCTTTTATTTCCCTGTATAACAGTTGGTATTTACATAGGAAGCTGAGTGGCTACCATGCACAGCTGCACCAAGTAAATCTCTCCCTTTTTGTGCAATGTCAGTTAGTTAGCATTTTTTTAACCACTCAAGCCTATTTCTGACACATGTTTACAACTTAAAGTTAAAATGCATAATTTTTTTGCTACAAAATTACTTAGAACCCCCAAAAATTGTGTGTGTATAATATATATGTGTATAATATATATATATATATATATATATATATATATATATATATATATATATATATATATATATATATATATATATATATATATATATTTTTTTTTTAGCAAAGACTCTGGAGAAAAAATTGGTGATCGTGGCAATATTTTATGTCCCATGGTATTTGCGCAGCGGTCTTTCATACGCAATTTTTTGGGAAAAATACACTTTGCTGAATTTTTTTCAAAAAAAAAAAAAAAAACTAAACAGTAGTGTTAGCCCAATTTTTTTAGTATATTGTGAAAGATGATGTCATGCCGAGTAAATGGATACATGTCACGGTTACAAAATTGCGCACACTTGTGGAACGGTGACAAACTACCATACTTAAAAATCTCCCTTGGCGACGCTTTAAAAAAATTTAACGGTCACCAGTTTAGAGTTAGAGGAGGTCTTTTGATAGAATTGTAGCTCTCGTTCTGACAATCACAGCGATACCTTATGTGTGATTTGAACACTGTTGACATTTTCCAGCGTAAACTACATATGCGTTTTATTTGGTGCGCAAGCTCACGAGAACAAGGGCGCTTCAAAATTTTTTTTTTTTTTTCCTATTTATTTTTTTATTTTTTCACTGTTTCTTTAAAATAAATAAATTAAAGCAGTTTTATTACTACAGGTGTTCTTTATGGAGTGCAAATCCCTCCTTTGTACATAACAGTATTCAAAATGCCAAAATCAGCATTTTTGAATACTGTCTTTTTTTTTTTTTTCTAATCGGCGCCATTGACAGCTGAGTAAACCGGAAGTGACGTTTTGACATCGCTTCAGGGTTACTTCATTGGAGACCCGCTCAAATCCGAAAACGGCTTTGTTTGGGACTCTGACCAGCTGGCAGACATGTCGGCTGGTCTCTCAGTGGGACAGGAGACCCTCGCAGAGCGGCGGAAGGCGGTGAGAGGGTTTTTACAGCCGAATGCTGCTGCTTCAGGACACACTGGCCCTGGGGTTTTTTTTTTTTTTTTTTTTTTTTTTTTTTACAGCTTGAAAATGCCTATGCTACTTACAGCTCCTGCATGAGGCTATAGAACAGTGATGGCGAACCTTGGCACCCCAGATGTTTTGAAACTACATTTCCCATGATGCTTAACTACACTTCAGAGTGCATGAGCATCATGGGAAATGTAGTTCCAAAACATCTGGGGTGCCAAGGTTTGCCATCACTGCTATAGAATAACATGGAGGGGGCGTATTTAAGCTGCAAAAAAAAAAAAAAAAAACACGTCTGACGTCTAGAAAAGCAGCTGTAAAAATGCCCTGTGTGCATGAAGCCTTAGTATTCAATTTTTTGGCAATTTTTAGGCATTTTGCCAGGGCACCCTGGTTGAACAAGCCTACTCTAAAGTGAATGGAGCCTAAATGATAGTTGTGGTCATTTGCACTAATGCACACTACACATCCCATCCCAGTACATAGGCCATCTTGGGAGTGAGAAAAGAGGGTGGCTGTGCTGGTATTTACAGTAAGAATAAATGTAGCCACCCTTTAACAGGAAGTCACATCACTGCAGCAAAAATACATTTGGAGAAGGCTGAGGGAAATAGAAAGTACTTTTTTAGTTGAGAATAGGAATATAATCTTTTTTATTAACCAGAGTTTAGTGTCCCATTTATGCTGGCCATACATGTACAGAATTTTGGCCCAAAGTGGTCGTTTTTGGAAGGATCGTTCAACATTCATGCTGTTAGTAAAGCCAACTTTCCCAATGATTTAGATCACGGGCTGGCCAATGTCGATGGATCCGAAGCGAAAACTTTTACCGCTACAACTACAATGTATACGTGTATGTTATAATCGAAAAGAATATTCTGTTTTATACTCATGTATCTTTTAATTGTTATCGAACGATCATCATGAACATGGAACGGTCATATAAACTAGTTTATTTTATCAGTTAGTGGCCGACTAATAATTGTTTAGTCTGCAGGCGGATGAAATTCTGTACTTGTATAGCCAGCATAAAGTGGAACTACACTCTCTCAATCAACATGGATTTTCTAATCCTTATGCTGCTAGCATTAGTAAATAGGTAAAAAAGTTTAACCTATTTACTTGTTTTAGGCCCCTTCACTCGGGCGTTCCACCCAGCGGACTCTGTTTTCTCTCGGTCCGCCGATCCCCACTGAGCAGGCGGATGATAGCTCCGTCTCTGCTCACTGTGCTGAGACGGAGCTGGGAGCTGTCAGATCCCCGCTCTCCTCTATGGGGAGATCGGATGAGAACGGACCGCCTGTCCATTTTCATTCGATCCTATCCGATCCGATCCTCCAGACGGATGGAAAATAGGGTTTCCATTCGTCCGGATTTTACAGACCAGATCGGATCAGATAGCAGCGGGTGTCAGCGGAGATGTCCACTGACATCCGCTGCTCCATAGGGCTGCATGGAGCATCCGATCCGGACTGCCTGAAAAACTTGACAGGCGGACCGGATCAGAAAGCCTGTGTGTTTTTGCAGTTCTTCAGTTACTTCCTGGTTTCCATGCCTCGGCAAATAATGTCATACATCCCAGGAGTCTTTAAGAGGGGAAGGAGGGTTCTCAGCTCAGCCAATACCTGAGATGGATTCCAGGAAGTAAATGATACATGAATCATCTGCCCTTACTCAAGATGGCCACGGCCAGAAATGCCAAGGGGCATTTTTTTTTTAATTCTTTCTCCGCGATATAAATCATGGAGACATAGATGGTTGGGGGGGGGGGGGGGAGTTTGTTTTAAATACTAAAAATGAATGAAATAGTGTTTATGATTTGTGGTGCCCAGAGTGCAGTTCCTCCTAAGTATTTTAATGTCTGACTGTGTGCTAAGGACCTCTCATGTATGTCATCTGCCCCATGTATATGACATTGTTGTACAGGCCTTTAATTCTTCTGCTAACCTACCCTGTGATTGTAAAAATAAAGATTGAATTAAAAAAAGGACCTATTTTTTTTGCAAATTGGCATTTGTTGGGTCTGGCCTTTTTCTGACGGCTTTGTGTCTGGCCAGCACACAGGAAATTGGAATGCTGCAGCTTCACAGCGCATGCTGAATCCTCCTGCCGCTGTCTATAGTGATAGTAACAACTGGATGTTGGTTAGATCTGTTATTCTCTGCTAGTTAATGAGTGTTTTCAAGTGCTTAAGTGGAAAAATAATGCTAAACATGAATAGTGAGGGTAATGAATGAAGTGTACTGGTGAATTAATATGTCAATGAGCCACTTGGGATTAATTAGCAAATTTACATGATCTGAAAAGGACTGTTGACGCCTAATTCTAGATTCGGAGAAGATGAAATGGCTCTTGTAATAGAATGTCACCGGGACACAGGAGTGAGCATGTATGAGTAATTCAGCCTCGCCATATTCCTCTCTGAGCGAACACGCAGGTGTTCTTAGCAGAACATATGGCAGAAAATTGAAGGCTGCAGGACGTGTTTCTGTATATTGCTTTCCCAGAAATGTCACTGCCAAGGATTTTTTTGGCTGATGTCACCATGTACCTGTCACACAGAAAAATATAGAAATTAGCAAGCGGCTTTTGGGAAGTACAGCAAACATTCCCCTTTGTGGAAATAATAAGCTGGGGGCCAGGTTGGCTGCGGATGCCGGATTATATACTGTATGTGTTGTGTGTGCTTTACCTAGTAAAGAAACTGGTACCTGTGGCTCTCAAACAAGTAAAATCCAACACGGCAGTGTATCCACAAAGGTGATTATTGGAATGAAAGCGCCTTAAAGCGAACTTTCATCCTTATTCTTCACTTTACCCTGTATTGCGTTGTAACCCTGTGTGTTAACCTCTTAAAAACCATGCATACATGTTTTGCTAGAAAATGACTTAGAACCTCCAAACATCTATATTTTTTAGCAGATGCCCTAGAGAATAAAATGGCGGTTGTTACAATATTTTATGTCACATGTATTTGTGCAGCGGTATTGCAAACGCAATCGTTTTGGAAAAAAATACACATTAATTAAAAAAAAAAAAATAACAATAAAGTTAGCACAATTTTTTTTGTATAATGGGAAAGATAATGTTACACCGAATAAATAGATACCTAACCTGTCATGCTTCAAAATTGCGCGCACTCGTGGATTGGTAACAGACTATGATACTTAAAAATCTCCATAGGCGACGCTTTAATGTTTTCTTTACAGGTTACCTGCTTAGTTACAGAGGAGGTCTAGTGCTGGAAGTCTTGCTCTCTCGCTCGAATGATCGCAGCAATACCACACTTGTGTGGTTTGAACACTGTTTACATTTGCAATGCGTTCGCTTCTGTGCGTGAGCGTGGAGGGATGGGCTTTTATTTATTCTTTTCCTATATATTTATTTATTTTTTTGCTCTCCCAAGAAATGTAAACATCCCTTGTGACAGTAAGCGCCCATTCAGACTGGCGCGACACGACTTGCTGGGGCGACCTGTGTGCACCGCGACCTCGGCACGACTTGCAGGGACTTCATATAATTGAAATCAATGCAAGTCGCCTCCAGGTCGCCCCAAAGTAGTACAGGACCCTTTTTCTTGTGTCACTCCTATTAGAACGGGTCCTGTACTATTCAATGGCGAGCGACCGGCCACGACTTGTCAGGCGACCAAGTTGCCTGACAAGTCGTGCTAGTGTGAATGGACCCTAAGAGCCGGTCCACACTAGCGCGACTTGTCAGCCTGACAAGTCGCGCTCCCTCGCGGTCCATTGACCGCTACAGGACCCGTTCTAATAGAAGTGACACAAGTCGCTCCGACTTAGAAAAAGGGTCCTGTACTACTTCAGGGCGACCTCGGAGCGACTTGCATAGACTTCAATTATGTGAAGTCCCTGCAAGTCGCTCCGAAGTCGTGGTGCATGGGAATGCACAAGTCGCCCCCGAAGTAGTAAGGAGTCGTGTCGCCTTAGTGTGAACCGACTCTTGTAGGCAGTGACAGGTACTTCATACCCCTCCTTTGCATTTGAAAGCATTAAAAATGCCAAGATCGGCCTTCTATATTACTTTAACATTTTTAAAACTGGCACCTTGTCGCTTCCAGGTTACTACATCTGAGACCCGATCAAAGCCAAAGCCAAAGCCAAATCCGGTTTTCCGCCAGCCAGCGTGCGTGGGCCAGGGCCCGGGCCAGCAGCGCGAGGAGGGAGGGGGGCAGAGGCGTAACTAGTGTCTCCAGCGCCCTTGGAGAGGAGCTCTATCAGAAGGGGGGGGGGGTGACAGGGAGAGAGGGGGGTGAGGGGGGGGGTGTCAGGGAGAGGGGGAGTGACCAGGAGAGAGAGGTACAATGCAGACACAGATGATCTTGCACATTCTAACGTGTCATGGGGGGGGGCTCCAATGTGAATGAGGGCTTAGGGTTTGAACATGCACTACAGACACTTATTTAGCCACAGATATATAACCAGTGTTCATTTTGACATCAAATTGGTTTACTTTTAATCCTAGTCTTTTTGACTAAAATGACATTTGAGTTTGTTATATTTTAGTCATCTGAACTGTTTTAGTCGAATAAAATAGTGTTAATTTAGTCTGCAAAAAATTAGTTTTCAACGAAATTACCACTGCTACCATGGTGCATGTGTGTCATCAGGGGACTGGAGTTCTGTTAGAATAGGCCACCTTCAGATTAGGTAACGGAAGGGACGTCCCGTCAGCTGAATACTTGCTGTGCATGCGCAGGTTTGCTAATCTGACAGGACACCTGCAGTCATAAGGCACCAGCGCACTTCTTACTACACCCAGCTATGTCTTGAATTTCACAGTAATTTTACAAATAAAGTGAGTGTATATAAATCAGTATAGTATATTGAGATCTGTGAGGCTGTTTTCATGTTACATTTTCAAAGCCTAAAGATTTAGCGCTGACCAGTGCGGGGTGTACCAAGATGGCTTCTGCCACCTTTCTACTGCTAGCGACCAGCTTCTTTCAAAATGGAACATTCAAAACCGCATCATAGATGTCAATACACTATATTTGTTTATATCCCCTCAGTTTATTGCTGAAATTACTGTGAAATTCAAGATGTACCTGGGTGTAGTAACATGTCCGCTGTCGCCTCCTGACTGCAGGAGTTCTGTCGCATTAGCAAACCTGATGTTGCATACGAGGTAAGTAGTCAGCTGGCGTCCCTTCTGTTACCTAGTCTGATGGGTCGACTATTCTGACAGAACACCGGCTGCAGGAACCTGGAAAACACAGCTGGCTCCTGATGAGAAAAGAAAGGAAGATGGCCGTGCAGGAGCGGGTCTTTAGCAGCAGCTTGGCGGATTATGATACAATTTTGGATTCACTCGGCGTGTGAGCATGTTTAATGAGAATAGCTTAGCAAAAAAGAGAAGAGCGGCCTGGAAAAAAAAGAAATAAGACAAAAGAATAGGGATGAATTTCCTCTGTACAGTAAGATGATTATGTAGGATGCCATTGCTGTTTTGATATTATTGCCTTGCGCTTGTGCTACTGGATTTGTTGATGTATAGATAAGGACTGGTGCCACTTTTTGGGCACTCGATTATATCATGCTTATTCTGGCTGTGAGGGATTGAAGTGGAACTAAACTCTCCCAATTAACATTGTTTTTTTTTTAATTTTAATGCTGCTAGCATTCGTAAAAAGATAGGAGAGTAAATCATATTTACTTGTTTTTTTTTTTTTTTATCTCTAGTTACTTCCTGGGTTCTTGCCTAGGCACATGTCATACATCCCAGGAATCTTCAGAAGGGGGGGAGGGGTTTTCTCAGCTAAGCACACCCTCCATGCGTGCTTGAGCTGAGGGCAGATAGATTCCAGGAAGTAAATGCTACATGAATCTTTTTGCCTTTACTCAAGATGGCCACTGCCAGAAATACTAGGCGGTCGTTTTTCTCAGCAAAATAAAGCATGGAGACATGGATGGAGTTTACTTTGAATGATTTAAATGGTGTTTTTGGTTTTGTGGTGCTCAGATGCAGTGAGGATCCGCTTTTAAGTATTGAAGCCAAACACAGCAACCCTTTTTAGAGATCAGCAATGGCATGCATACTGTAAAGTGAACCACTTATTTACCTGTGGCATGCAAAGCGACAGGTCTACTTTAATGCAGACCTCCACAAAGGTGATTTATAGTCCCTGCCACTCCACCTCCTTACCATCTGAGCATGTCTAAACCAGAAAAAAGCTTTTTATCTGATGAGAGCCTTGAATTCTTTGCTGTCAGTCAGCAAAAAAAAAAAAAAAAGAAGAATTTCAGTGTACATGAGGTAACAATCCCAGTTTTTTTATTACAAAGTTTGCTAGAAAGGGTGTATAGCAGTATGCAGAGGGTTTATCCACTTGCCTTCTGGAAGATTTACCCCCCCCCCCCCTTCATGACCAGGCAATTTTTTTGTGATACAGCACTGTTACTTTAACTGACAATTGTGTGGTCATGTAACACTGCATATATATATATATATATATATATATATATATATATATATATATATATATATATATATATATGTGTGTGTATATGTTTTAATATATATATATATATATATATATATATATATATATATATATATATATGTGTGTGTGTGTATGTATATGTTTTAATATATATATATATATATAAATATATATATATATATATATATATATATATATATATATATATATATACACATACATACATACATACATACATACATACATACATATATATATATTATATATATAATTTTCTTCCCCACAAATAGAGCTTTCTCTTGGTGGTATTACCACCACTACATTTTTTTTTTAAACACATGAAAAGTAGGTTATATGGTTTTTAATGGCATAGTTCACACCAGTGCTTTGCAGTTCAAGCGTGTTCCAGTTCCGAAAAAAAAAAATAGAACATGCTGCATTTTTCCTGCACTGAACTTTACTGGAACACTGTAAAATGCATCAAAAATAAACTGGAATGCACGTAAACACACCAAAAATGCACTGGAACACACATGTCCTTATTTAAGCTTAAGAAAAGGGAGAGGGGGAAAAAATGCACTGGACTGCATCAAAAAGGCACTGAAACGCATCCGGAATGCATTTCTATGGCTTGATCTGGTCCTAAAACATATCCATTAAAAACAAATTTCTTCATAAATTTAGGCCAATTTGTATTCTGCTACAAGTTTTTGGTAAAAAAGAAATCCCAATAAGTACATATTGATTGGTTTACGCAAACATTATAGCGTCTACAAACTATGGTATAGTTTTCTGGAATTCATGTTTATTTTATACTAGTAATGGTGTTTATTTTATATTAGTAATGGTGGCGATCAGCAACTTATAGCTGGATCGTGATATTGTGGTGGACAATCAGACACTGACACTTTTGACACTTTGCGGGAACCAATGACACTAATACAGTGCTAAAAATATACACTGTACTAATGGCACTGGCTGGTCAGGGGTAGACATATGCCGGTTTTCGGTAATTCGATATATCGCGGTATTGCATAGCCACGGTATTGTTGTTGTGGCATTTTTAAAATACAGAGTTTCTCTGCTCCTGGGTCTGACTTGTGAATTGATACATTTCAGTGAGCTGGATGACTCATTCACTCACACAGCTAACGCCTTTCAGCATTAAGGCTCGGTTTCCACTAGTGCGGCTACGAAGTCGTGCTACTTCTAGCGCGACTTCGTAGCTAAAGTTGTTTGCGGCTTTCAGTGAGACTTGTCCCTCATTATAGAGGGAAGTCGCACTGAAGACGGCTCAAAAGTAGTGCAGGAACTACTTTTGAAGTCGCCGCAACTCAAGTCGCGGCAGTGGAAACATGCGAATTGAAAACAATGGCTTTTGACTTGCTGTGCGGCTTGACATGTGTCAAGTCGCACAGCAAGTCGCACTAGTGGAACCCGAGCCTAAGTCTCCCAGTAACTATAAACAAAAATGATTACATTGTATCTTTTCCTCCCCTCTGCCAGGGAGAAAGGAAGTTTAACCTCTTAAAGACTGGACCTTTTTCTGACACTTGTTGCTTGCAAGTTAAAATCATTTTTTTTTTTGCTAGAAAAGTACTTAGAACCCCCAAACATTTTATATATTTTTTTAGCAGAGACCCTACAGAAAAAAATGGCGATTGTTGTAATATTTTATGTCACACTGTATTTGCGCAGCAGTCTTTCAAACGCAATTAATAGACTTTAATGAATAAAAAAAAAAAAACTTAACAGTAAAGTTATCCCAAGTTTTTTTTTTACACAGAGAATCGTGATCTTTATTCCAAGCTAAAAAATCGTGATTCTCATTTTGGCCAGAATCGTGCAGCTCTAATATATATATATATATATATATATATATATATATATATATATATATATATATATATATATATATATATATATATATATATATATATATATATATATATATATACACATACACACACACACACGCATAGCAGCCCACATTACATTATTATATAGCCATCAAGCAGTGTCTGGCCTACCTGGTGATGACTGGTCCTGGCGCTCTGATCCGATGGCCTGGTCTTTAAAGGGGCAAATCCTTGCGGTCCAGAAGTGGTTAAACCTGCAGGAGGACCGGTGTTTTTATCTATTAATGACTTTACTATTGCTTTAGGCCTGGTTCACATGTATGCGGGTTGGCGGTTCACATGTATGCGGGTTGGCGGCCCACATTTGCACAGGCATAGCAGCCCATTGATTTGAACGGGCTGCTATGCCCTCATTTTCCGCAGAAAAAAGGTGCATGCAGCATTTTTTTAAAATTCAGTGGCCTTGAAATCCATCCTGCTTTTGCACCATGCGACTAACCTGCAGTTCCTGCTCTGGCAAGCTTTCTGCATTTTTTGTATACGTGGGCACGGCATTTAAAAACAGTTTGCGTGTGCAGCAACGGCAGGTAAGTCGCATGGTGCAAAAGGAGGATGGATTTCATGGCCACTGCATTTTTTTAAATTCTGCATGCACCTTTTTTCAGCTGAAAACGCAGGCATAGCAGCTCAAGCCCATTCACATCAATGGGCTGCTATGCCTGTGCAAATGTGGGCCCCCAACCCGCATACATGTGAACCAGGCCTAAAGCAATAGTAAAGTCATTAATAGATAAAAACACCGGTCCTCCTGCAGGTTTAACCAATTAATGACTTTACTATTGCTTTAGGCCTGGTTCACATGTATGCGGGTTGGGGGCCCACATTTGCACAGGCATTGCAGCCCATTGATGTGAATGGGCTTGAGCTGCTATGCCTGCGTTTTCAGCTGAAAAAAGGTGCATGCAGAATTTAAAAAAATGCAGTGGCCATGAAATCCATCCTTCTTTTGCACCATGCGACTTACCTGCCGTTGCTGCACACTCAAACTGTTTTTAAATGCCGTGCCCACATATACAAAAAATGCAGAAAGCTTGCCAGAGCAGGAACTGCAGGTCAGTCGCATGGTGCAAAAGCAGGATGGATTTCAAGGCCACTGAATTTTAAAAAAATGCTGCATGCACCTTTTTTCTGCGGAAAATGAGGGCATAGCAGCCCGTTCAAATAAATGGGCTGCTATGCCTGTGCAAATGTGGGCCGCCAACCCGCATACATGTGAACCGCCAACCCGCATACATGTGAACCAGGCCTAAAGCAATAGTAAAGTAATTTATAAACAACACCTCCTTCAGGTTTAACCACTTCTTAACCACAAGGATTTGCCCTCTTAATGACCAGGCCATCGGATCGGAGCCGAGCGCCAGGACCAGTTATCACCAGTTAGGCCAGACACTGCTTGATGACCTATTTTAGGCCTGGTTCACAGAGTCTGTACTGACTGACTATATAATAATGTGCATAAGTGAACCAAAGCCCCTAAATTCAGCAATGAAATTGAAGTGAGGTAGAAATTTAATAATTTAAATTTAATAATAGAATACCGTGATAATACCGTATACCGTGGCAAAACCTTAATTAATCGCAGCATGAAAATCTGATACCGTCACAAGCCTAGTCAGGGGTTAACCCTCAGGGACGATCAAAGAGTTAAATGTGTGCCTAGCCAGTGTTCTGGTGTGTACTATGTGCTGCTTTTACTAGGGAAGAGATGGATTTTATTCCCTGCTTTGCAAGGACACAAAATCCATCCAGATCTCTGTTCTGTGCATTTTACCGATGAGCGGAGGGTGCCAGCGGACATCCAGTGCCTGGCACCCGCAGATTAGCTTCTGCTGTGATTAATCAGCGTGGCAGCGTGCGTGCACACCTCCTAGGCGGAAGTTCATGTTTACATATATATACGGGATTGGCCACCCTGTAGCAGTAAGGCTCCATGTTGTTCCGGATTGTGGACAAAATTGTAGCGATTCTGCCTGTGATCCCGAATCCCCGCAAAACACGAGGATCGCTTGCAGTCCTCGTTAATTTAAATAGTACTCCAGTTGCGACGCGATAGTCACCCGTCAAATCGCTGTAAAAATCGCGCAAACTGAATCGCGTGGCGTCTATTGCCCAAAAGACGTTCCAGAACCTCTTTTGGGTAACAGGCGTCCCGCGATTCTGTTAACGCAATTTTACCGTAATTCATCAAGCAGCAATCGCTGCAAGATCGCGTGCTATTGGGGTGCCATTACAACTAACTGGGAACACAAGCAAGAAAGCAGGATTCGGGATCTCAATCCAGTGCTGTGCCTGTCTGCACCGTTCCTCTCCTTCTCCAGAACACAGAGGCAGCAGCCAGACCATTAACTTCTGTTGCTGTTAATCAGATCCTGTGAGGAGCGAGCCAAGCCGTGCTGTGTTGTGCCAATGGACTCGTACAGCCTGGCTCAGGAGTGCACTTGCATGAGTGCCCCAATAGCAGAAGAGGAGGCATGGGATGACTCTGTGCAACACCTTTACAACTTCTTTAAAGCTATGTCTAGCCTGTGTGTGTCAAATTCCAGGGTGTTCAGGGGCTTAAGAGGCACTGGTACAGTGTCCAGCTCCACTGCCAGCAGACTGTCAAAAATCTGATAGTCCTAAAAAAAAATGCAGCAGCTGGATGCTGTATTGAGTGGTGCTTGCGTTCAGAATTCCTGCGTTCTAGGCATACATCCCTAAATGCATGCCCCCCTTATGCAAGTACCACTCAATACAGCATCCAGCTGCCTCATATTTCAGCTTGTCTTAGATTTTTACAGTCTGCAAGCAGTGTAGCTAGATGTCGTACTGTGGCCTCCTGGGGACTTGGAAAGTTGAGATTTGACGCACATGGACTAAATGCTCAGTGTGCATGCAGTCTTAGTTTGCAGTCTTAAAGCTGAACTCCATCTTTTGATATGCTTTACATAATTCATTTAGGCCAGCTTGGCCCAAACAAACTATGTCCCTCAGTAATCCGGGGGGGGGGGGGGGGGGGGCTGCTGGATGTGTAGCATAAACTGCTCTACAAATCACATGCAATGTCTCTGCGATGCAATGCACAGATTGTGTGGCTGAATTCAAATTGCATTCGGACACAACTTGCACAGGACCCTTTTTTGGGTCCGCACCAGAATCGGATCGCATAAGTGTTCACACCTATGCGATCTGATTCATTTCCGAACTGACAGCTCGCACTGCGATATGAGTTCTGATCTGGGGGATTTGTTAACCTTGTATTGACACCCCCCAGCGATTCACATATGGCAGTGTGAACTGCCAGCGAGTTGAATGCAATGCGGGGATTCGCAGGGTTCCCGCATCGCATATGGGTGAACCGGGACTTACTCTGGCTGACTCTATGGAAGCAAGTGAGTTTTACTTGTTATGTTTACATGTAGGGAAAGCATGTTAGTTGATGTACACGCATGTAAAGGAAAGCGCATATACAATTTTGTCTGGCTCCTGATGAACTGGCCAAAATTTGCTACATAGTTGACTCTGCCGGTCCCCTCTCACATGACATCCTTCAAATAAAATATTAAGAGGCGAATCCTGAAAGATCCCAAGGAAGCCCTCCTGAATGTAAAGCCTAAGCACTGTACAAATTGCCAGTTTTGCCTCCTTTCCTTTTTAAGACCGCAAAATAAGTTCTAGCCAACACTTGGTTGCCCTGCACCCTCTTTTTAACACAGTTGAAGGATGCCCAAGATCTTATGGTCAAATTATGTAAATTTGAACAAGTTTGGAACCCTTGGATTGAACATTTAGTGGTTTTCACCATTTGTTCTTGGACACCTAACTGCTTTTTTGAGCTAGTTTGGCCCCTTTCACATGAGCGGTGGGCTCGGCGGACTCTGTTTTTCTCAGTGGGGATCGATCCCTGCTGAGCATGTGGATAACAGGTCTGTCTCTGCAAAGTATGCAGAGATGGAGCTGTCAGATCCCTGCTCTCCTCTATGGGAGATCGGATGAAAACGAACTGCCTGTCCATTTTTATCCTATCCGATCCGAACGGAAAATAGGGTTTCCATCCATCTGGATTTCACGGACAGGATCGGATCGGATGTCAGTGGAGATGTCACTGCTGACATCTGCTGCTCCACAGAGGTACATGGAGCATCCGATCAGGTCTGCCTGAAAAACGGACAGGCGGACCGGATCGAAAAGCCCGTGTGAAAAGGGCCTTAGAAAACTTTGCCTGGTTAAGGAGTGACCTTTGACCAACCCCGGTCCATTTTTTGTTCAGGTTTATTTTAAAATAAAAAAAAAATGTTTTTGTAATTAAAACAAAATTTTGATCCCAGCGCCAGTAAGAGCCCATGCTCCCTGCCGCGACTTGTCAGGCGACTTGTCAGCCTGACAAGTCGCGGTCGGTCGCGGTCCATTGAGTAGTACAGGACCCGTTCTAATAGGAGCGATACAAGTCGCTCCGACTTAGAAAAAGGGTCCTGTACTACTTTGGGGCGACCTTGGAGCGACTTGCATAGACTTACATTATGTGAAGTCCCTGCAAGTCGCAGCGAAGTCACGGTGCACGCGACTTCACAGGTCGCCCCCCGAAGTCGTGTCGCCTCAGTGTGAACCGGCTCTAAGGGTACCTGTGCACAGACATAAATAGCCTTATACTCAGAATAGTAAGTTGTACAACCTTCTGACAATGTGTGAACAAGATCTTCGTTGACTAGCTAGATCGAACTAGATCTTGCCCTAGCAGTTCCTGTTTTGCACACTGTTTTTACTAAGGGGATTATTGCTGAATGAAGGGGTTGTCCATTGTGCTTTATCCAGTGTGCTTGCATGACATAAAAAACTATACCATTCAAAGGTCTGATTGTTCCGAACTGAATAATCCGAGGTACTTGTGTATAGGTAGCTAATAACATGCACTTCTGCTTGCTAAAAGGAAACATAATAGAAATAACTAGATAAAACATTACAGTTCAAAACCTTTCATAATATAACAAAAAAAAATTGTATGAGTAGTGGGGCTGGTATTTGCTTTTTTTTTTTTTTTTTAAAGTATCGGTCACAAACTTGCCGATATTGCTTCAAGTGGTTGTATCGGGGTGATGCCTGCAAGCTACATTTTTTAGAGCTGACGGTTGGCTTTCTTGTAATGACAACCCATGCACCTAATCAGCCGCTCGGCTGTTATTACAAGCAGTAGGAGGGGATTCCCCCAACGCCCCCCGCCACTTTGCCTGGGTCTCCCATCCCATCGGGAGGCCTGAGTGACCTCCTGGAACGTTTGCCCGCTGCCTGAATACCCCTATCAAAGCCAGAATCTGCTCTGATCTGGTTTCCGATGTAGTAACCCCAGAAGCAACGTCATGACATCGCTTCCGGTTACTGGAGCCTTAAATGCCCCAGATTTAAAAAAAAAAAAAAAAAAGAGTATTTAAAACAGCCAAACTTGGTGCTTTGAATGCTTTTAAGTGCAGAGGAGGGGTTTGATCCCTCCATAAAGAGTACCTGTCACTGCTTATTACTGTCACAAAGGATGTTTACATTCCTTGTGACAGTAATAAAAGTGGTAAGAAAAATTTTTTTTTAAAGGTCAGTGTTAGAATGAAAACTTTAAATGTGCAGAATATTGGCACCTAATATCGGCTCTTGGCCTGAAGGGCGGCCGGAAAATCAATATCAGTCGATCCCTAATGAGTAGTATAAAATTGATTTCAGTGTAAATATTTACTAGCATGTCATCAATGGAAAACTACACGCTTAAAAAGATTTAGGGCCTGTTTCCACCAGCCCACGCATGTTGTGCTCTATAACAAGCACTTGCTGGTGTGCTTTCTATAGGGGCTGTGCAATGCTTTGTTACAAAGTTAACAAAAACAATTTTACTTTATGTTGCGGTGCATTGGCATGCGGTGACTTGCATTGCACTGTGTAAAAATGCAGACCTGCTTCTTTTTTTATGAAACTCACATGTATTGCATGAAATGGGCACATGCACAACAATTGTTTTCCATTGTTCCCTTATGCTGATATATGCAGCTCCACTCACCTGGTGTGAGCAAGCTTTAAAATCAATATCTGGTACATTATAAATCTAACAGAGCCCCCATTCACATCGGCGTGATTTGACAGGTCAAATTGCATGACAAGTCGCAGCCTATTGCTGGCATTGGCACTGTCCTGATTGGTGTGATTTTACGGCGCGGCACTGATTTATTTTTAAAGTAGTTCCTGCACTACTTTTGGCGACTTTGGGGGCAACTTCAATAGGCATGTGCATGAACCCACACATATGTTTTTTACATGGCCCCCCCCTCCCCAAGTCGAACTGAAACGCAGCTTTAAAATCATGCGAGTTCAGATGGAGTCGTATGATTCCAAAGCTGCCTTCAATGTGAATGGGGTCTAAAAGTGATTGTTAAGCTTAAAGCATGGGTGTCCAACCTTTTGGCTTCTCTGGGCCACATTGAGTGTAGAGAAATTTTCTCGGGCTGCATATAAAATATATACTATTAGTTAAGGTATATAAGTAATAAAACACTGCCGCACCCTTCCCGTGCTGCCGTGCCCCCCTCCCCCCTCCAGCACTAATTTAGCACAACTAGTGGATGATCCCCTCCGAGGCTGCCTCTGTGGCCAAGCCCCTGACTCGACTTCCTTTCCCCCCAGCTAAAAAAAAAAAAATTTTCAGGGGGCAGTGGGCCGCATTGCCTGCGGTTCCTGGCCGCAGGTTGGACATGCCTGGCTTAAAGTATAACTAAATACCTTTTTTTTTTTTTTTAAGTTTCGAATAGAGTGGAGAGATATTAAAAAGCTTATCAGTTTTTATTTCTGTCTGTCCCCATTATATATATATATATATATATATATATATATATATATATATATATATATAATGCATTTTTCTTCCTTCTAATATGTATTCCATGTGAACCTGGGAAATCCTTACACAGTGTTGAAGAGGGTGTGAAATAAAAAAAAATTGCATTGCCAACCAGAGTTATTGTCATGTCTTGTGTAAGAATTAAAGAATGGAATGTGCACAGTTTTTGTCCTGCACCAAGCTTTGTACATTTCCCCCATTGTCTCTATTCTTTAGTTAGTCAGAGGAAATGCACTCATTTTCTAGGAATCCTTAGAACCCAATGTTTGACTGCCGTTTTCAAAAGTTACCATTAAAGCATAAACTGCTGCAGACGCCTGTGCTAACTACCCCACGTCTTTTTCTTTCTTTCAGGTTTACTTTGCGCACCTTTACGTGAAACATGAAAAAGTTTAAGAGAAGGCTGTCTCTCACTCTGCGAGGCAGTCAGACCATAGACGAGTCTCTATCTGAACTGGCAGAGCAAATGACCATTGAAGAAAACAGTAGTAAGGACAATGGTAAGCAGCATGCATGCATGGGAGATAAACTTGTATGTTGCGGATGGCTTATTCGTCTAATATCTCACCTTCAGACTAACTTGCTTGCCCACATCCTGCTACCATTTCCCCACAATGTGCTATTCATCATTTACTTCTTTAAAAAAGGGAGAGTGTCATCTGAAATGTAGGTGAATATTTTACAGCCAGGGCAGCTAAATATATGGATAATTATATAAATGTGTGGGCTATGCATGGACAATGGCACCATACCTTTTGCAGTTTTATTTTGATTTACATAAATTTAGATAGTTAAGGCAGTAATCTGTTCTATTATTTTGCATGTCCTTTTCAGAGATCCATATAGTTGTAAAGAGGATCTTCAGTCTTTTTGGAAATGCATCAGCTACAAATACTGTTCTGGGGATGAGCTTCCGTTCAGATTGCCTATCTGATAGGGAGCGGGTACCTGCAAAAACTAGGTAGCCGCGCACGCCCCCCCCCCCCCCCCCCCCAAAAAAAAAAAAAAAAAACAGGACTTCCAAAAATTGAAAAGGAGGGGGGAAGGAAGAGATAAAACAGAAGTTCTGCTTTCAGGGATAACTCCACTTTTTGGGGGAAAAAATGGCAAAAAATAATTGCTAGACAAGTCATATTGTAATTGAATTGTATTAAAAATGACCTATCGTTCTCAATCTGCAGCTCTGTAATTTTATGTATCATGCAATATGGCTACATGGAGGCATTGTGTACACAGAAGTTGCATGGAGCACGCATCTCTCTCTCCCCTCTCTCCCCTCTCTCCCCTCTCTCCTCCCCTCTCTCCCCTCTCTCCCCTCTCTCCCCTCTCTCCCCTCTCTCCCCTCTCTCCCCTCTCTCCCCCTCTCTCCCCTCTCTCCCCTCTCCCCTCTCTCCCCTCTCTCCCCTCTCTCCCCTCTCTCTCTCTCCCCTCTCTCTCTCTCCCCTCTCTCTCTCTCCCCTCTCTCTCTCTCTCCCCTCTCTCTCTCTCTCCCCTCTCTCTCTCCCCTCTCTCTCTCTCCCCTCTCTCTCTCTCTCCCCTCTCTCTCTCTCCCCTCTCCTCTCTCCCTCTCCTCTCTCCCCTCTCCCTCTCCTCTCTCTCTCTCCCCTCTCTCTCTCCCCTCTCTCTCTCTCCCCTCTCTCTCTCTCCCCTCTCTCTCTCTCCCCCTCTCTCTCTCTCCCCTCTCCTCTCTCCCCTCTCCTCTCTCCTCTCTCTCTCCTCTTCCCTCTTCTCTCTTCTCTCTCCTCTCTCCTCTCTCTCCTCTCTCTCCTCTCTCTCCTCTCTCTCCTCTCTCTCTTCTCTCTCTTCTCTCCTCTCTCTCTTCTCTCCTCTCTCTTCTCTCCTCTCTCTCCTCTCTCTCTCTCCACACTAGGTCGGCCATGACATAGCCCCACTGGACAGGGGCTGGCTTGCGAGTTAAATGCCTCATAAGTCACGGCGTTCCTCCTGGGCGACAGCAACCCCATTTCGATGGAGAGGGGTTCTGTCTGGAGCGGTGCCCGCCTGGTTTATAGTATAGTGAGTAGCTATCCCCCCTCGCCCCCTGGAGGGTTTTGGGGTGGACGTGGGCCACTCCTTGGGACGGTCAGACCCCCAGGTTCCCCCCTTCCCGTCAGGCACCCGCCCCTTGTCATCTGTGCCCCATCCTACCCCCATGGGACTGCCCATGGGTGTAGCCAGACTTTTTTTCTGCCTCATGTCCTACTCCTGTAGGGGGCAATATAACCAGTGGTTATGAAGATCTGAAGCTGTGTCCATCAATGAACATCAGAGAGATAGATTTTACGGTAAGTCAAAAATCAAATTTTTTGGTGAGCTAGTCCCAAAGGGAAATCACATCTAAAGTGATGCAGACCCTGCTACGTTCCTCATTCTAGCCCTGCAAGTGCAGCAGCTGATTCAAAATGATTAAATCACCCCTATACACGTTCACGTTGCCCATGGACACAGAGAAACAATCCACTATTTCTTCAAAATAACAAATGGTAGCAATCTGCAACAAAGTTTGCTAAAATCCCTGCAATGTACATACTGTATTTTCTGGCGTATAAGACTACTTTTGAACCTCAAAAAAATCCCCCAAAAATGGGGGGTCGTCTTATACGCCGAGTATAATATCTCCAAGGTAACCTAAGTATAAGTATTACCGGTAGATGAAAATTAGGGGGTCGTCTTATACGCCGGAAAATACGGTAGATCACCCAGAGGGGAATGTTTTTTTCTGAGCAAAAGTGGAGTTACTCTTTAAGCTGAATTTATGTATCATTCAGCCTATTTATTTCCATTAGCGCTGATTCTAGCCAACAAAGCCACATGGTGGTGGGAGGTTTTCTTTTTTTTTTTTTTTCCCCCCTATAGAATGTGTTTGTAAATACAGCCCCTACACTTCTCTTAACCACTTAGGCCCGTCCTATAGCAGACCTTAAGTGGTTAAGAGAAGGACCGCCCATCTGCATCAGATGTGATCCAACTCTCCCAGGTAAGGGGCACGCATGCGCGCGCCGCCAGCGGCGCTCTCCTCTGTGATTATACACAGCTGGAGCCTATGGGCGGATACTGCGGCCTCAATGTCTGCCGGCACCCACCGATCATCTGGCAGAGAGGCAGAACGGCAGTCTGCCTATGTAAACAAGGCAGATCGCTGTTCTGACAGGAGGGAAGGGATGGAATTTGTGTCCCTGCAAAGCAGGGAACAAATCCCATTTCTTCCCCTAGTAGAAGCATCTCCCACTATGTAGTAAAATGCTGGTTGGGCACACAGTTATCTCTTGGATCGCCTCTGATGTTTACCCTCTTCCCAGCCAGTGTCATTAGTACAGTAACGGTGCATATTTTTTTAGCACTGTATTAGTGTCAGTGGCCAAATGTCTGCCACAATATCGCATTCCCGCTATAAGTTGCTGATTTGCCACCATTGCTAGTAAAAATAAATAAATAAAAATATCCCATAGTTTGTAGTCGCTATAACTTTTGCGCAAACCAATCAATATATGCTTATCGGGATTTTTTTTTTTACCAAAATATGTAGCAGAATAGAATACATATTGGCCTAAATTGAAGAAGAGAGTTGATTTTTTTCAATTTTTTATTGGATCGGTTTTATAGCAGAAAGTTACATTTTTTTTTCAAAAGTGTCTGTCTTTTTTTTGGTTATAGCCCAAAAAATAAAAAATGCAGAGGTAATCAAGTACCACCAAAAAGCTCTATTTGTGGGGGAAAAAATGGACATCAATTTTATTTGGGTACAGCGTCCCATGACCGCACAATTATCAGCAATATAACACAGTGCCGTATGGCAAAAAATAACCTGCTTATGAAGGGGGGGGGGGGGGGGGTGGTAAATCTTTCGGAGGTCAAGTGGTTAAAAGTTATCCAAACCCTACTGATGTGTTGTCGCAATAGTAATCCTGCTCAGTACGAGAGGAACCGCAGGTTCAGACATTTGGTGTATGTGCTTGGCTGAGGAGCCAATGGGGCGAAGCTACCATCTGTGGGATTATGACTGAACGCCTCTAAGCCCCCGTTCACATAGGGGCGACGCTACTTCGCACCGCGACCTCCGAGGTCGCGGTGCGAGCAGCGCGCCGCGACCTCGGAGCGGCCGCCACGGACTTCATAACATTGAAGTCTATGGCGGTCGCCTCCTGGTCGCCCCAAAGAAGCTCCGACCCTTTTTCTAAGTCAGAGCGACTTGTGTCGCTCCTATTAGAACGGGTCCGCAGCTTCCCTATGGGAGGCGACCTGTGAGGCGACCAGGTCGCCTCACAGGTCGCCTTAGTGTGAACGGGGGCTAAGTCAGAGTCCCCCCTAAAGGTGACGATACCGCAGTGCCGCGGAGCCCAGGCTGGCCTGCGATAGCCGGCCCCCACCACCCCTTCGCCGGGGCCTGGGCCGGCACGTAGAGCCGCTCACTTTGGGGCCGGAGCGTGGACGGAAGTGGGCCGCCTCTCTCCCGGAGCGCATGGCATGTTCGTTGGGAACCCGGGGCTAAATCATTCGTAGACGACCTGATTCTGGGTCAGGCTATTGTGCGTAGCTCGCTGCGATCTATTGAAAGTCATCCCTTGAGCCAAGAAAAATAACAAAAGAAAAGTTCTCAAAACCCAAATCAAAAGATGTAGTATATTGCAGCTTACCAGTCCTTAGATTTGGTAGCTTTATTGGTTTTTATTTTGCAGGCTAAAAACACAGGTTGGACTGGATGGGCCTGTGTCTTTTTTCAACCCTATAAGACAGGTCTGGCATATGCATAGTTAGACTGGTCCAATGTAACTGCATAAAATATCCATACATGGAATTCTGAAAGTCTTGAAAATGAAAGTTAGAAGCTGATTGGTTGCTATGTACAGCTGCTTCATATTTTGTTTCAGTTTTGATTCCACTTGTAATTTTTCTTTGTTCATTGTTTGTTTTACCAGAACTTGGGGGTTATTTGTAAAATGCATTAGAAATCAATGCGATATCTAATGATCTGGGACTCTTTTTTTTTTGTTTTATAAAATATCTTAAAAAGAACTTGAAGAAAAAAGAGACTGTAGACTTGCAGAATAGCATGTATGGGATGACAACATTGCTTAAACATGGTGTATAGTTTAATACCCAAGTGCTTGGGTTTCTCTTAAAGTGGAATGGGAAATAGGCAATTTATCTTCTTATCTCTGCAGAAATAAGCTTGTATCTGATGGAAGCTTGTAGTCTGGGGCTACAAACCTGTATGTGCTCATATGACAAAAACTACATCTTTTGACAGTGTGTTTTGTTTTGTTTTTTTTGCTCATTGACTGTATAATGTCTGTAGGTAGAACATAAAAGTAACTTTGCACCATGAAATTCCTTACGGCTAGGTTTGCACTTGTCCGTTTTTTGTGTTTATGCATTTTGTTACATTTTGTTGTTTTATGCGCGTTGAGGCGTGTTTTACACATCTTTTCATGTGCTACACATTTTTCTTTTTTTTTTTTCTACTGTAGCCAATAAAAACGTATTTACACTGTGACATCATCACTTGTTGATCTTTGAGATCTACTACCAGGATTCCCTGTGGTGCGTATTAGTGCACAAAGGGCAGAGATTTCTGATTTTGCTGAAATTCTGATAGCGGCATCAATTGTTGC
This sequence comes from Pelophylax lessonae, assembly GCF_965119305.1. Lineage (NCBI taxonomy): Eukaryota > Metazoa > Chordata > Amphibia > Anura > Ranidae > Pelophylax > Pelophylax lessonae. The sequence continues at coordinate 298,283,230 of NC_138771.1, forward strand.
GATTTTGCTGGGAGAAGAGGAGGTGGAGAAGACATGGTCAAAGATTTCAGTTCAATTAGGGCTCTTTCACACGGTCCGCCTCCGTAGGCGGATCCGTGTTGCTCAGCGGGGATCGATCCGCAATCCCCGCTGAGCCGGCGGATGACAGCTCCGTCTCCGCTTGCAGTGCGGAGAGAGAGGTGTCACAGCCTCCGCTGCTCTCTATGGGGGATCGGATGAGAGCGGACCGCCTGTCCGCTCTCATCTGATCCCATCTGATCCGATCCCCAGGACGGCTGGAAAATAGGGTTTCCATCCGTCCGGATTTCACGGACAGGATCGGATGCGGATGGCAGCGGGTGTCAGCGGACATGTCACCGCTGACATCCGCTGCTCCATAGGGCTGAATGGGGCATTCGATCAGATCCGCCTAAAAAACTGACAGGCGGATCTGATCGGACCGCCCGTGTGAAAGAGCCCTTAAAGATTTTGGATTCTGCACATCTCTTCCTATCTTTGTAGTTGCAGTGGGGTGGGTTGTAGAACAGGGGAATGCTTTGAATCTTCCTGATAAACATTTCTGCATCAAATAATCCATCTCCTGCAGCCAGGTTGCTCTGCTGTATGAGCGCACATGGCAGCTATCTAGGGGTGGAAAATGCATCACACATGCATTTTCATCTGTGTCCGTTGACTCCCATGGCCCTAAAAAATGCATGAAACTGGAACAAAGATTGGACCTGAGCTATTTTCAAAAACTCACTGCCTCACAGCACACAGATGTGAACAGACTCTATCAATACCTTTGGCGTTTATTGCAGATGCATTTTAGCAAGTTCCCACATGCGTGTTAAAAACAAAATATCTGAAACAGGCCTAAGACAGGTAGAGTAAGGCCCCTTTCACACTGGCTTTTCGATGACGTCCGCCTGTCAGTTTTTCATGTGGAGCTGATCGGATGCTCGATTCACCCTTATGGGGCAGTGGACGTCAGCAGTGACATGTCCGCTGACACCCGCTCATATCCGATCCTGCCCGTGAAATCTAGACGGATGGTAACCCTATTTTCCATCCATCTGGCAGATTAGATTGAATGAAAACGGACAGGCGGTCCGTTTTCATCCGATCTCCCCATAGACGAGAGCTGGGATCTGACAGGTCTCTCTCTGCACAGTGCGTGGAGACAGAGCTGTCATCTGCCTGCTCGGCAGGGATCGGCGGATCTATCCCCGCTGAGCAAAACGGAGTCCGCCGGGTGGAACGCCCGCGTGAAAGAACCCTAACGTAGTCTTGCAACTTCTAGTAAATGTTCAGGATTATAACAGTACTGCACAGATGTGTTAAAGGAAAAGTTCACCATGTTCCCAATGCTGCAGCCGCTATCAGATTCCCCCCTCCCCCTTCCTGTGACAGCAATATGGGGACAAGTTTCACGTACTAGCTGTCACTTTTTTAAATAAGCACTCCACCCACACGTCTGCGTCAATCATTCACACAGCTCTGTGTGCTTATGAACTACAAGCCCTGACATCCTTTGCGGCTGTTGGCTTGTAGTTCCCAATAAACTACCACAGCGCTGTGGTAGTTCATTGATTCTTCCTGTCAGTGTATCTGCTTGTATGGCAGGGAGAATTTGATTTAAATCACGATTAAAATCAACTCAATTTAAATCCTAATTTTTAAAGAACCGCTGTCATCTCTATAGCGGCTATTCCTCTGACCTTCTGTTGACTCAGACAGTCCCATTCACTTTAATGGGAAGGCTGGTGATGTGGCAGTGACACAACAAGGTGAGGGATGTTGCGGCTGCAGGTGAGTCGATGCCTGATAACAGGCGCTGCCATGATGGATCTGAAATGACGGGTGCTCTTTAAATGTAAGGATTTATTCTTGCTGGTAGTTATTTTGCAATTGTATGAATGCGTTAACTAACTAAGCTCAATTTCATGCTGAATAAAGTATATTATTAATGTATCTTGAGTAGAAATCTATCTTTAGATAGATGGATTTTAACTCCTAAAGCATTTTATTAAAATCAATTTGATAAAAATGAATACATAAATGAAATCTGATTAAAAAAAAAATAGATTTTTTTTTGATTATTAAAATAAATAATTTTTATTCTCCCTGCCGTACGGTATGTACGGCACACAGATACACTGACGGTCTGCAGGAGACCGATCAGCAGATGCTTTACAGGCCCCAAAAAATACATATAATTGCACATTTTTGTTTTTTTACCTGCAAGAAAAATGTGCATTTATTTTTTTTTTTTAAGTAAACTTATCCTTTAATGAAAAATATTCAATTTGTTACTTTTGCTTAAATGAAAAACAGACGCTAGCCAAGCAGCAGATGACCAGGCAAATATTATAAATCAGATTCCTTCTGACTCCCTCTTGACAGCGCTTGTGAGCATTTGCCTGGCTCTGACTTCAAAGTCCACTTCAAAGCCAAAGCAATCTGCCCAGCTGATGCAAGTGCTTAAAGCTGAATGGGTAAGGCAAAAAATGATCTCCCTAGCACCGCCATCCTATGGAAAGCATGTAGAGTAAGGAGTTTTTCAATTAGCTGTTTCCTATTCAGATATATTCTTCTGTGTATTCCCTATGACCTCATCACAGGACTCAGTGGCAGCCAGGGGGAACATAGGCATAGTGATGCTGTGGGTGACAGGGGAACAGAGAATTCCCCTGTCATTCCTGTATCTAAGTAAATCAGCTAATAAAGGAATTGTGCCTGAGACAGATTGATTACACTCTTCTCCCTCTCACTTAATAGTAAATTCTATATGATTTATTTATTTTCATAACCAAGAGGAAACAAACCTTACTGAAGTTAAGTGGGGTAAACACTAGAAGACAATCGTCCGACTTTCTTCATTGTTTTACAACAAATTGTAACTGATGAAAGAAAATTAGTACGACAGTTCTCATTCGACAAATGATTTTTTATTTTTTTTTGTTCATGGTTTCTCCTCTTTCAGTCTTTCATACGAAAACAGTACACATTAAGCGAAAATTGTTCGTTCTGTTCCCGTATGAGAAACATTTTGGAACTTGTCCCTTCAGATCTTTTCGATCAGAAAGTCGGAATTGGCTGTAAAAAGTTGTGTACACACTATACGTAAATCGTACGAAAGTTTTTTTGGATGAATATTCTTGACCGATTTTCTTAGTGTGTGCGATCCTTCAGGCCCCTTTCACACAGGTGGTGCGCCTTACAGAGTCCATTCTGCTCAGTGGGGGATCGGTCCGCCGATTCCCGCTGAGCAGGCAGATAACCGCTCCGTCTCCGCTCTGTGTGCGGAGACTGAGCTGTCAGATCCCCACTGTACTTTATAGGGAGATCGGATGAGAACGGACCGTCTGTTCGTTCTCATCCAATCCGATCCTCCAGCCGGATGGAAAATAGGGTTTCCATCCGTCCGGATTTCACAGACAGGATCGGAATCGGATAGCTGCGGGTGTCAGCGGAGATGTCTCCGCTGACACCCACTGCCCCATAGGGATGCATGGAGCATCCAAACAGGTCCGCCTGAAAAACTGACAAGCGGATCGGATAAGATCGCTTGTGTGAAAGGGGCCTTACACTCCTACTACTGAGAATTAAACTGCTGTATGTTCTTGGTGCTCCTGGCAACACTGACCATCTTATTAATAAAGGATCGAAGCTTGGGTGATCAGAGGGAGACACAGCAGAACAGGTCGCAAGTTTGCTCCACTGTAGTCTCACTCTCTACAGTCCATGTCCGAAGCTCCTAGGATCTGAACACAAGGTATAAATTGAGACCTAGAAGAACAGACATCAAGTAACATCATATACCTTTGTCAGTATTTGGAGCTCCTCTACAGGAGGCTGATCAGTGGATTATGATTCACGGAAGCAGAGAGAGGCACGACATAGAGCAAATCTCACACACCGCTTCTAGGCAGGACACTGATCTGTGAATTGAGGATCAGAGAGACAGAGCAAAGGGGTGAAGTTGGCATTATGTATTCAATTTTTTGGTAATTACATTAACTGGGCAGGCAGTGAGGAGACCGGTCACCCAGAGCATTAACATTACATTACCTGGGCAGGCTGGAGTTACCAGTCTTAACAAGCATCGTAAAGGCAAGCTTTGTACAGGTAGATAGTTTACAAAGGAATAGGGCTTTCTGAATTCAAATGAACGAACAAGTATGTGAACGGAAACTTGCTGCCACACTAATGAATGTAACCATTAGCTTCAATAAGTTCTCATAAATAGACATAGACCTACTTTGCTGTATTGTAACCATTCTGTATACAACAAAAATTCTCACGCTCACCAAAATACAATGTGCAATAAATAAAAGTAAAAGCTGCAAAGCTGCAAAAATGTTTTTGCTCAAATATATAAAAAATATGTAAAAGAGGGGCACAGCGCTAAAATACGCTTATACAATACATACCAAAGTGCTCACAGTATACAACAGGGATCCTCAAACTGCAGACCTCCAGCTGTTGCGGAACTACACATCCCATGAGGCATTGCAAAACTCTGACATTCACAGCCATGACTATGCATGATTTTCTTCCTGGAATCCATCGGCCTTAGCTCAGGAATTCAGGCAGGTGGGTGTGTTTTGCTGAGAATACCCCTCCTCCCCTCCTGAAGACTCCTGGGATACATAACATTTTCCTAGGCATAGAAACCAGGATGTAACTGAAGAAATGTAAAACACAGTTTAAAACAAGTAATATAATATACTTTACTATCTATTTACTAATGCTAGCAGCATAAGGAATCAAAATAGTCACTATTGATTGAGAGAGTGAAGTTCCACTTTAAAAAGAAGAAAATTAGAAATCTATAGTTCTCTCCATTATGTGAAAGTATCTATGAAACTTTAATTAAACGTCACTCATAATGTTAAAATCAAGCCACACTATATATAAGCTGTGTGCAAGAGCAGGGACAGCTCTCACCACTTCAGTGTTATTAGACTGATGGCGGTGGCTGCTGCTGCTGCTCTCCCTCTCTCATCTGTAAGCAAACTGGCAGGTCTTGGCACTCCACCCTACGTGTTACGTCATCGACTTCTTCATGAGGAGGTTAATGGATACATTTGAATATATAGATATATTACTGTTCTAGATAGAGTGATGGGTGTTTGCCACTTGTGTGATAGTTTTCTGTGTGTCTTATCCTTCCTATGCTTACCTGAAAACGGATAGCATACATTGGGGTTAATTTACTAAGGGAATGGAGAATGTTCATTTTGTTAAATGTATGTTTAGTTTGGTTAATACGGTGAAGCTCTTTTTACTTCAATAGTCCAATCATTGGCAAGCAGAAAACTCATTTTTAAGTTCCCTTGTAGATGTCTGGGTATTTGTAATTGTATAATGTGTGTGTATATGTGTGTATGTGTGTATATATAGTGTGTGTGTGTGTGTGTGTGTGTGTATGTATGTACGTACGTAAATCTATATATCCATATTTACCACTTGGTTAAGAAAATAACCCCAACTGTTAGTAAATAAACTCCTTTTGTCTATGCTTTGTTTCAGACCTTTGCCACCTAGTAACGCATTCACAAGGGCGCCCAGTTTAGGAAGCAGCAGAAATCCATAAGTGAAGCAGGGGGGTCATGCCCTGCAAGTTCTTAGGTGCTGCTTCCTTTCCAGCATAGGCGTGTGCACAGGGTGTGCCGAATGTTCCTGGGCACACCCTAATCAACCCATGCACATTAGCATTAGTGCTTTGTGTGCCAGTGGGAAGATACAAAAGATCCCCCTCTTACCGGCTTTGCCATAAGCGAAGTGCTTATGCACTTCTTTTCACTTTGTCGGCAGGGAGATCAATGTGCCAGGGCCATATATATATGTAGACCAGGGTTTCTCAACAAAGGTTCTGTGGAATCCTAGGGTTCCTCCTGAGGTTTCTAGGGGTTCCTTGAGCAAAAGGCAATTTCTGCCTCTCAGATAAGTGCCCAATGACACCATTGTTCCTTTTAGCTATCTGTAAGGGGGTAATTCTTCCCAATGATGACAAGAGTAAGGAGCATTCTTCCCACTGACTGTCACACTAATGTGTCATGAGTTGTAGATTTTTAACAGGGGTTCCCCGAGACAACAAATGTATTTCAAGGGTTCCTCTGTGTTTGAAAAGGTTGGTTGAGAGAGGCTAATGTAGACAGACACACATGCTTTTGAGCTTTAGGGTGCACACCCTAATGTAATAGAGTGTGCACGCCTATGCTTTCCAGGTACAGCACACTAGTAACATCATCACATCTCACACCAAATTTTGTGAGACTAGCAGTCAGTGTTGCCTACATGATCTAAGGCTCAAAGCAGAGGTGTGCCTAAGCACAGGGAATGCACTGCTATTTTTCAGGAGGAATTTAAGACAAAAGTAAGCTCAGGCACAGTTAACGTTTCCAGATGTCCCCTTTAAGATACAGGGTTAAAATGCCCTGTACTTCAGCAATCTGGAGAGCAGGCCTGCGGTGCTCACACTAGGCAGCGGTGGCCTGGCTCTCCTGTGGTCCGATACTCTATTGATTAGTGCACTGTTGGGCGGAAGGCAGGGAGGGGGCAAGGGGGTTGTATGAGCCATAGTCTCACACTCCAGAATGCAGCAGCACAGGGTATTTTAACCCTTGCTGCAACACTTGGCAGCTGAGTAAAGAATAGGTAAAGATTAGATATATTCCTTTATTTGCAGACTGGCTACAGTATAGCATTATGGATTTAGCCGTTAAACACTTTCTCTCGGGCTTTCCAAAAGAACCATTGCAGCTGAAACCATATCGCATCTTGTACACAGGACACCCTTTACGTGGGTTCTGTCTGAAGAATGTTTCATTTCGCATTCTACAGAGAAAATAGTATCCCTGTGCAGGCACTTTTTGTAATTACTGAATACTGATAATGCTTTGCAAATTCAAAGGAAGCATGTTCATTGCTGAGATTGAGAGTGACAGAATGAGTCTGCTGGCTCACTTTCCAGTGCACAAATGAGAGCATATCAAAGGAATGTTGTACTTGAGCCAACTTTTATTATTTTAATGAACACAGTTGAATGACAGTCAATGGCAATGTCATATCTGTGAGAGCTGCTCTCTGAAGATGTGCATGGCTTTTCATCATGCTTGCAATAGTGGCTTGCCAGCTAATATGTTGAAGGAGAAAATGGTCGATTTTGGGCAAAAATCTTGGTTTCTAGACCGCTAAGGTTTACAAATCACCACAGTATAAACTGGCTGTTATGACCCACATATATACGAGGCTATAAATGGATTCTGTATCAAAGGCAGTAGGTGAAGGAAATCATGCAAGTCACTGGCAATTTTAATTCTAATAAATATCCTTGGAGATTGGTAAAAAAAATGACAGCCGTTTTAATGGACGTGTACACCGTAGTGGCTTGAGCTACGAAGTAATCTGATACCAGGCATATTGGTGAAACATGAATTGTAAAATGGTTGCTATGAGTTTATGGAGGGGGGAGGTATCGCGCTTCAGGGAAAATTATTCTCATTAAAATAGTGAAGAAATTGTATAGTGGTATTAAACTCAAAATAATCTCTGTGATGTGTACGCAATCAATACAAAATCATAAAGTTCTACACTTAAAATGGTGACCTAAAATAAATAAACAGTAGAGGTGTATATACTTCCAATATATCCTACAGTCTATGTAAAGTGCTCTAGTGCTATTACCACAAAAAATACCTGGCTTTCAATTCATCAAATAAAGGTTAATAAAGTGGCAAGTGCTTATTCGATCCACATAAATACAAAGCAGATACATAAAGTGCTTATAAGTGAATAAAAGTGCTTAGAGTGTCCAAATAATGTCCAAATCAATTAGCCCGCATAAGCGAAATTCCTTCTTATTTCTTCACTGTTTAACCTCCACCTTTCACCAAGTGATAGAAGGGGTGCTCTTTAATCTTTAGACCCCCTAGGGGTGTGCTAGCCGCTCACCTCAATATATAAGGAAATGCGCCTTATAATTATATGGCTCTCCTTTTCCACATCTCCTCTTAACCACTCCACAGACAGGGGATGAAAATGGCCTCTTATCAGAGTCGGGGTGAATCCTCACAAGATAATCCACGGTATCTCAAAGAAAAGTGCTTATGTAGTGCAGTATTTCCATAAAATAATTTATTGAAAAAAAGATATATTACACTCGCATATAAACGAAGGTTTGAAAGCCTTAAAAATGAGTACAGCTTCACTGCGGACTCTTTCTGCGTCTGACGTCACTTCCGGTATACCGCCCTACGCGTTACGCCACTTCCAGTCACGTGGCTTCTTCAGGGGATCTGCTATGAGTTACTTCATTTGTAATGTTATCTATTATTAATTAACCCAGGACATGTTTCTCAGAATTGGTTATTACTGTAATGCAGCTGGATGCGTAACCTGTAAGGCCCTGTTCCCACCTGATCGTTTTTCAGCTCGTAAACTGCTTATTTCTGAAGACTGTTCACATATGAGCGTTTTGTCGCCTGAAGCTTAAAAAAGTACACTTGGATTAAGGTAGTCCTTAGTGGAGTTGTACTGTAAAGAGTACTTGAGGAGGGCAGATGGTAAAGCATCACTTGTGCTGGTCAGTAGTCCCCGGTTGCTGTACATTGCCTCCTGTAGAGATTCGGGTACTCCTGAATTTCAGGTGCAAATTCTGACCAATTTCCTGTATACTAGCTCTGTTCAGCTCTTTCCCTCCACATATGTCTTTCTATTGGCTCATAAGATGCATGAGACAGGAATAGGACCAATTCTATTAGTCAAGGAGCCAGGTTCTGTGTTTCTAGGGATTGGAGGCCTAAATTTCTTTACACTCTCACAGGCACCTCCACCCACACTTCCTTTTAACAGTAAATATATGGCAGGCTGAACACCAGGCACATATCCTTAAGCCTAGGTTCACATTTAAAGTGTTTGTTACCCCAACACTCCATGTTCCTGACATGTGTCTGCTGTACCATGTTCTTGTATGAGAAAGTATCCTGTTCTCTTTGTATTGCTTTCTTTTTGTGAAACCCTGGTGTTCCTGCCAGTCCCTCTGCTTTCATCTTTAAAAAACTGACCACAGTAAGCAGGAGAGCACAGCATGGTCAGTTCTCTAGCTATGCTGAGAACTCAGCCTACTCTCCTCCAATGATCAGATTTGTCCTGACATGACATGCCTCCTCTGCACAGCCATTCACTGGGAAGCTCAGTGTGCTGTTGCTTCTCCTCCCCCCAGCTCTCATGCAGCATAGAACAGAGGGAGCATGATCACTTATAAGGTATTAATAATGTTTGTTTGTTTTTTTTGTTTTTTTATGTTTTGCCTTTCATTTATTTTTAAAACTGAATGGGTTGTTTAAGACCCCATTCAGACTGGGGCGTCACGACTTGGTGGGGCAACCTGTGAAGTCGCCGTGCACAGCGTGCACCGCGACCTCGGCGCGACTTGCATGGACTTCATATAATTGAAGTCAATGCAAGTTGCCTCCAGGTCGCCCCAAAGTAGTACAGGACCCTTTTTCTAAGTCGGAGCAAGTTGTCGCTCCTATTAGAACGGGTCCTGTACTGTTAAATGGCGAGCGACCGACCGCGACTTGTCAGGCGACCAAGTCGCCTGACAAGTCGCCCTAGTGTGAATGGACCCTTACAAGGTGATCGCTTGCAATCACTTTAAGCTTCTTCAGTTGTTTTAGGAGAATTTTTCCATGCATTTGTACACATGGTTTTCTGGTATTTTTAGGTATAAGAGCCTTTGTTTTATACAATAGAAGGCTAGTTACTAGGAAAAGGAGAGGCGAGATAATACAAAAAAATGTGAGTTTCATGTGTGCTCAGGTATTCCAGATGAAGTCTATGAGAACCAAAACAGTGCGACTCTGCTCCAAAACGGCTCATGCATTTTTTCAAGACCGCTTTAACCACTTGCCGACCGCTCACTAAGCTGGTACTGTGGCAAAGTGTCTCGTTATCGTCCAGCGACGTAGACCTACGTCGCTGGACAATGCCCCCTCTCCGCGCGCGCCTCGGAGGCTCGCTCCCGCTGTATTCAAACAAAGCGGGAGTCGGGCCAGGGGAGGAGAGGCGGTGATCACAGCCGCTCTTCCTCGATCGTCGGGGATCGAGTGAGAAAATCCGCCCACTTGTGTAAACAAAGCGGGCAGATCTCCTCTGTGACACACAGTCACAGATTACAGGATTCAGCATAGCTGATCCTGCGATCTGTGTCTGTGTCACTCAATCCCCTCCCGCCCCCCCACACACACGTCGGTAAGCATGAGGAATACATTTAACCCCTTGATCACTCAGTGTTAACCCCTTCCCTGCCAGTGTCATTATTACAGTAACAGTGCATATTTTTAGCACTGATTACTGTAGTAATGTCACTGGTACCCCCAAAAGTGCCAAAAATGTCAGTCAGGGGTTCGATCTGTCTGCCGCAATGTCGCAGTCCCGCAAAAAAAATTGCAGATCGCCGCCATTACTAGTAAAAAAAAAATAAACAATAAAAATGACAAATCTTTGCCGTAGTTAGTAAATGCGATAACTTTTGCGCAAACCAATCAAAATACTCTTATTATGATTTTTTTTACCAAAAATATGTAGCAGAAAACAAATTGGCCTAAAATGTTAAAAAAATTAGATTTTTAAATTTTTTTTGGGAATGTTATATATCAGAATGTAAAAAATATTGTTTTTTTTTTTTTTTTTTTTTTTTTTTTTTTTCAAAATTGTCTTTTTTTTAAAATTAAAAATCGCACAGGTGATCAAATACTACCAAAAGAAAGCTCTATTTGTGGGGAAAAAAAGGACATAAATTTAATTTGGGTACAGCGTCGCATGACCGTGCAATTGTACATTAAAGTAACGCAGTGCCGAATAACAAAATATAGCCTGGTCAGGAATGGGGTAAAATCTTCCGGTCATAAAGCGGTTAAAAATACGCTCATTGAGGATTTTTTTGTCAGACATGTAGCTAAATACATTTTGGCCTAAATATATGACAAAAATTGAATATATTGGATATTTTTTAACTGTCAAAGTAGAAAATGTAAATTTTTTCGCAAAATATTTGCTCTTTTTTTTATTATCGCAAAAAATGAAAAAGCGCAGAGGTAATCAAATACCACCAAAAGAAAGTTCTGTTTGTGGGAAAAAAAAGGCCGTAAATTTCGTTTGGGTACAGGGTTGCATGACCGCGCAATTGTCAGTTAAAGTCACTCAGTGCCAAGTTGCAAAAAGTGGCCTGGACGTAAAGCAGGAAAATCCTCCGGTGGTTAAGAGGCACGTGTGAGCGGGCACCATTTAATATAATTGGGTATAATATAGTGATCGACCGATATCGTTTCTTTGATACCAATATTTTGGTCATCGGATATCGGTATCGGCCGTTATTTTCGGACATTAAAAATTTTTTTTTTTATAATTATTTTTTTTTTTAGGTACTCCTTGTGGAGGGATCTGGGGGTCTGAAAGACCCCAAACCCCTCCTTAGCACTGAAAAGCATTCAAAACGACACGTTTTGGCTGTTTTGAATGCTGTCAGTTTTTTTAATTCGGCGCAGAGTACCCGAAAGTGTTGTCATGGTTTTTTACATGGAGACCCTGGTCTTCTCTTTGGTGGCGGTGGAGGTAGGATGCCCGGATCTTCTGGTGGGACGGGAGACCTGGGCGAGCCGCGGGAGGGGGGAGCATCCCCTCCCGCTCCTTGTTATGACAGCCGAGCTGCTATGGACACCGGTACCAAGGTGATGCCTCTAGCTGCAGGCATCACCCCGGTACGTGCACTTTCCCGAAATATCGGCAAAATCTGTAACCTTGGTGCATATCGGCCCCTGATATATCGGTGTTGCCGATAATCGGTCAATCTCTAGAATAATGGGCATTTTGCTGTTGAGCCAACACATTTCAATTTGCCCAGATGTAAACTGGATTTAAACAAAACCAATCACAAGAGAAACATTTTCTCCTGAAAATGCTTGTTGCCTGGCAACCTTGTTAGCCCTCTGGCTCCAGTACTTTAAGTCATTAAACCACAGTAGGTATGCAGATAATGACCTCTGACACTCCTGAACGTTCTGATTCGCATACTTGTATGTGGAACAATGATTTCAACGTGTCAACATAACGACCAAGCAACCAAAAACACACATAATTAAAAAAAAAAAAAAAAAAAAAAAAAAAGTTTGTTCTGCAATATGATTACCAGTCTGTGAGTAAGTATCCTCAGTTCGCTTTATGTGCATATAATGCTGTGCTGTGCAGAAACATATAATCTCCACTGGGAAATATAGATATCACTTCACTGCTTTGTGCTTGAATCTGCATACAACTGGCGCACACTCTTTACTGGATGGACTTAAAAGTATGACCCCCCACTTAAGTCGGGTCACAATGCACTTTTGTCCGACCTCTGGAGAGGGGCAGTATGACGTCACAACGCCAGCACATAAAGGTACCGCGGAAAGAGGGACACGTACATCAATGTTGAAGATAATACGGCATACATACTGGTTACAGTTTGGTGAACATGTGAGTGTATTTCTTATGTAGCTTTTAATAAATGTATGGTTTTAAATGATACAACACTACGTGCAGTGGTTTCTATAGTTTGCATATACATGGAATGAATAGAGCCAAAGTTGGGAGTAAAGTCATAAGTCACATCACATCCCCAGGAATAAGATCTAAGCCAGTCCAGTCCCCAGAGGAGGGACAAAAGTTAATTGTGAACCAACTTAGGTGAAGGGTTATACTTTTAAGGTGAGAGTCCGGTGAAGCCTGTGCACCAATGCAGATTGCATGCAGATTCAAGTACGAAGTGGTGAAGTGATAATATATACTCACCGGCCACCTTATTAGGTACATCTTGCCTAGTACGGGGTTTGACCCCCCTTTTGCCTTCAGAACTGCCTTAATTCTTCGTGACATAGATTCAACAAGGTGTTGGAAACATTTTTGGTACATATTGACATGATAGCATCATGCAGTTAATGCAGATTTGTTGGCTGCACATCCATGATACGAATATCTTGTTCCACCACATCCCAAAGGTGCTCTATTGGATTGAGATCTGGTGACTGTGGAGGCCATTGGAGTACAGTGACCTCATTGTCATGTTCAAGAAACCAATGGTGAGATGATTTGAGCTTTGTGACATGGTTCATTATCCTGCTGGAAGGAGCCATCAGAAGATGGGTACACTGCAGTCATAAAGGGATGGACATGGTCAGCAACAATACTCAGGTAGGCTGTGGCTTTCAACGATGTTCAACTGATACTAAGGGGCCGAAAGTGTGCCAAGAAAATATCCTCCACACCATTACACCACCACCAGCCTGAACTGTTGATACAAGGCAGGATGGATCCATGCTTTCATGTTGTTTATGCCAAATACTTACCCTACCATATGAATGTCCCAGGCAACGTTTTTTCAATCTTCTGTTGTCCACTTTTGTTGAGCATGTGCCCAATTGTAGCCTCTATTTCCTGTTCTTAGCTGACAGGAGTGGCAACCGGTGTGATCTTCTGCTGCTGTAGCCTATCTGCTCCAAGGCTCGATGTGTTGTGCGTTTAGAGATGGTATTCTGCACACCTTGGTTATAACCAGTGGATAGTTGAGTTATTGTTGCCTTACTATCATTTTGAACCAGTCTGCCCATTCTCCTCTGACATCAACAAGGCATTTTCGTCCACACAACTACCGCTCACTTGATATTTTCTCTTTTTCTGACCATTCTCTGTTTACCCTAGAGATGGTTCTGTGTGAAAATACAAATAGATCAGCAATTTATCAAATACTCAGACCAGCCCACTTGGCACTAACAACCATGTCAGGTTCAAAGTCACTTAAATCCCCTTTCTTCCCCATTCTAATGCTCGGTTTGAACTTCAGCAACGTTTAGATGCCTAAATGCATTGAGTTGCTGCCATGCGATTGGCTGATTAGCAATTCGTGTTACCAAGCAATTGAACAGGTGTACCTAATAAGTGCTTGGTGAGTGTATATATCACAGTGGAGATTAGGATGTTTCTGCGCAGTGCACCATTATATGCACATGAAGCAAACTGAGGCTACTTACAGGCTGTTGATCATATTGCAGAATAAACTTTTGATTTTTCGAATATTTGGTATTTTTAATTTTTTTTTTATTTGTGTGTTTTTTTGGTGTATATTTGGTTTGTTGACACTAAGATTCACGTTTTTACTGCTATTTCTATTTTTATTGTATGCACATGGGATATAGTTTTTACGCACAGTGTAGCTCGGCATAAAAAAAAAACAAAAAACGAATTGATTATTTTTAACACATTTTTTTAGAGTGTGCAAGTGTGAGCGATACACTTTAAAGAAATATTCACAACTATTGTGGTGGTTAATACACACATAGCAGCTAGCAAGATTACTTTATATTTGTCAAACTTAAAACACAGATGTTAGTTCAGGGGAGTTAGATCTGTAAAATATGATTGCTGGCTGGTTTCTGTGGCCAGCTGCTCTGTGCACATTGCTGTCTGTCCTATTGAATAAGCTTGATGCTTCCTCAGATGTTTCTAACATTTTCTCCCAGCCATTCATATGGCATTCAAGTGCCTTTTCAGCCCCCGAAAAAAAAAAAGTACCAAATCCTAATGCAGTCAGACTGAAATCTCTGTCATGTGTACAGTAAAATGAACGTCCTGCGTTCTCAAATCTTTAATGCATCCGATTAACTTTATTGGAGATTTAGAGGAGGAATGGTATGTTGTCTCCTGCTCCATAGGAAATAAGCAGCTTAATCCATAACTGTAGATCCTCTTAGGTTTAGTTCTGTATTATGGAATTTTTATTACAGATGATCCCTTTTTAAAATCTGAAATGACTTCAATGATCTATCACTAGCAGCACCGAGTTAATCACTGTACTTCAGTAAACAATGGGAAAAAAATGTATACTGGCAGACTGACCCAAAATAAAAATATATACAAGGAAAAACTAACATAGGAAAAGGATTGTGGGGAAGTAGACCCTAAGCGCAGAGGGCCATACCCCATCAATAGAAACTTTAATTTCTGTGCCACACAGTACAGGTGTTTGCATACAGCCACACCGGGAGTACAGGTGTTTGCATGCAGCCGCGCCAGGAGTACAGTGGTTTGCATGCAGCCGCGCCGGGAGTACATGTGTTTGCATACAGCCGCGCCGGGAGTACAGGTGTTTGCATACAGCCGCGCCGGGAGTACAGGTGTTTGCATACAGCCGCGCCGGGAGTACAGGTGTTTGCATGCAGCCGCGCCGGGAGTACAGGTGTTTGCATGCAGCCGCGCCGGGAGTACAGGTGTTTGCATGCAGCCGCGCCGGGAGTACAGGTGTTTGCATGCAGCCGCGCCGGGAGTACAGGTGTTTGCATGCAGCCGCGCCGGGAGTACAGGTGTTTGCATGCAGCCGCGCCGGGAGTACAGGTGTTTGCATGCAGCCGCGCCGGGAGTACAGGTGTTTGCATGCAGCCGCGCCGGGAGTACAGGTGTTTGCATACAGCCGCGCCGGGAGTACAGGTGTTTGCATACAGCTGCACCTGGGAGTACAGGTGTTTGCATACAGCCGCACCTGGGAGTACAGGTGTTTGCATACAGCAGCGCCGGGAGTACAGGTGTTTGCATACAGCCGCGCCGGGAGTACAGGTGTTTGCATACAGCCGCGCCGGGAGTACAGGTGTTTGGGGGGGGGGGGGGCATTTGTAACATGTTAAATGTTACACCCTCAAAATGGGTGTAACATGTTTACAGAAGGTGAACTTATTCTTTAAATAAAACCAGGAGTTTGTAACACATAGAGTGGCAGGGTGCAGGAGTACATTGCGCACAGAATGCAGGGTTCGGGAGTACATTGCGCACAGAATGCAGGGTGCGGGAGTACATTGCGCACAGAATGCAGAGTTCGGGAGTACATTGCGCACAGAATGCAGAGTTCGGGAGTACATTGCGCACAGAATGCAGGGTTCGGGAGTACATTGCGCACAGAATGCAGGGTTCGGGAGTACATTGCGCACAGAATGCAGGGTTCGGGAGTACATTGCGCACAGAATGCAGGGTTCGGGAGTACATTGCGCACAGAATGCAGGGTTCGGGAGTACATTGCGCAGAGAATGCAGGGTTCGAGAATACATTGCGCAGAGAATGCAGGGTTCGAGAATACATTGCGCAGAGAATGCAGGGTTCGGGAGTACATTGCGCAGAGAATGCAGGGTTCGGGAGTACATTGCACACAGAATGCAGGGTTCGGGAGTACATTGCACACAGAATGCAGGGTTCGGTAGTGCCTATCTCACAAGCCAGTTTCCAACCAGAAATGACCTCCCTCCAAATTCTACCATTCTACCAAATTCCACACTACAGAATCCAAACCTACATATTCTTAAATACTGAACTCTGTATGCTGCCACTGTGCTGTCCCTCCCCACCAAGTAAAAATCTCCCCCATTTGAAAAAGTTTTTCCATCCTAGAAAAGCAACATCCATCATTCACCTCTCCCCCTCTGTCCACAGCTCACTGTTTGGTTAACCACTTACAGCCCGCCTGCTGTCGATTTTACTTTGGTACCTTGATGCTAAATACCGTGGTTATGACAGCAGATAGCTGCCATAGATCCAGTATGCGCTCTTCACAGATAAGGAGACGAGTGAGGGCAAGATGGCCCCCACTTGACTCTATGGTCTTGGAGGACCAGAGCGATGTCAAGTCATCTCCTAGCAACCGGTTTATAGAGCCAATTATTTTCAGCAATTTTTTTTTTCTTTTTTGGTGTAGTTGGGAGGTCTTTTTGACCCCAGATCTCACAATAAAGAGGTCCTGTCATGCTTATTTCTATTACAAGGAATGTTTACATTCCTTCTAATAGGAATAAAAATGATCAAATTTTTTATTTTAAACTGTGTAAAAATAACAATCAATAGGAAAAAAAAATTAAAGCACCCTGTTCCCGTTAGCTCGCGCACAGAAGCGAACGCATATGCAAGTCCCGCCCTCATATGTAAACGGTGTTCAAACCACACATGTGAGGTATTGCCCCGATCATTAGAGCAAGAGAAATGATTTGAGCCCTAGATCTCCTCTGTAACTCTAAGCTGGTAACCTGTAGAAATTTTTAAAGTACCAATGTTTGTCACCATTCCACGAGCGTGCGCAATTTTGAAGCATGACATGTTTGGTATCTATTTACTCGGCATAATGTTATCTTTCACATATATAGAAACAAATTGGGCTAACTTTACTGTTTTCTTATTTTTTTTATTTAAAAAAGTTAATTTTTTCCAAAAATATTTTGTTTGAAATACTGCTGCGCAAATACGGTGTGATGGGTGTGTTTAAAAAATATTGCAACGATCTCCATTTTATTCTCTATTGTCTCTGCTAAAAAAAAAAAAAAAATATATATATATATATATATATATATATATATATATATATATAATATATATATACACACACATACATCAGTGTTAATTTCGTCGACTAAAACCGACTAAAACGTTTTCGTCGACTAACACAATTCAGATGACTAAAATACGACTAAAACTAAAATGGCATTTTAGTCTTAAGACTAAAATACGACTAAAACTAAAATGGCATTTTAGTCAAAAGACTATAACTAGAACTAAATCGAAATTTGCTGCCAAAAATTAACACTGGTGCATGTTCAAAGCATAAATAATAACATATTAGATTTTTCACTCCAGGACCAGCAGTAGTATATAATGAGTTTGGAAATTGTAGAGAAATGCTTAAATAATGCATTACAAATTACAATTGAACTACACCCATTTGATTATAGATGACTAAAATGAGTTTTAGTCGACTAAAATGTAGGGCGTTTTAGTCGACTAAAATATACTGGAGTTTTAGTCGACTAAATACGACTAAAACAAAAACATTTGCAGAAGACTAAAATAGGACTAAAACTAAAATGCCATTTTAGTCCTAAGACTAAGACTAAAACTAAATTGAAATTTGCTGCCAAAATTAACACTGATATACATACTGTTTGGGGGTTTTAAGTAGTTTTCTAGAAAAAAAAACTTATTTTAACTTGTAAACAACAAGTGTCAGAAATAGGCCCAGTCCTTACTTAAGTGGTTAAACTAGCTCACTGGTTTCAATAGTTAGCTGACCAGAAACACGCATACAGGTCAGGAGAAGTCAGAACTGCTTCTATGTTGCAGATCTTTGGTTTGAAGGTAATATTCTAGCGTGGTAACCAGGCAAATCAAATTTTAGGAATAAGAGGTCTGCATTGGTAGCCTACATGTATCTCTTATGGACTGGCACACTTTAAGGTGCCCCTACAGACAGCTGTGTGCCAACTGCACTTGTGGCATCTGTACAAACCTGCATTGTGTACTTCTTTTGTGTGAATAGTGTTATCTCCCTTGTAGTTACAGGAGACTGCTAAAATTCTTCATTTTCATTTTCTCCTCCACCCACCTTAGACCATGCTGTGCTATTGGAGAGCTCTTTGTTTGCTTCGTTCACTGGTGGTTCATAATCAAGTCGTGTTAAATAATTCTTATCTGTTTGGCATGTACCCAGCAACAAAACACAGCTCTGACCTTTTCTACAGGCCTTCATAAGGATACAGTTATCTTGCTTTCACGTAGCAAAACAGCTGGGTAACAATCATGAAAATATTGAATTTTGTTTTGAACGTTTCCAGCTATGATTACTTTTGAGTGTCGCACATTGTAGTCTAACCCTTGCCCTAGGGTTTCCTTTTTGGAAAGACCGTAAGTACCAGCAGCTTGAATCGGAGAATGTTGCAAACTATAATCTTGATTCCTGCATAATTGCAACATTCTTTGATTTTAGCTACTGTAACTGGCTCTCTGTAAAAGCATGTCTGGGGTGATGAGCACCTTTAAGGTGTTACTAAACCCAGGAGCCTGCATTCACTATATCTGGTCTCCCACAATACACAGAACATGGAAATGCAATATTTTTGGTAAATGTAAACTGATAATACCTTTTCTCATCAGCAGTTAGAGCAGTCTTGTGACTTCTATGAGTGTCTGGTTAAAGCTTGTAGTAGATTTTATTCTCCTCTGACTGGCCTACGAGGCTGCAGGACTCCTGACCTTCTATCTGGACAGTGCTGATTGGCCCTGTGCTCATCACATGCACCTTCCCAAAAAAAAAAAAAAAATCTCTAGCAATGCACACCAAACTGAGCATGTGCCGAGTGCCCCCAAGGCTCTGTTCTATCAGGAGATGGATTGGGGACTGTGGAAGAAGGAGAGGATCAGAAAAGACAGGATCAAAACCAGCCTTTTTTTACACAATTTGCAGTATTAACCCCTTAGGTTCCACAGTGAGTATAACTAGCATGCTTTAGGCTGGGTTCACACTGCCACACAGAGCCGCTTACATTAGGGGTCCTTTACGTCCCTGTTAGCTGTTATAGGTCCAATTTCAGGCTGAATTTGGACCTCTGAGCCGCTCCGGAGATATGTGAACCAACTGCATAGAGAGCCGGTCACAATCTTCTGACATGCGAATTGGATGCAGGAAAACCCGCATCTAATTCGCAATAATGTGAACCCAGCCTTACTGTATACACACTGATTTTACTGTTGTGGGTTTAGTAACACTTTAAGTCCCCATTCACGCCTGAGTGATTTGCTCTGCATTTCTTGAAGTGTGACACTCAACATGAAGATTCCCATTACTGTATGTTCAGTGATGCCCATTCACCTCTTAGCGTTATGCTGCCACTTGTCATGCAAAAAAATGTAACAAGGTTTATTCATTTTTATTTATTTTATTTTTTTTCAAGTAGATTTGCATGTTTGTGGTTCTTTAGCTGGAGTGCCTGAAAACATGCAACATTTTAGCGTGTTCTTCACATGTTTTTGCACTTACCTGGTTTCCTCCTCCCAGCAACCTTAGGCCTGTGAACTAAATGGAAGATTCAGGAGTGTCCATGCTGGATGTGGAGACTCATCTGACAGATGAGGGCCCACAAGAACTCTACAACCTCAGTGATGGTCATTACAAAAACCATGGCAATCAGCAGAGGGCACAATGAACATGGCTAAGAGCTATGACAAGATAACACACCAGAGCACCACACAGAAAAAAATAGGAAACAAATACAAGAATGACGTCCTATGATGTCACGCTTGATAATCCCCAAAAAATGCCTGAGGCAATAAAATGCATAAAAAAACATGAACTTACATTCCCAAAAATGCATATAGAGTAAATCGCATAAATCACAATTGCTGTTTGCTTGTTCAACAACACTTGGATTTTGTTAATTTCCCAAATTATTCTCCAATTGAAATTCATTATCAGTATTCTAAATTGCCTGTTACATTAAAAGACTGCAAAGTTGTTAAGATTCATTTTGTACATTTCTTTAGTTCCTGGTTTCCCCTCGTCGTAGATGTGGGCCCTCCTCCTCGGCTCACAAGATGTTGTTTCGTCCCTCAGAGTTGACTGACAAGGGATCGGAGCACTTCAGGGCCTCCTTTGGAGGATCCAGGTGAACTTGGTCTGGCAAGTCAAGTGCGGGCTTTTCCAGACCCACGGACAAGGCCCCTTTAGCAAGATGATGTGCCACCACCTGTATCTGGGGTGGGAGGACGTCTTCACTGGTTCTTGGACCAGTGGACTCCCCTGGTACAAGAACAAGTGGGTCCACAAGGTCATTTGGTCCAGCTACAAGATCGAGTTTCATTCTTACCCTCCGGTAAGGTTCTAACTTCCAATGTGCGACTGTACCGGTCCCCTTACCGGCTCTTTTTGGAACAATGCAAGACCTTTTTACTTTAAAGGTTAATGGTCCCGGTTCCGACTTCTGAACATTTTCAGGGGTTTTACTCAAACCTGTTTACAGTCCCCAGGAATGAAGGCAAGGTTTGTTGAATTCTGGACCTCAAGGCGCTGAACTGCTTTGTGCAGGTGCAGAAGTTCAGAATGGAGTCCATTCGCATGGTGGTGGCTTCCCTGCATCAGGGAGATTTTCTTGCCTCCATCGACATCAAGGACGCTTCCCTTCACATTCCAATATGGGTCAGTCTCCATCGCTTCCTCCGCATTGCCACGGGAAAGGAGAATTATCAGTTTGTGGTGTTACCCTTTGATCTCGCCTCTGCTCCTCAGGTCTTCACAAAAGTTTTAGCCCCGGTGCTAGCTTTGTTACGCCAACGGGGGATCGCGGTACTGGGCTACTTGGACGACCTCCTTCTTCGAGCAGAGTCTCCTACTGCTCTGATGGGAAACCTAAAAATCACCATACGAACTCTGAGGGCGTTCGGCTGAATTCTGAATTTTTAGAAGTCTGCTTTGGTTCCATCCACAAAGCTGGACTATCTGGGTCTGATTCTGGACTTGGCCTTAGCCAGAGTGCTCCTCCCTCTGGACAAACTCCAGAAACTGCAGGCTGCAATTCCTTTCCTGCTGTCAAGCAGATGGTCATCCCTCTGGACTTGCATGCGGGTACTGGGCCTGATAGTGCGTGCCTTTGAGGCAGTTCCATTTGCACATTTCCATACGAGGTCCCTGCAAAGGTAGATTCTGGCCAAATGGGACAAGACCCCGCAGTCTCTGGACAACCCGATCTAGCTGAGCCGGGAATCGAAGGAGTCCCTGATATGGGGGCTTCGTTCTCCAGCGCTTCAGGTGGGCAAATCTTTCCTCCCCTTGCATTAGATAATGGTCACCACAGATGCCACCCTGTCTGGGGAGGCGTCCTCGGCAGAAATTCTGCTCAAGGGCTCTGGATTCTTGAAGAGTCCAGACTACCGATCAATGTCTTGGAACTCCACGCAATCAGATTGTGCCTGGACTATTGGAGGGATCGTCTTCAGGGATGTCCAGTGCGTGTTCAATCAGATAATGCCACGGCCGTGGCTTATGTCAATCACCAGGGGGTACGAGAAATGTCCTGGTCAGATTCCCTATTTGTGCTCAGGGATGGGCCTCTGAAAGGGTTGTCTGCTTCCTCTGCGACCATTTCCAGATGGATCAGACAGATGGTGATTCAGGCCTATTCCATTAAGGGTTAAGTTTCTCCTTTGCCTGTCAAGGTGCTCTCTACTCGGGCACTCAGGGCCTCCTGGGCCTTTCCGTCATCAGGCATCGGTGACGCAGGTTTGCAAGGCGGCCACCTGGTCATCGGTGCACACTTTCACAAAGTTCTATAAAGTGGATGTGTTGGCATCTGCGGATGCTTTCTTTGGCCTGCAAAGTTTTGCAGGCTGCTGTTGTAAGCAAACTGGTTAGCAAATTGAAATGGGAATTTTTATCTTTGTTTGTCTCATGTGCGTTGCCCTTCCATGTGTTCTTTGCTATGAAGGCCAGTTATAGGCGGGGGCAGAGGCCATTTTCTTTGCTGTTTAGAGGACCTGGTCCTCTTTGAGGGTGTATTGTTTTTTTCAGGTGAGCTCCAGTTGTTTTGGTTGAGCTCCTGTTTACTTGGTCGGCTATAGTTAGCCTTGGGAATTTCTTTTTCGCTGTTCCCGCCCCTCATGTTTAACACTGCTTTGGGACGTCCCAAAGGTTAAGAAGATCAAGAGCTGTGTCCGTCAATGAACGAAAGAGAAAATGGGATTTTTGACTAAGGCTACATGTACACGGGACGTTTAAAAAAGTCCTTTGAACACTGGAACTTGACAGCTACAGAACGACCTGTAAAAACGCCCGTTGTCGCGTTTGCATGCCGCGTTTGGAGACATCCGCTGACATCCGATTTGCGTCCTTTCAGTTCTGTTCTGTTTTTTTGGAACGGAACAGATCCCTATTTTCCTTCCGTTCAAAAAACGGAAAGGACGCAAAATCGTATGTCAGCGGTGTCATCCGCTGACATCCGCAATCCCCATAGACATACATTATGTCCGTATATCATCCACAAACGGATGGGATGATATGCGGACATACGGAACGGATGACACAAGTGTCATCCGTTAACGTAAAAAGAAAAAAGTGACTGAACGGAGGAAATAAACTAAGCGGCCGTGTGAAAGAAGCCTTACAAAACTGAGTACCTATAGCAGAGAGAGGGTGTATACCCCCTGGGACTGCCCATAGGCGTAGCCAGACTTTTTTTCTGCCTAGTGTCCTACTCCTGTAGGGGGGCAGTATAATCCAATGGGTAAGAAGATCAGGAGCTGTGTCCATCAATGAACATCAGAGAAATGGATTTTACAGTAAGTCAAAAACCCCATTATTTTTGTCATAAATGCAGGCTATTTCTTGATCTGTTTACAGAAATAATCACTATACTTCTGAGAATGAAGGCTTCTCATACTGAGCTAAGGGAAGGTTCACCACAGTGTCTAGATGCTGTTTTTTCGCACGTATATGTGATCTCTTCATAGGCCAGCTTCTCCACACAGAGATTGCAGCAGGCGTTTAAGTGGTTATCATAAGTAACAGTTGTGGAACATCTTCAATAGACTAAGAATAGCCTTAGCTTCACAGTTTCCTTCTGTACCGTGTTCCTGGGGACAGTCCTAGGATTTTCTTTAGAAGTGTCTCTGAATATTTTTCCGTAGTGTTAGATTCATGTATTTTTCATATTTTTCTGTTCTTTGATCTTTTTAAATAAATGGGAAACTTTAGTGTATTTTTAGTAAGTACATGTATTGGGTAGGTTTTACCGTGACCTCTTCCTTACTAGACAGTTTTAGGTCCTTCTTATGAAAACTGAGAATTTAAGTCAAATCGTGTTGGTTTGAGAGGTTCCAGTATGCTAGATATTTCTGTAACAAATTAGGGCTCATGCACACTGTAGCTCACCAAAAAAAAGCTGCTTTACAGGCATTTGAGCTTTTATTTCTTTGCATAAAAGCTCAAAGAAGCGTGTGCTTTTTTTGTGCTCTTTTGCACCTTTTTATTGAGCTTCTTTAGGCTCTTTTGAGCATAGGCGGTTTTTTTTTATTCACAAACCCTTCCCTCGGCTCATTTTTTTCAATTTTTGTGCGTTTTCGCCCCTTTTCACGCGTTTTTGGGCACTTGCGTGTCTTTTCTACTTGAAAGCTCCTCTCAAAAACGCGAGTTTGGTTGTTTGTTTTTTCTGCCTGTAAATTCCTAAAAAGCCATAGTGTGTATGGACACATTGGATAACCTGGAGGGGAGTTTCTAAGCAGAAAAAATGAGAGCTCAAAAAACCTCAAAAGCCTTTAGGAGAAGCCTCAATGTAGTTTGATGAAAGAAAAAAAAATGGTGTAGCGCTGTGCCACTGCTTCAAATGAACATCCTTATAGGATGTGTCCTCTGATGCATGGTTTATAAGCAGCTCTGTAGTATGCAGGGGCCACGGTCAGTAACCTTTTGGCCAAAAAAAAGGGTGGTCCCGTCAGCACCCTTGGCTCAACAAAAGTTGATTTTTCAATCTACTTCATATCTACTATAGCTATGATTAAGGCCCTTAGCGGCAGAATCACATTAGTAGATTGCTTTGAATGCTGTTAAAATATCACAAAGATTCAGATGACTATGCTGTGCTGGATACTTGCTTTGCCTACACAGTGTTCTTGTGGGCCAGATATATTTTGATACGTTTTAGTGGCTGTTAAAAAGCGAATGTGTTTCAGTGCTTCTAGAGGGCTACATTTCATTGGGGCTTTCCGATGCTGGCCTGCAGAAAAATCTGGACAATGATGGTTTGGAGGTCTTGATATTCAGAATTCAGCCCTGGTGAAGGGGACTACAGAGTTTGAAATGTGTTGGCTTTTTAACAAACTCTGCAAGTAACAAAGTATGTTTGGAAACCAAGATTAGTCTTGTGTTTTTTTTTTTTTCCAAAATGTACAGTATCTGACAAAAGTGAGTACACCCCTCACATTTTTGTAAATATTTTATTATATCTTTTCATGTGATAACACTGAAGAAATTACACTTTAGTGAGTGTGCAGCTTGTATAACAGTGTAAATTTGCTGTCCCCTCAAAATAACTCAACACACAGCCATTAATGTCTAAACCGCTGGCAACAAAAGTGAGTACACCTCTAAGTGAAAATGTCCAAAGTGGGCCAAATTAGCCATTTTCCCTCCCCGGATTCATGTGACTCATTAGTGTTACACGGTCTCAGGTATGAATAAGGAGCAGGTGTATTAAATTTGGTGTTATCGCTCTCACTCTCTCATACTGCTCACTGGAAGTTCAACATGGCACCTCATGGCAAAGAACTCTCGAAGGATCTGAAAAATAGAATTTTTGCTCTGCATACAGATGGCCTAGGCTATAGGAAGATTGCCAAGACCCTGAAACTGAGCTGCAGCATGGTGGCCAGGATCATACAGCGGTTTGACAGGACAGGTTCCACTCGGAACTGGCCTCGCCATGGTCGACCAAAGAAATTCAGTGCTCAGCGTCATATCCAGAGGTTTTGTTTGGAAATAGATATGAGTGCTGCCAAGGTTGAAGGGGTGGGGGTCAGCCTGTCAGGGCTCAGACCATACACCGCACACTGCATCAAATTGGTCTGCATGGCTGTTGTCCCAGATGGAAGCCTCTTCTAAAGATGATGCACAAGAAAGCCTGCTGAAGACAAGCAGGCTAAGGACAGGAATTACTGGAACCATGTCCTGTGGTCTGATGAGACTAAGATAAACTTTTTTGATTCAGATGGTGTCAAGCCTGTGTGGCGGCAACCAGGTGAGGAGTATAAAGACAAGTGTGTCTTACCTACAGTCAAGCATGGTGGTGGGAGTGTCATGGTCTGGGGTTGCATGAGTGCTGTTGGCACTGGGGAGCTACAGTTCATTGAGGGAACCATGAATGCCAACATGTACTGTGACATACTGAAGCAGAGCATGATCCCCCTCCCTTCCGAGACTGGGGCGCAGGGCAGTATTTCAACATAACGACCCCAAACACACCTCCTTGATGACAACTGCCTTGCTAAAGAAACTGAGGGTAAAGGTGATGAACTGGCCAAGCAGGTTTCCACACCTAAACCCTATGGGGCATCTGTTGGGCATCCTCAAATGGAAGGTAGAGGAGCGTAAGGTCTCTAACATCCACCAGCTCCATGATGTTGTCATGGAGGCGTGGAAGAGGACTCCAGTGGCATCCTGTGAAACTCTGGTGAACTCCATGCCCAAGAGGGTTAAGGTAGTGCTGGAAAATAATGGTGACCACAAAAAATATTGACACTTTTGGCCCAATTTGGACATTTTCACTTAGGGGTGTACTCACTTTTGTTGCCAGTGGTTTAGACATTAATGGCTGTGTGTTGAGTTATTTTGAGGGGATAGCAAATTTACACTGTTCTACAAGCTGTACACTCACTACTTTACATTGTAGCAAAGTCTCATTTCTTCAGTGTTGTCACATTAAAAGATATAATAAAATATTTACAAAAATGTGAGGGGTGTACTCACTTTTGTAAGATACTGTATTTGGGCCTCTCTTCCTGTCTTTGGATCAATGATGTAAAATCCCAGCAATGATGAATACGTTTGGGTTTTAGTAATTGTAAAAGAAGAACACATCAGTCTGCCTGTAGCTAAAGCCCTTGTATGAGTCTCTTGAGTGTAGTTGCAGGTAGAATGGATCTGTTTGAACTCCTGTCAGTCTTTACTGCAGTCTGTGGCCTTGCAAAATGTTAACAAAAATTACAATGCTGTAAGTGACGCTTTAAAACTTTTATAGTTCATCCATTTTCGAGAAAACTGTAAATAATGGCCTTAGAGTTATTCTCTCTCTCTCACTGGCATCTATGTTGATACCCTGTATGTGTTATACAAACGTTGGTAACCTATGAATGTCCTAGGTGTGTATGAGGGGGTCCTTTAAAAAAAATTATATATACACTTTTTTTTCCTTCATTACTGTTACAGTTCGCTGATAAGCCCCTATGTGATATTTAATTTTATACGCCTTTTTTTTTTTATGTCAGAGATCTGTCAGATGTTTGATGTCTTCCTTGCACTGCTTACCAACATCTGAGGGCCAGTTTACACCAGAAATGCACAGGAATGCATTCCTGTGCAGTACAATTTTGTACCGGATCACACAAAAGTAGTGCATGCAATACTTTTGAAAAACGCGCCACACCAAAATTGAACCAATCATATCATGGTACTGCGGTACCATGCAACCTAGTGCCTGCGAACACCCTGTGTTTGCAGTCTGAGTTTGGGGTGCCGTTAACAATGTATGGTACCTGCAGCATAATACAAAGGCAGTGCCTTTTGAACACGGTGCTGGAAAGGTGCGTGGAATGCGCTTTTCCGCAGTATGTTTTGATGTGAACAGGTCCTAAGAGTATTTGATTTGTTTAAATACCTGGCCATGGGCAGCCAGAATCTCACAGCTGTAAACATGGAAAAGTTAGAGGATTGGTCAATGAATGTTCGCCAATCCTCCCTTTGCTCTGCCATGCTGTGTCTCCGCGTATTATGTAAAAAGATATCTCTGTTAACTCTAAAGTGGCTAAACAAGACTTCAGAGAGCAACAAAAACTTAACAGAGGTTGTGACTTTAACTCGGTCCAAAAACAAGAACAAAAATCTTTTGGCTGGGTTACCACTCTAAGGGCCTGGCT
This sequence comes from Pelophylax lessonae, assembly GCF_965119305.1. Taxonomy (NCBI): domain Eukaryota; kingdom Metazoa; phylum Chordata; class Amphibia; order Anura; family Ranidae; genus Pelophylax; species Pelophylax lessonae. Next base: position 298,310,731 of record NC_138771.1, read on the forward strand.
TTCGATTTAAGTCAGATGGGTATTGCATTCCCATGCATGTTTATGGGGAATGTAAAAGCAGCTTGAAGTAGATGTAGATCAGAAAGTCAAATACACCTGTCAGTTAATTCTGAAAGATCTCAAAATCTTGTAAAACTGAGGGTATCGACACAGGTCCTAAATAGCCATAGAGAAATATGCAAAGTGTGTTGCCTAGTAACACCAAATCTGAAATAAATCATATCTTTTTCTAATCATTGTAAACTAATATAAGGCAAAATATGATTGGCTGCAAATGTATTCCTCCCTTTTGTATACACAGTTGTATATTTTATATCAGGGTAGATTTGATTTAAATCAACTCCTATTTAAATCATAATTTTTAAAGAGCAACTGTCATCTCTGTCCCTCAGTGGCTCCTCCTCTGACCCACTGTTCACTCACCGACAGTCCCATTCACTTTAATGGGACGGTGGTGATGCAACAAGGTGAGGGACGTGGCGGCAGCAGGTGAGTGGATGCCCGTTAACAGGCATTGCTATAATGGATCTGAAATGACGGGTGTGCTTTAAATGTAAGGACTCATTCTTGCTGGTAGTTATTGTAGAATTGTGTGACTGCATCAATGCAGTGCATGTTATCTCAGCTTGCAGAGCTTGGATTCATTGAATGAGTTTACCAAAAATGTAAATTTTGAAGAATATACAGCCTCATGCTACATAACTAAGCTCCATTTCATGCTGAATAAACTAAATTATTATATATCTTAAATAGAAAACTATCTTTTAGATTGATTTTTTACTCCAAAAGCATTTTAATAAATACATTTGATAAAAATAAAAGCAATCTGATTTAAATAAAAAAAAATTTTAATCATTGTTTTTTATCCACCCTGTTCTAACTATCAATCTTTTTATTTTTTGCCTTGAGGCATGTATAGACTTATACTATAACTATAGATCCTTTTTCCAAGCATTTCTTTTGAGCATGAACTAACTTACAATCAACAAGTTGGAATGTTTTGGTTAAAACACATTGGTGATTTGTGGAGGGATTTCTTACACCACCTAAAGCAGAGGTTTTTAATTTGTAGGTCACATCTTTATAGCACAATGTATGAAAATCCAAATTCTCATACCTGCAAACAATTTTAAAACTTCAGTTTTTTAAACAGATGTGGGTCAACACAAATGACATGCTTATGAAGCCATCCCAAAGTCATTTAAAGTGGTTGTAAACCCTTACATTTACCCAGTGAAGCGACTGGCCTCAGGCAATACACCGATAAAACGAATCCTTCTACATAATTTGTACCTGCTACCTACAGCCGTATTTTCCCTACATCCATTCAAATTGCAGAATTTATACAGAATCTCTCAGCTGTAAATAGCAGGGGGCGGAGAGCTGAAGTTACATCAGTGAAGAGAGCTGATTGGAGGACAGAGGGACACAACCCCCTTCATATAGCACACAGGAACAGAACTGATGCTGTCAGTAACAAACTGTGCCCTACCCAGTCACCATTTTTCTCTTGGTGTCAGGAAAACCCATAGGAAGTGATTCATGCTGATAGTAGGGGAACGAAGCAGCAGAGAGAAATTACACTTAATGCTCTGGTTTGAGACAAGGGCACACTACAGAATATGCTGTGTTCATATTTCATTTCTGAGGTTTACAACCACTTTAAGATATACATTCATCATTTTAGAAAAGATTTACGGGCAATGGAACCTCTTTGATAATCACTTGATTAAGAACCTCTGCTTTCAATAATACACTGAATATATGTATTAAAATATTGATCAACAATTAGAAAAACTGGTGACTGATTTGACCGCTTCTGTCTTAATCATTGTAAGGTGGTGTGTATAGTAATCCTATTCTCTTTTTCTTCCTTTTTTTCCTCTCCTTGGGTCTTTTCCTATTTTAAAATCTTTCCTTTTCTGATGGCATGGATCTGTGTTGGCCTTTGGGATTTCTAGAACCTATTGTGAAGAATGGCAGGCCTCCAACATCTCATAGTATGCACTCCTTCCTCCATCAATACACAGGATCCTTCAAGAAGCCACCACTGAGAAGACCCCACAGTGTTATAGGTGGAAGCCTTGGCTCATTTATGGCAATGCCCAGGAATGGAAGCAGACTAGGTAAAGCTTTGTCTACTTTAGAAAACTGACACGCATGTATGACCCAAAAATGTTGCCTGCCAAGTCTGTATGTACAGTGGGTACGGAAAGTATTCAGACCCCCTTAAATTTTTCACTCTTTGTTATATTGCAGCCATTTGCTAAAATCATTTAGGTTCATTCTTCTTCCTCATGAATGTACACATAGCACCCCATACTGACAGAAAAACACAGAATTGTTGACATTGTTGCAGATTTATTAAAAAAGAAAAACTGAAATATCACATAGTCCTAAGTATTCAGACCCTTTGCTCAGTATTTAGTAGAAGCCCCCTTTTGATCTAATACAGCCAGGAGTCTTTTTGGGAAAGATGCAACGAGTCTTTCACACCTGAATTTGGGGATCCTCTGCCATTCCCCCTTGCAGATCCTCTCCAGTTCTGTCAGGTTGGATGGCAAACGTTGGTGGACAGCCATTTTTAGGTCTCTCCAGAGATGCTCAATTGGGTTTGTCAGGGCTCTGGCTGGGCCATTCAAGAACAGTCACGGAGTTGTTGTGAAGCCACTCCTTCGTTATTTTAGCTGTGTGCTTAGGGTCATTGTCTTGTTGGAAGGTAAACCTTCGGCCCAGTCTGAGGTCCAGAGCACTCTGGAGAAGGTTTTTGTCCAGGATATCCCTGTACTTGGCCGCATTCATCTTTCCCTCGATTGCAACCAGTCGTCCTGTCCCTGCAGCTGAAAAACACCCCCACAGCATGATGCTGCCACCACCATGCTTCACTGTTGGGACTGTATTGGACAGGTGATGAGCAGTGCCTGGTTTTCTCCACACATACCGCTTAGAATTAAGGCCAAAAAGTTCTATTTTGGTCTCATCAGACCAGAGAATCTTATTTCTCACCATCTTGGAGTCCTTCAGGTGTTTTTTAGCAAACTCCATGCGGGCTTTCATGTGTCTTACACTGAGGAGAGGCTTCCGTCGGGCCACTCTGCCATAAAGCCCCGACTGGTGGAGGTTGACTTTCTACAACTTTCTCCCATCTCCTGACTGCATCTCTGGAGCTCAGCCACAGTGATCTTTGGGTTCTTCTTTACCTCTCTCACCAAGGCTCTTCTCCCCCGATAGCTCAGTTTGGCAGGACGGCCAGCTCTAGGAAGGGTTCTGGTCGTCCCAAACGTCTTCCATTTGAGGATTATGGAGGCCACTGTGCTCTTAGGAACCTTAAGTGCAGCAGAAATCTTTTTGTAACCTTGGCCAGATCTGTGCCTTGCCACAATTCTGTCTCTGAGCTCTTCAGGCAGTTCCTTTGACCTCATGATTCTCATTTGCTCTGACATGCATGGTGATCTGGAAGGTCTTATATAGACAGGTGTGTGGCTTTCCTAATCAAGTCCAATCAGTATAATCAAACACAGCTGGACTCAAATGAAGGTGTAGAACCATCTCAAGGATGATCAGAAGAAATGGAAAGCACCTGAGTTAAATATATGAGTGTCACAGCAAAGGGTCTGAATACTTAGGACCATGTGATATTTCAGTTTTTCTTTTTTAATAAATCTGCAACAATGTCAACAATTCTGTGTTTTTCTGTCAGTATGGGGTGCTATGTGTACATTCATGAGGAAGAAGAATGAACCTAAATGATTTTAGCAAATGGCTGCAATATAACAAAGAGTGAAAAATTTAAGGGGGTCTGAATACTTTCCGTACCCACTGTAGATGAATGGAAAAGGGACAATGCAGTATGTCTGTCACCTGTGCTGATGGAGCACTTGTCTTTCTCATATCTTTTCATTATGGGTCTGATCAATTTCCCAAGGTTTATTATGTGCCGGGGGAGAAGGCTTTATAAAATATTGAAGATGTTCTACAGTTATACATTCATTTATCAGACGTATTCCTAAAATGAAAAATGTGTTGGAAATGCACTTCTCTCCAACCAGACTGTCAAGTATTTTTTTTTTTTTTTTTTGTACGATCTTTGCTGGCTGTGGTAGCCGCCAGCAGTGATCATTGTATTTCAACAGCGGGCAAACCTAACGCTGTCAGAACACAATAGTGCAGCGGGAGAGATTCCCTCAACAGTCAGTGTTCATGGTAGAATCCCACCCACTGCCCTTGGAGGAAAAACAATTTTATAATCTATGGCCAACCTGGTCTGGTGTGCAATGGAGATGTACATGTCATTGGTAATGGGGGGATATAGTGGTCATTTTGCAGTGGCACGTTTAATTATAAACTGTAGAACATCATCAACAATAAAAGTGCAGTGCTAAGCATTTTACAACTATAATGACCCTATTATGACAACTATTATGAAGATTTTTATTATTAGAGTTAGGAAATCTTAAACTTGCCTCTAAAGTAAATATTATTCAAGAGTTCTAATGTTTCTTTGCTCTTTACTTCACCTACTGCATGTCTATTTCATGTCATTATTATTGAAGCCAAAGACGACCAGATTACTAGCATTTTAAAAAGAAGGTCAACAGTAGCAGCTTACATGTTTCTGTCAGTGCAGTTGTAGTTTCTGTGAACTGTTTGCTTTTTGTATTACCATGTTAATATTTATCTAAACCCAAGAATAACATATTGCAGTTTGCCAGTCCTTAAAAAAATAGTAATGTCTCTTTTTTTTTTTTTTTCTTTAAAAATAACAAAGATGTTATAATTACCTGTTCTGTGCAGTGGTTTTGCACAGAGCAGCCCAGATCCTCCTCTCCTTGGATCCCTCTTGGGTGCTTCTGGCCCCTCCCTCCTGTTGAGTGCCCCCACAGCTAACAGCTTGCAATGGGGGCACCCGAGCTGAGTCACAGCGCCCTGTCCATTCAGACACGTAGCCCTGGCACCGCCCCCTCTCTCTCTCTCCTTATTGGCTGGCTGAGTTTGACAACAGCGGGAGCCAATGACACCGTGCTGCTGTCTCAGACAATAAGTATCGGGCAGCCGAGACACTCCTACAACATCTCTGGATCTAGATGGAGCTCAGGTAAATATTAGAGGGGATGAGTGGGGCTGCTGCTGCACACAGAAAGCTTTTTATCCTAATGCATAGAATTTTTTTTACAACCACTTAAGCCCCAGAGGATTTGGCTGCTTAAAGACCAGGGGTTTTTTGCGATTTTTTTTTTTTTTTTTTTTTTTTTTTTTTTTTTTTTTTTTTACTGTGTGACTTTAACGGACAATTGCGCGGTCGTGCGACGCTGTACCTAAACTAATTTGACGTCCTTTTTTTCCCACAAACAGAGCTTTCTTTTGGTGGTATTTGATCACCTGTGCGATTTTTACTTTTTGCGCTATAAACAAAAAAGAGCGTAAATTTTGCAAAAATAACAATATTTTTCACATTTTTTTTTATATGAAATCCCCCCCCCCCCCCCCAAAAAAAATGTAAAAATCAAAATTTTTTAACATTTTTGGCCAATTTGTTTTCTGCTACCTATGTTTGGTAAAAAAAAATCGCAAAAAGCGTATTTTGATTGGTTTGCGCAAAAGTTATTGCGTTTACTAACTAAGGGAAAGATTTCTGTCATTTTTGGTGTTTTTTTTTTTTTTTTTACGCGTAATGGCGGCGATCTGCAATTTTTTTTTTTTTTTTTTTTTTGTGGTACTGCGACATTGCAGCGGACAGATCGGACCCTTGACTGACATTTTTGACACTTTTGGGGTTACCAGTGAAATTCCTGCAGTAATCAGTGCTATACATATTACTGTTACTGCAAAATGACACTGGCAGGGAAGGGGTTAACTTTATTGGGGAGGGAGGGGTTAAGTGTGTCCCTAGGGGCGTGCTTTCTACTGTGATTGGCTGTGGCTACTAGTGTAGGAACAGTGGTCAACGGTCTTACATAGTAGAACCGTCTGAACACTGTTTCTACACAGGGGAGAATGACAGGCGGCTTTTTTACATCAGCCGCCTGACTTTCTCCCTCTGTACCGACGATCGGCGAGTGACCGGCGGACATCGGGTCCGCCGGTCACACGCACTAACTTCCCTGTGAACGAGCCGCGGCGGGCGCGCACCTCCGCGGGCGCGCGCCCGCTATTGGCTCACAAGGAAGTGACAGGCAAGTGACGTACCGATACGTCACTCTGCCTGGCCGGGGCTGACCGCCGCAGTATATAGTCGTGCGGCGGTCGGCAACCGGTTAAATGTGGTGACTGCATAAGTTTTATGATTTTTAGATGTTGTTTTTGTCTGCTGATCCTGCCAGTATCTCACTTCCTGTCCTAGGGTGACACCGCTTACTTACTGTACTGACGGAGGGAGTAGCGTTGTCATCCTAGGACGAGGAAGTATGTTTGAACTATGGGGCGCTTCCCTTCTCCTCATGTTCACACTGAAAGGATTGCTTTGCAGATCACATGCAATGTCAATGGGACTGAATTCGCATTGCATTCGGACCAAACTCATGCAGGACCCTTTTTTTTCTTGTCCACACCAGAATCGAATTCACAGTCCGCACTGCGATTTGCGAACTGATCTGGGGGTGTCATTAACTTTGTATTGACACCCGTAGCGGTTCAGAGGTCAATGTGAATCGCTGACCATTCAGGTGCGATGTGGGAACCCGCACTGGATTCACAGGGTTTCCCGCATCGCATTAGTATGAATCGAGCCTCAGGCTTCATGCATACTGCCGCATTTGCCTATCTAGCATAGTAAGAATGCTTTGGAAAAACGTGCACACAGTCAGGGATTTAGTAGGGTTATAGTCTGGTTTATGATTAACTGACTATTCCAAGCAGGTGCCAATGATCATGAATTTCATATGTAGGTTGAAACAGTCATTACCTGAAACAAACAGCTATGTGGCAGGCCTAAAACTGGAAGATGAACAGCCAAACTCTGCTAAGGTGAGGTTGTGGTATACTGTTTCATGTCACAGGTCATACATCATGGCAAGATTGAGCACAGCAGCAAGACCCAAGGTAGTCTTACTGTATCAGCAAGGTCTCTCCCAGGCAAAGATTTCGAAACAGACTGGGGTTTTAAGATGTGCTGTTCAAGCTCTTTTGAAGAAGCACAAAGAAACGGGAAATGTTGAAGACCATGGACACATCGGTTGGCCAAGGAAACCAAATGCAGCAGATGAAAGACACATCATGCTTACTTCCCTTTGACATCAGAAGATGTCCAGCAGTGCCTTCAGCACAGAACTGGCGTAAACCAGTGGGACCCAGGTGCACCAATCTACTGTCCAGAGAATTCTGGCCAGAAGTGGTCTTCATGGAAGAAATGCAGCCCAAAAGCCATACCCGTGATGTGGAAACAAGGCTAAGTGCTCAACTTTGCACAAAAACATAGGAACTAGCCTGCAGAAAAATTGCAGCAGGTGCTCTGGACTGATGAGTCAAAATGTGAATTATTTGGTTGTTGCGAGAAGCAGTTCGCAAAGGACTTAAGAATGGTACAATGATGGAGTGTCTGCTGACAACAGTGAAGCAGTGAAAGCCGAGGTCGAACCTGAGTAAATATATACCCAACATGTCAAACCTAAAATTTGCGTGGGCCTATGAAATGGCGACAAACCTAAGTACCCTATGTTTTCTATAGGCGACAATTTAAAAGCCCCTTATAGGTCATCAGTTAACTGTTATGGAGGAGGGCTGGTGCTAGAATTATTGCTCTCCTATGTAACATATGTATTGCAGTCGACATTTTGATGCGTAGGCGTCCCGATGCGTGTGTGTGGGGAAGGGGGGGTGTCAACATTTTTGGAGGAGATTTTATATGCTTTGGTGTAACTTGATTTTTTACAATTAAAAACAATTTATTTTTTTACTTTTTTTTTATTTTTTATTTTTTTTTATCACATTATTTTTTTACAGGTTCTCTGTAATGGGGCATCCAGGGTATTGCATTGCATTTTTTTCCTGGCCTTGATGTCCGTGGAAACTGTCAACGGGGACCCTGAAGTGACGTCATACATGTCACTTCCGGGTCAGGTACAAAATGGAGAGGATGGATTCATGTCCACTCTCCTCCCTTTCTACCCGGCAGCACTCGCTATGTCAATCCCGGGCCTGGCCAGGTGGGCAAGGGGAGCCCAGGATATATAGTGGGGACTTTACCAGGGTGTGTGGAAGCACCTGCAGCAGGGCTCAATGTAAAAAAAAAAAAAAAAATACACCTCTATAGTTATTAATGCATAATTAAATTAAAGGCAGTTCGTTTTCCTAGCTTATATTGACTTAGTATTAATAGCATTTCTTCAGAGAGGGGAAGCTAATAGCAACTTTAGGAGCCAATCAGATGTGTTGCAGTGAAAGGAGCATGCTGATGGGATAGAATAAGGTGACACAGAAATTAGCTCATCAGTGCGCTCCATTTTTCAATTTCCAGGGTGGGGATAGGGAGAAGACCTGTAAGTAGAAGATCAGGTCCTCTCCCCTGCCAGTCAGAACTGTGCTGAATGGCAGAGCTGGGTAAATCTCAGGACTGGATTAGCAGGTAAACCAGTTTTTAAATGATTCGTCTGTGGATTTAGCGGTTTGTCTGGAGTTGAAATTTAAACTAATGTCAATTGCAGCATTTAACTGGTGTTGAATGTCACTGTTACTAGCCATGGTCAGTAAATCTGTTTACTGATGCAAGTTCAAGATGAGTGGGATCACTAATGGGAATGGGAAGCAGGATGTCCCTTTTCTTAGATTAAATAAACCTACAACAACCATTAAAATATTTATAAATAAATAAATAACACCAGACAAGAAAGAGGTTTGGACAAAGGCCGCGGCTGTTTTTTATTATTGACTTTTAACACGAATTCAATAAAAACATACTTTAGACTTTGTTTAAAAATCAGTTTAAAACGTCCAGAACCAGCCCAGCCACCACGGCTCGGGCTGACAATAAATAACATTACCATATAATTTTATTACCAAATATCCTTTTTTTTTTTAATTTTTTTTAAAATTAACATTTTCCAAACAATTCACTTCTTAGTCAAACATAAGCAAATACATCCACCAAAGCACTTTAGCTAAGGCGATAGCCATAAGTCAAATAATTTAAAACTGGCCGCGACAAACTATATTTAATAATTAATTTTTTTTTTTTTTTTTTTTTGGGGGGGGGGGGGGGAGAAACGCTCCAGAATCTCCTGAGGTGATGAAGTGACTCGGAGCCCCGCAGTCACTTGTTATATAGCCCTGAATCGAACTGGCTGGGGCTGGTTAGCCCCCAGAAGCGGGAAGATTCAGGCGGGAACAGGGGTCCACGCGCTGATCTGCCCAGAGACACTGCTCCCCAGAGCGAGAAAAACCTGAAAAACATAAAATCTGCCCAGATACCTACTGACTCTGGGCGGGAAGCTTGAAACTGACCTGTCTCGGGTCAAAAGTTCAACCTTGCCTTTACAATAGAATGAAAAGGACTACCCTGACTGAACCTGGCTAATAAAATTTATCTTTAAAATTAGTACACCTGCTCCCATCCCATAGAGAAAATGTAGGGTTATAAAAACCCCATTTTCTCCATATGGGAATGGGAAGCAGGATGTCCCTTTTCTTAGATTAAATAAACCTACAACAACCATTAAAATATTTATAAATAAATAAATAACACCAGACAAGAAAGAGGTTTGGACAAAGGCCGCGGCTGTTTTTTATTATTGACTTTTAACACGAATTCAATAAAAACATACTTTAGACTTTGTTTAAAAATCAGTTTAAAACGTCCAGAACCAGCCCAGCCATCACGGCTCGGGCTGACAATAAATAACATTACCATATAATTTTATTACCAAATATCCTTTTTTTTTTTAATTTTTTTTAAAATTAACATTTTCCACCAGACAGGCAGCACCTTTGCGCCTGTCCCCACCAATCCAAAGCGCGGCCTGTTCAACACAAGAACTCAAGTTGTTGTTAAGAATGTCCAAACCGATTTCTGAGAGGTGAACCCCATCTTTCCAATATAGCCCCTCTAAACCGCCCTCGAGCTCCATATGTCTAAAAGAAATGACTCCTAATTCCTTCAGAAGTTTGGCTAACCCCCTATTTAAACGTTTCCTCATTTTTTCCAAAGGCCTGAGACCCCGGTATTTAAAAAATACCAGCCGCGGTATCACCTCTGAAAAAATAAGAATAGTATTAGGTAACTTAGATTGAATAAGGCCCAAGTCGTCCCTAATTCTAAAAAGTAAATCTAACGTTGTTTGTTTTCCCAAATCGTTACCCCCAAGATGAATGACTAAAATCTCAGGGGCGGGCAACTGTGAGATTAGAATGTCAACTGCCGGAACCAATTCCGACCAACCCATACCCCGCTTACTGAACCATAAAACCTGGTACTTGTTCCTGTCCAGTCCTAGATTCTCCGTGTAGACCCTCTTCATAGCTCGTTGGTAAGCCCAGTGTATATAAGAGTGTCCGAGGATCCATACAGAGATCTTGTTGCCTAGAATCAAATAGAAATGTTAAGGCGGACATATGACTTAAAACTGTCTGATGACCATCTCCCAATCCTTTTGACTGCGTCCCCCCCCAGACCCAACTTGGTCGCCTCCGTGGCCGCCCCTATACGGAAAGAATGGGTAGATATGTTATCGGGACTTAAACCCAAAAACTTCAAACACATTTTCAAAACACAGGTGAACTGATAACGAGAGAGGGGTTTACCAGAAACGTGAATGAATAAAACCTCGCTCAGGGCGGGTCTAACCTCGACAAACTTGGAAAGCAGCAAAACCGGACATACTGACGCATTCCTAAACTCATGCAAAGTTATACTTGAGCCAATCCCTAATTGATCGGTTTTTGAGTGAGCTACAAAAATGTTGACGCTGGAAGCAAAAATTTTAATGTCCTGAATCCTCAGACCATGAAAACCCAACCGCCTATCAGGAATTAGCTCCGAAATTCTGAGGGCGCCGAAAAACATCACCGCAAAGGCGGCTCTAAACAAATGAGCCTCGTATTTCGAGAAACAAACCCCGTCCAGGGCTGCGCACAGGGAGATCAATAGTTCTAGCGAAATTGGTTTCCTGCCATCAAGCCTGAAATGCTCTTTTTTGTAACCTTTCAAAGCCTGATGCACGGAAAAGAAGGAAAAACAGCCAGGCTGATTCTGCAGTTTGCTGAAAAAAGACACCCCAGCCAACAATTTGTTCACATGAGACCATGACAATTTTTGTATAAAAAGGGAATTTAAAAAAGACAGTACCAATATTTCAGAGAAGGAGTCCTCAGGCAGGCCTAAAGAATTCAGATGTTGTAGCCACAACAACCAGGCCGATCGGTATCCGGCCAATGTCGATGGAGCAAGCGATTTATCAATGTTGTCAAAAATAGCTGTCAAATCAACTTCCAGAGATGATCGGGGCATAGGTGTCCGTCTGGTTCTGCCTCTGGTAGCAAAAGAAAAAATTTTTCCATCTGGAAACGAGACAGACAGTCAGCTAGAGTGTTGTCTTTTCCAGGCACGAAGGAAGCTTTTAGCCAAATGTTAAAAAAGAAACATTTTGCTACCAGATACCGTAGCATAATGGTGACCGGAGGTGACTTAGAGGAAAGGCAATTTATGGCGAAGAGCACGCCCTTATTGTCCGTCCTCACCATTATACGCCTATTCCTAAAGTGATGGCCCCACAGTTCAAGGGCCACCACTATAGGAAATAACTCTAACAAAACGATGTTGCGGGTCAAACCTAACGCCTTCCACCTATCGCACCACCCAGAAGCGCACCAGCGGTTCTGCCATATTGCAGCAAAACCTTTGGAACCTGCCGCATCGGTATAAAACAGGAAATCTTTATCCAAAATAAACTTTTCCTGCCAAACCGTTGACCCGTTAAAATAGAGAAGAAATTGCAGCCATACTAAAAAATCCTCCTTCATTTCTTCAGAAATTTTAACATGCGATGAAGGGGATTTAAGCCCTGCAATCGCTGCATATATTCGCCTAGAGAAGATTTTTCCCATAGGAATCACTCTAGATGCGAATGCCAATAGGCCTAGTAACGATTGCAGTTCTTTTAAACAAACCTTTCTGCGACGAATTATCCACAACAAAACTCTGCGAAGTTTTTCAATCTTTTCTTCGGGTAAACGGAATTCCATCCGCTCAGCATCTATGGTGATACCTAAAAATACTATGCTTTTGGACGGAAAAACTGTCTTTTCCCGGGCTAAGGGGACCCCAAAATGATCACAAACCTGCGTGAAAACCTTCAATAACAAAGCGCAAGTGTTAGAAGAGGCGGGACCCATAAAAAGGAAATCATCTAGGTAGTGAACCACCAGATGAGATCCCGAGATTTGGGATACCACCCATTCCAAAAAAGTGGAAAAAGTCTCGAAATAAAAACACGATAACGAACAGCCCATTGGGAGGCATTTGTCAAAATAAAAACGTTCATTAAAATAAAAACCCAATGAATTGAAGGAGCAAGGGTGAATAGGTAATAAGCGAAAAGCAGACTTTACGTCTGCCTTCGCCAGAAGCGCCCCCTGTCCTGCCCAACGAAGTCTCTCTAGAGCGTCTTCAAAAGTAGCGTATTGAACAGACGCTAAATGTTCATCTATGTCGTCATTAAGAGACCCATCCTTTGGGTAGGACAGGTGGTGAATCAGTCTGTAGGTATTCGGTTCTTTTTTTTGGACAATTCCCAAAGGGGATACTCTAAAATTTTTAAAAGGAGGTTCTAAAAATGGGCCCTCAAACCTGCCTTCCCTCAGCTCACTAGAAATTTTCTCTTCAACTATATCCTGCAAAGCAAAAACAGACTTCAAATTCCTATGTATGGTACAACCAAGACCACGAAATGGTGGTAAAAGGAAACCGTCACGAAAACCCTCAATTAGTATTAGTGCTTTCTCCCTGTCTGGGTACTGGAGCAGCCAGGGGAGCATTTCTGGAAACCTCACTGGTGTGCGGGCCCTTTTGAAAAATCCCTGATTGTTGCGAGCTTCCCATCTTTTTGAAGCACTTGTAAACTGGGTGTGTGCCTGAGCAGAAAGCGCATTCGTGCTTAAACTTACACGAGCCAGGCCACTTGCACTGGGACTCATTGAAATTAAAGCACAAGCCTTTCCTAAAAGATTGATTTCCTGATTGCTGGGCCGTAGCAGGCTGCTTGGGGGGAAAGGATCGCTGGGGGAGAAATAAATCCAACCATAATCCTACATCTTTCACCCCCCATTTCAGTGAAGGCTGCACAGCTAGCTTTTGCCGAAAAGCGACATCGTAGCTAAACCACGCTACCCCACCGAAATTTTTGAAAGCCTCCAAAATCACCTCAATGTGTTGAAATAGACCCACACTCTTGTTTGGATGTTTTTCACATAAAACGCTTGAAAAAATTAAAAATGCTTGAAGCCAATTATTGAACGATTTGGTGATAGGACGTCTCCTTTCTTCCTCATCGTTCTTTTTTTCAGGTTTAGATACAAAATCCCTTGATGAAGGTAAAAGAGATAGCATGTCTATATAAACCCCAGACCAAATCTTCTCCTTCACAGCCTCGGATAAATGATAACCTAAAGGTGAAATTTCACAAACTATGGCTTCCCTAAGGCTAGTTTCTGGGAGGTTCTGTGATTGAGCTGTCAAAAAAGGGGTATTTTCAATAGGATGACCTTCTGATTGAGCTGTCAAAGAAGGGGTATTTTCAATAGGATGACAATCTGGTAAAGCGCCACAAGATGGCGCTGTCCAGACATTTGAAGCAGAAGGAACAGAGAAGCTTTTCAAATGGTCTGAGACCGATTTGAATTCCTCACACATTCTTAACATAACAGCTAACATTCCTGACATTGCTGGAGTTGATGACTCACCCCAGACAGGCAATGCAGAGGCAGGTTGTTGGTCGGCGACTCCCGATGATGATGCCCTGTGGGTAGCAGCGGCGGCTTCAGCGCTGATAGCAGACTCCGTATCCCTCCTCAAAGCCCTGAGCCCAGGGGGATGTTGGATTCTTGAGGATGCTCCCGGCGTGCTGACCTCCGACCTCCCGCTCGGTCTTCCATTCGCGCTCCTTGGTGTGCTGGCAACGGTCCCCTCCTTCCTTTTCCTGCCGGACGACTTGTGGTGTGATGCCCCGGAAGTACTGGGGGGAGAAGGCGAAGGGAAGCTCCTCCTGGGCGTCCGTCTTCTTTTGGCCGGACCGGCCTCCGTAGTCGCCGATACCGATAGCCCGGTACTGCGCATGTCCGAAGCCGTACCCCCGACTTCCGCCCGAACCTCCGGACGTGACGAATCCTCATGGCGTCTATCCGACTCTGATGCCGACCCGCACAGCTCCTCCGAGGGATTCCGTTCCCGCCGCTCCGCGGGCTCGACCACTGCCGCCACCGGGACTTCAGATGTGGGTAAGTCCAGACAGTGCCTCAGCCAGGCATCGCCCCCAGCTTCACCGGCACGCTCAATTACCTTCCGCAGCAGACTCATTTGAAAAGCAGGGGTAGCTCCCAATTCAGGCAGATGATTTTAAAGCCGGAGATAGGTAGACAGCCTGGGGGAGAGAAACGCTCCAGAATCTCCTGAGGTGATGAAGTGACTCGGAGCCCCGCAGTCACTTGTTATATAGCCCTGAATCGAACTGGCTGGGGCTGGTTAGCCCCCAGAAGCGGGAAGATTCAGGCGGGAACAGGGGTCCACGCGCTGATCTGCCCAGAGACACTGCTCCCCAGAGCGAGAAAAACCTGAAAAACATAAAATCTGCCCAGATACCTACTGACTCTGGGCGGGAAGCTTGAAACTGACCTGTCTCGGGTCAAAAGTTCAACCTTGCCTTTACAATAGAATGAAAAGGACTACCCTGACTGAACCTGGCTAATAAAATTTATCTTTAAAATTAGTACACCTGCTCCCATCCCATAGAGAAAATGTAGGGTTATAAAAACCCCATTTTCTCCATATTCCTTTGTATTTACAATACCTTTTGTGGATTTTGTCCATATAACAAGGTAAACAGACACTCCAACAGAAGTGGCAAACATGATAACATAAGCCCACCCCATAAAAAGAAAGAGCCATTAAATTACTTTATGGCCATTCAAAAACATTCCAAGAAAACAATATCCTAGTGTAGCTAATTATTAGCACATCATAGGCACCACCAATTTCTGCCTAATCCCCAGAATTTAAGTTGTTGATTCAAAAAGCATAATTTCTTTCTTCCAAGTTTTGAAATACTTTGTGACCTATACTCCCTAGCTTTCTGTGTTCTGGTTGTCCACAGTTTGCACACTGGGCTTAAAAAAATGCCAGTTCTTTTGGCAGAAAAAAATGCATTTAGTATTTTCTTTCCAAAACGTAAAGGGTTTTTTTTTTTTTTTCCTGCCTCTAAAATATGCCTCTAAATTTCCTAATATGCGTGGACACCTAGGATAACATTGAGCTACGTCTACAAGCAAAACTGCTGTAGGAGTATTTTGGTTTTTTTTAAGCCCAGTGTGCATGGACCCTAAGGGCTCGTTTACATTTGCTTCGACATTAACACACATTAAAGCGCCTACCGCTTCAGCATGCTTCGGTGTGTTTTGATGCTTTGGTGATGCTCTGTGTGTGTTGCTTTTTGATTTGTTTTAACCACTTAAGCCCCGGAAGTTTTTACCCCCATTCCGACCAGGGGGTTTTTTTGCGACTTTTTTACTGCGTGACTTTAACGGACAATTGCGCGGTCGTGCGACGCTGTACCTAAACGAATTTCCTTTTTTCCCCACAAACAGAGCTTTCTTTTGGTGGTATTTGATCACCTGTGCGATTTTTGATCATGCGCTATAAACAAAAAAAGAGCGTAAATTTTGCAAAAATAACAATATTTTTCAAATTTTTTTTATATGAAATTCCCCCCCCCAAAAAAAATGTAAAAATCAAAATTTTTTAACATTTTCGGCCAATTTGTTTTGCTACGTATGTTTGGTTAAAAAAAATTGCAAAAAGCGTATTTTGATTGGTTTGCGCAAAAGTTATCGCGTTTACTAACAAAGGGAAAGATTTTTGACATTTTTGGTGTTTTTTTTTTTTTTTAACGAGTAATGGCGGCGATCTGCGATTTTTTTTTTTTTTTTTTTTTTTTTTTTTTTTTTTTTTGCAGGACTGCGACATTGCCGCGGACAGATCGGACCCTTGACTGACATTTTTGACACTTTTGGGGTTACCAGTGACATTACTGCAGTAATCAGTGCTAAAAATATGCACTGTTGCTGTAAAAATTACCCTGGCAGGGAAGGGGTTAACTGTATTGGAGAGGGAGGGGGTTAAGTGTGTCCTAGGGGCGTGTTTCTAACTGTGATGGGACATGTTTCCTATTGTAAAAACAGAGATCAACGGTTCTACATAGTAGAACCGTCTGATCTCCATTTTTACACAGGGGAGAATGACAGGCGGCTTTTTTACATAAGCCGCCCGCCTTTCTCCCGCTCTACCGACGATCGTAGTGTGACATCGGGTCCGCCGGTCACACGTGCAGACTCCTCCGTGAACGAGCCGCGGCGGGCGCGCGCCTCAGCGGGCGCGCGCTCGCCCGCTATTGGCTCACAAACCGGCCACAGGCTAGTGACGTATATATACGTCACTTTGCCTGGCCGGGGCTGACCGCCGCAAGTGGTTAAAGGGGCCCAGTGGAACCCCTGCTAAGTAGGACTCCCACTCAGCAGACTCACCCTGTTCAGCAGATCCCCAGCTTATAAGTACCCTCTTTCAGCAGATCCCCAGCTTATTAGTACCCTCTTTCAGCAGATCCCCAGCTTACTAGTACCCTCATTCCACAGATCCCCAGTATATTAGTATCCTCATGCATCAGATCCCCAGCTTATTGGCACCCTCATTCAGAAGATTACCAGCTTATTAGTACCCTCATTCAGCAGATCCATAGCTTGTTAGCACCCTCCTAAATCAGAACACCAGCTTATTAGTACCCTCCTAAATCAGATCACCAGCTTATTAGTACCCTCATTAAGTAGATCCCCAGCTTATTAGTACCCTCATTCAGCAGATCCCCTGTTCAATACTACCCCCAGCTCTGCTGATGCCTCACTCAGTAGTACCCCCAGCTTTGCTGATCCTCCTCTCTCTCTGGCCCCCACTCACCTCCCGCTATATTGCTCCCACACTGCTCACCGCATGCAACATATGCTAGTTTTTCCTGCTCCAGTTCCCCAGCTCTGCTGATCCTCCGCAGCTCAGTCCTCTCTTTCTATTCTACTCTCTCCTACTGCTATAGCATTCCCACGTTGCACACCATGTATTCTGTCTTCTAGTTGCTCTACTAAGGTCCAAAGCCTGCTCACCTTTCTGCTACTCCAGGCTGCACACCAGATGTGACGTCTGCACTAGGCAATTCCAAAATATATACACATAAACCGGAAGTGACTGATAATAATGTCTTTCCAGTTCACTTGTTGGTGACATGGGGAAAGAAAGTGAAATGGGGCATCATTTTTTAAGCGACTCAAACATAATTTATGAGCAACACTGCAAGCTTAGCCTTTTTTTAGTGACCGGTGCTTTGATTGGCATTCAGAACGCTCTAAAAAAGTGTTTCTAATGTCCTATTTTGAAGCAAGTGTAAACGAGCCCCAAAGGAGTCCTCTGTGACTGCTACAATATATTGGGCTTTTACCTGATAAATTATGATGTTTTGGCAACATATTCTATGTTGGAACAGTTGCTTTTGCATCAAGTCCTTATCAAGTAGCACGTTTTACTACAGTTATCAGCTAAGTGTCACATTCCTGGAACAGTTACTGTACATCAGAGACATTACCTGCACATAAATTGGATCACCCGGGACTGTGCAAATATTCAAAGTTTTTATTGAATACATTTGCTCTGCTACTGCTATCGATACTTTTTTGCATTTATGCTAACCATTAAAATTTCAGGACAAGCTTTCAGGGTTGTACCACCTCCCTTTTTCTCACCCAAGAAGTACTGAAATAAAAAGGTTTAGCAAAATGTTTAGAAAAAAAACCACCCACATAGAGTAAAAGTGAGAAAGTCAAATAAGGAGTAGAAATGTGGGCTATAGAATGAGGAGGAGGGGAGGGGAGAATGATCATAAACTATCTGACTATTTTAACTGTTAATTGCAAATAAAGAAAAGTATCGCAGATAGTACTCCACTGCATTGTCTCCCTTTCCCTCTTTCTTTTGCTGTTGATTTGAAATAAACGTTGCTTTATTTTGCAGCAAACTGTCAGCGGTGTCCCAAACCATTGGTGTCAACCCCCATCTTTAATGAACTGGTTTTAGGGGTCCCTTCCAGTTTACTGTGCATGCCGGTGAGCAAAAAACGCAAATAAAAACAACGCTCACAGAAACAAAGATTTTTTTACTATGTAAACTTTTAGAGCCCTTTCACACTGATGCATTTTTGTAAGCGCTTTGGTGCTAAAAAAAAAAAGAAAAAGAAAAGCACCTGAAAACCTATTCCCATTAAAATCAATAAATGCTTTCACACTGGAGTGGTGCACTGGCAGAGCGAGGAAAAAAATCCTGCAAGCAGCATCTTTGCCACATGTTTAGAGCGCTAATACTGTACTTTAAAATGAATAGAAAGCATCTGAAAAGTGCTTCAACAGCTCCTCAAAATGGTTTTTGAAGCAGTTTTTGTGTCACGTGCCCTTAAAAAGCGCACCGCTAACACCTGAAAAGCGCTGCAAAAGCAGTCAGTTTTATGGGCAGTTTTCAAGCTCCTCAGTGTGAAAGGGCTCTAAACAAATATTTACGGTTCAGGGTCCAGTGAGTTCCGAAGATGTCACATGGTATCCATAAAGCATTCAGGTGGAAGGGAGAGAACAGATCAATTCACCCTATCGATAACTAGGATGAATGTTTTTAACCATGAAGAACAGATATTGTAGGAGATTGTAATTTTTACTGGCTGAATTGTAAGCCAATTTGGCTTGATTTGGCTTGATACATAAGGTAAGTGTTCACGATCAGATTCTGGGCAAATCTTGGGAAAAATCCCCAAATGTGGTAAGAAATGAGCCATATAAATAGTATTAGGTTTAGGTCCTCTGTAAAAGTATACAATGGATAAAGAAAAGAATCACCCCCTTATAAAATGTGAAAAATGTTATAAAAATGGGAAATAATCACATTTTGATGCTTTGCAGCCTTAAATATAGACACACATTTTTTTGTTTTATCCATCTGTATTTACTGCAACTTATAATCAAGTGAAAGAAAAAGTGTAACACCAACATCAACATGTCAGAACAGTTTTTTAAATCAGTTACAGAATCACGGAGTTGGAAAAAGGATCACCCCCTCCTAAAAAATGACTAGTAAACTTGATCAGGTGTAGCTAATCGATTTCTCAATGGCACATAAAGCCATTTGACCTTCAGCTCTGATCAGCTGTGGTTATTTTGATCAGCTCTGTATGAAAAGAGCTTTCCTGGAGCATTCCAGTCCCTGGTAGTGCAACTGAAGCAAACGATCAACTATGGATGGCAAGGCACTGTCAAAATATCTTCAAGATAAAGTTGTGAACAGGCACAAGTCAAGAGATGGATAAAAAAAAAAATCAAAGGATTTATCAATGCCTATAAGTACAGTGATGTATATTAAGACTTGGAAGGTATTTGGTACAACGCAGACCCTCCCTGGATCAGGACATGGTTCCAAACTGGATGAAAGAGCCAGGAGGAAACTGTTCAGAGAGGCTACCATAGCTGCTTGCTATGGGGGCACTGGTGGGTGCTCGCTCTGGAGCCCTGCTCTATGCTTCCATATGACACATAGAGCCATGCTTTGGCCCCCCCCCCCGCTCTCTCCTCATTGGCTCACCTGCTGCTGCTGACCACCCTGAACACACCATCCCCACTGTCAAACATGGTGGTGGCAGCATCATGGTTTGGGCCTGCTTTTCTTTAGCAGGGACAGGGAAGAAGGTTAAAATTGATGGGAAGATGGATGGAGCAAAATACAGGACCATTCTGGAAGAAAACCTGATGGAGTCTGCAAAAGACCTGAGACTGGGACGGAGATTTGTCTTCCAACAAGACAATGATCCAAAACATAAAGCAAAATCTACAACGGAATGGTTCACAAATGAACATATCCAGGTGTTAGAATGGGCAAGTCAAAGACCAGACCTGAATGCAATCGAGAATCTGTGGAAAGAACTGAAAACTGCTGTTCACACACAAACGCTCTCCATCCAACCTCACTGAGCTCGAGCTGTTTTGCAAGGAGGAATGGGCAAAAATTTCAGTCTCTCGATGCGCAAAACTGATAGAGACATACCCCAAGCGACTTACAGCTGTAATTGCAGCAAAAGGTGGCGCTAAAAGTATTAACTTAAGGGGGCTGAATAATTTTGCACGCCCAGTTTTTCAGTTTTTTATTTGTTAAAAAAGTTTGAAATATCCAATAAATTTCGTTCCACTTCATGATTGTGTCCCACTTGTTGTTTATTCTGCACAAAAAAATACAGTTTTATACCTTTATGTTTTGAAGCCTGAAATGTGGCAAAAGATCGCAAAGTTCAAGGGGGCCGAATACTTTCGCAAGGCACTGTGTGTGTGTGTGTGTGTGTGTGTGTGTGTGTGTGTGTATATATATATATATATATATATATATATATATATATATATATATATATATAGATAGATAGATAGATAGATAGATAGATAGATAGATAGATAGATAGATAGATAGATAGATAGATAGATAGATAGATAGATAGATAGATAGATAGATAGATAGATAGATAGATAGATAGATAGATAGATAGATAGATAGATAGATAGATAGATAGATAGATAGAGAGATAGAGAGATAGATATAGAGATAGATAGAGAGATAGAGAGATAGATAGATAGAGAGATAGAGATAGATAGAGATAGATAGAGATAGATAGAGATAGATAGAGATAGATATAGATAGATAGAGATAGATATAGATAGATAGATATAGATATAGATAGATAGATATAGATATAGATATATATATATATATATATATATATATATATATGATATGTGTGTGTGTATATAATTTTTTTTTTTTTTTGTCTGTCTTTTTTTGTTTATAGTGCAAAAAAAAAAAACAGTGGTGCTTAAATACCACCAAAAAAAAAAGCTCTATCTGTGGGAACAAAATTACATGAATTTCATTTATGTACAGTGTTGCATGACTGCGCAATTGTCAGTTAAAGTAATGCAGTGCTGTATAGCAAAAAATGGCCCGGCCAAGAAAGGGGGTACATTTTCTGGAGGTCAAGTGGTTAAAGAAATACCTAGTGGACATAAACTCATCTTTTCTTAGCGTCAGATTTTTCTATTCTCCTGTAATTTGCCATTATGTAGGGGCGGTTTGGCCTTGTGTTGCATTAGTCCTCATCCCTTTGTTAATTGTTTCACGTAAGTGTATGTCTGAATGAATCCAAGCTTCATAGAAAGCATGCAGTGCTTGCTTTGCAGAATTCTGTCATATTCAAGCAGAGGGCTGCATTACTTCACCAAGCTAAATCTGAGTCTCCGGAATTTGCGGGTCTTTGATGTAGGAGTTGCATAGTTTCATGAAAATACTGGACAACTGATAGTTCTTCAGCAGCTTCATATACAGTGGGGAAAATAACGATTTGATCCCCTGCAGATTTTTGTAAGGTTTACTCACTTACAAAGAAATGAAGGGTTTATCATTTATATTATAAGTGTATTTTAAATGATAGAGACAGAAAATCAACCACAAATCCATAAAAACACATGATACAAATGTTATAAATTGATAAATATTTTTCACCAAGAAAAACATAACTTAGTACTTGGTGGAGATGGCAAGCACAGAGGTTAAAACGTTTCTTGTAGTTGGTTACCAGGCTTGCACACATCTCAGGAGGGATTTTGGTCCACTCTTCTTTGCAGATCTTCTCTAAATTCTTAAGGTTTCTTGGCTGTCGCTTGGCAACTCGAAGTTTCAAATCTCTCCATAAATATTTTTTATAGGATTAAGGTCTGGAGACTGGCTAGGCTAGGGAAGAAGGTTCTCATCCAAGATTTTACAATACATGGCTCTTTCCATTGGCCCCTCAATGCGGCAAAGTCGGCCTGTACCTTTTAGCAGAGAAACAGCCCCAGAGCATAATGTTTCCACCTCTGTGCTTGACTGTAGGGATGGTGTTCTTAGGGTCTTAGTCAGCATTTTTCTTCTTCAAAACACTGCGAGTCGAGTTAATGCCAAAGAGCTCAATTTTGGTCTCATCTGACCAGAGCACTTTCTACCAATCCTTCTCTGAATCTTTTAGATGTTCATTGGCAAACTTCAGATGGGCCTGTATATGTATCTTCTTGAGGAGGGGGACCTCGCAGGCACTGCAGAATTTCAATCCATGGCAGCGTATTGTGTTACCAATGGTTTGTTTGGTGACTGTAGTCCCAACTGCCTTAAGATCCTTTACAAGCTCCTCCCGTGTGGAAAAAAGTGCTGATCCCTCACTTTTTCCCAATGCCATCCTTACCCCACAAGGGCAAATCTTACATTGGGCTCCAGACCGAGGGCGATTGATTGTTATTTAGTATTTCTTCCATTTGCAAAAAAATCGCTCCAACAGTTGTCTCCTCCTCACCAAGCTTCTTGCTGGTTGTCTTGTGCCTCGTTGCCACTGAGCGGATCGGTTCGGGTCAGTTCGGTACGGTACACTAATATAAGTGTTTCCATTGTTAAAGTGGCCCATACAACCGAACCAAACCGCACCATTCCTGGTCCTGCTTCAGATGTAGGGCCATAGGAAATGGTACGGTTAGGGCTGAGCTACTGGTGTCACACAATAGATTCCACTGATTGGCGGACAGGAAAACTTCAATGCTCACGTCAAATGAAAGAGCAAAACAAACACCTCATTTGGTGTAAACCCCGCATGGTCCCTGGTGGCCCGACTTGCAGTGGAAATGCTCATCTGAATAGACCAGACCATTCTAACCCTTCCAAACTGTACCGACCCGAACCGTTCCGCTCAGTGGAAACGAGGCATTATAGCCCCATCCAGCCTTGTGCAGGTCTACAATCTTGTCCCTGATGTTCTTTGGTCTTTCCCATGACCGTAAGGTTTAAATGGAAAAAAGAGATTCTGTGGACGGGTGTCTTTTCTTTTTTTTTATTAACATTACGTGTTGTCATTAGGAGCACCTTTTTAAATTGACAGGACTAATCTGTGTATTACATGAGCACATCTTATAGCCAGAATTATTGTTGGTTGTAGGGGATAAAATACTTTTTCCCTACTGTAGGTATCAGTAGCTCCAATTTGGTATTTTTTATCCCAATTAAAATATAATTTCAGTCCATTGCTTTTTTTTTTTTCTTTTGCATTGTTTGGATAGTTGCAAGTGTTGGATCTTTATTGCTGAACGTGTCCCTATTGGGGAGATTTTTCCTCACTTCCTTTCTTGGTGACTCCTATCTCTAGGACAGAAAGTGAGAAGAAATCTCCCCAACAGCAGTACAGACAACAGTAAAAACTTTAGAGAGCCTAGATTTTTCCAACTGATCAAAGTGCATACACCCTTGACATATCTTACATTAGCTTCACAGCTGCAAGGGTATACACAAAATCCAGGGTGCCCTGATATGCCCATCTCAACTCTTGACAAAAGAGATGGTATAGATGGTTCATAGATAGAGGAATCTTTTAGAAAAAAATGTGTATGGTCTGTTTAGGATTTTTAGCATCCTCGGTAGCCCTCTGCATGTAGTATTTGTGATAACTAAGCTGGACCAATCTAAAGTTTAAAAAAAAAAAATCTTCTTCTTGGAGTTTGGCTTTAAGTGGGGTACCCGCTATAAGAAAATCGGGCAAACTATCGATTTTCCTTATTGTATCACAGCAAATCGGAACCAAAGAATGAAAATTTGTGCAAAAATTCTCGTACGACGAAGGCTTTTTTTTTGCTTATAGTTCTGGATTATGCGCAATCTTTCTTACGAAAATCGTACGAAAGCGGTACATGTTAAATGAAAATCGTTCATTCTGTTCCCAAACGATAAACATTTTACAACTTGTTCCTTCGGAAATTTTCATTCAGAAGGTCGGAATCGGCTGTAGAAAGTTGTGTACACACTATACGAAAATTGTACGGAAGTTCCTCGGGCTAAAACATTTGCCCAATTTTCTTATAGTTTGTAAAAGCCTATAGGCTAGGTTCACACTGATGCAGTGAAAATCTTTATTTTGATTTCACAGTGTGATTCTAATGTGAATTAATGCGATTTCGGAGAGGGTTTGGCATAGCTGGAGATAAAATTCACACAGGACCCTTTTTTAACCCGATCAGAATCACGCCGATGTGAATGGCTTTCATAGCAAACAATGCTTCTTCAGATGACATGCGAATCTATCCCTTTTGGATCTGATCGAATCCGTATAGCATTTGCATCAATGTGAAGCAGGACTAAGGGCTGGTTCACACTAATGCGATGCCAGACATCGCATGTGATTTGCACCGCATTGCTGTGCAGATCACTTGCGTTGGCTTTGCGATGCAAATTCAGCCATACAAACTGGCTGGATTCGCATCGCATTCAGACCAAACTCGTGCAGGACCCTTGTTTTTTGTTTGCACCAGAATCTGATCCCATGGCTGTTCACATCTATGCGATCCGATTTCTGTCCGATTTTACAGTTTGCACTGCATTCTGCAAACCGATTTTGGGGTGTCAATAACTTGCGATTCTGATGCGGTGCGGAATTCACACCGCATCGAGTGTGAACCGAGCCTTGAGGCTTTTTTTGTGTTCAGAAATAAGCGAATTCACAAACTGGTTTTAGTGGGTTATCACAAAGCATTAATTATCATTTCAGCTAATTGGGCTCCTTCAAATTCTGTTAGTACCTTTTAAAATGAACGGTCATTTTTTTTCCCCCTTGTATTGTATCGTATTGTACCGCAGGAAGTGAAAAAATTTGCTGAAAGGGAATTGTTTCTGAAATAAGTCCAATCAGAGTTATTCTTATAATACAGGATTTAAATAGCGCCAAGAGTTTGCACATCCCTTTACAATGTTTGGGCAAACCATACAGTTACAATACAATTCAATACAGGAGGAATCAGAGGGCCTTGCTCGTTGGAGCTTACAATCAGTTCACCACTTCTGGTTACTGCCATAGAACTGTTGATACAGATGAAGGCAAAAGAAAAAAAATAAACTATCAATTCTGCTATCTGTGTATTGTGGTATTTGTACTATTAAGTTATGTAGCTCTTGTATGTCATTTTTTTCCCTTCAGAGGATGCAATGTGCATTTTGTCTTGTGTGCTCTGCACAGACATTCCATTCTTTATTTCCAATGTCACTCATCCCTTTTTTAACTCCACTCCACCCTCACTCATGCCTGTTTATATTGTGCTCTATTGTCACCTTTCCCTGCTGCTTCCTCTGCCATTCTGCTCCCCCCACCACTCATCCTCACTCTTTGCTTTTTCTATGTTGCTTCACCATCACTGCTGCCTATTTCATCCTATCCTATCTCCCTTCTTCATTAATAATTCCCACTACCTTTTCTCTTATCCCACTCCACTTTTACTGTCTCTTCTCCCATCCGCCAGTAGTGCATCATTTTTAATCACATTCCAACTTTTCCAAAAAACAAAAAAATCCTCTCAGCTATTCTATTAAAAAAAGAAAACAGGTGATGTAAGTGCTGCTACTTAATTACTGTTCTACCAGCTATACAGTCCAGGGGCGTAACTACAGGGGTTGCTGGGGTTGCAATTGCAACCGGGCCCCATGCAGCTCCCCTGTACACCTGGATAGGAGGGGCGGCGGGGGCAGCATGTAGAGAAATCACTGTCCTCCTTTTTCCTTCTGTAGCCGCAGGAGGAAAATGGAGGAGATTGATTCCTCTGTATGCTGCCCCGCCACTCCTCCTATTCACTTCAGTTCTGTTCTGCTGTCTCTGGGCCCCTGTGTGCTTCCCTGGTCCCTCCCCTCTCCTGCCGGCTGCTGCAGGGGATGTGTCACAAAAGAGAACCAGGAAGGGGTCGGTAAATCTGTAATTTACCAGCTCCTTCCTTTTCTGTATGGACAGAGTCATAGTCAGTGACATTGTAAAAAAAAAAAGAAATAAAATTATAAAAAATAATACAATTAAAATACCAAAACATAAAAACTACTGACACCAGTGGGTGAAGTTCCAGGATCGCAAAGGTCACTCTTGCAACCGAGCCCTGGCATTCCACAACCGTGGGGAGGCCCTAAGATGGCAGGAAAGGGCCCCAATACAAGAGTAAAGGGCCCCAGGATCAGTGGGAAGAGCCCCAGGCTTGAAGGGAAGGGACCCGGCCAGGGGTCCGGGGGGCCCTTCATGGTTTATTGCCCCGGGGCCCTGAAGGTTCTAGTTACGCCTCTGATACAGTCTCTAATGTATGATCCTGCAACTTTTGATTCCTGCTGCCAGCATCTTTTTGATAACTGTTGGTCACCTACAAAATGCTTGTGGTGTCTTTTTCCTTTGCTGACATGATTAAAAACTCAATGTTCAGCCTTTTTAATTTTAGGTATTCATATTATAGCTTTGAAAATGTATGCCATGCTTATATATATATATATATATATATATATATATATATATATTTTGTACCTTTGCATAAGTCCACTCAGGAGGTTGCACCCCTTGTAGTGTTTGATACTTTTTCTCTCAGATGTGGTTGCACCCCTATGGGATGTTTGATACTCTTCAGCCCTATCCTTCTCTTGAGGGTGCTATTGACCTACAAGGTCCACAGCAATCAGTTCCTACTGCTACTTTTCTGGATAAGGACCTTAAACCTCAGTGTTCTTCCGCAGTTGCAGACCCTGTTCACTGGTCCTCATGTACAAATACTGTAGCCGCGGACTTTAAATATAAGGACGCTTGCCTGTCCAGGGATCAAGCGCTGTCCACACCCGAACAGATTCTTTGCCGGTTTTCAGGTCCGCAGCATCAGTTTGTTTAGTGTAGAAGCCAGGTATGACTCTCTGCAACTTCACAGCTGGGTTCCCCCACTATTCATATGCTAGTCTTGCTGCGCTTTGCAAATGGTCCTCCTTCAACCTCTTGGGACCTGTGATTTGTCCCAAGTGGTTGCGCCCAGGAAAGGGGGGGGGGGGGCAACTTCCATAAATAAACCTCCAATATTGTTTGGGGGAAGGGGGGATTCTTAAGAAGCATAACTTCCCCTTTTTGATGAAGTTCTACTTTTAAACCATGCTTAAGTAAGGCCCACTCCCTGTGGAGCCCTGTCATCTTCCCTATGTGTAGCAGCCACTTTTCCATCTTCTGCTTCAGGGGTTGTGGAATTGTGAGGAAGTACTCTTTTAATATAGTCTCTAAACTATTTTCCGGTCTTTGGAAGGATTAATCCCCCTCCCTGGCAGAACCCCTTTGATGGATGTATCTTCCAATTTAGTCTTTGAGTTTGGTCTTTTGAACCCTAGTTCCTGATTCATTGTAGAACTCTTTTGTGAGGCAGTGTATTGACCTGCCTTGCTGGACATCACCTGGGTGATGTAATCAATGTCAGTTGACCTTTCCCCTGAGTGGAACATTGAGTGTCTCCCTCATGACTGGCTTGTCTCTCTTAAGTGGAGTACACACTAGTAGAAAATCTGCTGAAAATTCCCATCCGAGGTAAAATCGTCCGATTTTCACCTATTGTGTACACAACTTTCAGCAGCCGATGCCGACATTTTCAGCGAAAAAAAACTGAGGGACAAACACCAAAATTTTTTTCGTCATTCCCCAGATGACCGATTTTCATTTAATGTGTATGCAGTACGTCCGTGAAAAATCGGATATGAAAGACTGCGCCTGATCTGAAGTTGCTGACAACCCGGAAGTCTAGGAACAAATGTGCTAAAAAAAAAGAAAAATCGGACGAGAAATTTCGTGAACATTTATGCACTGTCAACTAAAATCGGTAATGAACGCTGAGAAGACAGAGAAAAATCGGAGGATATTTCGGCAGATTTTCGTCAAGTGTGTACGGCCCTTTACAGTCAAGAAATGTCTTTCCGTTCTCCTCAATGGATGATGTTTACTTTACAGTGTGAGGTTTCAGGACTTGAGTGCCATTCTCTTCCTCTTTGGAGAGAAGGTCTAGTATTCCCCTACACCAGGGATATGCAAACTATGGCCCTCCAGATGTTGCAGAACTACAAGTCCCATGAAGCATAGCAAGACTCTGACAGTCACAAGCATGACACCCAGAGGCATGATGGGACTTGTAGTTTTGCAACAGCTGGAGGGCCACAGTTTGCATACCCCTGCCCTAGACAGTCAGTAGACAGGACTGTCCGGGCTGTGCCACAGAATTCCCCTGGGAGAAAGTCCCACCCGTTCTTACGGAACTTGGTCTCCAAGATATAGGTTCTTCTGAAGCTGAGTTGCCGATTTCCAAAATAAAAGCGTTTTGGTCAGATTTCTTAAAAGCAGAAAGCCTTTCAGGGACTTCTTTCAGAGTTTTTTGTGAATGACCGATGGCTTGTATGCATTTTGTCAAAGGAGTGGCCAATTGGGCAGTATACAGCATTGCTATCATTCGTCTCATGTTGTGGGAAGTTCTGTTTTGTTTTTTTTTTCCCTGCCTTAGCCTGGTAAGAATCACCTTCTATAAAATCCAGGCTTTGTCCTGAGATGCTTTGATATTATCTAGAATAAATGAACCATCTTATTGTCCACATTCCTGTGTTTTTCTGAACAGTGCCATCTCCACATCGGCCTCCGATGTTTCCAGTCTTTTGACATTTACCAGATCTGTACTTTGGAAATAGCATCCCATGGACTGACATTGTTTATTTGAAAGGTGGCTGACGCAAAGCTGGTTGGCATCATCTGATACACATCAGTGAATATATCTTTGTAAGCTCATGAAAGCTACACTGTTTTGAGATGTTGATTGCATAGTGTGGTGTAAACTACCTTTTAGTTTACCTATGAAGTATCAGGCACAAAGGCACATCTGAGCTGTTTTTACATTAAAGAACTGGAAATGATGACCTCTCAGAGCTACATTATTAATCCTGACAACAGAAATTAAATGTTAGTGAAGTTGGCACATAACCGAGGGCACATGAATGTCAGGAGTGTTTCTGCTCTGTTTTGATGTTGAATTAATTCTGTCAGATTTATGGTTTAAATTGTGGTATTAGTCATACAGCTGCAAGATACAATGAACAACAAAAGTGTATTCATTTTACAAGCTATTTTTTCTTAACAGGGTTAAAAAAATAATTTTGCTATCGGATTTCCACTAGAAAAGAAAGACCGAGCAGAAGCACAATGCTCAATATTACATTTTTTTTCAACTTTTCTTGTTGAGGGAGCTGACCCCCTCAAAATTGTTGTACTTACAGTACTTACAGAACCCAAAGGTGTTCTATCGGGTTGAGGTCAGGACTCCTTGCAGGCCAGTCAAGTTCCTCCACCCCAATCTCGCTCATCCATGTCTTTATGGACCTTGCTTTGTGCACTGGTGCGCAGTCATGTTGGAGCAGGAAGGGGCCATCCTCAAACTGTTCCCACAAAGTTGGGAGCAGGAAATTGTCCAAAATGTCTTGGTATCCTGACACCTTAGGAGTTCCCTTCACTGGAACAAAGGGGCAAAGCCTAACCTCTGAAAAAGAACCCCACACCATAATCCCCCCCCTCCACCAAATTATTTGGTACAGTGCACAAAGCAAGGTCCTTAAAGACATGGATGGCTGGGTTTGGGTTGGAGGAACTTGACTGGCTTGCACAGAGTCCTGACCTCAACTAATAGAACACCTAATAAGGCCTTCTTGTTTTAATCAGTGCCTAACCTCACAAATCTGAGTCTGGAAGAATCTTCAAACATTCCCATCCCAGAAGAGTTGAAGCTGCTAAAGCTGCAAAGGGTGGGCCAACCCAATATTGAACCCTGTGGACTAAGACTGGGATGCCATTAAAGTTCATGTGCAAAGGCAGGTGTCCCAATACTTTTGACAATATAGCGTGTGTGTGTGTATATATATATATATATATATATATATATATATATATATATATATATATATATATATATATATATATATATATATATATATATATATATATATATATATATATATATATATATATATATATATATATATATGTGTGTGTATAGATAGATATAGATTTTATTTTATAGTTTTATAGTATTAGAAATGAGCAGATAGGTTTTCAAAAGATCAGTAAGTTACATATTGGCAGCATAAGTCATCTTCTGGCTTCTCTTTTTTTGGCTCTGGAGGCAAAATCTGAATGGTCTGCAGTCTTGTCAAGCCTTTCTTGGATGGGAATCTTGTTCCCATCAAGCAAATGTAGAGAATGCAGCATTTGTAGCATCAGAAGCAGAGGTGGAAGTTCCGGCAGTGAAATCTTGTAGCCAAGCTCCTGAGATAGCTAATAAACCCTTGGGTGATGCAGCCCACTGGTTGTTGAATTTAATGGCAGAAAGGCAACATGCATATAAAATGATATCTTCCTTAGAGGGTTAAGAATCCTTGTTAATCCTAGATGAAGTAAAAAATACATTTAGGCTCTGAATAATAATGTTCATGATTCATCAGTCTGCAATTTTTGCATCACTATGTGATATCTGTGTCAGTGGAAAAACTGAAAGCAGATTTGTGCTTTTCATTTTTTTTTATATACATATTCACTATAACCACAAGGAATTATTAACATAACGTGTCTAGATTTAACATGAATTTGAAAAAGTTAGTGATTTATAAAGTTATTTTTCCTGCATAAATAACAAACATGTTATACTTACCTGCTCTGTTGCAGTGGATTTGCAGAGTGGCCCGGATCCTCCTCTTCTTGGGTCCTCTTCTGTGATCCTGGCCCCTCCCTCCTGTTCAGTGCCCCCATGGCAAACAGCTTGGGGGCACCTAAGCCGAGTCACAACTCCGTGTCCATTCAGATACGGAGCCCTGACCCTGCCCACCCTCTCTCTCTCCTGATTGGCTAACTGACTTTGACAGCAGTGGCACCATTGCAGGAGGGAGAATCTTGGACAGTGGAGACACTTGTAGACATGGCTGGACAGAGAGGGACCTCAGGTAAGTGTTAGGGGGGTGAGGGGGGCTGCTGCACACAGAAGGATTTTTTATCCTAAATGCATTACGATAAAAAACCTTCTGACTTCACAGCTCCTTTAAATCAACACGTTGCAGTGCTAATCTTTTTACAATTTCAATTTAGTAAAATGATGTACTCCTAGGTGATTTAATCTAACTCCAGTTTTGATGTAATAGAAGCAATTAAGGATTTCAGTTGATTCATAATGGTATGCTGCTTGGAGAATATGTCTGTCAATAGCAGGAAAAGTTCCCAACCTAAGATAGATTGGACAGGCCAGAAATCTAATTTTGATTGCATCCCTCCTACCCCCCATAACCCCAGATTAAGTGACATTGGTGGCTTCTGTGTGCATTAGGATGGCCATACATGGATTGAGATTCAGCTGGTTCAGTAGAGACTGACCAAATATTTTGATCCATGTATGGGCAAGCTGGTTGTACAGAATTCAGTCTATGGGTCAATTTATGTAAAACCAACCTGTTGGATTTCCCCATTTGATCCGTGCCCCAGACTATATCTGGAAGCCTACTCGAGTATTCTGACGGCTGGGAAGGCTCCCCACTGTCAGAATACAATAGCTCAGTGGGTGCATTCTGTAGTCCACATTGAATGTGTGGATGGGGGAAATAAGCCATTTTTTTATTCAACCCCTTAGTTGAGCGAAAAAGAAAGAAAGACTAATGTATGGGTTGTTTACTCTCCTCTTCTCCTTTAGGCCCCGTTCACATAGCAGCGACGGTACTTCCCGGGGCGACCTCCGAGGTCGCGGCGCGCTCCTCGCCCCGCGACCTCGGAGCGGCCGGCACGGACTTCATAACATTGAAGTCTATGACGGTCGCTCCGGGTCACCCCAAAGAAGCTCCGGACCCTTTTTCTAAGTCGGAGCGACTTGTGTCGCTCCTATTAGAACGGGTCCGCAGCTTCCCTATGGAAGGCGACCTACGGCGACCTGTGAGGCGACAAGGTCGCCTCACAGGTCGCCCCAGTGTGAACGGGGACTTACCTGTGTATTATTGTGACAAGATCACTCTGGATATCATGGCCCCACCAGCCTCTTTCATGAACACTCAGCTAGGTCTTTAGGCAGTACATTGAGCAAACACTTGCTCCAAATGTTGCATACAAGCCAATCTCCGTTACCAGTTAGATTTTGGAGTAATCTGCAGTACCCCTTTAATAGCGCTACTGTATGCTGATTGCTCCTGAGTATACTGTATGTGATTAAGAATTCTTTGACTATTGGCTTGTTTTACAGCACAGACAAGGCATTTCATTACTTCATTATTCTCATAAAACAAGAGCCACTTGTTCTGTGTTGCGTTTTTCTTCTTTTCTTTAAACTAATTTAGCAGCTTTATGAAAAGGCTTTTGCAAACATAAGCAGAATCTGTGTTGCACACAACAGCAATCATTTATATAAAACTCCAGTTCCATGGGAAGCATCATTGCTGTAATTGCAAAAAAAAATGTAATGCCATCACTTACAGAAGAATCATTTATAGTTCAAGATGAGCAATAACACTGTTGCTTGTTGTGCAAAATAAATTGACCTCACTCAAATGTTCTTAGTGTGTTTATTACCCACTGATAGATGAAATTTTGCTCAAGGTCTACTAAATGTATATGATAAATACTGCAAATGATACATCTACCACTAAGCTCTGTTAGTCTAACCAGAAGTCATGATTTCCATTAAAGAGCTAGTCTAGATGTTAAAGCGGATCTTCACTACATCTGAGCACCACAAACCAAAAACACCATTTAATTGATTTTTAATATTCAAAGCAAACTCACCCATCCATCCCTGTCTCTAAGCTTTATTTTGTTGAAAAAATACTTTGAAAAAGCACCCTGTAGCATTTATGGCTGTGGCTGTCTTGAGTAAGGGAAAATGATTAATGTAGCATTTACTCCTTGGAATCCATCTGCCCTTATCTCAGGCATGCACGCAGGAGAGTGCGCTTATCTGAGAAAACCTCTTCTCTCCTCCCCTCCTGAAGACTCCTGGGATGTATGACATCATTTGCCTAGGCAAGAAAGAAAACTAAGTAACTTATTAAAGCAGAGTTCCGGCCTCGGCAATGATTTTTTACTAAAAATACCCCCGGGACAGTCAGGGCTAGTACATTCCACAATGGATAGCCTCTGAACTGTCCCAGGTTGCACTTACCTTTTTAGAAGAAATACTTACCTTGAAAATTTCTTCTCCAGCGCTGCCATCTCAGGTGTGGGAAGCTGAAGCCAGCGTGTCCTCTTCTGCGTCCTCTTCCGTGTCCTCTTCTGTCCCACAATGCACTGCACTGGCCCCGCTTGTCACTTCCGGGGCAGGCGCATCATCCCTGCACAGCTTCTGGGCATGCCCAGAAGCTGTTTAGCAGGGAATGACGTGCCTGCACTGGAACTTACGAGTGGAGCCGGTGCAGGCGCATTGGTTCATGGGAGCGATGACGTTCAGCTCCCCGGAATCAATGCAATCAGGAAGTGACGACGCGGGCCGCGGCCGCAGAGGGAGGAAGAGGAAGAAAGGGGAGTATATTTTCGTGACTATCCATTTCTTTTACAGGTGACACTCTTTTACAGGTGGCCCAAAGTCGATTTTGAGGCCGGAACTCCGCTTTAAGTAAAAGAAAGTAACTAAAGCAATGTAAAAAAAAAAAAGTTTTAAACAAGTAAATTGATGGTCTACCTTCCTATCTATTTACTAACGCTAGCAACATGAGGAATAAAAATAATCAGTGTTGATTGGGAGAGTGAAGGTCCACTTTAATTAGTGCTCGACATGTTCGGATGGTATGAATTGGTAATCTCCGAAAACGAATAGTAAATGTAGCAATATCAAATATTATGTACGGTTACCAATTATTTGTTGCTGATAAAGTATTACCTAGTGTTAGCAAAAGTTAGAAAGAGCCTTCCTGTTATGGTTTGTTTGTAGAGTGGATGGTCAAGGGTCTTTTTCATATTTTTAATTAAAGATCAGATTCCCTTGTATACAGGGATCCTTCATTCCCACCATCAGGAGATGAGATATATATATATATATATATATATATATATATATATATATATATATATATATATATATATATATATATATATATATATATATATGTGTAAGTGACATAGATATGTTTTTATTTAATCCAAACTGAAGCTTAATGCACCAATTGTGGTGAGTACAATGAAATTGCTTAAAAGGAGCCTTTGGTTTGCTCATACAGGGCAATCCAACATGCTCACTTTTTTGTGGTGGACTCACCAGCAGAGCTTATCCTTATCTTATCTTCTCTTTACTCCCCAAACATTCTGTTTGTCAAAAATGAGAGAAAAGGGATATATACTTTAGGTATCTGGCAGCATGTGACTAATTTCCTTCCTTCAACATTGAAAGAATTGATGAATGACTGTTTATACACTTAGCACTGTCACATGGGGGGGTGAAAAGCATTCTCATTCCTGTGTAACCTTCAAGTCCTGATTTAGGCAAACCATACACGGTGCAAATTTCTTTCTTGCAACCACGGGTTGTCAAACACAGTCAATGTTGACCGGGAAATCGGCAATTGTTTTCTCCCATCGGGACGGCTTCAGTGATTATTGCTAGCGTCTCCTATTGATGCTGTTGCTCAATTAACATGGTACATTCAGCTTGCCCTTTAACGGTTCAAATCTCTGCTGGTTCCTGTGAAACTGGCCGAGATTCGAACCGTGTATGGCCGGTCTTAGAGCTTATGTAGAGATAGCTCTCCTCACTTTCCGTAGCTGAATGGAGTGAGGGGGTTAGTCACACACATAAATTATAGATTTTTTACATATAGATTATAGTCAGATCATGTCTCTGCTTTATGACTTATTCATCTTCAGTGGCAAGGGGAAGTCCCTACTGAGCGCTTAGAGCTGAGGATTGAGCTGGCGCTTGATTGGCAGGTGACGCAGTCGATGTCGGGCGCCCCACCTATCCCCCACCCCTCTTTTTTTTTTTCTCTTTTTCTTCGCTTTCGTCCCTCTGATTCCTTCACTCTTTCCCCTCCCTTGAACTCCTGCTCTGCACTTCCTTATCTTGTATTTTCAACATTCTATAAAAGGTTGGGTAGTGACAGTTTGGGAAAAGTCATTGATACTATGCTGATATCTTGTATCCATCTCCAGGTATCTTGACCTACTGTAGTTCAGACGAGTCCCTAGGGGGGGGGGGGGTGTTTCGCCCCCTCTTTTGGATGTGGAGACTTGTTTTTCCAGTTTTCTCTTGCACTAATGTGCTACCATTCTTGAATGTTTATTATGTATAAAAGATGCTTCCCCTATTTGACTGGGGTATTTTTCGATCACGTTTGTATTTATGTTTGTTTTTTCCACTGTACTGCCTTTCTCAATAAATAAAATATTTGGGGAAAAAAAATAAAAAATTGAAAAGCGCTTTATACGTTTGCAAGCTTGGCTCAGCCAAATTTGCATAGTTAATGGTTTCATCCAGGAAGCTGTTGGCTGTACACAACCAGATCATACCAATATCATCTCGTATCAGTGGGTTGCTTAAGGATCCAATATGTACACATCAATGTGCTTTTCTGTATCCTAAAAATACTTCCATTGGCATCCTAAGTATACGCACTTCATAGAACATCTTGTATTTTTTTTATCCTTGAGGAATACAAGGAATTCTCTGATTGAACAAGGTGGGGATCATGTCCTCACCACCCCTCCTCTCCACCTAATCCAATCAGAGTATGCATTGTATTCACTGAAAAAATATAAGGCATTCTATAAATGGCAGCACTGGCAAGCGAACAACCCCTTGTGGTTGGTGTGCAGAGGAGTAGCCCCTCACAAAAAAATTGAGCAGGACCTGGAAGATCAAGACTGTAGTAGTGGCAATACAACATATGTGTTGCATCACCACCCCTCCTCTCCACCTAATCCAATCACAGTATGCCTTGTAGTCACTGAAAAAATACAAGGCATTCTATAAATGGCAGCACTGGCAAGTGAACAACCCCCTGTGGTTGGTGTACAGAGGAGTAGCCCCTCACAAAAAAATTGAGCAGGACCTGGAAGATCAAGACTGTAGTAGTGGCGATACAACATATGTGTTAAGCTACTTAGATTAGTGGACCTAATCCTCCTGAAAAGCAAATCACATTAGCAGCGCTTATCAAAGTCTTTTTGATCCCAACTGGGATTCACAGTCCTAAAATCAATATTTCAACAGGTGCACAGTCTCTTGGTGTAACCAGAATATTCGGTCCTTTCA
The DNA here is from genome assembly GCF_965119305.1 of Pelophylax lessonae. Lineage (NCBI taxonomy): Eukaryota > Metazoa > Chordata > Amphibia > Anura > Ranidae > Pelophylax > Pelophylax lessonae. The sequence continues at coordinate 298,347,118 of NC_138771.1, forward strand.
CCACAGTGTTCAGTATCCAGGACATACACCTTTGCCACACCTTGTGTACCACTCCCTAGGAGTGGTACTCACTCACCAACTAGATTCTTGTACTGTGCCTTTAATATATTCACTGGAATCACTAAACACCAATTTCCATAGATTGGACTGACTCCACTCACTCTCTGCCTGTATATTCCTCGGATGTTACCTAACGTAACAGAGTTGGAGATGAAAATGCAGTGACAAAAGGGAGGACTCATAGGGAAATATTGCAAAAAAACACTCACTTTTATTGCAGACAACCCTTACCCTTCTCCCATTACACTCACTTTATTTAAGGCATAAAAGCATTCAGAATCCATAAATATGCAAGATGTGACTCTACCGCGCTGATGCGCTGTGTCCGTCTCACCCTCCGCTACTTGCTGGTTTGTCGGAGGTTCCCTGGAAGACATGCACACCACGATAAGCGTCATGTTGTCACGGTGAATAAGGATTAGCCCCTCACAAAAAAAACTGAGCAGGACCTGGAAGATCAAGGCTGTAGCAGTGGCGATACTACTACCGCTACTACTACTACAATAGTTTTCAGTTTCCCAGCAGTCCATCATGTTTGAGATATGCATACTTACATTGTGTCTAATGGGCAGTGATCATAAAAACCAAGATACCATCAACAATTCATAATCAATACCATATCAAAGAAATGAATTCCGTGTAGTGAAAAAAATGATTAAATTAAGTTAATTGGTAATTTGTATTCAGTACACAGGATTCATTTTTTCATGGTTTTGTTGGTGAAATGTTATCTTGATTTCTATCAACATTGCACATTACAGACAATTTTTTTATTTTTTATATTGATGGACATACATTTAAAGGTGTAGTGCGGTCACAAATTTTTCGGGGTTTATGGCACTTTACACTTTTTAGTGTTTACAGCTGTAGATAGAATAATAGTGAGAATGATTTCACTTGGCTCAGACTTTATTTATGAAAATACTTACATTGTGCCAAGCTGGGCCAGTGTAAGTATGCAATACAAATCATTTCTGGAATTTATTTTGATTTCCCTAAAGCATATCTATGATTTAAATGTAAAATCATATATTCAATCCATCATTGTGCTTCAATTATTTTGAAGTCTGTAAACTTCCTTGAATTCTGTGACACATATTTACTATATCCTGTGAAATACTGCTGTGTCACAGAATTCACAGAGCCTGTCTTCTCAACTACAGAGGTGCTGAGAGGAGGCGTTTCAGGAGTCAGTACAGAAATCACTGCTTGCAAGGTACCATGGGATATGTAGTCCTTAGAAACTGAAAGTAGAAGTTGCAAAGAATGCAGGGAATCCAGGAAGTTGTGTAATGAGATGGACAGCAGACAGGCAGAATTCACACCATGAAAGATGTTTTTTCTTTTTTTTTTTTCTTTTTTTAAACTTTGTAGGCTTTTATTGGCACAAAATGGGCTCAAACAAGCACTTACAGAAGAGCATTGTATAGGTTTTAACTACTGTTTTATAGAACATATTTTAAGATAGTATAGGATATATGGTTTCATTTAGATCTGCACCAGGAATATTAGAATGATAAATTGGGATACTATGAAAGAAGTTTTTTCAAGTAAGTTTAGATTGTCAAAAATATAAATTGTTCAAATTTTTATTGCAATTCTGTTATAAAATAAAAGTGTATGCTGTGATCATAGAATTCCTAATCTACAAATATATGGTGTCTTTTGCCTTGTTTTAGGTAACGTGCACTTTTTTCATTTTATTCTCAACTTGAGTAGGATTGGTCATTTGACTAAGCAAGTATTTGCAAACATGTCTTTATTTGCTGGGTAATGGGGATTCCTGTAATGGCCATGTCATAAATTCCTGTGGTTTTCTTTTCTAGACATTGTGCATGAAAACCTGAAAATGGGATCGGACGGAGAAAGTGACCAGGCCTCTGGAACCTCATCTGATGAAGTCCAGTCACCGACAGGTGTTTGCCTTAGGAATAGAATACACCGGAGAATTTCAATGGAGGTAGTAATAACATAATCTCTGTCTATGAAGCACATCAAAGGCATTATTGTATTTCTATGCCAGTTAAACAGAATACATACTTTTTATGTAGGGAAGCATCATAATGATGGGTCTGTAATTAACAAAAAAAAAGGGACATTAAAGTTTTAGCTTTGTCAAACTTGGAGAAAAATAAGTTATCCTGCTGCTACTTTATAAGATGAGAAAAGGGTGACACCTTTTTGTTGAAAATATGGTTATGTAGGCAAAAATCGCAACTCTGCCACTCAAAAAATGGTTGGTTAAAACCCACATTGGCTGTTTTTTTTTTTTTATACCAATTGACTTGATATTGGCTTTTAAAACCGAAATCTATCATTTTGAGGCCGAATGTAAGGTTTACTGTAGTAGACTACTTTTAGTAGTTAAATAGCACATTTTGCGTAGAGCTGTATGTTTTAGATCAAAAAAGACAACTGGGGTTTCAAATGAGGAAACGTTAAAGTGATCCTAAAGCCTTGAGGTTCTATATTCTATTCATTAAGGTTAAAAACCAACTGCGCTTCTTTTTTTTTTTTTTTTTTTTTTTACCTGAGCTCAATCCGATCAAGCGATGTGCACCAGAGCAGCGCTGTCTCCCTCCTCATTGGGCAGATTGATATTAGTGGGAGCCATTGACTCCTGCTGCTATCAATCAAAAGCTGTGACACAGGAGCGGCTGGCGGGGCTGAGCTGCCTGCTCTGTGTCAATAGATGCAGACAGGGCTGCTTGGGAGCAAGCACTCATAGGTGACTCCATGGAAAGTGGCTTTCTGTGGGTGCACCCGCCGAAGAGGAGTGGGGGACCACAGAAGAAGAGGATCAGGGCTGCTCTGTGCAAAAGCATTTTAAACAAAGCAGGTAAGTATAGACATGTTTTGTTATTTTAATTTAAAAAAAAAAAAAAGGTTTAAGAATACTGTAATGTCAAAGGAGTTGTAAAGGCAGAAGTTTTTTTTTTATCTTAATGCATACTATGCATTAAGATAATAAGCCTTCTCTGTGTAGCAACCGCCCCAGCACCCCCTAATACCTGAGCCCCATCTCTATCGAGCGATGTCCACAAGTTCCTCGGCTGTCCAATTGGCTCCCACTGCTGTCAATCAAAGTCTGCCAATCAGGAAAGAGGGGGCGTGGCCAGATGACAGCGCTGTGTCTGAATGTACACATGGAACTGCAGCTCGGCTCAGTTGCCCCCATAGTAAGCTGCTTGCTGTGGGGGCACTCAACAGGAGGGAGGGGCCAGGAGCAGCAAAGGAGGGACCCGAGAAGAGGAGGATCCGGGCTGCTCTGTGCAAAACCACTGCACAGAGGAGGTAAGTATAACTGGTTTGTAACAAAACGAGACTTTACAATTACTTTAAGGTTAATCGCAGCAAGATATGCATTTCCTCAGTTTTCCCAGTGTTTTGGGGCCACTAAGGAAATCTGTGTATTTAAAGTGGAACTTTACCCAAGGAAGTTCCTTATGCCCTCTTCTCCCCCCACCTCCTCCCCCTAGCTATTTTTGGCACTTTTGGGAGGAACCTGATTTCAAAAGGTACCTGCTCCCCACTTCCACTGTAAGTTCTGCTTAGGCCCCCCCCCCAACCTTCTGGGAAACGTCACAGGTTCTAGAAGGCTGCATAACCATTCAGCAAAAAGCACAGCTTGCGCATGCACAGTGGGCAGCTGACTGTAAAGCCACAGGGAATGACAGCCGGCTACCCGCTGTAAACATGCCGGGGCCCCAAAGACCATCGAAAACTGGTTTGAATGAGCATGGCACTGGACCTCTAGACAGATAAGTGTCCTTTTATTAGAAGTCAGCAGCTATGTTTTTTGTAGCTGTTGACTTTTCATTTTTTTCAAATCGGGGGATTATTTTGGCTCTTTGGATGGCTAGTAAACCAGTATACAGATTGTGCTTGCGCCTCAACTGCTGCTGAAATCTGTGGTACATTGTCTCAAAAAGTGTCCACTACTGGTATACAGAGCTTCCGGGTTTTTTTGATAATAGCTTGGCCTATTTTAGTTAATCCCCAAACAAACATACATTTCATATTTCAGTCCCATATTTTTTTCTCCTACTAATTTTTAATTTTTTTATCTTTTTTGGAAAACACAAATTAGTATTATCCTACTAATTTTAATGTGTTCTCTCTTTTTTGGAAAACACGTGATTTTTTTTTTTTTTTTTTTTTTTTGTGGGTAGATTGAAAGGAATTGACCCCAAAGGTAACCCCTTGATTTTTCACTTTGTAAGGTTGGTTGCATGAAAGTTGTGGTACCACATAATCCACAAGTACAAGGAAAAAGCCAGCACTCCTTTGAGAATGTATTAAACTTTTTAAAAGAAATATCTGATGTTTCGGTGCTGCTCAGGATACCTGCCTTACTGCAACAATATGAATATGATCCCCTTTATTCTGATTCCAAAGGACTGCTGGCTTGCCTTTTCTTTGTAAAGCTTTAAAGAGTCTCTTTGATTTTGGAATTAGTCATGCAAAACACCAACCATAACCTGCTTAGTCTGGCCTTAAAGGGGACAACATTGTTGCATGATGTAGGTGATTTGAATGCACTCTTTAGACCATCACTAATCAAATAGCACAGATAGGCCTCTTTCACACGGGTGCACCGCCCGACAGAGTCCGTTCTGCTCAGCGGGGAATCGATCCGCCGCTTTCCGCTGAGCAGGCGGATGACAGCTCAGTCTCTGCTCTGTGTGCGAAGACGGAGCTGTCAGATCCCCGCTGTCCTCGATGGGAAGACCGGATGAGAACGGACCGCCTCCATTCTCATCCGATCCCATCCGTTCCGATCCTCCAGATGGATGGAAACCCTATTTTCACTGACAGAATCGGATTGGAGAGCAGCAGGTGTCAGCGGACATGTCACCGCTGACATCCGCTGCCCCATAGGGATCCATGGAGGATCCGATCAGATCCGCCTAAAAAACTGACAGTCGGATCAGATCGCCCGTGTAAAAGGGGCCATATAAATTCAGAAAGCTCAAATTTTCTCGTTCCAGTCTTCTATCAATAAACGGTGTTTGTGCTATTCTTGGTATTGGCTTAACATTCTGTTCAGCTGAAATTTGACATTGAACTTAATAATGAAGATTCTCTGCCTTGTTTTTGAGTGCAATGAATGTACATTGATATGAAAAGCAAAAGAAGAGCAGCTGCTGCATCATGAATATTAGGAAATATGACTGCAATAAATGTAAACTGAATGTGAACTCTTGTCTACGGTCTTTCGAACAGTTGGCAAAGAATAATAGAAATACATTCAGTACTTTTTAGCAGATGTTTAATAATAGCTTTTCGATAGTGTTACAAAGACTTGAAGTGGTTAGGTAAATGAGAAGTAAGACGTAGATGAGGAAATCCGTATCCTGGAAATAGAAATGTCAGAAGACGGAAAACAAACAAAAGTAAGGATTATTATAGTGTGGTAAGGTTTGGCGTTTTGTTATGTGCCTATGTTAGGCCATCCTAACCACATAGTGAACCACATCCTTGTGACCTATGTAGTGACAGAATTCCATACAGCTGCTTGCTTTTACAAAGTCAGAAAACATGGGAGGGGGGAAATAATAACATACAGTGGCCATCTCCCTAGACTTTGCCCATGTTACCTCAGTTGTCTGGGTGAAACATGGAATTTGAAGCGAGAGCATCAGTTTAAAGTTAAAGCAGGTTAACATCATAACAAAACGCATGTATTTGACAAGGTTTTAGGGTGAATTCACACATGCTGTAAGAACTAACAGGAAACAGTTGCTTGCTATGTGTCCCCATTCACACTGCAACGCAGCCTAGGATTGTGCTGCAGCTTACTGTTTAAAAAAGCAAACATGCTGCATTTTATCACAGCTCACCGTGCCAAATCGCATGGCAATGTACAGCACCGCAGCACATCGCTCTGCTGTACATTGCCATGAATGAAGTGTATGTTATGTGCACTTCACATAAAGTTTGTACAAAAAATAAAGGGAGCCGTGTGATGCACTGAATCATGCACTGCACTGCCCCCTACCGCTGTTGGAGCATTAAAGTGCTTTGGCAGCTCTGCGTTCCTGTGTGACTAGGACCTTAAAGTGTTTACAGGAAAAATGTAAAGGCAGACTAACACAATACACCCTTTCCACCACCCCCTGGCCCCTGCTGTACTTACCTCTGGGGATGCCCATGCAGCAGGACCGTCAGAAATCCTTACTATTCTCCTCTGTATAGTGATTCTGGGACAGATCAGAACCATGCTGATTGGTCAGCAACATCACAGAGCATCATCCTGAATTTTCTTGGAAGCGCTGCACAGAAACGAGGGAGAAGTATCGCGGGGATGGTGAGAAGGATATATTATGGTGTTAGTTCACCTGTACGTTTTTTTTTTTTTTTTTTTTTTTGTAAAAAAAGCAAATGAATGCTTTAGAATAAGTAGGGAATAATACTGGTTCAATTCAAAACCTAATTATTTGCCAAGGTACAAGTTGCAGAACCTACCAGGTAAACTGTTTAAAAGGTAGCTTATATAATGTTTTTATATAATACAGTGTGTGTATGTATGTATGCATGTGTGTATATATGTATGTATGTATGTATATATATATATATATATATATATATATATATATAGTAAAACCTTGGATTGCGAGCAAAATTTGTTCCGGAGATGTGCTTGTTATCCAACGCACTCGTTTATCAAAGCTTATTTTCCCATAAGAACTAATGGAAACAGATGATTTTTTTCCACAACCATTTAGTCATAAGTCCTTGAGTCTATAGTCCATATAAAAACATTATAGCAATGTGACTTCAAGGTAACTTCAGGGAATGCCTGGGTAGACTTCCTGTAATGTCGGATCTAAATCGCATCAATTAAAACGAGGATCCGACTTAGGGCTCATGCACATTGCAGCTCAAAAAAAAGCTGCTTTCACAGGTATTTGAGCTTTCATTTCAGCTTGAAGATCCTTGTTCTTCTTTGTTCTCTTGTACACATTTTTAGTGAGCTTTTTTGAGCATAAGCGTTTTTTTTTTTTTTTTTTTTTTTTTTTACAAAACTTCAAAGTCTATGGGCACAAGTCTCATAGAAGTCGCCTAAAGTAGTACAGAAAACTTTTCTAAAGTCGGAGCGACTTCATTAGTGCCAATTAACCACTTGCCGACCGCTCGCTGCATATATACTGCGGCAGGCATGCTCGGCCGCACGCCCGACCCCACTAGGCAGCGGGGATGCCAATCCACGGGGCCAGCAGCCGCGATTGCCGCTGGGCACACTTGATCGCTCCCCACTGAAAGAGAATGGTAAGAGGGCACAAGTAATAGGTGCCCTCGCACATGGGACAGGGGATGTTTAATAGAAAAAATAAAAAATACATTTTGTGTCAGAATTGTATTTAATTTATAGGTCACTGGCCCTTTAAATGTAATAAGGTAGCCCCTCACAGTTTTGGCGGGCTTCACAGCAGCGCGCACCCCTCTAGAACCTTCTGACCCAAGGCTTTATATAGGGGGTCCCTGAGGTAAGCCCCTCAGTTGGGAAGTGACTGCCTGGCGAGCTCCCCTCCCCCCCCCCCACCCGTCGCTGGCACTTTATGCGGTAGAGTCACCCTTGAATCAAGGGGGGACTTTGGTGGTTTTAAATGTTTTATTTTCGCTCGAGTTCTGGGACTGAGCGATACAGATGTATGTTTTATAATTTTGTTGGATTTGAAATTTATTTAATGGAATTTTGAATAAATAATTATTTAATTAATTTATAACCAATAAAGTGCCGCGGCCATTTACTTATGCCAAAAAATTAATTTGTGTTGGTTTTTATTTATAGTATTAGTTTAGCTATATTATAAGATGCATCCTCCTGGCCCATGACGGTCTGCTGTTAACACAGCAGACCGTCGTTCTCTCTGAAATAAACACAGAGCGCATGTGATCCTCCTATTTAGGCTCACAGGTCTCTGTGTTCATTCATTTCACAAGTCCCCTTCCCCCTACAGTTAGAAAACACTCCCCTAGGCTCACACCTAACCCTTTGATCGCCCCTGGGTTAACACCTTCCCTGCCAATGTCAATATTATAGTTACAGTGCATATTTTTAGAACTGATTACTGTAGTAATTTCACTGGTCCCCCGAAAGGTGTCAAAAATGTCAGTTAGGGGACTGATCTGTGCGCCGCAATGTCGCAGTCCCCCAAAAAATCGCTGATCGCCGCCATTACTAGTAAGAAAAATAAATAAAAATGACATAAATATTTCTCCTAGATTGTAGACGCAATAACTTTTGCGCAAATCAATCAAAATACGCTTATTGGAATTTCTTTTACCAAAAATATGTAGCAGAATACAAATTGACCTAAAAGAATGAAAAAATAGATTTTTAAATTTTTTTTTTGGTGGGAGGGGGAAATGTTATATAGCAGAAAGTGAAAAAAAATATATATTTCTCTGTCGCTCATTAATAGACGCAGTACTCTTGATTAATATCAAATCGGGTTATACTGCCCTCTACAGGAGTAGGACACTAGGCAGAAGGAAAACGTTCTGGCCACACCTTAGGGGCAGTCCCAGAGGGTATATCCTCTCTCTCTCTCTGCTACAGGATGTCGGTTTTTTTCTGTCTAGTCAGGAGTAAGGACCTAAGTTCCTTGCTGGGATCTTGGTCCTGGCAAGATTTTTTTTTTTTGAAAAAATTTTTTTAGGCTCCGTTCCCTGTTAAGGCGCACTCCACTCGGGCGCTTAGTGCTTCCTGGGCCTTCCGCCATCAGGCGTCAGTGGTCCAGGTTTGCAAGGCGGCTACCTGGTCGTCGGTTCATACCTTTACAAAATTTTATAAAGTTGATGTGATGGCATCGTCGGATGCCTCTTTTTGGCCGCAAGGTTTTGCAGGCCGCAATTTGAGGAGACCGTTGGTCTACCTCGAGGGTTTTTTCTGTTGGGTTTTCAGTTGAGTCTCATCCTTTGGTTTGATGAGCCTTTAAGACTTCTAGTCGGCACCGGTTGGGCCTTCTGGATTTAAATTTTGATTTCTGTTGTCCCACCCCTTATTTGTGGCACTGCTTTGGGACGTCCCAATTTGATATAAATCAAGAGGACTGCGTCTGTCAATGAGCTTAAGAGAAAAGGATTTTACGGTAAGATTTTACAAAAATCAATTTTTTTTCCAGAATTTCCGCTCTTTATTTGTTTATAGCGTAATAAATAAAATTCACACAGGTGATTAAATACCTCCAAAAGAAAGCTCTATTTGTGAGAAAAAAGGGCATCAATTTTATTAAGGTACAGTGTCGCATGACCGCGCAATCGTCCGTTAAAGTAACGCAGTGCCGAATCGCAAAAAATGGCCTGGTTATTAAGGAGGAAAATCCTTCCAGTCCAGAAGTGGTTGAGACAGCTCTCATTGACTAACATGGGATTTCTCTCTTTCATACTCAGTTGTGACGTGACACTACTCGTACTGCAAGACCTTCGTTAATCAAGTTAAAATTTATAAAAATATTTTGCTTGTCTTGTAAAACACTTGCAGACCAAGTTACTCGCAATCCAAGGTTTTACTGTATTTATTATTTTTTATATTGACTTCTTTAATAAAACAATACCAGAACTGAAACCATATCAACCAACTCATGGATGAGGTTTATCTGGTTGGCTGTTGGAAGTTATTGCACTATAAACATTTTCTTCATAAATGGATTGGGTCAGTGTTTTGGAGAGAAGTGGGGATTTTTAATGTATTTAATTCATTGGTGATGAGGTAGACATTCCATGAAATGCAACGTTTAGCAGTTAGAATCCGTACTAGACTCTGTTGTATTGGTGAGGTCTAAATTGCATTATAACATAACCAGGCAGATCGTCCCTGTCCAATGACTCAGATATATGTCATTACCGCCATGTAAGAAGGCAGGATTTAGTTAGTGCCGTAATGACTAATAGAATCGTTTTTCTGGGTTTTATTTACCTTTTAAAACACTTCAGCGAAGCTTTAAAATTAGAACCTAGATGCCATGAAAGTTAAGCATGCCAGTCTAACTACCTAAATTAGGGCACCAAAATATTCACAACAAGGAGAACACGGTAATTATAGTCATTTATCAAACGTTTCTGACACTTGTTCCCATTAATGTTGAAGTTAACAAGCCGGGAAGTGCTGTCTAATCCAAGCACTGAGAAAACGCAAACATTTACGAATTGTACAGGGATCTTTCATGTACTGTTGTGTCATGTGCTTGTGCTTAGGGCACACCACTGACAGCAGGAATGTGTTTGTCTTCCAGTGAATTCATCTGGTCATTGAAACATTTGCTACTATATGCACATGCGTGTAGATTTTTGGTGCTCAAACCTTTACATTCAGAATTAATTTTTTTTCTTTGTTTTGAAGTTTCATAAATGTGGTTCTCAATAGTACCCATTAAAGCTGTAGGCCACATTTGTTGGGGGGAGTATTTTTTTAAACCATTTGGGTTCCAGACCAGTTGGTTCCACACATCAATTTCGCTGGAATATTGTGTAAAGATGTTATTTTATATTGTATTTATGGTATTACGTGGGAGTTGTAGAGATTAAAGTGGTCGCTACCTTTAAGATTTCTTTCCAAATGGCATAATCAAACACCACACACATTTCTCGGGGAATGCTGTCTTATGAATACGATGCTTGGAAAAATACTGCACCCTACTGGATTCTTTTTAATACTTCAAGGAAGAACCTTAAGTTTTTTTTTTTTTAATGGGTTATTTTCTTATGGAAACGTTATCCTTGGTACTTTTTTTAGCAGTGGGGAAAGAATTGTTTTTAGACTACATTCACACTACTGATTTTTTTTCTGTTTTTTTACTTTTTTTTTAATGCAACTGGGTTGCTATGCAGTGCATTTTATAAATGTATATATTAAATGTGTGTGCACTACTAGAAATGTTTTTTTTTTATTCTTTCGTTCATTGACAGACACAGCTCCTGATCTTCTTAACCATTGGGTTATACTGCCCCCTAGAGGAGTAGGACACTAGGCCAAAAAAAAGTCTGGCTACGCCTTTGGGCAGTCCCGGGGGGTGCTATAGGTACTCAGTTTTTTCTGCCTAGTCAGGGGTAAGGACCTAGTTCCTTGCTGGGATCTCTGGTCCTGGCAATTTTTTCTTTTTAGATAGAATTTTTTCTCCTGTTTTTTTCCTGTGAGATCTACAACCAACTGCCGGACTGGGCGACAGGCTGGATAATCTAGATCCAGTGGCTACCCCTGTCTGGCCACCGAGTGCGCGCAGACCTCAACTCCACGCTAGGTCAGCCGCGACATAGCCCCACCGGGCAGGGGCTGACCTGTGAGTTAAATGCCTCGCAAGGTCACATACGAGTGGGTTTTCGGCCCAAGTCGCAGCGTTCTTCCTCGCCGACAGCCCCCCATTTTGATGGTAAGGGGGGTTCTGTCTGGACCAGTGCCCTCCTGATTCCTGGTATGGTGAGTAGCTGTCTCCCCCTGTGGGTTTTGGGGTGGACGTGGTCCCCTCCTTGGAAAGGTCGGACCCCTGGGTTCCCCTCCTTTCCCTCCTTTCCCTCAGGCACCCTCCATCTGTCCCCCCCTCCACTTATGTTGGGAATGTGTGGGTGGTCTGGTCCACCTCCTGGGGTGGGGGCAGGGCGCTATGCTGGCGATGGGGATGGGGGGTGCGCGACCGGACAATCGGTTGTGTGTGTGGGGGGGGGTTGTACCTGGTGGGGCTCCTGCCCAGGTCCCCCGTCTTGCCTGGGCCTGTCCTTTAGGCCTAGGGATCCCTCCTGAGTCCCTGGGAGCCTTGTGGTTCCGCCATTTTGCTGTAGCCTGTGTGCTCGACGTAAGGTGTAGTCCGGTGGCCATTTTGCTGAGGTTTGCCATTGAAAATAGCAGCAGCCATGATAGTGGAGCCCTGTGGGCGGTGATTTTGGCGGTGGGAGCCCCTCCCTATCCCCTGGTGCTGACTCCCTGGATCTTTTCACTTTCTGAACGTGGAGTGCAGATTTTCCTGGTGGCTTCAGGTGCCTCTTTCCTGGTGACCAGGTGGTGCAGCCAGCGCAGTGGTGGTTGTCCTTTTGCAGTGTTTTACACTTTTTGTGGGGTCTCCCTGGTTATTTATGGAGTCTTTGGAGCACATCTCCCCACCTGATCCCCTCTCTGAGGCTGCGAGTTCTCTGGGTCCCAACCATCCATTAATGTACTGACGGTGGTCCTGGAGTCTTTTGTGCCCCGGGTGAAGGTGGCTTTCAGGCAAACGGCCTAGCAAAAAACGCCAACAAGGCAGCCATGATTCCAGTTGAAGAGTCCCCAACCTTCATCGATCCAGCTGAAAGGGAGGCGGAGGCTGTGGCCCGCAATATGTACACTCTGGCTGATTCGGTGGTTCGGCACTGAGGCCGGTATTCACCATTGCCCTGGTTTCGAAAACTCTGACTGAGTGGGCTAAGCTTTTACGCAATGGCCTGGAGGGAGAACAGCTCCCCCCTGTCTTTGCTGAGCTGGTGGACCAGCTGGTCCACTGGCTGCAGTTTATCTGTGATGTCTCTTTGGATGCGGCTCTCCTGGTGGCTCAGCTCTATGTTTCAGCAGTGGTCCTTCGGCATGTCTTTTTGCTCAAATGCTGGTCTGCAGACCAGACTTTTTAAAAGGCCTTGACTGATCTTCCTTTTCAAGGAAGTCATCTGTTTTGAGCTACCCTGGATGACATCATTAAAGGTCTCAAAGGGGAAAAGAGTACCTTTCTTCCGCAGGCTACTAGGGGCAAGGACCCTTGTCGTAGACGTGGGCCGCTCTCCTTGGCTTAGAAGTGTTTCTTTGTCCCTCAGGGTCGAATGACAAGGGCTCAAAGCCTTTCAGTGCCGCCTCTGGAGGATCCAAAGGAACCTGGTCTGGCAAGCAGAGTGCCGGCTTCTCCAGACCCACGGACAAGGCTCCTTCAGCATCAAGGTGCACCCACACCCATATTGGGGGTTGGGGGGCGTCTTTGCTGGCTTCCGGACCTGTGGACTTCCCTGGTACAAAACAAGTGGGTCCACAAAGTCATTCGGTCCAGGTACAAGATCGAGTTTCGCTCTTTTCCCCCTGCAAAGTTTTTTTCCTTCCAACTTGTGTCTGTTTCTGAACCTCTTACAGGGTCTGCTTTGGGCGGTACAGGACCTGTTTCTTCAGGGGGTGATTGTCCCGGTTCCGACTTGGGAATGTTTTCAGGGTTTTTACTCAAACCGGTTTACAGTTCCCAGGAAAGAAGGCAAGATGCGACCAATCCTGGACCTCAAAGCGCTGAATTGCTTTGTGCGGGTGCAGAAGTTCAGGATGGAGTCCATTCATGCGGTGGTGGCATCCCTTTTTTCTTGCCTCAATCGACACCAAGGATGCTTACCTTCACATTCCCATATGGTCACCAGCGCTTCCTCCGCTTTACCGTGGGAGAGGAGCATTATCAGTTTGTGGCGTTACCCTTTGGTCTCGCCTCTGCTCCTCGGGTCTTCACAAAAGTGTTAGCCCCGGTGCTGGTATTATTACGCCAACAGTAGATCGCGATACTGGGCTACTTGGACAACCTCTTCCTGCGAGGGGAGTCTTCTACTGCACTGGTGGAATACCTGGTTGAATACCTGGAAATCACTATACGAACTCTGAGGGAGTTCGGCAGGATTCTGAATTTTCAGAAGTCTGCTCTGGTTCTGCCCACAAAGCTGGACTATCTGTGTCTGACGCTGGAATCAGCCTTAGCCGGAGTGCTCCTTCCTCTGGACAAACTCCAGATATTGCTGGCGGCAATTAGTCTCATGCTGTCCAGCAGATGGTCATCCCATGCTGGGCCTGATGGTGTCTACCTTTTGAGGTGGTTCCGTTTGCACAGTTTCATACGAGGTCCCTGCAAAGGGAGATTCTGGCCAGATGGGACAAGACTTTGCAGTCTCTGGACAACCAGATCCGGATAAGCCGGGGAACGAAGGAGTCCCTGATATGGTGGCTTCATTCTCCAGCGCTTCGGCTGGGCAAATCCTTCCTCCTCTTTATTGGACAGTGGTCACCACAGATTCCAGCCACTGCTCTGGGGCTCTGGACACTGGAAGAGTCCAGACTACCAATCAATGTCTTGGAACTATGAGCAATCAGACTGTGCCTGGACAATTGGACGGATCGTCTTCAGGGATGTCCAGTGCGCATTCAATCCGACAATGCCTCGGCCGTGGCTTATGTCAATCACCGGGGGGGCACAAGAAGTGTCCTGGCAACTCTGGAGGTAGCTGGCAGAATGGTTCATTCCAGCCCTCTCCAAAGGCGGATTACCTCAGTTGGCAGGTGTTGAACCAAGGGGAGTGGTCCCTTCATCTGGAGATTTTTCATCAGTTGTGTCTCTCCAGTGGGGCATCCCTGAGGTGGATCTATTGGTGTCTCGGGTCCACAGAAAGGTGCAGAGGTTTGTGGCTCGGTCACGGGATCCTCTGGCGGACGCTACCTACGTGCTGGTGGCCCCGTGGGGTCAGTATTGTCTGATTTACGCCTTCCCTCTTCTCAAGCTTCTGCCAAGACTTCTACACAGGATCGAGGTGGAAGGGATTCTGGTCATCTTAGTTGCTCCAGACTGGCCTCACTGGGCTTGGTATGCTGATCTGGTGCAGCTAGTCGCCGACATTCCTTGGAAACTTCCTCTCAGGGAGGATCTGCTGTCCACAGGACCAATCTTCCATCCTGCTTTACAGGGACTGGCTTTGACTAGTTGGACGTTGAATGCCAGGTGCTGATGGATAGAGGTTTGTCTCCGTCTGTGATTCCAACACGGTTAAAAGCTAGGAAATCTACTTCTATGAAGAACTACAAGTCATACATTGCATTGTGTGAATCTCTTGGGGTTCGTCCTCGCTCTTTTTCGGTGTCTCCGATCTTCGTCCTTCCTTCAATGGGCTGTTGAGCAGAAACTGGCCTTGAGTGCTATCAAGGGTCAGGAGTCGGCCTTAGCTATCTTCTTTTAATGGCCCTTGGCCACATACTCCCTGGCGCGTTCTTTTCTTCAGGGAGGTAGGCACTTGGCCCCTCCCCAGTGCGGTCTCTGTTGCCACCTTGGGACCTCAATTTGGTGCTCTCAGTTCTCCAGAAGCCTCCTTTTGAGAATCTTCGGGAGATTCCCCTGCTTATGCTGTCCCAGAAGGTGGCCTACTTGGTGGCTATCACCTCTGCGCACAGAGTGTTGAAATTGGCGCTGTTATCCTGTCATTCACCTTACTTGGTGCTTCACAGGTCAAAGCATCCTAAGGAAATTGCTTTGCATGCCTTGGATGTGGTCTGGACAATTATGGTTTACCTGGCAGCTACGGAGTCTTTTAGGAAGTCAGACTCACTATTTGTGCTCACGGATGGGCCTTGTAAAGGGCTGTCTGCTTCCTCTGTGACCATTTCCAGATGGATCAGACTGACGGGGATCCAGGCCTATTCCATCAGGGGTCAGGTTGCTCCTTTACCTGTCAAGCCGCACTCTACTCAGGCGCTCAGTGCCTCCTGGGCCTTCCGTCTTCAGGCGTCAGTGACGCAGGTTTGCAAGGTGGCCATTTGGTCATCGGTGCACACTTTCACAAAGTTCTATAAAGTGGATGCTTTGGCATCTGCGAATGCTTCCTTTGGCCACAAGGTTTTGCAGGCTGCTGTAAGAGGGCATGGTCTTCTTGGAGGGTGTATTTTTTTTTTTTTTTCAGGTGAGCTCCAGTTGTTTCGGTTAAGCTCCTGTTTACCTGGTTGGCTATAGTTAGCCCTGGGAATTTCTTCTTTGCTGTTTTCACCTCTCGTGTTTAACACTGCTTTGGGACGTCCAATGGTTAAGAAGATCAGGAGCTGTGTCCATCGATGAACATCAGAGAAATGGGTTTTACGTAATTAGAAAATTATTATTTTTTTTTTAACACACCGAACCTAATCAAGATCGGTGCAAATGACGATAATATCTATCTGCAAAAGTTACACAGGCAAGTTTCATCCCTTATCAGCAGTTATGAGAAGTATTATACAGGATTTATATAGCGCCAACAGTTTGTGCAGCACTTTACAATTTAAAGAGCGGCAATACAATTCAATATAAGAGGGTTAAGAGGGCCCTGCTCCTCGGAGCTTACAATTTATTAGAGTAGTAAAATTATTGTAACCAAAATAACATTTCTTCCAGTTAGTTGCCCGTGACAAGATGTATTGTCTAACAGGTGATAATCAGAGTTCCATTACTGATAAAATCAATGTTTATTTGGATGATTCTTCACCACGGTTCATAAGTTGATGAAAGCTCATGAAAGTTATGTCTTTAGCATTTCTATGTTTATCTAAATACCAAATGGCAAAAATCCTTTTTAATTGCATTATAAAGACTCTTTATCTCATTAAATATACTTTGCAATCTGGAGAGAAAATCTTTAATGCTATGTTAAAAGATAATTGAATTTCACCACATTATTCATGCTTTCTCTCCTTTAATCGCCATGATCAAGGGTGATAGAACAGCGTTGTTAGTGAGTCACTCATCCTTACAGCTGACAGCACTCCCTGCCCGAAGCACATATATGCTCAGGAGGCAGCTGATTCAATATGATGGTATACCGATTTGCACTAGAGTGTAAATCAGTTTTATTCAGCCTGCTGGGGAATTACATGTATTACTGAACCCGACAGCTTCAGCCCTACAAGGGCAATAGGGCTTCTTACTTTGAATACCCCTTGATGTAATCTGACATTTGAAAGTTTATCCTATCAGCATGTATTTATATGGTCTTCAGAAATATGTAAATCAAAGCGCTTTCATGTAAGACTAAATGCCCTTGCTAATGCTGTAGTTTAGCATTGTGCTCATCGGAGACCTGAAACAAATGTTGAATAACAAAGACAACGGATCAATAACACATGGCATGTGCATTGTGGTGCACTGCAGTGCATCATACTCTACAATACAGTGTGTTGGGGTGCCATTCATAATGAATGCCACCAAAAATAGAGCAGGTGTTTGAAGGAAACACTCGGTAACGCATGCATTTTATTGCAGTGCACAAGAGTAATTAGGCCCTCAAAGTGGATTTCTTCCAGCTTTTATCCTTCCAATAATGTAATTTAGTTGATTTTAGATCTAGTCATATGATGTGCTTCATAATGGCATTATATGTTATTTTAATTCAGAAAAGTACTTCTTACAGTAAAACTTTAAAGCAAAACAAAGAAATTAGAAACACAAGATTTATTATGTTTTCTCTTTACTAATTCAGCCCTCAAAGCTATACACCCCCTATGGACCAGAGCAGTTTTTACATTTCTGCTATGGGCCTTTTATTCGGCAATAACTGTGTCATTTTTTAAAGTGGTTCTAAAGTCAGAAGGTTTTTTTATATCTTAATTCATTCTATGCATTAAGATAAAAAAAACACCTGTGTGCAGTAGCCCCCCCCCCCTAATACTTACCTGAGCCCCTTCTGTTTCTGTTCTGTTGCACGATAGGCTTAGCTGCCCGGGACTCTACCTCTATATTGGCTGAGACCGCAGCGGTGCGCCATTAGCTTCCATTGCTGTCAATCAGTCAGTAAGCCAATGAGGAGAGAGAGGGGGCGGGGCTGAGCCGTGGCTCTGTGTCAATGGACACACACACACAACATCGGCTGGACTCAAGGCACTCGGCAGGAGGGAGGGGCCAGGACCCCTGGCGAGGGACCCGAGAAGAGGAGGATCTGGGCTGCTCTGTGAAAAACCATTGCACAGCACAGGTAAGTATAACATATTTGTTATTTTTAAATAAAAAAAAAAAGAAAAAAGTATCAAAGTATAATTTTAAGATAACAAAGTAATATGTGTGAGTGTATATATACTGTGTGTATGTATGTGTGTATATATATATATATATATATATATATATATATATATATATATATATATATATATATATATATATATATAATATGAAGGGCCCGGGATCACCAAACAGCCATTTGTAGAGGTAAAATTGTTTTTTTGTTTCCAAAACAAAATAAACATAAAGCTTCAGCCAAATGGGAGACAAAACACAAAAGTCCAAATCAAAAAACTTTCGGCTCACTGCCTGTAAAACTTGTCCCTTAACAGGGTTACTTCCTCGCCTGTCCCAAGAATTCAAAAAGCCATGTTACCAATTGTTTAGCAGGGTCTTGGTTACAGCAGTCCAGCACTTTGTCTCCTCAATGTGTCCCACCTCACACACCACCTCACAGATACATTCTGTCTCTTTCCTCTTTTTAAGTGTCTGTAAATGCTAATGGTTTTTACTTTCATGTATTCTCTGGCTCAGGGGAAAAAACGTTTATGTGCAAACCCCCCTGAGTCCCCCTTAATACTTCCATAAACCTGATCTCAATCCAGTGTTGTGTCCAAGAACAGCGGCACTTCTATCGCTCTCCCTCCTCACTGGACTCAGTGAGAGCAGCCGGTGCCATTGGCTCAATGCTGCTGTCAATCAAACCCACACTGTGTGTGTTTATAGACGTGCATACATTGGGGCATGCAGCTTTCTATCAGGGTGCTCGGAAAGGCAGGAGGAGCCAGGAATGCAAGCAGAGAACGCCAGGAAAAGAGGACTGGGCTGCTTTGTGCAAAGCCATTGCAAAGAGCAGGTAAAAAAAAAAATGTAAAAATAAAAAAGGCGCATTTACAATCGCCGTAAAATCTTCCTTTGCAGGTGGGTTAACCTTTTCAGGACCAAATCCCTGTAATCAGAGTCAGAGTTTCTTTCCCACAATAAAGCTGGGTACACACGGGCTGAATGTCAAGAGACAATGTCCGGTTAAAAAAATAGATAAAACGGCGGACGACAGAAGCCGGACACATTTCTGTGAGACGTGCATGCCCGAAAACCAGCATCTGACCTACTCCTGATCAGCGCTCTCAGCCAGAGTCCTCTGATCGAAGTGTTCTGCTGGGGGGGCGTCCTCCTATCGGAAGACAACAGCTTAGTGAGGGAGATCACTGAGCTAACTCTCATGGGGTTAGTATAGCGGCTCTGACCGCAGCTGACAGTTTGAAAAGTGTGTACCCAGCTTTCTAAGCCTCCAAATTTTGGATCCCAGATAAGGGCTCACAGCAACTCGTAACTATCATTGACAGTCAGAAATTGCTGGCAACTAGGCAGAAGGACTGGGGAGTACACATGTTCTGTATACTTCACTAAAGTTTTCTTTTTTACACTGCAACAATGAGGTCTTATTTCCAAAAATACATTTGTGCCTTGGATTGCAGATTGTAAACCTCTTTTTTTTCTTCTTATGCAAAGTAGTTCAAGTTAATTTTGCCTAAATCATTTTCTTTAACTTTATTCTTTTACTACTTATAATGTAATAAACTGTGGTATAGTTGAACTGCATAAAAGATTAAACTGATTGTGTGAAATGTGCCGTCTTTTTTCAGGACCTAAATAAACGTCTGTCACTTCCGGCTGACATAAGGATACCAGATGGGTATTTGGAGAAGCTGCAGATAAATAGCCCGCCCTTTGATCAACCTATGAGCAGGCGATCACGGAGAGCATCACTGGTAAGCTCCAGGAAACCTAGCAGTACATGTTGTGCTTTTTTTGTGTTTTTATTTTTGTTCTCACTTACATTTAGTTGAGGCATATTGATTTAGGCTCCATTCACACATGAGTGTATCATTTTCAGATGTTTTTCCGGCGTTTTTCCAGGCATTTTTTGCTGGTCTTTGGTGACAGGCATCGAAATCTGACCAAAAACGCTTGCAATCAGCCAAAAAAGAAGCTCATGTACTTTTTTAAGCTCCAGTCATTTTGCTTCAGGCGACAAAACGCTCATATGTGAACAGAGGCCATTGAAATAAATGGGATTTTGCTTGTTGGGTGTTTTGGAACTTCAGAGATGAGTGTTTTACGAGCTGAAAAACTCTTGAGTGTGAACAGGGCCTTACAAGCATTACCAGTCAATTGTAAGGCAGTAAAATAATTTAAGACGTGGCTCCTACATAGAGAAACACTTTCCGTTTAGGCCCCTTTCACACGGGTGACTCCATGTAGTAGATTCAGCTTTAAACTTTAATTCAGAAGAGACATAGGGTGAGATTTATTAAAACTGGAGAATTCAGAATCTGGTGCAGCTGTGCATGGTAGCCAATCAGCTTCTAATTTCCGATTGTTCAATTGAGCTTTGGCAATAAAACCTGGAAGCTGATTGGTTTCTATGCAGAGTTGTACCAGATTTAGCACTCTCCAGTTATAGTTGATAGGCCCTAGAGCAGTGATGGCAAATCTTGGCACCCCAGATGTTTTGGAATTAAATTTCCCATGATGCTTAACTACACTGCAGAGTGCGTGAGCATCATGGAAAATATAGTTCCAAAACATCTGGGGTGCCAAGGTTCGCCATCACTGCCCTAGAGTATGGCTCTAATGCATTAAAATTTCTGCCTGTTTAACATTTTTTTTTTTTTTTTTCAAAAATCCACTTTAATAAGTGCAAATAATAATTACAAATATGATTTTAGAAGTAGTGATGTGTATGTATGTGTGTGTGTATATATATGTATATATATATATATATATATATATATATATATATATATATATATATATATATATATATGTATGTATTAAAAAAAAATTTCTTGCTGTGCTAAGGTATTTTCTAATTTTGTTTCCTTACTACAGTCTGAAATTGGTTTTGGGAAGATGGAAACCTATGTCAAACTGGAGAAGCTTGGAGAGGTTTGCAGCTTTTATTTTGTTTACCCTCAGAAGAGGTTGATGTTCAGTTATTATTATGATTATTATCGAGCCAAAGTGTTTTTTTTTTCTCCCATGTTCAATAAGAAATGGCCTAAGTTGGTGAGTCATTACTGAATGTGAAAATCAATTGGTAAATAATGCAGGTCTGAGCTTGTAAGTTTAGGCTAATCATTTACTGTATGTTGGCAACCATAGTTGTATTTTAATGTTTCCTGGCACAATAGGCACAGATTGCAAGTCCAGTGACATATTGCTGGGGCTCTCCTTTTTGTTTCCTTAAGCCAGCCAGCCGGCTTAGCAGGAACCAATCGATCAACTTTGGTAGAACCAGCCTGCCGGATATTACATGTAAATATTGCTAGCGGCTGTTACAGCTGCTAGCAAAAATTAACTTTTTCTTTAATACAACCCCCCCCCAATGGGAGAACACAATGGCTCTACAGGAGGGATTCCCTGGTTAACACTGTCTGTGTTGATGGGGGAATCGAGGTTGCAGAAAAGAATTTCACTCCGTTTATGGTGGGCTAGTTCGGTCTTCCATCAGCTCATCTATGTGTTGGCTGACTCACTGAAATCAAATCACTACACTTGTTATTTGTATCTGATCTCTTCAGTTGTCCAGCAGTTGAAGCTGGCCTGGTTCAGCAGGGACCAAACAATTTCCATCCATCTATAGTGGTTCCCATTCATGAGAAGTCAATCTACAGCATTGTTTCTCAACTCTAGTCCTCAGGGCACACTAACAGGCCAAGTTTGCAAGAAAAATGAAATCCATCACAGGTGATATCATTTGCTGCTCAGTGATTGCAGTATTCTAGTCTGAATCTCCCCAAGGTAATACTTAAAATCTGGCCTGTTATTATGCCCTGAGGACCGGAGTTGAGAAATCCTGATGTACAGTGCCTTGAAAAAGTATTCACACCCCTTGAAATTTTCCACATTTTGTCATGTTACAACCAAAAAACGGGAATGTATTTTTATTGGGATTTTATGTGATAGACCAACATAAAGTGGCACTGAATTGTGAAGTGAAAGGAAAATAATAAATGGTTTTCAAAATTTTGTACAATCAAATATTTGAAAAGTGTGGCGTGCATTTGTATTCAGCCCCCCTAAATCATTACTTTGTAGAACCACCTTTTCATTGCAAATGCAGCTGTAAGTCTTTTTGGGGATGTCTCTACCAGCTTTGCACATCTAGAGAGTGACATTTTTGCCCATTCTTCCCTCCAAAATAGCTCAAAGCTCTGTCAGATTGGATGGAGAGTGTCTGTGAACAACAATTTTCAAGTCTTGCCACAGATTCTCAATGGGATTTAGGTCTGGCCTTTGACCAGGCCATTCTAACACATTAATGTGCTTTTCTCTAAACCATTCCATTGTAGCCCTGGCTGTATGTTTAGGGTCGTTGCTGGGAGGTTAACCTCCGCCCCACTCTCAAGTCTTTTGAAGACTTTAACAGGTTTTCTTCTAAGATTGCCCTGTCTTTGTCTCTATCCATTTTTGCATCAACTCTGACCAGCTTTCCTGTCCCTACTGAAGAAAAGCATCCCCGCAACATGATGCTGCCACCACCATGTTTCACTGTGGGAATGGTGTGTTCAGGGTGATGTGTAATTTTTTCCACCACACATAGCGTTCCACATGTTTGCTTGCTGTCTCCCCCACATGGCTTCTTACAAACTGCAAACAGGGCTTCTTATGGCTTTCTTTCAATAACTATTCCATAAAGGCCAGGTTTGTGGAGCGCACAACCAATAGTTGTCCTGTGGATAGATTCTCCTGCTTGAGCTGTTGATCTCCACAGCTCCACCAGAGTTATCATGGGCCTCTTGGTGGCTTCTCTGATTAATACTCTCCTTGCCCGGCCTGTCGTTTAGGTGGACGGTCATGTCTTGATAGATTTGCAGTTGTGCAATAATCTTTCCATTTTCGGATGATGGATTGAGCAGTGCTCTGTGAGATGTTCAAAGCTTGGGATTTGTTTTATAACCTAACCCTGCTTTAAACTTCTCTACAACTTTATCCCTGACCTGTCTGGTGTGTTCCTTGGCTTTCATGATGCTGTTTGTTCACTAAGGTTCTCTAACAAACCTCTGAGGGCTTCACAAAACAGCTGTATTTAAACTGAGATTAAATTACACACAGGTGGACTCTTTTTACTAATTAGGTGACTTCTGAAGGCAATTGGTTCTACTAGATTTTAGTTAGGAGTAACAGAGTAAGGGGGCTGAATACAAATTGAATAAATATATGAAAAACATTTTGAAAACCATTTATTATTTTCCTTCAACTTCACAATTCTGTGCCACTTTGTGTTGGTTTACCACAAAAAATCCCAATAAAATATATTTACGTTTTTGATTGTAACATGATCAAATGTGGAAAATTTTAAGGGGTATTAATACTTTTTAAGGCACTGTATGTGTAAATCACATGCTTTCCTGCACCCGCAACAAAAACATGCTGCTGTTAGCAAACACACAGGGGTGCCATTAACTCTCAATGGAAACCACAGCGCATTTTCCTGTGCTGGGAGCCGCATGAGACTATGCAGTTTCCCAACAGCATAGTTGGAAGATGTGCAGGGACCTTTTCCCTGCTTAATCCGTAGATACAGTAACCCAATCGAATATAGCAGCAGGAAAACCACAATAGTGTGTACCTAGCCTTAGGGTGTCTGCGTTCTGGATTAAGTAGTTAAGTTGACGCCTTTGGATATCAGCATTTTCAGTCTGGGGAGTGGGTCGTGTTAAGCTGGGTACGCACTATTTGTTTTTTTTGGGTGTTTTTTCACCTATCGAGCTAAATGAAAGATAAAAACTGACAGATTCCTTCATCGACACAAGCAAGTTGCATGGAGGAAGCCACCTTGATGCACTATGCTATTGTAATCTGACAGCAGGACTCCTCCACTGTCAGAATACACGGGTGAAGTAGCTTCAGCTGTTGGCTGCAGACCAAAAAGAAGGTTTTTCAGAAGGCCCATTCTGCAGAAGCTTATCTAATCACCTTCTGTCGAAGAGGCAGGACCACACACAGATCGAAATTTGTCCGGTTTCTGCTGAACTGGCCAATTTCAATCTGTGTGTACCTGGCTTTAAACTAGCATATTTAAATGTACTTGACTAACAAGTTATAGCTGAACGCCAGCAACTTTATAGGCAGTTACAGCAACAGTTTTTTTTGTTTGTTTTTTTTTTTTTCCTTTTGGTATAAATGTTTTCCATAAACAAATAAGAGGTGACTGTTGTAAGCACACCTGTCAGTGTAACATGGTTTGTCTCAACTCTCCTAAAGGCCAGTTCACCCTAGCTTACACACTAATCTGCAGTGGTTTAGTGTGCAGGCAGCAGCCATTTTAACTGCAGAGCCATTCAGCAGGGGGTGGTGTGATGCATATTTTATTGCATCACACAGCTCCCCTTTTTTCAACTGTATAAGAAGTACACTAAGTAACGCCTAATTCATGTCACTGCACATCAATGCAGGGCCATCTAGATAGGTGTGATATATTATGCAAACAGATTGCATAATATTGCACAGTTCTGGAACAGAGCGAAACCCCACGTTCTGGTGTGAACATGACACACATGACTCTGTGTGTTCTGTGTGTTCATTGCAATTACCTGCATAATCCATGAGGAGAAACCAAGGTAGCTGCACATGGTGTGAATAGACCCTAATTGGACAGCTTATTCTGTTGAAGTGGAGAATAAAACCAAGTGACCAAAATCATGCTACAGATCATGACTTCATCCGTTGATCGGGGCGATTTCAGTGTAGCCATTGAACTCCATCCACACCACTCCCGACCAGATCCGAGCTAGAATTACCCAAGGAGGTAAGGGACAGCCCTGGAGATTCAATACGCACTGCCCAAAGGAACACCACGAGGCTCTGAGAAGCACAAAGACACAGGCAGCAAAGCGGGTAAGGGTCATAAAAAAGATGCCCCAAGAGACATGCTCTACTATAGACAAAAAATCAGAGATGCAGGGGCGGCTCCTCTGCAGCCCAGGATGAAGAAGCTGACGCATCCCAGTATATAGACACAGAACATGGGACTGAGCTTGACACCATGTCTATCTCTGACAGTGATTAGCAGACAGGCACTGCAGATATGATAGAGGAAGAAGTACAACCTACCCTCAGTCAAATCTTACAAGCTGTACAGCATTGTACTGCTTCAGTTAACTCAGTCAAGGAACGCTTAGGGGGGCAAGACCTCCAGAAGATAAGAGAAAGAACAACTGCTGCTGAAGGCCGCATCAGTGATCTTGAGGACAAAATGCCTCCACTGATTGCTGAAACCGGCACAGCGGCCCGCATAGCCACTGCCGCAAATTACAAAATGGATGATATTGAAAATTATCTTAGACGAAACAATGTTCGCCTAGTGGGGCTGCAAGAAAAGGTGGAGGGGTTTTGACCCCACAGAATTCGTCGAGAAATAGCTACTGGATCTATTCAGGAAAGAACCCTTACCTCGCTGTTGAAAGGGCACATCGTGTTCCTGCTAGGGCTCTCCCAGGCAGTGCACCTAGCCCAGTCCTGGTGCAGATACTACACTACCATGACAGAGAGAAAATCTTAAGGCTAGCAAGGGAGAAATCCACCATACGCTACAATGTCACCAGAGTCTCATTTTATCCCGATTTCTCAGCTGAGGTGCAGAAGAAGCCTGCCAAATTCAAGGATGTCAAGCAACGTCTCCAACGCCTTAATTTGCCATATGCAATGCTCTACCCTGCACGGCTGCAGGTTACAGCCAGAGGTCAGGCACACTTTTTCAACTCAGCCGGGGAAGCTGCAGACTGGCTGGATGTCAATAAGCCCTCTCTTCATGCCGGACAACGAGACAACGCTGAAACCTAGGACCGTTTCCTTGTTCTTCCTCTACAAACAGGCGCATAACTTTTGATTTATTGGTTCTGAAGGGCGCTGCACTTTTTTTTACCGGAGTCACTAAATTGTTGCTCTCTTTACCGATAAGCTCAAATGGACGCAGCCCCTTGTAAGGGAATTATGAAAAGCTCTCTGTGAGATGCCTCACCACCAAATGCGAACGCATCTGATAGGTGTTATCTGTTGGAAAGCTTTGCCTGAAAGGCACCGCTACAAGTTATGGTTTTGTTTAATTGATACCCATAGCCGGTAAGAATGGGGTCTCAACCCTCTCGGCCGGGTTTTTCCTGACTTAATCTTTGGTATTTTTCATGAGACTTTTTGTTTTCTGCACTTCCGGAGCTATCTTGTTCATTTACAATACTTACTAGGCCTAAGCAGGTACTTTAATAGTATGAGATGCAGATGCATCTCATTCGCCACATTGCATAAGATCTTATTAGTCACATGACGGACATGAATGTCAGTGATATCATGGCGCTCTCTGATATTGGTGGGTGGCACAAGGTGGGGGGGAGGGGGGGTTATGGAATGGTGAAGAAAATGTTCCAAAGGGTGGTGGGGGGTCCCACGTTCAGTGGCTGCCAGCTGGAGCAAGGAGGGGCTCTGAGGAGTATAAAGCAGAAGAGAGCGGCGCCAGCTTAGTGTGGCATAAAATGTATTGCACATAAAAAAAGAAGTAACTTACTCTGAGGTAAGTGTGGACAGGTACAATGGGTATACAGGGTCATCCATCTTCTTCTCCTAAGTACAGTGTGGTGAAGGAGGGTGGCGGGGTGCCGGTCTATCCGCGTGGAGGCTGTTGTATAGCAGCCTGTCTGTGGGTTGAGCGGTGGAGGAGGACTCTCGGCGAGGCGCCGACTTCCTGCTTACGGTCTACCCGACGTCACTTCCGGTGGGGAGGAGAGAAGACAGGGGTTGCACGCGTTCAGAGCATCCGTGCTCCTCCGTCAGGCGTGGGAGTGGCTCTCCAAGGACAGGGATTTTAAACCCTGTTGCTGTGGTAATTACTAGAACGTCAGTCAGGAGGGGGCGGGGCCCAAAACACATATAGGCCAGGATGCTTGTATGACACGGCTTCAGGCATAATCTTTTTTTGCATCAGGTAAACAGGAAGAGTCTCTAGAGACATGGCAGTGGGCCATGGCGAGTCCTCAAGTAGACCTATATGGAAATAAGACTTGGAAAATAATACATTTAAAAAATAAAAAATGAATAAATACAACAGTGGAAAGAAAGAAATGGAGGTAAAAATAAAAAAGAGAATAAAATGAGATAAAAGGATGGGAGTAAAGATGCCGAGGTGCATCTGAACAATAAGAATAAATGGATAAAAATGAAAATGTATAATTAATTGATGAGCAAGATAGAGGGAATATAGCAATGGGGGTATAAGTGTGGCAGGGTAGGCATATGTATGACAGAAATGCAGAGGAAGTGTATAGAAATATGTGGGTAGTAGTAGAATGTGAGTCAGGAACTATTCTTCATACGAGTATATGATTTCAGGAGTTTGCACGGGGATAGGTGGCATCACCTGGGATCCCAATGGGGCAGGGCAATAGGTGCATACAATTACTTGGCCCATGGGAAAGGTGGCGATATTGCAGTACACATCAGAGTTGTGTATATTATCTGTAGCATAAAGATAATAATAAAAAAAATAATAAGCGTACGGAGGTGGGCTGAACCTGCGTTTTGCGTATGTTATGAAAGGGGACATCTCAGTAGTGTAGAAGTGTACTGACGTGCACGCGTATGGGTGAATGTACATCCATGTGTACATGCGCACACACGTCTGTTAAAGTGTAATGTTAATTTCTAACCCCTCATTCAAGCCTCCTGGCGCTAAAGTGTCCAAGGTGTAAATCCAGTAGTTCTCTCAGACGCATAGTCACTTGAAATGTTCGGCGGTGGGGGGGGGGGGGGGGTGCGCAGGGATGGCTTCCAGTACCCACACCTTAAGTCCATCAGGGCTCTGGGAATGATGTTCATTAAAGTGTCGGGGTACACTGTGTTTATCAGAACCCTTTTCAACCAGGTTTCAATGCTCCCCAAAGCGTTTACGTAAAGTCCGTATTGTGCGGCCTACGTATAGTAGATCGCAGGGGCACGCAAGACAGTAGATGACAAACTCAGAGGAACAGGTGTAGAAGTCTGTGAGGGTGTGGACTTTCCCTTTGTTGGAAAACTCTTTTAGGCCCTGTTTAACATGTTTACATGTCAAGCACTGGGCTTTGCAGCATTTTTACATTCCCTTGATTTGGAGGGAAAAGGTGAGGGATGTGTTGGTTTTAGGCTTGGTGGGACACATCCCTTACCACCCAGTAGCAGGGAGATGACAATAGGGGAGAACCAATCAGGGGACTCAGTCAGATCGAGGCAGCGGTGAAGCGCATACCTCACTGAAGGGCCGCACGAACGTGATGACGCGGGGGGGCGGTAACCGGTTTCGGAGTATACGTGAACCGCTCCTTCTTCAGACCTGTTCGTGCGGCCCTCCAGTGAGATATGCGCTTCACCGCTGCCTCGATCTGACTGAGTCCCCTGATTGGTTCTCCCCTAGTGTCATCTCCCGGCTGCTGGCCAGCCTCAGGGACGGAAACACAGCGGACCCGAAAGTACGCCGAGCTGTGAAGATAGACGCTTGCCTCCATGTAAGTTTTTAATATGTGTCAATAAAATTATTTACATCTGCTACACTGAGTGGCACCTTTCTCTCTTTTATGCCTGTTCGTGGGACTGTTGCTTCAGCCTAACAAAGAGCTGCCCTCTATGTAAGTGGCACATTTGTGCATCTGTGCCATCCATACCAGTCCGGCTGCACCTTATCCATCATGACTGCCTGAACTTAAGCTTTATCCCCAAGCAGGAGTGCCCATCAAATCTTTTTCATTCTTCAGTATATTCGAATATAGTTGATAATATTGGTTAAATTTCAATAGTTACATAGACATTTCATGAAACATTAGGTCATGAATATTTACTTAAAGTCATGGAATTTTATTGGTAAAAAATGTGTACGAACCCTGCACATTAGCTGTGGCATTACACTGTGTAGAAGCTCAGACTCTCCCGGAAGCCCTTAAGGCCCAGCTCTTCTTAAAGTCCAACAAAAGGGTACCGCCGCTATATAGGCTACTACATAAGATTTGGTTCAAAGCAAAACCACTACAAAGAGTGTCAGGATTTACTAGTTACAGCCCCATCTGGAAAAACAATACTTACACCGGAACTGGCAAAGCTGCAGTGTGCAGCCTGGTGGCTAACATATGGTGTTACTCACCTTCGTCACATTTTAAGCAATGGCAGGTTGCTCCCATTTGAACAGATGGAAGCCAGATATGGATTGTCAAACAAAATGTACTTCCCCCCCCTACCTTCAATTGCAGTACGCCATTACTTCGCAAACATCCTTAGAGCAGGCGGAGTTATCTCCCATTCCTCTTTTCAATATGATGCAGCAATCCACATCCACTTAAGGGTTCATCTCCCGGTGTTATGTGGTGCTGCTGCCAGAGTACCTGGGGAATTTTCCCAACATGGCTATGGAAAAATTGGTGGAGGATGTGGGTGATATAGATGGCGATCAGTGGTAAGAGGCCCTGGAATTTGTCCACGGCTGTTCTTTAAATGTAACCCAAAGACTGTCCCAACTGCATATATTATTGCAGGTTCATGATACTCCACTTAAATTGTTTACTCTTGGACTCCGCCCAGACCCATTGTGTACCAGATGCAAGGGAGCGAAGAGGAACCTGATAAATCTCCTTTGGCAGTGCCCAAAGTTGCACCGCTTTTGGACTGGCATAGTAGACAACCTTAACAGTTTTCAAGTAACCGTCTCTCTTGACCCTAAACGTTGCTTATTGGGTATATTGGATGAGGTTAACAGACATATATGTCAGAGAGGCGGTGTCCAGAGCACTGTTCCAAGCTCGAAAGCTGATCTTGCAACATTGGATATCTCAAACATTTTCAACTTTAGAGATGTGGTTAGCCAACATGGGAGTACCTTTTTGAGATATGAGCGCTTAATATATCCGCATAGAGGCAGCCCAACCCGGTTCAATAAGATCTGGCTAGCTACCCCTGGCTTGGCTCTATTGGACCTAATTCTTGATAGGCTATTATCACACTCCCCTGTCATCCTGGGAAACCCGCATCCAATTGGCATGTGTGAGAACCCAGCCTAAGAATTGCTAAGCTTCTATTTAATTTTTTTATTGGGTTTAATACTGCTGTAATGTGTCCAACAAAAACTTTTTTTTTTTTTTGGGGGGGGGGTTTTTTGATAGACCGAAGAAGGTTGGAACCTCTGTAATGTTGTTATTGCTATCTGAGGTTCTATTAGGTGGATTTACCTTCTTTTCCTGATATTTCCAAAAGCAAAACCGAAATAATTTTTTTTCTTGAAAAGATTTTGGAAAAACTGGAACCCCGTTAAAAATGTATGTCCCTCTTGCAGATGTTCACTCTGTCAAGTAAACCATTGTCAGCAGGCCAGGAAGTGAGGGGAAAATATCTCTAACATAGCCTCAGGTTGCAGTATATACCGGACAGGAGTTTACTCCTTCCCCACCCTATTTAAAACTTGTCCTACACTAAAAGTGGTTCTCAGAAACATTCCAGAGTGTGGATGATTGCAGTAATAAATTGTATACAGGAGAGTAATATTTCAGTCCTACATAAATATGTGTGTTCATTAGTTTGCTTATATGTGATTTTTTTTTTTTTTAAGGGAACTTATGCCACAGTATTTAAAGGAAGGAGTAAACTGACTGAGAACCTTGTAGCATTGAAAGAAATTCGTTTGGAACATGAAGAAGGTGCCCCTTGTACAGCCATTAGAGAAGGTAATGCTCTTACCCTGGTATAGGCTTTCTTTGATCATAGCTAATGAATATTCACAATGACTGCATGATTTAGCCATTCTTGAAGCTGCAGTTTAGTCGTCTTGCATCAGATGTACTAACAAATGTGTAGTGTGAATCAGGTTGACCCTTAAGCCTTGTACACACTAGAATTTTTTTTTACCTTCAACGCAGCAGGCTCCACGAAAAAAAACTTAAAAAAAAAAAACTGAAGAGTTTGGGAGGAGCCATTGTATGTTAGTACAGCGATCTCCCCCCACTGAGCTATTGTGTTGTGGCAGGAGGACGGCCCGTCTGCCAGAACACATCAGTTAGCACTCTCAAACACTGGCTGAGAGAGCTGATCGGGTGATCAGCAGAACTTTCTTGGTCATGCCCCTTCGCGGGCCGAAAGTTGGGCAGTTCAATAGAAACCAGCTGACATTTGGCCTATGTGTACGGCCCTTTACACTACAGTGCATCCAGAAAGTATTCACAGCGCTTCACTTTTTCCACATTTTGTTATGTTACAGCCTTATTTCAAAATGGATTAAATTCATTATTTTCTTTAAAATTCTACAAACAATACTCCATAATGACAACATGAAAGAAGTTTTTTTAAATCCTTGCAAATTTATTAAAAATAAAAAACAAAAAAAAAAGTCACATGTACATAAGTATTCACAGTCTTTTCTCAATACTTTGTTGAAGCACTTTTGGCACCAGTTACAGCCTCAAATTTTTTTTGAGTACAATGCTACAAGTGTGGCACACGTATATGTAGCACATGTATTTTTGGGGAGTGTCTCCCATTCTTCTTTGCAGGACCTGTCAAGCTCCATCAGGTTGGATGGGCAGCATCGGTGCACGGCCATTTTTAAATCCCTTTAGAGATATTCAATCGGGTTCAAATTTGGGCTCTAGCTGGGCCACTCAAGGACATTCACAGAGTTGTCCCATAGCCACTACTTTATCTTGGCTGCATGTTTAGGGTCCTTGTCCTGTTGGAAGATGAACCTTCGCCCCAGTCTGTGGTCCAGAGTGCTCTTAAACAGGTTTTCATGAACAATTTCTCTGTACATTGCTGCATTCATCTTTCCCTCGATCCTGACTAGTCTCCCAGTTCTTGCCACTGAAAAGCATCCCCACAACATGATGCTGCCACCACCATGCTTCACTGTGGGGATATTATTGGCCAGGTGATGAGCAGTGCCTGGTTTCCTCCAGACATGACCCTTGCCATTCGGGCCATCTTTGTTTCATCAGACCAGAGAATTTTGTTTCTCATGGTCTGAGAGGCCTTCAGGTGCCTTTTGGCAAACTCTGGATGGGCTGTCATGTGTCTTTTACTGAGGAGCGGCTTCCGTCTGGCTACTCTACCATACAGGCCTGATTAGTGGAGTGCTGCAGAGATAGTTGTTCTTCTAGAAGGTTCTCCTCTCTCCACAGAGAAATGCTGGAGCTCTGTCAGAG
The DNA here is from genome assembly GCF_965119305.1 of Pelophylax lessonae. NCBI lineage: Eukaryota > Metazoa > Chordata > Amphibia > Anura > Ranidae > Pelophylax > Pelophylax lessonae. Next base: position 298,379,096 of record NC_138771.1, read on the forward strand.
TGGCCATCGGGTTCTTGGTCACCTTTCTGACTAAGGCCCTTCTCCCCTGGTCTAGGTTCTTACTAGTCATTTGTACTATTCTGAACATTATACGTCTCGTAAATACAGTATCTCACAAAAGGGAGTACACCCCTTACATTTTTGTAAATCTTTTATTATATCTTTTCATGTGACAACACTGAAGAAGTTACACTTTGCTACAATGTAAAGTAGTGAGTGTACAGCTTGTATAACAGGGTAAATTTACTGTCCCCTCAAAATAACTCAACACACAGCCATTAATCTCTAAACTGCTGGCAACAAAAGTGAGTACACCCCCAAGTGGAAATGGCCAAATTGGGCCCAAAGTGTCAATATTTTGTGTACCCACCATTATTTTCCAGCACTGCCTTAACCCCTTTTGGGCATGGAGTTCACCAGAGCTTCACAGGTTGCCACTGTAGTCCTCTTCCACTCCTCCATGACGACATCACGGAGCTTGTGTTTGTTAGAGACCTTGCGCTCCTCCACCTTCTATTTGAGGATGCCCCACAGATGCTCTATAGCAGGGATTCCCAAACTACGGCCCTCCAGTTCAGGAACTACAATTCCCATCATGCCTAGTCCTGTTTGTGAATGTCAGAGTTTTACAATGCCTCATGGGATGTGTAGTTCTGCAACAGCTGCAGGGCCGTAGTTTGGGAATCCCTGCTCTATAGGGTTTAGGTCTGGAGACATGCTTGGCCAGTCCATCACCTTTACCCTCAACTTCTTTAGCAAAGCAGTGGTCATCTTGGTGGTGTGTTTGGGGTCATTATCATGTTGGAATACTGCCCTGCGGAGGGGATCATGCTCTTCTTCAGTATGTCACAGTATATGTTGGCATTCATAGTTCCCTCAATGAACTGTAGCTCCCCAGTGCAGGCAGCACTCATGCAGCCCCAGACCATGACACTCCCACCACCATGCTTGACTGTAGGCAAAACACTCTTGTCTTTGTACTCCTTACCTGGTTGCCGCCACACATGCTTGACACCATTTGAACCAAATACGTTGATCTTGGTCTCATCAGACCACAGGACATGGTTCCAGCATTCCATGTCCTTAGTCTGCTTGTTTTCAGCAAACTGTTTGCGTGCTTTCTTGTGCATCATCTTTAGAAGAAGCTTCCAATTGGGACGACAGTCATGCAGACCAATGTGATGCAGTGTGCAGCGTATGGTCTGAGCACTGGCAGGCTGACCCCTCACCACTTCAACCTCTTTAGCAATGCTGGGAGCACTCATATGTCTATTTCCCAAAGACAACCTTTGGATATGACGCTAAGCACGTGCACTCAACTTCTTCGGTCGACCATGGTGAGGCCTGTTGTGAGTGGAACCTGTCCTGTTAAACCGCTGTATGGTCTTGGCCACTGTGCTGCAGCTCAGTTTCAGGATCTGTGCAATGTTATTATAGCCTAGGACATCTTTATGTAGAGCAACAATTCTTTTTTTAGATCCTCAGAGTTCTTTGCCACGAGGGGCCATTTTGAACTTCCAGTGATCAGTATGAGAGAGTGAGAGGGATAACACCAAATTTAACACACCTGCTCCCCATTCACACCTGAGATCTTCTAGCACGAACGAGTCACATGATACCAGGGAGGAAAAATGGCTAATCGGGGCCAATTTGGACATGTTCACTTAGAGGTGTACTCACTTTTGTTGCCAGTGGTTTAGACATTGGCAGTGTGTTGAGTAATTTTGAGGGGACAGCAAATTTACACTGCTATACAAGCTGTACAAGCACTACTTTTACATTGTAGCAAAGTGTAATTTCTTCAGTGTTGTCACATGAAAAGATATAATAAAATATTTACAAAAATGTGAGGGGTGTACTCACTTTTGTGAGATGCTGAGCCCAAAATGACTTAATTTTTACCAAATGAAAACTGCTTGATGTCAATGTCTGATCTTGTGCATGTTGTACACTCCGGCAGTTCTAATGTTTGTTTTTTGTTGCAACTTTTTACTGTATAAGACTCCATCTTAAACGTAAACCCAATATCATCTTGTAAAAGAAAGGATAAATAAAAGTACAGTGTTCCAGCTGGACATCCTTTAGTGATCCTTTAGTGTGCTGGGAATTAGTTCTAGAGCAGGGGTCTCTCAACTGTGGCCCACAGGCCAAATCTGGACCCTTGCAAAACAACGCACAGCTGTCTGATGTAACAGGGGACTCTGATGAGGAGCCCCATGTAAGGGTTGACTCTGTTAGGGAGCCTCTCATGTAAGGGCAACTCTGTTGTAAGGGGGTTTTTGATGGGGGCCCTCTTTCGCTCAAGTTTATTTGGAATTTATGCTTTGTTTTTCTGAAATGTGTTCTGTTTTAAATCACATATTGCGGATTACATAAACTCCAAGTAAAACTTATTCATTTATTTAAATTTGATTTGTACGGCCTCTTACACACAATATTCCTGTTTGAGCATCTCCTTTTTCAGCCATAAATTTCAGGCGCATTGGTCTTATTGAAATGCGCGCATTCACGTGCATTTTCGCCCATATCCGTTCGCGCAAATTCACGTCTTTTCGCGCAAATGTATTTTCGCATTTTTGTAAAATATGCAAATTTGCATTTTTTCAGATCAACAGTATGTTCGTTTTGTTCACAATTGCGCATATTTGCACGCATTAGGCGTAAATTACTTTCCAAAAATGCAGATTTTTCTATTTTGTTCTTACTGAAGAATGCACGGTGCTCATTTACGCGCCTGTGTGCATAGGCACATTACAATGAATGGGCTGTATTTTAGCTCAGAAAAAAAAAAAGCTGTACTGAGCTTCAGTGTGCAAGTTATATGTATAATTTTTTTCTTTTCAACCTGCAAATATATGTATAATATACGATGTGGCCCTAGCACTGAAAAGTTTTTGATTGACCCTGTTCTACAGATACAGAGAAGAAATGCAAGTATACCATTCTGAGAAAGTCATGCAATTATAACAGGACAGGGCAATTCCCGGGACTAGCAACTAAAAAAAAAACCCCCAAAAAACTGGGACATTAGGAGCTGCCGTCGTGTGAAAAAAGGCAAACTTAGGCGGCCTTTTGCAAAACTGCTGTTAATACAGTGACCTTATCTGCTATGTTCTCATGCAGTGTTGGCTTTACCTGTTGCCCCAGCATTTCAGCACCTGTTTCCCCACCGTCTATAGTTATTATTATCACTTTACAGGATTTTTATAGCGCCAACAGTTTACGCAGCACTTTACAACATAAGGGCAGACAGTACAGTTACAATACAGTTTAATACAGTAGGAATATAAGGGCCCTGCTCGTTAAAGCTTACAATCAAAGAGAGAATATCGGCATGTTGGGGAAACCCCTATGCCTGAATGCTCCCTCCCTCCCAGAAATTCCCATAAAAAAATGAAATCTGTTTTGCCCCCAAGGATGCTGTCCACATAACATACATTGCACATGTGTTTGTTTCTCTCTTTTAATATGTAGTCCCTTTTCTTACCCAGCTTTATCTAAAAATGTCCTTTTTATTTCAGTTAAAATATTCTTTTGAAATTATGTTTCTACACCCCTTATTATCACGTATTTGAAATTGACAAATCGATCTAAAAAGGATCTTTATTTTTTATTTTTTGCTTATTTCTCCGAAAACTCTCTGCTCTACCAAAACTGTACCAGAGACTATTTATGGTTCACCAGAGGTGTGAACATGAAATGTGTTCAGTTCCACTGAAATGTCATAAACATTTTTTTCTCTCCTCCTGCAGTTTCGTTATTAAAGGACCTGAAGCATGCAAATATTGTCACATTACATGACATTGTTCACACGGACAAATCATTGACTCTTGTTTTTGAATATCTGGTATGTACTCTATTTACATTTATAAAGTATTGAATTAAAAAGCTATGCCAATGCTTCACTAAAATATGATTTGTATTTGCCGTCATCTGCTAATCTGGAGTTTCTGACATCTTATAGTTGGATAATAAAAGAACCCTTGAAGTGAAGCAGAGAGCTATCACTGACCCGCTGTCTTGCTGGGCAGTCAGTAAAGTGTCAACAGGTCTTATGGCTCTTGGCTGCACAATAGCAGCCACTACCCACGGGCATCCAAAAGACATTAAAGCAGGCATTTTTGGTTTCAGAATAAATGGCTGCAGTACATAAAAGTGCCATATTGCATAGTGACACCTCTATAGGTTGGAAGGAACTTATGAGCTGCAGTGGTCCTCAGCAAGATAAGGACCACCATTTTGCTGAAGACCACAACAGCGTTTTCAGCTCAGAGCACGGGTTGCAGGAAAGAGATTTGCATGATTCTCCCATCAACCCTTATGCCTGAATGCTCCCTCCCAGACAGTGCTGACAGGTGAATCAGCAATTGTCTTCTTCTGGTGTGGTGGGGGGGCGAACAGGGGAAGTCATCCCCACCGTGAGATGCCCTAAAGCCAATGCTGTCCTTGCTTCGTTGGCTGCCTCGTCCCACCCTCTGAAATCCTTATCTGCCCATTGGAACCATTAAAATAGTTCTTAAACATTATTTTTAATATCCTCAACCTCCCCTTTTCTGGAATGGCCACACTTTTGTTAGTAATAAAAGAAAAAGGTGTGAAGGGTCTGTTACTAGACAGGTTAATTGTTCAATGGGAACCATAAGATCCCTTTCACACCAGCTGTGCCTGTTCCGATCAGCAGGAGATATGTGAACAGTTCCCCTACTGAATCAGAGCCAGAAAGTAGGGATGTCACTTTAGTGAGATCTGTGCCTGTTCAGTTTTACCCTCTTGGAACTTATACGGCACATGTTAGGTTTATGGGCAGGTGGATGCAAACCAGATGTGCATCAGTTTACGTCTGACTGCTTCAAATTTATTATGTTTATGCCTAAAAAAATGCAAAAGACAGTCCTTTTTTTGGGGGTGCATAAAAGGACTTGGAGGTAATTGGATGTAAATGGATGCACATCTTGAGACAATCCATAAATAGTTATATATATATATATATATATATATATATATATATATATATATATATATATTAGATCTGTTTCTCTAGTGTGAGTGTAATGAATTTTGTTCTGTTGAGGATAAAATGGTCTTTGACAACTTACATTGCTGTGAATTTACACTTATCCTGAAAAAAATCCGTGGTAAGAAAAATACAGGGCTCTTTCTTGACTAGTTGGCTGTCTTCAATTCTTGGTGTCCTTGACCTGAAACAAAGCAAGAGAATGTCACCAGCACACCACAAATCTCCAGAACAAGTCCATAGCTTTAGTCTGCATTCACATCATTAAAACAGAAGCAAAGTTTCAAAGCCTGGCAGGACCCCGTATTCAGGCAGGGGTCTTTCGAGGCTCCAAAAACATTGTTTCTGTTATAATGATGTGATCTCTGAGAAAAGTTTTGGACCTGTTCTTGACATTTGTGGTGTGCTGGTGACATTGTTTCGTTTTAATTATCTTCGGGTTCCAGCCGGTGGTGGCATCAACGCCCATTTAGACTCCTTTCAGCCACCTTTCAGGAACATGTGCTTTGGGAATAGTGTGTTGCAATCTTAACCTGAAGCAAGCACTCCAAAAGTAAAGATCTACAGTGTGGCAGCTTCCATTTTCCCAATACAATTTTTAAACAAACCCAAAGTCTAAATTCACAGTAAAAAAAAAAAAAATCTTTTATTGTGAAAAATATAAAAATAAAAAGAATCCCCTGGTCATAAGTTACCCAGATCTTCCAGATGCGTCTTGGGAGATTAATTAGTTCCGACTTCCTTCCCCTGATCTTTCTAGACCATATTGTTTCTGTTAGTGGAATCCCTGGTATTATAGAGTTTATGAAAATTTTCATCAAAGGAAAGCACGCTGGGTGGAGGCAAGCAAAAAAATCAGTGACCATATTAATTTTGTTCTTATGGTGACTTCCATATGTTGCATACAGTATATATTTCCATGTGCTAAAGTCCTTGTTAGTGACCACTTAGACAACAAAGAAAGATACATTTTACAGCCAGAGCCTTGTAAAAGACAGGTTTCTACTGTAGCATAAAATGAATTTGAATCTCCTTTACAATGGGGGTTATTTATTTTTTTATTTAAAGGCACTTCATCCTTAAGTATGTAGCAGTCTCTACTTGAATGCCTGGTTTGCATTCAACATGCTCCTTTAGTTACTACACATAGTGTAAACCTGAATTCCACAGTGTGAGCATCTCTGCTACTACTTGTCCTTGCAAGTCTCAAGTCAGGAGGAAGCCTGGCTACATACACTATATTACCAAAAGTATTGGGACGCCTGCCTTTACACACACACATGAACTTTAATGGCATCTCAGTCTTAGTCCATAGGGTTCATTATTGAGTTGACCCACCCTTTGCAGCTAAAACAGCTTCAACTTTTCTGGGAAGACTGTCCACAAGGTTTAGGAGTGCATTTGTGAGGTTAGGCACTAATGTTGGATGAGAAGGCCTGTTCCGCAGTCTGTGCTCTAATTCATCCCAAAGGTGTTCTATCGGGTTGAGGTCAGGACTCTGTGCAGGCCAGTCAAATTCCTCCACCCCAAACTTGCTCATCCATGTCCTTATGGACCCTGCTTTGTGCACTGCTCCAAATAAGGGGTTGAGCTTGGGTCCTTAGTTCCAGTGAAGGGAACTCTTTAGGCATCAGCATACTAACACAATTTCATGCTCCCAACTTTGTGGGAAGAGTTTGGGGATGGCCCTCTACCTGTTCCAACATGACTGCACACCAGTGCACAAAGCAAGGTCCATAAAGACATGGAGGAGCGAGTTTGGGATGCAGAAACTTGACTGACCTGCACAAAGTCCTGACCTCAACCCGGCATTTGGGATGAATTAGAGTGGAGACTACAGTCCAGGTCTTCTTGTCCACATCAGTGCCTGACCTCACAATGTGCTTCTGGAAGAATGGTCAAACATTCCCATAGACACACTCCTTAACCTTGTGGACAGCCTTCCCAGAAGAGTTGAAGCTGTTATAGCTGCAAAGGGTGGGCCAACTCAATATTGAACTCTACAGACAAGGACTGGGATGCCATTAGAGTTCCCATATGTGTAAAGGCAGATGTCCCAATACTTTTGGTAATATAGTGTATTTTTACAGGGGAGGTTCAATTCCCACCTCCTCCATTCCTTATTTTAAAGTTAAAATATAAGCACTTATAAACTGATCCAGGCAGTCAAAAGGGAAATTAAAACATGAAGCTTTGGAACTCGAGCCATGAAAACTTTCCATTTTAATATTTTCCTCAGATGCCACAAAGGAAATAAATCAATTTTGTGCTTTCCAAATGCCATTGCAAATACAGTTATTACCTTGTAAAAGTTGAGTGGCATCACGGCACTGCACAGAGCTGGAGGAGGGGCCTTGCTGCCTGCATAAAACTACAGGAGGGGGCAGATACAAGACCAAAACAATTTGAAAGAACAGCAGTGACTGGTCTTTTTCAGAAGTTCATCTTAAGGCAGCCTTTCCCAACCTTTTCAGTACAGAGGAATCTGTAAGATAACTTTTAGGTCTCAGAGAACGCCTACTAAAAATTACAATATCTACAGCTCATAATACATTAGTGTGATGGTCAGTGGGAAGAATGCTCTTTACACTTGTGGTCATTGAGAAGAATTACCCCCTTACAGATAACTAAAAAGATCAATGGTGTCAGTGGAAGCTTATCTGAGAAGCAGGAAATTGCTCAAGGAACCCCTAGCAACCTTTGGGGGGACCCTAGGGTCCCATGTAACCCTGGTTGATAAACCCTGGCTTAGGGGAGCATTAACACAGGCATATGGTTATTTTCTTCATGGAATTGCTGGCAGAGGTAGCAGAAGCTCCTGCGTAAAATACACACCTAAAGTACTCCCATTTAGATGTGTACAATTCTTCTTTCAATCCTATGAATGACTATATATGTAAATGTTTGTGTATGTAAACACAGCTGCGTGTATGGGCTCATTAATTACTATATGGGTCCTTTCACCCGATCCACATCCGCTGACATCCGCTTCACCATAGGGATGCATGGAGCATCTGATCCGGTCCACCTTAAAAACTGACAGGCGGATCATATCGGATCGTTCGTGTGAAAGGACCCTATAGCGATACTGGATTACTATATACTATTGATTACGCATTTATATGCGTACAAAACAATAACCTGTGTGCATTCAAATGCAGCGTTTTTTCTACCCCTGTGCATGAGCCCTTAAGGTACAGTATACAGTAGTTGAGCTAGCATAGGCTGTTCTCTTCTTCGTAAACAAAGTATATTCCAACACATTTCTAAACGGTAAACCGCAGTTTAATCATTCAACTTTTTTTTTTTTTTTTTTGTCTTTTAGGACAAAGATTTGAAGCAATATATGGACGACTGTGGAAATATAATGAGTATACACAATGTAAAGGTAAAATACTCTTGACAAATAATAAATTAGCGGGAGTGGGAAAATCATGGTGTCATTGAAAGGGGGAAAAAAAGCAATTAGGAAGGCTTCTATGCTTTATTTACTTCTAGGAACCACCAAAATGTCATGTTCTGGGCATTCCTATGTTCAAGTGAATGATTTTATATGTGCGTTTGCTTTGTTGCACCAATAGATCTATGTTGGTAATGTGACAGCTTTTCCTTTTCAGGCGTAGCACATTTAGCACATGCATCTACCATACTTCTTAAAATAACATGTATGTATTTTATTCTTTTTCTCTTTTAGATATTTTTGTATCAAATTTTAAGGGGTTTAGCTTACTGTCACAAAAGAAAAGTTCTCCATCGAGACTTAAAGCCACAGAACCTACTTATCAATGAGAAAGGGGAACTGAAGTTAGCTGATTTTGGTATGTTGACTCTTTAAAGCCTTTAGTGCTAATTTTATATTTGCTGATGGTATGGAGTGAGATGGTAATCTTTTTATCTGATGTCTGACTGATCTATCTTTATAGGGGTTGTAAAGGCAGAAGGTTTTTTTTTTTCTTCTTTATCTTTCTATCCTTTAAAAATAGAAAAAAACTTCAGTGTGCAGAAGCCCCACTAATAGCCCCATCTCTATCCAGCAATGTGCACGAGCGCCACAGTCATCTGGGACTTTCCCTCCTGATTGGCTGAGACACAGCAGCGGCACTATTGGCTCCCGCTGCAGGCAATCAAAGTTAGTTAGCCAATCAGGAGAGAGTGGGGCGGGCCCGAACTGCCTTTCAGGCACGGGGAGCTGCATCTCGGCTCGGGTGCCCTCATAGCAAGCTGCTTGCTTTGGGGGCACTCGAAAGGAGGGAGGGTTCAGGAGCACTGAAAAGGGACCGGAGAAGAGAAGGATCCTGGCTGATCTGTGCAAAGCCACTGCACAGGGCAAGTAAGTGTAACATGTTTGTTATTTTGAAAGAAGAAAAAAAGAGACTTTAGTATCACTTTAAGTCTGATAAAGTTTTCTATAGTTTTGTCAAAGTTTTTTAAAAGCTGGTCGTACAGGTAGTAAAAAGAAGTCTGAAGACTGTCTGAAAATATTTCACCCAATAAATTATTGTTGGGGGGTATCACATGGTGCTCATAGCAGTCTTCGCCTTATCTGGAAAAAAGAAGTCCCAATGATTCTGCATTTATCTGCTGCCTGTATATGATTATCTGTAACATGAAGCTCAAACTTTAAAGCACATATGATACTATACACCATTTTGGCTGCCCATGGATGGATCGGAATTTTGGCTGTTCAGCAGGGACCAGGCTAATTTTGATCCACCTATGAACACTCCCATTCAACAAAAATCAGTCTTAAGCCCCGTACACACGAGTAGAAATTAGGCCGGGAAATTTCGTCCGACGACCGGCTTGTTAGTATGGTACTGTACTGTAAAAAATCCTGGTGTGCAGGCTATATAATTTTTGTCGACCGTCAAAACACGTCCGATTTTCGTCTCATTAGTACAGATTTAGATGGGGAAAAATCTTATGAGCAAGACTAGGCATGCTCAGAGATGAAAGAACACATAGAAAGCAATCCAACACATGACATCACTTCTGAAGTAGAATTCTGTCGTTCAGGAAAATTTGTGTGCAGTCTAGAGCACATTCCAAGCAACAGACACCACTCTGGACAAAAGACGGACGACAAGTTGGCGGAAATTCATTGCGTGTGTACGAGGCTTAAGGATCAACTTCTGTTGAATGGGAATGTTGGAAAATGTTTCTTCATTAGGTGGTTCCAGCCCCTGATCAGTGTAATCCTCCCCGCTGAGACTCTTCCACTGTCACGTGTAGGATGGGAAATCCATTAATTTTTTATTTTTTTTTCCCCGATCAGCCCTCTTGTTGATAAAAAAAAAAAAAAAGCTGCTATGGCCAGTCTTAGTGAAAGTAGAGTGTAATACATGACTGCTATAAGTAGAGGTCAAGTCCTTGAAATGTAAGGGAGGAGACCTTTCTGTAAAACAGTGGGATATAGTCTGCACTGCCCAATTTAGATGCTAGTAGCTGAAAACTAAAGATAAATATAACAGCTGATGACTGATATCTGAGACAGGTTTACAGATTGTTGGCATGTATTGAAGTCCTGTCTAGAAGTGAGGCGCATTACCCAAATCTATTATAATTTTTTTTTTTGTTAACCCTTTTGATAAAAATGATGACAAAAGGCTGAGGGTATAACATAGTTTGTCATGTTTGTGAATGACAAGTATAAACATGAGATTTTTGGATTCGGGAACCAATTTATTTTGGGTATAGCAGAAATGTTTTGGTTTTTTTAATTCTTCTGCCATTGGGTGTTACTAAGCTAGACCTCAGACGGCCCCAGAAGAGGAGGATCTGGGCTGCTCTGGGCAAAACTATTGCACAGAGCAAGTATAAAAAACCTTTACAATCATTTTAATATATCAAAGGATTAATAACAACTTTGTGGTAAGTAATACTCCATGTCCTGCTTACGAAGTTTGAATCTTTGTGCTTGGATACTAAACCAAGGCAACGTAGCCTGTCCCGTTTGTGCCGCCTTCTATTTAATCCGCCTGATACCATTACCTTACCCTGCCATTTTTCGTTCGATGGGAACAAGACCTAAATATAAGATTGAAACTATCAAATCTTGTGCAAAGTATGCAATAAAGTGCATGCAACAATGTAAACTATATTAAAGTGCATACAATAAATATCTGCAAATATGCAAAAAAGTGCATTCAAAATATAAAGTATGATAGTGTATTGGCAACAAACACCAATAAAGTGCAATGTAGTGCTAAATAGGTGCAATAAATTGTGCATAGAATACAAATCACTAATAATAACACAATGGAAAAAAAGTCCGTAAATGCAATCAAACGTTCATTGGTAATTTCTTCACATCAATGAACTTTTGTTTATCCGTGAAAGTCTTAATGTGCGGACCCTTGTTAATTGTGTTCTTCAGCATATCCTCTCACCCCCTAAAGGAGTTGAAAAGTCAGAAGTTTTTTTTATCTTAATGCATTCTTTGCTTTAAGGTAAAAAAGCCTTCTGTGTGCAGCAGCCCCCCTCGGCCCCCTAACATTTACCTGAGTTCCTTCTCTGTCCAGCAATGTCCACGAGTGTCTCAGCTGTCCAGGATTCTCCCTCCTGATTGGCTGAGACACAGCAGCAGTGCCTTTTGGCTGCCAGTGCTGTCAATCAAAGTCAGCTAGCCAATCAAGAGAAAGGGGGCAGGGTGGGTTGGGACTCCAACTCTAAACCACTACCACAGAGCATGTAAGTATAAGATGTTTGGTATTTTTATTGGAAAAAAAGAGACTTTACAATCGCTTTAATGTTGCCAGAAATTGTGTATGACTACAAAAATCTAAATAAAGCATTTCAATTTACAAAAAAGGAATAAATATATCAAGGGATTCATATATACATATACTTTTGTAGTGCAGAAAAGAACAGTACATCAAATCATATAAAGTGCAACCAATATAAATAGTGCAATATAAAATTATGTGAATAAGATGTGATTCACACTCCACACCTAATGATGATGTATCCAGTTCATGTTCCACCACATTATTGCATACCAGCTCCTTATTGAATTCAAATGACCTCCCAAACATCAGGTCCTGAGCTTTTGATAAATAAAATGAAGCTATGTCTCAGTCACCTGTCCCTTCAGTTTCTATTGTATTCAGACAACCAGAGTGCCAGTTGCCCTAATGTCTTTGTCACCGAGTTTTTTGGTTATGTACTAAATTTAATTCTAGCATATTATCAGGGTGAGAATAAAATGAAAGTTGGAAGATGGGTTTTGGTATTCCCATTGTTACCCTAGTAACTTCACTGCTTTATAATAGCAGTAGTACAGCCGCAGTTCTCTGATTAGCCACTTGAGTATGTGGTCATCTTGGACTTGATTTATTTTCTTTTTTAAAAGGGGTGAATGTGATTATTATATTACGTGGGCGTATTTAACTGGGCTTAATTCACTGAGCACAGTACTGAAGATTTTTTTTTTTTTTTATGTGTGTGTCTGTGTGTGTGTATATATATATATATATATATATATATATATATATATATATATATATATATATATATGTATATGTATGTGTGTGTGTGGCCTCTTTCACACGGTCCGGATCCGTGTTGCTCAGTGGGGATCGATCCGCGATCCCCGCTGAGCCGGCAGATGACAGCTCCGTCTGGGCGGGGGCTGAGAGGGAGGTGTCTCAGCCCCCGCTGCCCTCTATGGGGGATCGGATGAGAGCGGACCGCCTGTCTGCTCTCATCCGATCACTGAACGGATGGAAAAATAGGGTTTCCATCTGTCCAGATTTCACAGACAGGATCAGATACGGATGGCAGCGGGTGTCAGCGGAGGTGTCTCCGCTGTCATCCGCTGTCCCATAGAGCTGCATGGAGGATCCGATCAGATCCGCCTAAAAAACTGACAGGCGGATCTGATCGGATCGCCCGTGTGAAAGGGCCCTGTGTGTGTATGTATGTGTGTGTGTGTATGTATATATATATATATATATATATATATATATATATATATATATATATATATGTGTAATATAGTGTGTGTGTGTGTGTGTGTGTGTGTGTGTGTGTGTGTGTGTGTGTGTGTGAATTTTTTAAAAAATGTTGTTACTCTTTGGCCTATTTTCAAGAGCAACAGGTTTTGTAACCCAAATCTAATGATGTATGTGTGGTGAGAAAGGAGTATTTTTGGAATGTTGACAATGAAATAGCCAGTTGCTTTGCGTTTACTCCTTATACCCTTGGTTAAAGCAGAGCCTTGATTTTGCTTTTCCTGCTCTAAGTCCAACCATTATCTGAACATCTGTAGACACAGTGATGCTTAAGATGCTCTTTTTCATGCGTGCAGCAGTCTAATCTATGATTCAATAAGCACTTCCGCAGCATCTCGTGTTTGGGCAAGTTTCATTTTAATGTACACCGATGCTGGAGGGTGGTTACTGTCTAAACAATGAGGATGAAATGGACTGTGATCGTAGATATTATCACAGTTGATTGACTCTGACATAGATAATTTTAAATTGCTGACAAAAAGCTACAGTTATGTAACACTAATGACAGTTGTTGAAGATGATTTGCTGAAATGAAGCGTGGGCAATCCTCCGTTGTCCTTTACACCCAGAATAGTAAATGAAATGAGAAAAGAGTTGAAAATCACAGAGGTTGGGATGTACAACAAGGATTAAGTCCATCTGCCAGAGAGAGGAGAGATTTATTATGTTTATGCTGTTCATTCCTCTTGAATTTTTTTTCATATTAAATGAACATTTAAATCTTGCGTTTACTTTGCAGCTCCATTTTGGTAGATACCTAGAAATAGGATTTACAAATTGATTGGAAATCTGATTGTTTTTTGTGATTCTTGAATTCTTAGTGGCAGAACTGTGTTTGTTTGCAAAAACGCCCTTTAAATAAAAAATAAAAAAAGCTCTAACGCAGTTTTCGACCCTTACGTCAATGTCCCAATCAGAGTGCCCCCTTACTTCCATTACCCTCATTAGAGAGGCTAATGGGCCACCAAGTGAGCATCCTTGCACCCTGAAGTTATTCTGCCTGCATCAGGGAGTTTGCAGGGGTAATGAGTAAACCATAGTACAGTCACATGATCCTCTTACAGGAACCTTGGGCTAACCTTGCTTGGTTGCCTGGGGTACCCCTTTCCATAATATTTACTAAGCTGGCTGTCATGTAGCTTCACACAGGCAACATGCACAGAGTGTGTGATGGCAGATGTGTCATGAGTTATTGCTGTATATTTTTCAGTTACTTCAAGCCTTTGCTTTCAATCAGTCATATCCCTGCCATGAAAATACATGTGTTAAAATGGTGATGTTTTTTCTTTTTCTAAGGTTTGGCAAGAGCAAAATCTGTTCCTACAAAAACCTATTCCAATGAGGTTGTCACATTATGGTACAGGCCGCCAGATGTCCTCCTCGGGTCTTCTGAGTATTCAACGCAAATTGACATGTGGTAAACACTCTATCAATGCATCTCTACCTCTTTATGTCATATTTTTTCATATAATCTGTTTACATTCTTCAATTTTGGCAAGCTCATTCTTTTCTGCAGTTGTCTAGCTATGATAGAATTGCAAGATGTCTACCCAAAGTTAACAATGTTTCTGTAGAGTTTGTAAAGACAACAGTGACACATCCCAGGCATTGTGAAAGTTATTGGCAGGGTTCGTATGGTCATGAAAAACCTGGAAAAGTTATGGAATTTTAAAATGGCAATTTCAAGGCCTGGATAAGTTTTGGAAAATAATTTAACCCACAAAGCTTTGGAAAAGTCATGGAAATGTGAGAGAAAGGCGCCACTCAGATGTAAATAGTTTTATTGACACATATTAAGAAATTACATGGAGGTGTAAGCGTCTATCTTCATAGCTCGGCGTCCTTCCGGGTCCGCGGTGTTTCCATCCCTGAGGCTGGCCAGCAGCTGGGAGATTACACTAGGGGAGAACAAATCGGGGACTCAGATCGAGGCAGCGGTGAAGCGCATACCTCACTGGAGGGCCGCACGAACATGATGACACGGGGGGGGGGGGGGCTTCAACCGGTTTCGGGGCATGCGTGAACCGCTCGTTCAAGGGGGGTTAGTTTCAGCTAACGTTAGTGTGTAGCAATGCCAGGGAAATGGGTGTAACATGGATTTTCTTCTTATTTAGCATGTATACATAGACATTTCATGAAACATTAGGTCATGAATATTAACTTGAAGTCATGGAAAAGTCATGGAATTTTATTGGTAAAAATGTGTACGAACCCTGTATTGGTGATGTAGCTAGGCTGCATAGCTCATTAGAACTTTTGCCAGATTCCCTGCCTTAAATGTAAACGACAACTAAACCTCGATGGCACAAATGGCCCTCTGCCAGCTTGATACATTAAGTTTGCAAATGTTTCATATCTCAAAGTTGTGTTGTACAAGAAGTAAGTACTAATCTAAAGGTTTTCATTTTCTGGTTTCTCTTTAGGGGTGTTGGATGTATATTTTTTGAGATGGCTTCTGGAAGACCTCTGTTTCCTGGGTCCACTGTAGAGGATGAACTACATTTAATTTTCAGGCTTCTAGGTAAATGATGCTTTTATTTATATATATTTTTTTAATGCATGTTATCTATACATTTCATTGCAAGTTTTTGTTGCATTTTACCAATAGGATTTGAGACTATTTCTAAACCGTACATTTGAAAGCCATGTACTGTTCTGGGTCTTTAAGAAAATCAATAGCTATCTTCAGTTCTTTGTTTTGCTTGAACGTGTGTTTAAGATGTGAATGCTCTGCAGTGTGAAGTTTCTAAAGTGACCCATATTTTTCCTCTTGTGCAGTATACATTAACCACAGTTAAAATATATCAAATGTGACGGCGAAATTATAGCTAGATGTCACTTTGGGACATTTCAGCTTTTACAGTATTGCTGAACTGTTTCATAATTTGTGCAATTTAAACAAAATTGTCAGGAGCCACATATACTGTAGATGCTGTGAAGAATCTTATTATTTAAAGGGTTTCATTTGTAATACTACATTTCTTTTTTAAGTTCACCTAGGGTAGAGATAGTTTTGTAAATATTGTAAATGTTATTTATTAATTGCATTGTTAAATTGTCTTAGCACAGAAAATCCTAATACCCAGCATATCTTAAGGAAGATGAAATCAACCACTTTGGGGATTGTTATGGTGCTTTCAAGATAAAAATGTGTCCTACCAGAATAAGTATGTACTAAAACAGCAGGACTGCAAAACCTTAAAGTGGGAGTAAACTCCCATCTCTGACTTGTACCTATAGGTAAGCCTATATTAAGAATTAACTATAGGTACTGTAAATATCTCCTAAATGTACAGCGTTTTGGGGATATTTACTGTATATGCAGCCGATGACGTCACCAATGCATGCCCTCTGAAGTCCTGGGCTGTAAAGAGGGGCTCCCCCGCGCTTGCGCGAGAGTGATGTCATTGCTGCTCCGCCCAGTCACACAGCTGGGGTCTACAGACTTGGAATAAAGACCGAGTGAAGATAGAAGCGGCCTCAAGCCGTGACAGCACATTGCTGGAGGCCTTCGTTTTCAGGTAAGCTTCACATATTGTGCTAGTGCGCGATATGCGATGCATACTAGCACATTATGAAATTACCTTTCAGGACAGAAAAAGAAATCACCCAGCGGTTTACTATTGCTTTAAAATGGTTGGAAACCTCAGTTTTGAAATACGAAAAAAAAAAAACACATCCTTCTTTACTGTGTACTCTCCAAAGCACTGAGTGTAATTTCTCTCTGCTGCCTGGTCCCTCTGTTATCAGCATGACTCAGATCTGGCAGCTTTTGTCAGCTGTGTGAAGACTTCAGATCCCTGCCTCCTGCTCCTAGAACTAAAGAGAAATCCTTTCTTTTGTGTGTTTTTCAAAACGACCTACAGAAGAAATGGCTACAGATACACAGCTATAACTTATGAAGTAGGATTTGTTTCATGTGTGTGTATCACTTTAATTGTCAGGAGAGATGTGCATATAACTTAAAGATGCATTTTGCTTATGGTTATATTATACAGTACATCGTGTTTGTATGTTAATTGAACAGACTCATAAATGCATATCATTAAATGTACATTATCTTATCAGTCACATAGCAGTGACACAAAGCAAAGATATGCAAATAAAAGGGGTATCACAGGGAAGTAACAGCCAGTGGGCAGAAATGATATGGATTGGTATATGGTAATCAAAAATACTCCTAATGAGCAAACATAAAAGAACATAAACTAAAAACAAAATGGAACAAATCCCTCAAAAACCAACATCTGATTTCTGAGGCCACAGAATCTGTGGAGCTCCGTTACCTGGACAAATTTATCATCAAAATTCTTGCTTACCCTAAATAGGGATATTATACATAGTTACATTGGTCCAGCTTCTACCAAGGTAACTATATTTATACCATACCTGGCTAATGCCCCTGGAAGTTGGAAATCACTGAAGTAGACACCGCTACTTCCACTGATCTCCACTAGCTTCTGGGTTGTGCGCCATATGGCTGTCCTGCTGCATTGCGCTATATTATTAGGGATGGTATAAAAATCACATTAAAATTATTTGCATCATGCCTTTTTCTCTGAATTAGATAAGTTGAAGCACACAATATCACTGTCCCACCTCTTCTCCTCATCTAGCCAGAGGATGCTTTGCGTTCATTCAGAAAATACAAAGCACACTCTGAATGGCACCCATTGCAGTGGCACAGCACGGGACCCAAAAGCAAGTGGAGGATTTCAGGGGGCATTGACTAGTTAGAGTATATGCATACTTACATTGGTCCAAGCTGGACCAATGTAGCCATGTGTAAAATTTCCATACCTGTAATTTTTTCTTTTTGGAATTTTTCTGGAATTTTTTCTTTCACACCAGATGCTTTCCACTGCCTTTTTTTTTTTTTTTTTTTTTTTTTTTAATCAGAAAGAAGGTTTTATTAGAAAACGCAAAACAATACATATTCAAATCACTTTCGGGAAAGAGAAATATCTTGCTTTTACAAACTTTTTTCTCAAGTAAAGCGTTCTGGTACAAATACATTCACAAAGATCCTAATTCCTATACAGTGCTCAGGTCATATACACTTTTTGAACCCTACCAACCACCCATGTCAAGCATATTCAGCAAAAAGAGGAAACCCCTTATGCTGAAATAAACTGAGATACTGCTCCACCTTGTAACTTCAGAAACTGTCCAGCTGCATGTATGTACGCACATCTTTGTATGTATATACTCAAGCAAACAATCTATCCATGACTAAATTGGTTTGAGACAAACCCAGAACTGCCAGCCACCCACTTCTTATTCTGTCATACCTAGATGGAGCTCCCCTATGTTTGTAGGTTAGGCGTTCACACCTTAACATTGCACCCATCTGAGTTACCCACATCTCCATCGTAGGGGGGAGTCTGGGAGACCCACTGCTGTAATAGGAGTTTCCGGTCCTGGAAGAATGCCTTGGACACTGCTGTTCTGACAAAAGTGTCCTGTGTATAACCTTCTAATATGCCTAGAACGCATGGTCTCGGGTCCAAAGGTACTGATACTTGATATGCATGGTTAACAGTCTGGACAACAGAAGTCCAATATCTGTGCAATTAAGGGCATCTCCATAGAAGGTGTATAAGATCACCAGTAACCCTGTTACACCTAATACATAATGAGTCGGGCCATAATCCCATAGTATACAATTTGAGGTAAGTACGGTGTACTCAAAGGAATTTGTATAGCTGCGACAATCTCTGTGCCACATTTAGGGAGCAGCTATGCACAGATTCCAATGCCTCCACCCATTGCTCTTCAGAGATATTTCCTATGTCAATTTCCCATTGTACCATGGCTGAATTGGGGAATTTTTCTAAGTAGTCCCCCAGCAGCATCGCATAACATCTAGAAATGTATTAGTTGATGTAAAATGTCGCATCATATAGAATATAGGAGTTGGGGATTGTTTCATTGAGGCCACCGAGGGTTGGGCTTTAATGGCATGTTGTAGTTGCACACAGAAAAATTTATTTTGTGACAGGCCGTATCTGACTTTAAGTTGATTAATTGTACGCAGTCTACCATTTTCAAAAATATGGCAGAGGTGTGTAAAGCCCCTTGCACGCCATATGCTGTCGAATTGCAACTTAACTAGTTCTGAGTAGGCATAGTTATTCCATATTGGACTATATTCTGTAAAGCCCGTCACCTGCTGTAGCTGTTTCACCTTGGACCAGATATTATGCCTCAATCTAGATGTGGGAATAGCTTATTCGATTTCAAGAAAATGTGAGCTTCCAATCCTTCCGGTAGATTACGAGCCCCTGTCGCATAGAGAACCACCTTCAACGTTGAGTCTCCAACCCCCCCCCCCCCCCCCCGACTCCTGATCTTTCAAGGCCACCACTATATGCTGCGGTTGGGCTGCAAAGTAGAATATCCAGGGATTTGGGAAAGCCAAACCCCCATTATCCTTCAATCTTTGAAGCTGCTCCAGCTGGATTCTAGCAGGTCCTGTTTTCCAGAGCAAAGAGCGAAAGAGGGAATTGACCAATCTGAATATTTTTAAAGGGATAACTACTGGGGTGTTGTACAAAAGATAGAGTAGCTGGGGCATTAGGATCATTTTTACCAGATTCGCTCTACCCGCCAACGAAAGCCACAATTTAGACCATATCCCAATCTTGTCCCTGAACCTTGTTAGGAGTGGAAGGATATTTAGGCACCAATGTTCAGCAAGATATCATGACTCCTAGGTATCAAAACTGCTTTACTACTGGAACCGGGCAGGAGACAGATAGTTGAGGGTCTAGCGCCAGATCAAATTGCAATAAGGCTCACTTTTTCCAATTTATAGTAAGACCAGAATACCTGCCAAATTCATTAATTATACGAATAGCGGCTCTCAGTGAAGGACCGGTGTCGCCATCAGTAGTAACATGTCATCTGCATATAGTAATATTTTTTCATGGAGGGGTCCATATCTGAAGCCCTCCACAGAATCACTAGCTCTAATCTGCGCTGCCAAAGGCTCTATCGTGAGGGCGAACAATAGAGGAGAAAGAGGGCATCCCTGCCTTGTCCCTCTTCCAAGTTCAAATGGCTGAGAAGTCCTACCCCCCTCCCGAATGACCGCCGGTGGGCTCTGATATAGTAAGCGCACCCATGCAATAAAGGTTTTACCAAAACCAAACTTTTCCTAGACTGCCCATAGATAGCACCACTCTACTCTATAAAAGGCCTTGTTAGCGTCTAGGGATAAAAGTGCCCTCAAACCCATATTGTCTGCCACTGTTTGCATATTAATATATAATCTTCTAAGAATGACAGTGGTGGATTTATTAGACATAAAACTTGTCTGATCTTCATGAACAATATTGATAACTATATTTAGTCTTTTGGTCAGAACCTTTGCTAGTATTTTAATGTCAGATTGTAGTGAAGATATAGGTCTAAACGAGTTGGGTTCTATGGGGCACTTGTCAGGTTTCAGAAATAAAATAATGCTAGCCCTATACATGGATGGCAGTAACCGACCACATCTGCGAGCCTCATTGAAAACCCTCAGTAATCTCGACATAAGTGTCCTCAAAGTATTTCTGAAAACCTCCATAGGTAACCCATCATCCCCGTGAGCCTTGACTGCGGGCATAGAACTGGCCGCCTCCTGAAGTTCCTCCACTGTAAACGGAGCATCCAAATTCGCTCTATGTACATCAGAACGTTTAGGCAGGTCAATAGACTGCAGATATTCTGCAAGGGCCACATTAGAATCTGAGGCCGTAGATGCATACAGCTCAGAGTAAAATCCTACTAGTCCAGTCATGACTGCTACTTGAGAGTTTGCCAAGCCCCCATTGGGGAGTTTTAAGGCCCCCTATTACCTGTGCCGCTGGGCGTACATTCACAATCTTTGCCAGGAGGGGGCCAGCCTGCTGCTCCTCATAAAATGTGACCTTTTTAAAAGGGAGATCTTTTCCTTTCTGCTTTGGAGGAAATAAGATTAGTTAAGGCATCTTGGGCGGATAACCAGGCTGCTCTGGATTCATCAGTGGGCAGTGGTACATACACCCCCTAATGCTCCCGAACATGTCAAGTAAGGAGCTGTTCATAACTTTTAGAGATTGTTTTAATGCCATTCACTGTGTGCAATGAAGACCCCCCGTAAATAACATTTAAAAGTGTCCCATTGAAGTAGGATGTCAGCATACCTATCGTTGTGCATAAAGAAATTAGATATGTTACAGTCTATTTCTTTATTGGCGGACAATAGCTTTAGCCAATAAGCGTTTAAACGCCAAGGGGCTTTAGGCAAGTCCATTCTCGGCTTAGCTTGTTATCCAGCATATTAAAGGGGAGTGATCTGAGACCCCTCATGGACCAATATTGTTCCTTAGTCACCAAATTGAGTGATTGTGCATTGCCTAAGCAAAGGTCTATGCAAGATAAAGATCCATGGGTCTTGGAATAACATGAGAATTGAATATTGATATGTTCTTTCAGTCTCCAGGCATCCATCCAAGACATTTCCTCCATTAAACATGAGAGGGGGTACCACTAGACATGGGTCTCTATAGCGGAGGGGGGTGCCTGTCCAGGGTTGGGTTTAGCACTCTATTAAAGTCTCCAATGATAAATATCATGGCATCTGGCTTATCCAGTAGGAATGCCACCAATTCCCTCAGCACCAGCGTGGAAAAAGGAGGTGGTATATACATCAAAGCATACAGTTTGCAATACAAAAATACACATCGCCCCTCCGGATCAGAGGCTTTTGCCAGTTTCTGATAGTCCAGCACTTTGTGAAAGGGACGCACACCCCCTGGAATAGGAGGTGTGCGTGGAGTGGTAAATCTGCCGTGTCCAGGAATAGTTCATACAGCTAAGGGGTCTCCTTGGTGAGATGCATCTCCTAGAGGCCTAGAATAGCTGGCTGATATCTGCGCAGAACAGCATTAACCATCGCCCTTTTCAAAGGGTCTTGTAGTCCCCTGACATTTCAAGAGATTAGCGATATTTCAGTCATAACCTGGCGTTCAGGAAAGCATATTTACTATGACAACCAGAAGGCAGATGTGCCAGCTGGTGTATAGTAAGGTAGTCGTAGGTGTCTCATAACCTTTGCATGAGTAGGTCGTCTTCGGAATAGTTGAAAATGGCAAAGTTCAGATTGAAAACAAAAAATCCAAAAAACAAAAACCAAGCAAGGAAGGGTTGGTTACCATATAGCTGAGCTGGATGGCCAGCAATAGGTATAACTTGGAAAGTTGCCAGCAGGGCATTATCCTTTATAAAATAATAACCACCATTTGGGCCAACAACAGTAAACAGAAATTGGAAAGTATAGTGCTCTTGTGAAGATAGTAACCTCCTCTCGGCGTCTACCTTTAGTAACATAAAAACTGTAAGTGTCTCTTGTGTGTATAATAAGCCCTATTCAGGGCAACATTTTCTTGAAAAAAAAGAAATTACCTTGGCTTCTGGCAGTAACTCGCAGACGTGCCAGATATAACATTGCATATGGTAGGTTCAGACATTGGAGGCACTGTTTAACTTAACTTAAAACTTAGCACGCTTTTGCTGTACCTTGGCAGAAAAGGCGGGGTAGAAGAAAACCCTTACCCCATTATACTGGCCAGCCTGAGCACTTTTTCCCTGTCACGATAGTGCAAAAGATGTGCTAGGATGGGTCTGGGCTCAGTAACCGGGAGAACCCTGGTTAGGGGTACAATGTGCTCTTTCTATTGCAAAAATGGGGGAGAATGTATCCTTTCCGAATATTTCTAGGAGCCATTTTTCAATTAATTCTGTGGGGTCACCACCCTCAACCTTCTCCGGTAAACCCACAATTGGTATGTTTTGCCTGATTTTCAATGTTGTCCGTTTTATCACTCATAGCATTTGCCAGGGTAGTCATAGCGCATGATTCACTCATTAAAGAGGGTAGCTTATCTTCCACATCACTGATGCGTCCTTCCACCGCTGTTCTCTCTCGCATTTTCTGGAGGTCATGTCGCAGCAGTGACACCTCCTCTGTAAGCCCCCCTAGCCGCTCCTTAACAGTTTTCACAGACGCAGTACACTGATTGACAGCCTTTAAGATTTGGCTTAGTGTGGGTTGATTGTCTCCCTCTTGTAGGTCTGCAGGGTCTGCATTACATGTATCTGGAGGTGATGTAAAGACAGTCTCAACTCCTGTGCCTAGACCCAGTCCCTGCATCGTCATTTTCTTCCTCCATCACCTCATTAACTCCTGACCCCTGGGCACCAGACAGCTTTTGGGTGTAGTGTATCATGTCTTTGGGGGCATCCTTGCGGGTTACTCTTACCCACTTTGCTGCCTTGCTCCTTCATTTTTTCAGTGCCTCGTGGTGTGCCTTTCTGCTGTGCTGTGGACGCGCCATAAGGGGATTCCAAAGCCTCCCCATCTTACCTGCCTTTTCGGGACAATGCGGGAAAGGTATCCACGGATTCCTTGGGGTAAACAGAGTAATCTGCTGTCAGTTAGACCTGGACTGGGTGCCGGAGGAAGGATCCGTGACAGGATTTTCAGTGGGAGCTCCGTGTAGCTGATCCGCTCACATGCCTGATTCGGTCACGCCCCTTCCACTGTATTTTTAAACTGCATCCAGAATGTATGCACATTGTTTGCCATGTATTTCATTGGCCCTAGTTTACACCAGTAAGGTCAGTTTTAGTGCTTTCTACAAAAGTATAACCTGGTGCATTTTGTTCATCTGGAATGCATCAAAACGTGTGTTAACCCAACAAAATGAATTTTGTCCTAATGAAAATAAAGTTTTTTAAGTGTTGAAATATAAGTAAGAGGAAAAATGCACTAGACTGCATTAAAAACGCTTCAAAAACCTATGCAAAAATGCATCTGGAAGGCTGAAATTGTGGTGGGAACAAGCCCTGATAATGAACTCCAGGAAAATGAAAGTTTTTCCTTGTAGTTGAGCTGTGCTTGCACTGCAAGGGTTAACAATTTGTCTAGGGGGGCCTGGTACAGCTCCTTAGCACCGCTGGTCCCTGCAGCCTATTATCCCCTGCATTCTAGTGGTCTAAGGTCCTCTGACATCAAGAACAATGCAGTGCCTATTGCCCTGCATTAGATGTAAGGGTGCCGAGTAACAGTCCACTGCCATCTGCTTGGTGGGGAGCGGAGGATCAGGTAAGTAATAGTGCTTTTTCTATCCCCTAGTAGTTAATGTTTGCAGGGCGAGTGCAATCCCACTGCAAGGGAGGGATTTAGTTTTCCCCAGAGTTGGGCTGTAAGTCATCTGTATCTCTGGAGTTACTGACCATTTTGATGCATTGTTTTCATTAATGTTGACCGTTGATTTTGCATGGTTTGTGCTCAGTTTGTATTGCCCAAGTTTGTGACAGGTTTACTTTAGTACAGTTAAGCTACATTTATTATCTTTTATTTTATTTTTCCGAAGGCACACCGACAGAAGAAACCTGGTCAGGAATTTCTTCAAATGATGAATTCCGAAATTACAACTTTCCCAAGTACAAACCTCAACCACTTATCAATCATGCACCAAGGTATAGATCACATTTGGATGTTTCATATCATTCAGATAAAACATTTTACTTTTTTTTTTTTTTTTTTGTTTTTAAGAAACCAAAGGGTTATTGAATCTCTTCCCATTTTCTTTTCTAACCGTTCGGCAAAAAACACTATGACCCGTGTTAAACATTGTGTCGTCTCAGCAAGTTAAAACAGATCTATAAAATCCTCCATTACATTTTTCATTGGATATCCATAAAAAATATTGAGGACACCCACCTTTGTGTGTGATGTCAGCTCTGTTAAATTTGTTATGGTTTTGGTAGATGTGCTTACATTTGTGTAATTGAACATTAAGCTGTTTTTGGGATGGAAACTAATTTCTTTTTGTTGATGATCAGTATGTGATTGTGAATATCCACCGGTGGAATGTTTGGAGTGTAAATTAGACATAGCTGTCTGTTACCATGCAAAGGCAGCCTGTATGCAGCTCTCTGAATCCCAAGTAGTTACCATGGCAACTGTGAGAGACCTCACAAGTCCCCAACATTTGAAATGGGCAAAGAGGGACATTGAGGTTTCTTATAACGAGATATTTATTTTAATGTGTTCTCAGGCCCCTCTAAAGATTTCCAGGCATAGATCGGAACAAATCCAATAAATGTATTATAAAACCAGTTTCCATTATTTTACACAGTATTCAGGGAAAGAGAAAGCTGTTCAGGAAACATTTTTTAGCTTCCATAATTGATGATGAGAGAATATTCACCTGGTGCAGTTTGTCTAAATAGTAGGTTCTTTCGGCTTTTCGAAACGACTTACTGCCTCTGTGAAAGTATTTACTTTTAAGGGCTCTTTCACACTAGCGACCACATCCTACTACTTAGAAGTAATCAGGCACATTTCACTGTTTACTGTTGTTTTTTTGCAACCATATTATAATGTCACAAAGTGACGTTTCATTTATTTTATTCTTAGCAAAGCATTACAATACAGATTAAAAAAACATTTCAAAATCCCTGCAAAAACAGTAAAATGTGGTAAACTCCTTGGAGGCCCTTGGGGCTCTAGGTATATAGGGCAGTTGAAAACGGTTTATGAATGCTGAGACTGGCAGCTGGAAACGTCAGTTATACAGCTTTTACGTACTGTCTTTATATGAGTTTAGCAGCAGTTATGAGCAATTGATGTTAGAAGCGTTTTTTTAAATATAACCTCAGGAGGCCCTCCCAAATGCCCACGATGCATGAAAAAAATGTAAATGATTAACTATTCAGCCATTCTGTGAGAGAGCAGTGTTCTTGTAGATAGCTGTCTTATTTTTTGTGTTTTCACTATGGATCCCATCATGAGCATGTGGTAGGAAATGCTCCGGAGGTTGCTGTTCGTCGCTGCTGGACTCATCTATTGATGCAGGCAACAGCATGTGGTGACATTTGTGTTTTTCAACTTTTTTAAATGTTACCTGAAAATTTTTCCCTTTTAAAAATGCTTTTAAATGCAAACGCACATAAACACGGTTTACCACGATTAAAAGCATTTGTCATTTGAAATGCTGGTAAACTACAGTCCTGAATGTGATTTTTCTGCTTTCAAAAAAATGCCTGTAACCTCAATTGCCTCTAAACTACTATAAAGGACATGTACACATAAGATAACATTGAGGAGAGCTCAGGGGCTGCTGAAAAAAATTGCCCAACTGCTCCTAAACTTCAGTTTAGCAAGTGCAGTGTACATGAGGCCTTAAGTTCCTCTTATTTAGAGGTCTCCATGCCCCATAATCATTGACCCCCTCTACGCTCACCACCCTCAGAGCCTGAAGTTCGAGCATCACCGAAAGCTGGCAGTCTTTCCGAATGCCCCCTTATGGCTAAATCCCGCTCTACATGCTGCCGGAGCCACATGCTTGGTCTAAATATAATATTAAGATGATATCACAAATAATTAACAACCAATTCTTGACTCCCCCTGCCTCTACTCTCCTCTACTTAGAATATCCCAGTGTCCTAATAATTTCAAAATCTCTTATGCCTTCCACAGTCAGTTCTCACAGTCTGCCCTTCAGGGTATACAATCTGTTCTAGAGTATGTACTGAGAGACCCACCTCCCATATCACTACTATATCCCTGTCTGTTGTGAGGGCCTCAGGGCTAGATGGTTGCAAGATGTACCAGACCTTGACAATAATGATTTGGATGATGTATGGGGTTTCCCCTTTAAATTCCTAGTCTCTTTAAAGGATCGTCTAATCCTGGTTCCTCGTGCCTATTTTTCACTCCCTATAGGTTGCATAAAATAAATTCCACTTGTCCCCCTGAGTGTTGGAGTTGTGGAGGGGTTCCTGGGGATTTTTCACATATTTTTTGGACCTGTCCGATAATTAACAAATTCTGGCAAGAAGCATTGTCTATAACAAATTTAGTTATTTCTATTCTTTGCAACCTTCAATGTCTACATGTAATATTGGGTCTGGTTGAACACTTTTTACCGCGCACTTTGGTTCACCTGCTTCTATTTTATGCAAGGAAAGCGATTGCTCTACACTGGAGGAAACCCATTTAATAAACGGTTAAAAAAAAACGAATGCATCGCAACACGCTGCGCTAAAAAAGTAGTGCAAATCCTATTTTTTCCAGTACACAACACTGCAGCTCAGTGTCCAGTCTAAGTGTGACTCCACATGCAGTACACGTGCCCCAGATTCAATTACCGGTCTACAACAGGTACATGAATCTGTCCCAACATAATATAGTTTAAACCTGGTGCTGCGCTATGAAAGTGCTAATCCCATTTCAATTTAATTGTGTGCAATCAAATTCAAAACATATGCAATCATGTACGATAAAGTGCTAGGTGCTGATAGCTGTGTGCAATACTGCAATAATACACTAATAAAGTGCTTCAATCAACCCTGTGCAATCAACTGTAAAACATATGCAATCATGTGCAATTTTAAATATACGATAAAAACACTGAACATATGCAATACTGCAATAATGCACTGTAATAAAGTGCTAAAACTATTTGCTTAATTTGAAGTAAAAGTCATTCAAACGTCTATGCATCAGTAAGACATACAGTCCATATAGTCTATACACACTGTACTGGTGTATTATTGCAGTATTGCACACACCTAGCACTCTAATGTACATGATTGCATATATTTTGTATTTGATTGCACATGATTAATTGGAAATAGGGTTAGCACTTTTATAGCATAGCACTTACTTGGTACAATTGTCCATGTGGACAACAGGAGGTGCTTAGCAGCTATATAAAAGCAAGTGGGATGCCAACCATAAGCGCAGAGTCTGTTGATTTAATTGATAACATGAATCTGTCGCCTGCACCAACATTTGTCATGTGGAGGCACATCAGAATTATAAATAATGTCTGTGACACACTATAAATTCCCCTGATTATCTGTGCTAACAAATGACAATGTGCCACAGCTGTGTATCAAACACCACATAAATCCATCTTATACATCTGCTGAATCCTGTGTTGACGGGCTTTGGGCTGGTTTTAATGGGCAAGTGCTGCTTGCTTTCTGGTGCATTCTGCTTGCATTAAGATCCGTTTGAAACACTTCTGCGATCATTCAGAGTTCAAAGTCGAGAGCAATTTGACCTGTGGATGACATCCTTCTGATTTACAGTTGATCACATTCAAAACTGCATCAAACTGCTTCAAGCTGCTTTTGCATTCCTGATGACTTCTACGGAGGGGAAAAGCAGTTCAGACATCAATGGAAATCAATCGATGGCCCTTAATTAGGGTATACACGCTGAGTTTTTTTTAAAAATTCAACCCAGGAGTTAAAAAAAACCTCACATATTCCTGCATCAACACAAGCGATGTGTATGCAGGGATCTCCCTGGCTGCACTATTGTTTTCTGACTGCAGGTACGCCCTAACCATCCTCGGAGTATACTGATCAGCTTCTGTTGAATAGAGAGGGGTACGCACAGACTGAAACTTGGCCAGTTCCTGCTGAACCGGACAGTTTTCGATATGTGTATACCCAACTTAACAGTGGTCTGTCCCAGTCTTTTGATGGCTGCACAGTTGCCATAATGGACTGCGCTAACATGCGAGACCCTTCATTTTCAATACAAACTCATGCAAATGTTATTTTACCTCCTCAACGGTTATTGAAAAATTTAAATTATTAGTTTAGATTTTGTGTGTGATGTCTGCAATCTTATGTCTTTATTATGCCAGCATTTAACTTGTGTTATGTTATTTTAGGTTAGATTCAGAAGGAATTGAGTTATTAACACGGTTTCTTCAGGTAAGAACATTGTGTTCAAGCCTTTTTTTCTAATTAGTTGCATGCAGACTAATTAAAGCTTAAAGTGATACTAAACACCAACTGTTTAATTTACATTGTCCTTTCTATTTCTGTATGTGGATGATAGCAATGTGAGTACCTTTTTCCTAATCGATATACAGCTTTCACATGACCTAGATCTTTCCCAGCTTGTCTGCAGGGAAACATATGCAGGAGGAGCTTCTAGTCCTCTGCTATTGGTCACATGTTCAAAATTGAAAAAAAAAACAGCCTTTATATACAGAGTAAAAATAAATAATACCAATAAACTGTTTTAAGTTGACATACAAATATATATTTGGAATTAAATCTTTATTATTTTGTGGAAATAATATGGCGTGGGCGAATTTCTGCCAGTGACAAACTGTGTCACGCCCCTCCAGCCTGTGTCTTAGAATAAGGAGGTAAAGCCTCCATCAATCAAGATGTATTATCCTGCCCGCATTGTGTTTAGCAGGTTAGTGGGCATGGAGGAGGGAGGGAGTGTGTTGTCATTTACCACTGTGTATACATGCACATGTGTAACAATATAGTCACATGGGCTGCTCAGATGTGACAGGGAGGAAATATCAGCATAAAAACACACTGAAAACTGAGCATGTGCACTAGTTGCCACCACAGAAAACGAATCTCATAGTGACTGAGTATGTTCGTTTTTTATGATGTGGGTTTTTGTGACACTTTAATTGCAGCCAAAGTAAAAACACACACGAATTCGCACAAGGGGCATAACTTAGTACATTTTGGTACTAGACAGGGATGCCCATTCTCCCCTCTTATTCACAATATGTCCTGAGCCCTTTCTCTCTACCCTTTGCCCTATCTCCTCCTACTTCTCTTCTGAACAGCTTCATCTTTGGTAATATGGGATTCTATCCATTTGAAACACGGCAGGTAACATGATTACTCACTAATGCGGCTATCTGGTCACTCCTCTTTTCCGCCAGGTTTACTCAATATCTATGTCGATTCTTGGCTCCCCACGGAACCCCTATTACTTCACCATGTGACAGGGCATCATCCATTTTACCACTAGAAACACTCAAAGCCTCCTCTGAAATCACATTCATGGATATCTGGAGACATACACAGCTGTCCCAAATTGTACAGTCTGTACCAAAACCTATAGGTTGAACATGTCTTTTTATCAGCTGCTTCATGGGCCAAGGTTATTTCCCAATTCTTTCAAGCCCTTTTAGACCGGGACTCCCCTACATATCCTGCTTATCTATCTGCCTGAGAAATGTAATTAAAACTCCAGTTAGCAGAAGACCAGAAATCCACAATCCTACATCTCTCACATGGATCATCCATTTTCTAAAAGATGGCTGATGTAAACTATGAATTGCTTTCCCATTGGCACTTTACCCCTGCTAGGCATTCTATCACCCCACACCTGCTAAACGCGGTCAAATCACTTATTCCAGCATATTGGAAACAGACAACTACTCCATCCATAAAACAATGGTTCCAAGCTATAGACCAGATTTGTTAATGGTGGAACTTACTCACAAAATACACAATACAAACTCTAGCTTTACCAAGATATGGGCATGCTGGTTCGCTTTTAAATCTACTCCCTCTTACCTGGCTATTATGGTTTTGGATGCTTCTTAATCTGGCTCCTCTTGGAAAGTATCATTCTAATTGGAAACTATAGAACTATGCATGTATTTTTTTACCAGACCCTCTCTCCTCTTCTTCCTCTTGCCTCCTGTTCTTTCTTTCATTTATTTTATTATATTTGGGGTTGACAGTCAATTGGCATGCAAAAGTTTTTAATATATATGATTATACTAAGCATACACCTATTAGGTAGGACTTTGGAATTTAATTGGAGTGCTTGTAACATTTTTTTCATTCATGATATTGTATACACTCACAGGCCACTTATTAGGTATCCACATTATTTTGTGGATGTAGCCAAGGACACTTTGTTTAATGAAACGGGTTGCCTGAAATTTTAACTTGAGTTCTGTGCAGATTTATGCCAATGGCAGTCAACCAAATAAATAAGGAGGTAAAGATTCTTGAAAGTGCTTTATTGAAAATGAAGTACTATTTCTATGGCTCCAAAGAAGAAAAAATAAATGTTTGTATCAGTTATAGAAAGTAATTGCTGTTCTGCAGAAAGGCAACTTTTAATTACATTATTTACGAAGTAGGTGATATAACTATCTTTATTTTATGCAAAGAGAGGAGCAAGGTTCTTCCTGCAGCCACCAGGGCAGCAAGGAGCTGGCTACCAGAGACCCAGAGAGATATATCACTGAGTGATTCAGCCTGTCAGCATTCACCCATAATAAATCATTCAGTTCACTATATTAGACTTTTTTGGAGTGCTGCCATGCTTCCTTGTGTGGCTTAAAAGTGCTTATTGCTTTGATAAGAACCTATGTGTGTGCTTTAACAACTTCAATACCGGGCTTTACCCCCTTCCTGTTCAGGCCATTTTTCAGCTTTCAGCGCTGTCTCAATTTGAATGACAATTGTGCAGTCGTGCAACGCTGTACCCAAATTAGATTTTTATTATTTTTTCTTTGAGACAGATCTTTTGGTGATATTTTGATCACCACTGTTTTTTTTTTATTTTTTGATAAATAAAAATGAAAGAAGACCAAAAAGTTTTTCTTTAGTTTCTTTTAGAAAATTTTGTAAATAAGTAATTTTTCTCCTTCACTGTAGGGATTTACTAAACACTTACAACTGTTATTTTACAGAAGTTTTTACACATTTGGGGAATTATTGTGACTGGGAAGTGTAAAACTGAGCCTGCACTGCTCTCTTCATATGGGTTAAACCTCAAAGCAACAGGTTGACAATAGGCAGATTTGTTGGGCCTCCCATACAGCGAACAACCCTAAATTGAGCTTAGGGAATCTCTAATCAATTCAAGGTCTTGTAATATTAACATATATAGTAATAACGATGGATTACCTCATCCTCACTGTGTAACCTCTCCCATTAGGCTCTGGGTCTGAAGAATATTCGCAACCCATAACAAAAGGGTGTTTGTAGAATTTCTATTTACATAGCAGCTAGTTATCTACATTAAAGCCCGCTGATAAGCAGTGCAGCATATGGATTATGGCAAAAAGTTTATTGCTGGAATTACTAGTTCTTATCTGATTTTACCACCGCTCTGCATTGCAGTTTATAGCTTGCTTTATAATGACCAGATTTGTCTTGTGGTGTATATCTTTTGATGGTGGTATTTTTTTTTTTTTTTTTTGCAGTCCCACAGTCATCTAATGTGTCTTGGCATCCTTAGCAGACTGCTTGCCCAAGAATATTTGTGTGCAGTAAACAGTGCTTTTCTGTCACCACACAAATGGAGGGATCTATACAGTACATTCCTATAAGATGCTTTGAATTTATGCTTCTAGTACCAGCTTTGACCTTCAGATTCTGCAGTATTTTATGACCCCATTTTATGTTTTACAGTATGAATCTAAGAAGCGAATTTCAGCAGAAGATGCTATGAAGCATGCTTACTTCAGAAGTCTTGGAACAAAAATGCACAGCTTGCCAGAAAGTAAGATTAATATATGAATTTGTATCCTTATATCAACAGCATCTCGCTTTAGAATTGCAAAAAAATAAAAAATAAAGAATTTAGTATTTACTGGGAAAAATGTTTTAACATTTTATGGTGGACTTCTGCTAAAAAAAAAAAAAAAAAATCCACTCTTTGATGATTATCCTAATTCCTTAATTTAATAAATAGTTAAGTACTGAATTGCCTTTCCTTCCAAAACCAGTGCTCTATAAAAACTAGCATTCAGCCATAACCATTACTTTTATTGCTTATAACAAACATCTATGCAGTATGGTGTAAATAGTTTCAAGTGTGGAGGTAGTCCTTATATAAGAAGCGTTTACTATACCTTGTGGTGCATATTTACTGGTCATACAACATCTTTTCATTTTTTTTTGTGAATACAGAATATTTGAAAATTGATTATTTCTAGTCTTTCTACATTTTTTTTATTACTCCAAAACGAAGGTAGGCTTTGGGTCTCACCTTATTTTTAACAAAATTTTTTCCCAAAAAATCAATTAATGATTTACAGAATAAAGAAAATGGGACACCAAATGAAGTTTTATTTAAGGAGTTAAGATTACATATTGGGGTTGAATTTAGGGTTTGAACTTTGAGAGCTTCTTCGTGTCAGATTAAGTGTTAAGTTACCTTTCCAGTGTACTGGTACACTGTAACATATGAGTTTTGATACATCTCAAGTGCTCCGCAAACTGTTGGCTCTATAAAAAAACCTGCATAATAATAATCTCATCATGAACAGAGCTCAATCTTCCTGACTCCTGAGTAGTTTTTTTGGACAGTAATGCCACACAACACAGGAATTTGGCAATAGTAACATGTAGGAGGCATGATTGGGTAGGCCAACTCTGGGAAAGGATCATGGTACATTGGCCTAGAATTTGCATGAGGGGCTATTTAATGGTATGTGTAGGCACCAGTAGGTGCATTCGTTGTAGTTCCACAGCCTGTTAAGTATCTCTATGATAATGGCAATTTTACCTTAAAGGGTAACTCCCTATGGGTAGGCATTAGGTTGGATGGGCATTTTCAGAATACCTGTGTGAGAGACATTTTCCCATAGTAATTCATCAAAATGTAAAAAATCTATTATTTCACAATAAAAAAATAAAAGGCAGCACAGATTTAGCTCTCTTATAAATAATTAATATATTAAATTGTGAGCACATGGTCAAAGTTTTTTTCAAATACGTTGAGGTGTGTTGTACTTGCTATGTCATTTAATGCCATAGTGGAATTTGCCATAGTTAGCCATTAAGGGAGGTTTCCTGATTTTAAGCTGAGCAGAGACTCAATACAGCCAAATCTTTCTGTGTTTGCTTACTGCTTTAGCAGTAAACCACCCAGTGGATTCCTATAAACCGTTTTCTTGAGAACTCCTGTGTTGAGATATCCAAAAAGTATAGGTGTTAGGATGGTGATAGAAGGATTGGGGCAATATACCATATTTTAAGTCATGAATTAAATATATGTATGTTTGAAGTCTAGTGGGTTAGATGCAGAAGAGGCAAAACTATATAGTATTGCCCATTTGCTGCTATCGTTGAAAATGTTATTCTACTCTTCTTTTAATTTACTGTATAGTATAGAGAATAAAGCAGCAGTAACACACATAACTTCTAACAGGGCAGGAATAAAGGCAAACTGTCACCAATTATTTCCCCTACAGATAAAGGAACCAGAGACTGGCTTTATTGGGTGAATTAATCCTTTGAGTTGTTTATAGCATCCATAGATGGATCGAATCTTGGCCGGCTCATCAGGGACAGGCCAAGATTCAATCCATCTATGGGTTGTTTAATGATCGACTTTAGTACAACCAGTCTGTCTGTCTGGTTTTTAGTATGCAATTACTGCCGGCTGCCTTAGCCCCCAGCAGTAATCATTATGTTCTGCTGGCAGGGAGGGCTCCAATTGTTTTGCAGAAGGGATTTCCCCCATCAACCATGAATGTGTTGATGAGGGAATCAAGTGATTTTCCGAAAGAAAATTGCATCATCTATGATTTGCCATAACCACCTGCCTCCCAAGCCTATTCTGACACTTCTTGTGTACATATAAAAATCATTGTTTTTTTTT
Organism: Pelophylax lessonae; assembly: GCF_965119305.1. Classification (NCBI taxonomy): domain Eukaryota; kingdom Metazoa; phylum Chordata; class Amphibia; order Anura; family Ranidae; genus Pelophylax; species Pelophylax lessonae. The sequence continues at coordinate 298,413,573 of NC_138771.1, forward strand.
TTTACTAGATAATTACACAATCATAATTGACTAATTTGAAACTTGATATGCTCGCTCAATTGCTTTCTATTGGGAGAGCTGGGACTAGGGAAGAGATCTGTTATACCAAGCATAGAGCTCTGGTTACGTTCTCTTCCACCTTCTGTTTCTTCAGTTTAACCTAAGTTGTAGTTTTTCCTCACAGATGTTCTGGCCTCTGTTTCCGTACATGCTGAGCACATTTCTCATATAGGATAGGTGGTTGCAGACCGGATCATTGTTTTGCTAGTTAAGTGGATGATAACAATTGAAAACAAGTCACAACATACTCCACAAAAGTAACTTCTTGCTTTGGTGACAACTCTAAAATGTTGTGTTCATTTATGTACGGTCTCTATAATAAACTGATTTCATGTTTGACATTTTAGATATATCAATATTCAGTCTTAAGGATATCCAGCTGCAGAAAGATCCTGGCTTTCGAAATTCTTCCTATCCAGAGACAGGTACGTTGTTAGATTAGGGAAAATCAGGGAATTTTGTTTTGTTTTTATTTTTGAGTATATATGATTTGGAGAGTGATTTTCATGATATGATTCTCTAATATCTGGATAATATGCTGCCCTTTGTCATTTGTACAATAACAGTAGCCGGTATCTGTGGACATGAAATTGCTGTGTTTAAAATGATTGTACTGATAACATTTCTGGAAAGGACAATTTGCAGAGGATGTTTTTTCAACAAGTTATAAAATCATTTGATGGAGGTGCTCACACTCTACAAACAGCTCTGGTGCTGCTTGCGGCACGCCTACTGATACAGCCGATATATGCAGCCAGGATACATGTCGCCCTTTGTGACCAGAGTCTATTCTGTCCTTGGAGTCTTCCTGAGCTCCATCAAACATTGCTGGTTCCTCTGCCCTACTACAATCACGCAAGACTTCTTGGACCAAATCACTGCAGTTATTTTCTGACTCTGACCACAAAGGTCATGAGTGTGTCCTGTGCCTTCCTTTACTGATTATGTATCTGAATCACCTATGACCTCTGAACCCTTAACTGCTGAGACTTGATCTAAGAGAGACTGTTTTAAGACTATTTCCTAATAATGCAGTGTGCACCACTCTGAAACTAGTAGATTAGCTTGTTGCTTCTACTCTTGCTATCCCCAGTCTTGGGACCTTTAGAGTCCCTAAGGCTGCAAAGACTTTCCCAGTGCACCCCTGTTCTTTTTTTCAGAGATTGGCACTGCCCTGATAAAAAGTTTGCTCCCCTGTCTGTTCCCTTTTTTTTCTCTTATGGAAAGCATCTTTCATTTCTCAGCTCCCGCACCATCCATGTCCAGCACCCTCAAGCTTGGCACCCACTCCATCCACAAAGTCTTGGGCTCTATGTCTGCTAAATCCAAAAATAAACCTTCTTCATTATTAAGGTGTGACTCTAATTTCCATAGTGGAGTAGACATTTGGTAACCATTGCCGATACATGAAAAGCTTGCATCACAGACATTTGGGTGCTGGAGGTTGGTTACCAAGGGTTACAAGCTGGAATTTCAATCCCTGACCCCTCCTGGGTATCTCACCTCCAACCTTCCTGTGTCACTGAATAGACTAGCAGATCTCCATCGAGCCCGCTGTGGTCTTCTAGATCAAGGTGTTATTGCCCCAGTTCTAGTGATAGGATAGTTCCAGGGGTTTTACGCCAATGTTGTTCTCAGTTTCCAAGCCCAAAGGGGGAATTTTCCCAATTCTAGATCTCAAAGCTCAAAGCTTTAAGTTCAGAAATTCCACATAAAATCCACCATGTCTGTCATTGTTTCCCTTTACCAGGGGGACTATCTGGCTTTTGTGGGCATCAAGGATTTATACTTGTATTTCCCCATATTTTCATTGCATTGTTTTCTATGTTTTGCTGTGGAAAACTGAGCTAACAGTCCATGATCTTGCCCTTGGACCTCTCATCTGCACCTCCAATATTCACCAAGCCCTGCTGGGCTCCCATGGCATACCCATTGTGGGATACTTGGACAACCTCCTGCTGAGGGAAAAATTGGAGCAGGCTCTATTGTAAAATGTGGTCTTCACTATCTAGATACTACAGTGGCTCAGATGGATCCCGAACCTTCAAAATCTGTCACTGGAGCAGACTCCTCATTTGGAGTATCTGGATCTAATCCTGGACATAGCTCAGACCAGGATCATCCATTCGCTTTAGAAATTTTACACACTCCAATCTCAGATTCAAGCTCTCCAGTCTATCTAAGAATTGTCCTACATTCCTCTTTTGCTTGGGAATCCTCTGTCTGAGGGTAGTCATTTTCTAGCGTTCTTGTCCAGCACAATATGTAAATGTGCCTTTGTGCATGAGAAGTAAATTACTGACCAAAAATGCAGATCTTTCTATTATATTTTTACTGAGAAATGCACAACACTGGTTTAGGTGCCTGTGTGCATAGGCACATTACAATTAATGGGCTGTATTTTAGCTCAGTAAAAAAGAAAAAAAGCTGCAGTGTGCAACAGGCCTAATTGCTAAAGACTAAAACAGAGTTTATTTAAAATGTCACATTGGTTATCTTGCTTTTTTTTCTCCCCAAAAATCTTCTTTTTTTTAATTGTGTAATCTTTATAACCACCCAGGTTAGAGGTGTGTAGAGTCCAGACGTTCCTTGATGGCTCCCTCATTTCAAAGTTGTGCTTGGCCAATTTCACAGTCTAGCGGTTCTGGTCTCTGCTTGCCACCTAAACTCGTAAAGGAAGAGGGGGATTAAAATCTCTCCTGTGGTTTTTTTTTTTTTTTTTTATTAATCCGGGGATGGGGTACACTTTCCCATTACTTTCTGTGTTATCAAGGGAACAAGACCTAAGAATAATTTCCCCAGTGAGAATACACAGCTGTTGGTCGAGGCAGGAAGGATTACATACCCGTATGTTCGTTTTTTTGTGGTCTGTATCCCCTTTGGGAGATTCCATTGCCTTCTTCTGTGTTCACTGGAAAAGTACAACCAGTGAAATTTCAACATGGACACCACAATAAATAAGGAGGTAATAGCCCCTCCCATTTGTGTTCATTGTATATTCCTTTTCATATCAGTGGGACTCAATGGTAGGTACATTTTTGGTCATTTCTGGAGTATGGGTCTTCTAAGGTAAATAGAGGCTGCTATAAAAAGTCATATAACTTAATAATACTTTTTAAGGATATATGTCTACCTGTACATTAGTAGTGTTATAAATTTTAATTTTTATATGTTGTTATTATTTAGTTATTCAGTCATAACTAATTACTGACTTTGAATCAGGTAATACTTTTATAGTTTCTAACACTGTTCATCATCTTTTCTATTGTTCCTTTATCTCTTTTAGGGCATGGCAAGAACAGACGACAGAGCATGCTCTTTTAAGATGTTTTTCCTATCACCGTTTCATATGTACATTGGAAGCTTCAATGGCAACTTTTACTTCTGGTGGACTAAGGACTATCTGTTTGTCGACACTGACCTGCCTACAGTGGGGTCATTTTATTTCAGGCCTGCAGATTTCTATATATTTTTTTTTTTCTTTTTAATATTTGTTGTCACAGTGTGACAAAGCTTGTACAGTCGGTTTTAAGGTCTCTTCTGCTGTTAGAGCCAGTAGGTTACAACTGTCAGTGTGGCTGCAATTCTTGTGCAGGACTGAGACACAACGCGTTATTTATTGCCGAATCATTGCTGCTAAATGACTACTGTCGGAATATTTACCATAACAAACAGTTGAATGCCTGAAGAAGTTGCAGTGGCTTGATAATCTGTGAATGCATTTTTTTTTTAATTTTATTCCAAACACTTGTTTTGTTTTATGTTTTCCTTTTTAGTTTTATTTTATATTAAATTCTGTTGTTTTCATTCGTTTTTTTTTCCATTGCTCTGCTTTCAGTTAAATGGACCATGTTTGATCATTTCAGTTGGTATAAAAATTCCTGAAAGATTCAGTAAGTTTATTTGGTAACCACGTGACCAAGATCTTGAAGACCTTGTTTTTTTTTTTTTTTTTCTTTTTTTTTGGCAAGAGAATACTAGGGTGATCGAGAATGAGGATTAAAGTATGTATATGTGTTCAAGAAGCTGGATATTTCTGACAAAGAAAAAAAAAATACCATTATTCTTTTAAGACTTGATATTCTATTAGAGAATGTGTATAATAATGTCACAAAAAACAAAACGTAAGTGAAATAGACCACATATCCTGCATTAGCAATGTGCTCCATTCAAAAATGTGTTCTATTTCTGCGTGAAGAAAGGCAAGGTTTGCTCCTTTGCAAAGTTTGTGAGCAACATTTCCCTCCTATTTTGTGCTATCTAGACAAAGCTGGACTGTGAGCAGAGATTCCACATCCCTGAGTAGATGCGTTGTGTGAAAATGTGAAGATGTACAGTTGAACCTGGCCATCATAGGTGATGAATGAAAATCTCCCCATACCCATACACAGTGGGTAGTCAATCCTTTTACTCCATTGAAAGGCTAAGAAAAGTTTAGGGTGTATCAAGCCCAATGTTGTACCTAAGCGGCCAGTTTAAGCAGGTAATAGGCAAAAAAAATATGAAATTAACATAAGGTAATCCTTATCGATCATCATTGGTAACAGCAAATTTTTAATGGTATCCCATGGCTAACATTTCTGCCCCAGTTCATTAAGATACTGAATAAAAAAAATGGTAAAAGAAAGGGTTCAAACTAGTTTTTAGGGTTTTTTTTTTTTTTTTTGGGGGGGGGGGGGATTGCTGCAAATATTTTTGGTAGTAAAAAAGTAGTATTGTGAACTTCTAAAAAAGTTATAGCCTCCATTTAAATGTCTTTGGAAAAGATTATTGTTGCCCATACCAATCAAATTTTACTTTGTAACATTTTTAGCAGAGTCTAATAAGAAAATGCCAAATGGTTGAAGACCTTAACAGTCCCTGCTAAAATGGCTACACACGTTACTATCTGATTGTACAACTTTTTTTTTTAAACTTACCAGCAAGTATATACAGTGAAGGCTTACCTGACTGAATCTAGTTTGAATGGATCATTTAGGTAGGCCCATGTGCTACATAGTTCTGATAACTATACAGGAGATTGTACAATCAGATTATATGTGTGTTTAACTTTAGAATTACAAACCACTATGTAATGTAAGGGTCTAAACCAGGGTTTCTCAACCATTGTTCAATGGAACCCTAGGGTTCCTCCTGAGGTTGCTCGGGGTTTCTTGAGCAATGAGTAATTTCTTCCTCTCAGATAAGTTCCCACTGACACCATTGATCTTTTTAGCTATCTGGAAGGAGGTAATTCTTCACAATGACCACTAGTGTAAGGAGCATTCTTCCCACTGACCATCCCACTAAGGTATCATGAGTTGTAGATATAGTGATTTTTATCAGGGGTTCCCTGAAACCTGACCGTTATTTTAAGGGTTCCTCAGTGTTGGGAAGGTTGAGAAAGGCTGGTCTAAACCATCTGATCAATGTATATTCAGTCTGGTAGGCCCTACCTACATAGTTGCTAGTAAGTCTAACCTCACCACTTACATTACAGCAACATTAAGCAATCTCTATTCAGTCTCCTTTAGATTTACAAGCTATGTATTAGAATCCCAGTCTGAACAATCAGTTCTGTTTTACAATCAGGCAGATTGTGATTGTTGGTAGATAAAATGAGCCTATCACATGGTACTATCCCGGATGAGATGAGACTATTGTATTGCAAGGTGTATGGCCAGCTTTAAAGACTGTTGTATCTGAGTGTAAATCCTGTGAGGATGGTAAAAATATGGGCAGCTGTGCAAGTAAGAATGGCACATTGCAAACAGAATTACAAATTTTAGTAATCAGATTTAATCTTTATTAGAAGCAATTTCTGATTGGATTTGGTCAGTTACTACATTTCACGGTTTGCAATTTTTTATCAACCCAAAATTTAGGATGGATTTTATCTGTAAATTCACAGCTGAAAGATTGCTTTAGAACTGGCAGTATTTATACAGTAATTACTTTAATCCAATTGAGACCAGTATTGTAAAACTCTGTAATTTGATATTTATTATTTCAAATTTAGTGTATACCAATTTTAAACAACTTTAATGGTTAAAAATTGGAATAGTCTTATTTAAACCATGTAGTTGTGAAACGCTCTAATAATGAAAACCCTCTTGTACAAATTTGTAAAAGAATAACCAAAATGAAGGTATGGGAACATAATCATTGTCTGTCCAGTGTCTGCAGACTCTTTTCTACAATATTGGAGAATAGGATTTGTTTTGTTCTTGCCAAAGGAAATGTTCATAGAAATTGTGCATTCCCTTTTAATCATTTATTTTACCAGAGCTTCTGTGTATTGTATGAACAGAATTTGGAGAGTAGGCAAAAAAATGAATGGGTGCACATACCTTTTAGAGTTTCCTTTCTCAAATTTTTCTCTTTTGTAATTACAAATGTTAATGAATTTAAACAAAATATGAGTCTCTGATAAAGTGGTATTACTAATGGGAAACCGTCACATATGTAAATATAGAACTTTTTTAAAGGCAATCCCATCAAAAACTGATGTTTCCAAATTAGAACATTAGACGGGTTGCATTAAAAATTCTGTTGTTATTGTAAGTCACCCTTGTGATGCCTAGAGTGGGTAAGTTGAGCATACAACAGGCTAATTTATGAATAAGTTAAGCTAACCAAACAGGGTCAATTTCATCTGGTTCCTGATTAACCGGCTAAAATTTTCTCCCTGGGTGGCCATGTCAGCATCCTCCGCCTGACATCCTTTAACTGAAAAATTGAATAAGCCAGGCAGAAAGTTTTCTGCCACACAGCATCTACATCCAAATAGGCAGGCACTGTTTGGGTATTGTGACAGCCTGCAGTGTTTAGGGTGGATGGAGGCATCTGTTTATTTTTTTCTGCATTCTGCCTGCAGATGAAAGAAAAGAAAATCTGTGTGTGTAGCTAGCTTAAAAAATAAATTTACCTTTACAAAAAAATAATGTATGCACGTTTTTTTACAGGTAAAAAAATATGCTTTTTTATTAGTTTTTTTTTGTTAGGGACCTGTAAAGCATTACACCTATGATCAGCAGGTCGTGGGTGTAATGACACTGTCCTGTAGACTGTGTATCTGTTTGCACATTTCTCCGATATGGGCAAGCAGTTACACTTAAGACAGGGAGCTCAATGAACTACCACAGCGCTCAGCAGCATGACGCTTCATACAAGGCAGCAGCCGTAAAAGGCTATCGGACCTTGTAGTTTTCCCATTCACAGAACACTGTTAATGGATGACTTGGCCAAACAGGCAAAGATTGTGACCGCTAGCCAGGGGAGAAGAACCCCAACTCGCTGTTATAATGGGGGATTGAGGGGGAGCCGGTGCATATGTTACATGTTACACCCTGAATATGGGTGTAACATGTTACAAAAGGGGACCTTATCCTTTACTGGGGGTTCCCAACATAAGAAACTAGAGTGATCTGAATCCACCAGCATCCACTTACACGTAAAATTCCAGTTTTTGGGAGGACTGCCACTCAATGGTTGAAGCCTGCATGATTTTAGAATACAGAAAAAAACAATCCTGTTTTCAAAGTAATCCATTAACTATTTTCTATCGCTATAGGAATTGCTCATTGAAAACTAAAAAAAAAAAAAATAACTTCAAGCAATGTAGTTCATAACCCCTCTTCATGTTTGTCTCTTACTCGCTACCTTATTAAATATGTCAGATCAGTGCAGCATTTTAAAGATATTGAGAGAGCCAGCATGGGTAACCGAGTACACTTGTGGTAGACATAATTCAGGACCGGTGAACGGTGTCCCTTATTTAACAATGCTGCAATTTATTTGTTTTTAATTATTTTTATTTTACAGCCAAAGCAGGTACAGCAGTCAGTCCAGCTATTCTACTGCTGCATTGTTGCTCAGCTTGTAAATATTTGGTTTATTGCTAAGTGAAAGGTATGACCAAAAAAAAGCTTCTGTTTCTCTTTAATATTTAAATTTTTGTTTTTTTTATCTTCACAATTTTGCAAAACTGTATTAGAGAAGGGGCCAGTAATGAAAGGTATATTTTCTGCTGGCTGTAGTATCTCTGAAGGTTTGTGCTTGCCTGTAAGTACAAAAAAAAAAAAAACACTGTACCCCCCCCTTAAAAAATGGTCATGTTGATCTCCGCCTGGTGTATCCTGAATGAATTGTGATTTGCTTTTCTTTAATCCACTTGCATTCAGGGTCTTGCCACTTCTGTTCAGAAGAGAAACGTGTCGTTTATTTAACAGTATTACGTGGACCTTTTTTTTTTTTTTTTTACATTTTATTTGTGAATAGTGGTTGTGGAACACGTGGTTTTGTTTCAATTATATAACCAGTATATTAAAAATGGTTTTCTTTACTTTGATTTTGTTAGGACACAAACAAACTCATGTTAAAATAGCAGTGAATGTTGGACCACTACTACTTTTCATAAATTGTAAATCGTTTTAAATTAAGACAGAAAGAGAAATCTGTAGCGCTAACTGCTGTTTATTTGAAACTGACAAGCCTGTATTAATATTGTACTTTCTGAAGTATAAATATTCTGTGAAATACAATAGTCTTGTTTTGAATCTCATGGAGAAAATATGATTTCTTTGTTGTAAGGCACTTTCCATAAGAACTTCTTGTACAACAGAGGAACTTGTGAATTTTTTTTTGTTTTTATGTTTTTTTTTTTTTTTTTTTTTTCCTTTTTATTTTTGATTTTATCCTCCTCACCCCGTGGTGCTGATTTCTACGGTGTTTTATAAAATTGTCCAGGTTTAAAATAATAAACTGGTTCTTAAAAATAAAAAAAAAGTACTGTCCACAGTTTCAGATGTGAACTATGAATTTTGTGTAAATTTAAAGCGGAGCTACAAGCGTGTGTTAGAGACTCTGTCACCAAATGGAAAAAAAATGCAGGTAGAAGCACAGAAAAATCAAACCGCATTTTAATTACTTTTTTTGCAGTGCTTTTTTCTTCCTATATATATATATATATATATATATATATATATATATATATATATATATATATATATATATTATACATTTTTTTTTTTTTTAATTCCCTAGTACAGCCCCCTTCTTTGTATGGTATAGCCCTCTCCTCTTCTGGGAATGTCTAATGTCTGTGCTGGCCCAAGTCCTCTGAACCTCCCTACATTACATTTTATGGAGCTGCTGGCGAGGAGCGAAGTGGAATACTATAGAGTCGCTTGAGTGATGACTCTGAGTCTGCTGGGGCCACTGACATTAGGTCCAAGTTGAGGACACCCATCAGTGCTTTTGGATGTCTACACAAGGGGGCCTTTACAAGTAAATAACATGTATAAAGTATGTTTAACAAACATATGATCTTTTGGGAAGACTTTTCTTGAAAGGAATGGTCAGGTGACAAGGTCTCCTTCTCTTATGAAATGCATATTTTATTGAATTTTTACTTGCAACAAATAATGTAATTCTGTTCAAGTATTCTTGTGGTCCATGCACCCCTGCCAGACAGCACAGGTTTGTCACCTTCAGTTCAATTCAGATCCACCCCCAGCCTGCTAACTGGAGATTAAAGAAGCAGCAGCACACTAAGGTCATTCCTCTGCTCCCTCATTTTAAGGCCTCTTGCACACTGTACTGATGTATGAGCATCAGACATTTCTGGCAGGAAAAAAACACAAGGATGGGCTTTATATCACTAGTGCGCATTTGCACACACAAGAATGAAAACTCTTCTAGGTTTATTTTAATGAAGGAAGTGTGGCATATGCACATATTTGTGTGTATTAACGTCTCTCAATAGCCGACTCCCTGGCCCATTATTTACCCACCTAGTGGTCCCCTGCCAATCAGTTCCTGTGGTTGTCAAACTGTCTCTAAACTCCTGGTTGCATGGTGTAACAGCTTACACAAGGTTGATGATGACCTCATCAGATGACAGTGTTTGAAACCAATGACTGACTGTTCAAGCCAGAACATTGTATCCTGAAAATTGGTCATATTCTCCTGCATTCTGAAAACATTGGGTGTTCACAATGGCTCCAACGGAGCAATCAAGTGCTGGGGGTGTCCAGCAAAAGATTTGTATAAGTAGATCTGGGGATAGGGCAGTAATACACTGTCACTTTGCCCTAAATGGGCAAAGTGATAATTTCTTTTAAATACATTTATTATATATTTTTTCAGACGTTTATTTTTTAATGAGTACTTTAAGACCATATGGTGTTTATATTTGCATGGGGTTCAATTATAAAAAATAAAAAGGCACATACCTCTTACCATGTACCTTCCCCGTTCTGTTGACGGTACATAACTCTGTATATTGTATGTAGTCAATGCTACATACGGTTTACACAGTGCTCCCAGCAGGTACATGTATTACCAGCTTGGTCCAACCAAACTATTTAAATGCAAATCAAATCTGGAATTAGGCTTTCATTTAGTTACAAGGTTTGCCACAGAAATCAAATATCTGTTGTATATTTGAACACACTACATTCCAAACACATCTACATTTCACATACAAATAAAGGCTAAAGGCAAAAGTATTGGGTCTTGCAATTAACAATTTGCACAGTTTGTTTTTCTTCGTCTTGTGGTTACAGATCTAAATAGCTTAAGCTGAAATGTGTACACACACATGCACACACTACTTAATGACTCAGTATGTGTTTTTAAAAAAATCTGAGAAAATCTGTAACAAGGGTGATATATTTTCCTTGACGAGTATAAATTCTTTGGAAACATAGACTTCTCCCATCATCAAAATACAATGTGGGTCACTCTAAGAGTGGCACAGAAGCAGAAATAACCAAAATGTTATTTTCTCATATGGAAGCTTTCTAAAAAAAATAAAATGTAAATACCAATTTTTACACAGCCAACAAATTCTTACTGCAATTCTGTGGTACAATGGGTATAGAAAAGAGTCGCTCCCCTTAAAAATCACTTTTTGTTGCTTTGCAGCCTGAAAATAAGAAAAACAATTCACTTGGAAAAAGGATCACCCCCTGTTAAATATGACTTGTAAACTCAGTAAGGTGTAGCCAATCGCCTTCTCAATGGCATGTAAAGCTATTTGACTTTCAACTGTAATCAGCTGTGGTTATTTTGATTAGCTCAACATGAAAAGAGCTTTCCTGGGGCATTTCAGTCCCTGGAAATTCAGCTAAAGCAAACAATCAACAATATGGGTGGCAAGGCACTGTCAAAAGATCTCCAGGATAAAGTTGTGGACAGGCACAAGTCAGAAGATGGATACAAAAACATATCAAAGGCTTTATTTATGCCTAGAAGTACAGTGAAGTCTATTTTAAGAAGTGGAAGGTTTTTGGCACAGCACAGACCCTTCCTGGATTAGGACATTGCTCCACACTGGATGAAAGAGCCAGAAGGAAACTGGTCAGAGAGGCTACCAAGAGGCCAACCACAACCCTGAAGCAGTTGCAGGAATTTGACAAAGAGTGGTCATTGTGTGCATGTGACAAAAAAATCACATTTCTCTGTCGCTCATTGACAGACGCAGTCCTCTTTGATATCAAATTGGGTTATGCTGCCCTCTACAGGAGTAGGACACTAGGCAGAAGAAAACGTTCTGGCCACACCTTGGGGGCAGTCCCAGAGGGTATATCCTCTTTCTTTCTGCTACAGGATGTCAGTTTTTTTTCTGTCTAGTCAGGAGTAAGCACCTAAGTTCCTTGCTGGGATCTTTGGTCCTGGCAAGATTTTTTTAAATAAATCCTTTTTTTTTAGTTAGCTTTTTTCCTCCAGTTTCCTGTGAGATCTTCAAGCAAATTATGCCGGATCTGGGCGACGGGCTGGATGTTGAGGTCCAGTGGTCACCCCAGCCGGCCTACAAGCGCGTGCAGGCCCTAGCTCCGCGCTGGGTCGGCCTGCGACATAGTCCCGCTGGACGGGGACTGGCCCTGCGAGTTAAACATCTCGCCAGGACGCAGACGACCAGTCGGAAACAGAGTCATGGCGTCCGTATTGGTCGACAGCCCCCCCACCTCGGTGGAGAGGGGTTCTGTTAAGAGTGGGTGCCCGTCGGTTCCGGTATGGTGAGTAGATGTTCCCCCTTCCTCCCTGTCGGGTTTTTGGGATGGATACGGGCCCCTCTGTGGATGGTCGAACCCTTTGATCTTAAGGTTCCCCCTCTATCCTATGACATGTTTTCACAGATCTCCCTCTCGATAGGGTGATTTGGTGAATAGGAGATACACTCCAGGAGGCTTGGTTTGGGAGCTGACACTCCAGGAGGCTTGGTTTGGGAGCTGACTATCTAAATAGTCACTGAAAGTACTGGCACTGTAAGAGGCCATGACTGGGGTCAAGGATGGAGACGGGCTGGCATGGCTAGTAGTCAGGTAAAAGGGGTGATATAAAACAAGCACCTATCCAATGCATAAGTGATGCAGCACAAGGACTACCGCCATCCTCCCGCAGGCCGCACTAGTCAGGCCGCCGCCATCCTTCCACAGGCCGTCCGCACAAGATCTGCAGGCCGCCGCCCTCTTGCCGCAGGCCGCATGATTAACCGCCATTGTTTACACAGGCCGCCCGCAGGTCGCGCAGGCCGCCATTTTGCCGTAGCCTGGTGTCTCCTGCATGGGGGCGGCCATGTTTGATGTGCCCAGCTACATCGAGGAGTAGCAGTGGGAGCGCCGGAAGGCGTGTAAAGGGGCGGAGCCACCTCCTTTACCCGGGAAAACTATTCACAGGACTTCCTGGTCTGCTTAGGACAGCGCTGAGAGCAGTTTGGTAGAAGCTTCTCTGCATCAGGTGGTGAGCCCTTGGGGTCTCTCTCTCTCTCTCTCTGTGTGGGGGTCCAAAGCAGGTACGCTGAGGGGCGCTATTGTGCTGGGGGATTACACATAAAAAAAAAACATTTTTTCTTTTGCAAATTTTTTGTTTGCTGGCAAGTGTTCCTGGATTAGTCATGGACCCTGCCACACATGTATCCCCACCTGATCCCCTCGAGGTGACCGCAGGACCCTCCAGTTCCCCACTTACAATTGATGCATTTTCAGCAGTTTTGGAGTCTTTTGTATCCCGGGTGGAGGTGGCCTGTCAGGAACGGGGCACAAGGAAGCGACCCCCGCCTACCCCTATTTAATCTGACACTTCAGATACAGATTCTGAGCCTGTCACTGCAGTTGCAGGTCCCTCATCTGGGGCTTGTGTCTCGGGTACGGTCTCCGCAGACAGTGAGGAGGACGTTTCGGCATCTGCCATAGCCCAAGAAGAAGCGTTGGTGGATGCACTAATTGTGTCTGTCCGGGAAACCTTGAGACTTGAGGTTACACCGGCAGAAGTAGCTGATACTGAAATTCCTTTTGGTACTAATAGACCTACCAAAATGGCGAGGGTGTTTCCCTTGCCCAAATGTTTTGGTAATATAATTAAAGAGGAATGGGGTCGTCCAAAACTAACCCCTGGTATTTCCAAACGCATTATTAGGCGTTATCCGTTTGAGGAATCCCTCCTCAAAAAATGGACAGTACCACCATTGGTGGATTCACCGATTTCCAGATTAAATAAAGCTACGGTTATCCCATTGGAGGACGCTCCGTCCTTTAGGGATCCGGTGGATCGTAAGGTGGAAGCCGTGTCTCGCTCCATCTTTTCCCTGATTGGGTCAGCTTTTAGGCCAGTGATTGCAATTGGTTTGGTTTCACAAACATTGACAGAATGGACCAAGTTGTTACGCCGGGACTTAGAAGGGAGAAGCATCCCCCCGGCAGTATCAGACCTGCTGGAGCAGATGATACAAGGGCTACAGTTTGTCTGTGACGCCGCTCTGGACGCCACTCCATTATTGGGGTGGGCATCGATTTCAGCAGTGGTCCTCAGGCGTGTGCTGTGGTTAAAGTGCTGGTCGGCGGATCAAGGTTCCAAAAAAGCTTTGGCTAATCTCCCCTTTCAGGGGAATCGCCTATTTGGGGCCACCTTGGATGAGATTATCAAGGATCTCACTGGGGGCAAGAGCACTTTTTTGCCACAGAATACTAAGGGTAAAGGACCTCGTCAGAGACGGGGGGCCTTCCTTTTCCGCTCATAAAAAGTTTTTTCGCTCCGCTGGGGCGGGCGATAAGGCAAAGCCCTCCAAAGCCCCTCCAGGAGGTTTCAAGGGGCGCTGGTCGGGTAAACAAAAGTCCGGCGCTTCAAGACCTGAAGATAAAACTACGAAAGCCTGAAGGTGCGCCCCCACCCATAGCTGGGGTGGGGGGACGTCTTCACCGGTTTCCGGATCCATGGCTTTCCAGAATCCCGGACAAGTGGGTTCGCGAAGTCATACGGTCAGGATACAAGATCGAGTTTCGATCACTCCCACCGGTGCGATTCTTCCCTTCCAATATCCGACTATCCCCGGATCGCTTAGTAGCTTTGCGGGGGGCAGTAACGGATTTAATGCAGCAAGGAGTGGTGGTCCACGTTCCTTGGACAGAGCGTTTTCAGGGGTTCTATTCGAACCTATTCACAATACCCAGAAAAGAGGGCAAGGTGCGTCCAATTCTGGACTTAAGAGCACTCAATCTTTTTGTCAGGGTACAAAAATTCAAGATGGAGTCCATTCGCACAGTAGCGGCCTCCCTGCATCAGGGGGATTTTCTGGCGTCCATAGACATCAAGGATGCCTATCTTCACATTCCCATTTACGCAGGACATCAGCGTTTCCTGCGGTTTTCCGTAGAAGAGAACCATTATCAGTTTGCGGCGTTACCCTTTGGTCTCGCCTCGGCTCCCCGGGTCTTCACAAAGGTGTTGGCCCCAGTTTTGGCGCTGTTGCGACAGCGAGGCATATCGATTCTAGGTTACCTAGACGATCTTCTGCTCCGTGCGGAGTCTCCGCAGACTCTGTTGCTAAACTTGGAGATCACCATGATCTCTTTGAACTCAACTCAAGAGTTCAGGTGGCTGGTGATCCTGCAGAAGTCATCTCTGGTTCCCACCAGGACTCTGGAATATCTGGGTCTAATTTTAGATACATCCAGGGCAAAAGTGTTTCTCCCAGCGGAGAAACTCCAGAAGATTCAATCAACGATTCAGTTGTTACTATCCGACAACCGGCCTTCCCTTCGGACTTGCATGAGGGTCCTGGGTCTGATGGTGGCTTCCTTCGAGGCAGTACCATTTGCCCAGTCCCATACCCGAATCCTTCAAAAAGAGATTCTTCTCAAATGGAATCGGAATCCAGATTCCCTGGACAATCGGATCCGACTGAGCGAGCGGACCAGGGAGTCTCTGGTCTGGTGGCTTCGGTCTCCGATGCTCAGCCAGGGGAAGTAATTTCTTCCAATATACTGGACGATTGTCACCACGGATGCCAGTCTATCCGGGTGGGGAGGAATTCTCGGCAAATTATCTGCTCAGGGGCTTTGGTCCCTGGAAGAGTCCAGGTTACCGATAAATGTATTGGAACTAAGAGCAATCAGACTTTGTCTGATTCATTGGACCGAGCAGCTCCGGGGCAGCCCGGTGCGGATCCAGTCGGACAACGCCACAGCAGTGGCTTACGTCAATCACCAGGGGGGCACCAAGAGTGTCCTGGCGGCCATAGAAGTGGCCAGCATTTTTCGTTGGGCGGAACGGATTGTTCCAGCTCTCTCCGCGGTATTCATTCCGGGGGTGGAGAATTGGCAGGCAGATTATCTCAGCCGTCAGATTCTGGATCAAGGGGAATGGTCTCTTCATCCAGAGGTATTCCACCAACTGTGCCTTTGTTGGGGCACCCCGAATGTGGATCTGTTGGCATCTCGGTTCAACAGGAAAGTGCGGAGGTTTGTGGCTCGCTCCCGTGATCCTCTAGCAGACGCGCTGATCGCCCCGTGGGGGCAGTATCAGCTACTGTATGCCTTCCCTCCTCTCAAGTTGCTGCCGAAACTTCTTCGCAGGATAGAGGTGGAGGGAATCCCAGTTATCCTGGTAGCTCCGGACTGGCCTCGTCGGGCCTGGTACGCCGACCTGGTCAGGCTGGTCGCAGACGTTCCTTGGCGACTTCCTCTCAGGGAGGATCTGCTGTCGCAGGGACCGATCTTCCATCCTGCTTTACGATCGCTGGCTTTAATGGCCTGGCTATTGAGACCCAGGTGCTGAAGGACAAGGGGTTGTCAGCTTCAGTTATTCCTACTCTAATTAAAGCAAGGAAAGCGACTTCCAGAAAAGTCTATCATCGCACATGGAAGTCTTATATCGTGTGGTGTGAATCCCTTGGGTTTCCTCCACGTACCTACTCGGTGGCCCGTATATTGGCCTTTCTGCAAAAGGGGGTTGAGCAGAAACTGTCCTTGAGCACTATCAAGGGTCAGGTTTCAGCATTAGCAATCTTCTTTCAGAAGCCTCTGGCTACTCATTCCTTGATGCGGAGTTTCATCCAGGGAGTGCGACACCTGGCTCCACCGGTGCGCGCACCCTTACCGCCCTGGGATCTTAATTTGGTGCTGTCGGTTCTTCAGAAACCTCCCTTTGAAAATATCGGGGAGATTCCCTTGCTTACTTTATCCCAGAAGGTGGCCTTCTTGGTGGCTATCACTTCTGCACACAGGGTGTCAGAACTGGCTGCATTATCCTGTCGTTCCCCATATCTGGTGGTTCATAGGGATAAGGTTGTTTTGCGTCCGACTCCATCCTTCCTTCCTAAGGTGGTTTCAGAGTTTCATTTGAATGAGGACATTGCATTGCCTTCCCTGTGTCCTAAGCCCAGTCATCCTCGAGAATTCGCGCTGCATTCCTTGGATGTAGTTCGGGCGATCAGGGTATACTTGAATACTACGGATTCGTTTCGTAAGACGGATTCACTGTTTGTGATCACGGATGGCCCTAAGAAGGGGTTGCCTGCATCTGCCGCGACTATCTCCAAATGGATCAGACAGACGTGGTACAGGCTTATTCTATTAAGGGTCGGGAGCCTCCGTTCCCTGTTAAGGCGCATTCCACTCGGGCGCTTAGTGCTTCATGGGCCTTTCGCCATCAGGCGTCAGTGCTTCAGGTTTGCAAGGCGGCTACATGGTCGTCAGTGCATACCTTTGCAAAATTTTATAAAGTTGATGTGATGGCATCGTCAGATGCCTCTTTTGGCCGCAAGGTTTTGCAGGCCGCAATTTGAGGAGACCGGTGGTCTACCTCGAGGGTTTTTTTCTGTTGGGTTTTCAGTTGAGTCTCATCCTTTTGTCTGATGAGCCTTTAAGACTTCTAGTTGGCACCGGTTGGGCCTTCTGGATTGGATTTTGATTTCTGTTAATCCCACCCCTCATTTGTGGCACTGCTTTGGGACGTCCCAATTTGATATTAATCAAAGAGGACTGCGTCTGTCAATGAGCGACAGAGAAAAATTGATTTTTGTAAGAACTTACCGTAAAATCCTTTTCTCTTAGCTCATTGACAGACGCAGTACCAGCCCCTCTATTTTTGAGTTGGGTTGGGTTAAATTCTCTGACACTGCTTTGTGACATAACTGACATCCTGTAGCAGAGAGAGAGAGGATATACCCTCTGGGACTGCCCCTAAGGTGTGGCCAGAACGTTTTCTTCTGCCTAGTGTCCTACTCCTGTAGAGGGCAGCATAACCAAATTTGATATTAATCAAAGAGGACTGCGTCTGTCAATGAGCTAAGAGAAAAGGATTTTACGGTAAGTTCTTACAAAAATCCATTTATTCTCTACAAATGTGGCTTGTATGGTATGGTTGCAAGACAAAAGTCACTCCTGAAGAAAGGCCACATGCAGTCACCATTGAGCTTTGCCAAAATGGACCTTGTAGAGGCCACATGGAAAAAGGTGTTCTTGTCAGATGAGACTAAAATTTAATTATTTGGCCTCAACACCAAATGATGTCTGGTGGAAATTCAATACAGCTCATCATTCAAACAACACCATTCCTTCAGTAAAGCATGGATGTAGTAATATCCTGTTATGGGGGTGTTTCTCTACAGCAGGGACTGGAGCACTTGTCAGGATAGAAGGAAAAATGTATGGGGAAAAATACCATCAAAGTCTTGAAAAAAATCTGCTGTCCTCTGCCAGAAAGTTGTCAATGGGAAGAAGGTCTACCTTCCAACACCACAATGACCCAAAGCACACAGCAAAAATGACCACACAGTGGTTGAAGGAGAAAAGGTTGAATGTAGTTGCATGGCCTAGTCCGGGCCCAGACTTAAACCCCATTGAAAATCTGTGTAAACTGCGGGTCCACAAACGGTCACCATCAAATTTAACTGAACTTGAGCAGTTCTTCAAAGAAAAGTGAGAAAATATTGCAAATTCTAGATGTGCAAAGTTAGTAGAAACATAGTCCAACAGACTAAGGGCTGTAATTAAAGCAAAAGGTGGTTCAACAAAATACTGACACAAGGGGGTGATCTTTTTTCCAACTCGGTGATTGTTTTTGATTTTTTTTTTTTTTGTACATGTTGGTGTTATATCTTTCACTTGTATGTTAATAGGTACACTAGTAAATACAGCCGGATAAAACAAAAACTGTGTGTCTTCATTTCAGTCTACGAAGCAACAAAATGTGATTATTTTGAAGGGGGATGATTCTTTTCTATACCCACTGTACAAACGTAACAATGCTCCATTAAAGAATACAAATTATAGGTGGACAGCCCTATTTGATCAGGTAATATGCAAAGTTTGGTAATCCCTCAGCATTCATCCAGATCTATTTGTGTTAATGCATTGCTGTTGGATCTGGTCTAATAGAAAAAAAGAAAGCCTAAACACTCAGGTGTGTTGGATAACCGATCGCATACCCGATCATTACAGAAATGCTCTGACAGATTGGAAGTATATGATCATGAGTCTTGGTGATGAAATTACACTTTTCTCTTTTGTTCATTGATGGACACAGCGCTTCATGAATCGTAACTACTGGATTATATTGTCTCCTCCAGGAGTAGGACTAGACAGAACAAAAAACACCTGCCTACGCCCATGGGCTGTCCTCAGCTTGGTATATAACCCCCCTTTCTGCTCTAGGTAATCAGTTTTAATATGCCGTCAGGAGTAAGGATCCAGGCTGGGATCTCTGGTCCTAGCATTTTTTATTTTCTCCTTCCTTACATCTTTTTTGTTTTTTCTCTTGAGAGATCTACAATAAACAGCCAGCGAGCGTGTTCAGACCGCAGCTACGCTCTACAGTTAAACATATCGCAGGGTCGCATATGACCAGGCTTGGGTCTGAGTCGCAGCGGTCCCTTGTCTGACAGCTCCCTTTGGTGGCGAGGATTCTATCTATAGCAATACCCGCATCATGGAAGGGTAAGTACAGTGCCCACCTCTCCCCTTTTGTCTTTTTTTTGGCGTAGACGTGGGTAACCTCCAGGGACAGTCGGACCTGCCTGCAGGTTACCTCCTCCCATCCTTAAAAATCCCTCAGTGAGCTGGGCTTCCCCCACTCCCTTTTCCCCCCTGTCTGGACCTGGAGTTTGGTGGGGGTCCCAGGGCAGAGGATGCAGCGGAGACCTCTGGGAAGATTCCCTTGCCTATGTTATCCCAGAAGGTGACATTCTTGGTGGCTATTACCTCGGCCCACAGGGTGTCTGAATTGGCAGCATTATCCTGTCGCAGTCCCTATTTAATAGTCCATAGGAATAAAGTGGTTCTTCATCCCTGTCCATCATTCCTGCCCAAAGTTGTCTCTGACTTTCATTTAAATGAGGGCATTGTGTTGTCTTCCTTGTGTCCTAGGCCGGCTCATTCCAAGGAATTTGCTTTGTATACCTTGGATGTGGTTCGTGTCCTTTCAATGGTCAAACTCGCTTTTTGTGGTTACGGACAGACCAAGAAAAGGGCTGGCTGCTTCTTTGGCTACCATCTTCAGATGGATCGGACAGACGGTGACTCAGGCCTATTCCATTAATGGTCAGATTCCACCTTTCACTGTCACGACACATTCTACTCGGGCTCTGTGTGCTTTTTGGGCCTTCCCTCATCAGGCATCAATATCACAAGTTTGCTAGGCGGCCACTTTGTCGTCAGGGCATACCATCACAAAATTCTATAAGGTAGTTACTTTGGCATCTGCGGATTCTAATTTTGCAGGCTGCTGTTTAAGAGGGGCTGTTCCCTCTTGAGGGGTTTTTTCTTTAAACTTTTATTTCTCTTCCGTTCATTGACACACATCTCCTGATATTCATACCCATTGGGTTATACTGCCCCATACAGGAGTAGAACACTAGACAGATAATAATTCTGGCTACTCCCATGGGCAGTCCCAGGGGATATACTCCCTCACTCTACTATAGCCACTCTGTCTTGTCTTGCTGGGATCCTGGGATTTTTTTCTTTTTAGATAGAAATTTTTTTTCTACTGGTTTTTTCCTGTGAGATCTACAATCAACTGCCGGACTGGGCAACGGGCTGGATAATCTAGATCCAGTAGTCACCCCAGTCTGGCCAGCGAGCGCGCGCAGACCTTCGCGCTAGGTTGGCCACGGCATAGCCCCACTGGACGGGGGCTGGCCTGCGAGTTAAATGCCTCGCAAGCCTGCATATGACCAGGTCTCGGCCCGAGTCAGTGTTCCTCCTGGCCGACAGCCCCCCCATTTCAATGGAGAGGGGTTTTGTCTGAAGCGGTGCCCGCTTGGTTACTGGTATGGGGAGTAGCTGCCCCCCCCCCTCTTCCCCTGGAGGGTTTTTGGGTGGACGTGGGCCCCTCCTTCGGACGGTCGGACCCCTGGGTTCCCATCAGGCACCCTCCCTTGCCAAGTCCCTCATCCTGCCCCCCCCTCCATGCTGGGGCTGTTTGGGTGGTCTGGCCACATTCCTGGGATGGGGGCAGGGTGCTAACTGGCGATGGGGGCCGGGGGGGTTCCGCCGGCGACCGGACGACTGTGCGGGGGGGGTTGTACCTGGACGGAACCCCGTCCTGCCTGAATCTGTTCTTGAGGCCTGGTCTCCCTCCTTGGCCTGCCCTTTTTCTTGTGTTTCTATACACAGTGGCCATGTTTGTGTAGTCTGGTGGACATTTTATTGTGGTTTTACTTTGGAAAAAGCGGTGACCATAACAGTGGAGCCCTGTGGGCTGCGATTTCGGCAGTGGGAGCCCCTCCTCATCCCCTGGTGCTAATTCCTGGATCATTTTACTTCTTGCTCACCACATGTGGTGGCTGCAGGTGCCTGTTTCTGTGGGTGGTAAGTCTGGTTGGGTGCCTATTTTGACAGAATTGTCGCTACGCTTTATTAGGCGTTACCCCTATGAGTAGTCCCTTCTTAAGAAGTGGACTGTGCCACCGGTGGTGGACCTTCTGGTTTCCAGATTAAACAAGGCAACCATGATTCCAGTTGAAGAGTCCCTGGCCTTTAAGGATCCGGCTGACCGAAATGCGGAGGCTGTGGCCCGCACTATGTACACTCTGGCTGATTCGGCAATGAGGCCTGTATTCACCATTGCTCTAGTGTCGCAAACCCTGACCGAGTGGGCCAAGCTCCTGCACCGTGACCTAGAGGGGGAACAGCTCCCTCCTGCCTTTGCCAAGCTGGCCGACCAGCTGGTCCATGGGCTGGAGTTTATCTGTGATGCCTCTTTGGATGCGGCTCCCCTCTCTGTTTAGGCAGTCGTCCTTCAGCTTGTCTTTTGGCTTAAGTGCTGATCTGCGGATCAGACTGCTAAAAAGGCCTTGACTGATATTCCTTTTCAAGGAGATCGCCTGTTTAGAGCTACCCTGGATGACATCATTAAAGGTCTCACAGGGGGGGAGAGTACTTTTCTTCCGCAGGCTACTCAGGGCAAGGAATGACTCGTAGACGTGGGCCTTCCTTCTCAGTTCATAGGTATTTTTCGTCCCTCAGAGTCGACTGACAAGGGCTCGAAGCCTTTTAGAGCCTCTTCTGGAGAAACAAACCTGGTCTGGCAAGCCAAGATCAGGCTTCTCCAGACCCGTGGACAAGGCTCCTTTTGCATGAAAGTGCGCCCTCACCCGTATCGGGGGTGGGGGAAAATCTTCGCTGATTTCCAGACCCGTGGAGGGTATTAGACAAGTGGGTCCACGAGTCATTCGGTCCGGCTACAAGATCGAGTTTCGTTCTTGTCCCCCAGCAAGGTTTTTTCCTTCCAACTTGCGCCTGTCCCCAAACCGCTTACAGGGCCTGTTTGGGGCGGTACAAGACTGTTCCTTCAAGGGGTGATTGTTCCGGTTACGACCTTGGAACATTTTCAAGGTTTTTACTCAAACCTGTTCACAGTTCCCAGGAAGGAAGGCAAAGTGTGTCCAATCCTGGACCTCAAGGCACTAAATAGCTTTGTGCGCGTACAGAAGTTTGAACTGTGGTGGCATCCCTGCATCAGGGGGATTTCCTCACCGCTATTGATGCCAAGGATGCCTACCTTAACCATTTTAAGACCAGGCCTATTTTTGACACTTGTTGTTTACAAGCTAAGATCAGTTTTTTTTTGCTAGAAAACTACTTAGAACCCCCAAACATTATATTTTTTTTTTTTTTTAGCAGAGATCCTAGAGAATAAAATGGAGATTGTTGCAATATTTTTTATCACTATTTTTATCACACCGTATTTGCGCAGTGGTCTTCCAAACGCAATTTGTTTGGAAAAACGAGTTTTGGAAAACAGTAAAGTTAGCCCAATTTTTTTCCATAATGTGAAAGATGTTACGCCGAGTAAATAGATACCCAACATGTCATGCTTCAAAATTGTGCACACTCGCGGAATAGCGACAAACTTTTGTGCTTAAAAATCCCATAGGCGATACTTTTAAAAGTTCTACAGGTTACCAGCTTAGAATTAGAGGAGGTCTAGAGCTCAAATTATTGCTCTCGCTCTAACTTATCGCGGCGATACCTCACATGTGTGGTTTAAACACAGTTTACATATGTGGGTGGGACTTCCATATGCACTCGCTTCTGTGCGCGAACTAACGCGGACAGGGCGCTTTCATTTTTTATTTTTTTTTGTCCTATTTATTTTATTTATTATTTTTTATTTTTACACCGCTTAAAAAAAAAAGTGATTTTTATTCCTATTACAAGGAATGTAAACATCCCTTTTGTAATAGAAATAGGCATGACCGGTCCTCTTTATTGTGAGATCTGGGGTCAAAAAGACCCCAGACCTCACAACTACACTAAAAAAGGAAAAAAAAAAGTTGAAAAAAAAATCGGCCCTTTAAACCAGTTGCTAGGCAACAATGTTTGCCGTCGCTCCGATCCTCCAAGACCATAGAGTCGAGCAAGGGCAAGATGGAAGAGTCAAGACTCCCGATCAATATCTTGGAACGTCGAGTCATCAGACTCTGTCTGGATCATTGGACGGATCGTCTTCAGGGTTTTCCAGTGCGTATTTAATAGGACATTGCCAGGGCCGTGGTTTACGTCAATCACCAAGGGGGTACAAGAAGTGTCCTGGTGGCTCTGGAGGTAGCTTGCATTCTAAGGTGGGCAGAATGGTTCACTCCAGCCCTCTCCGTTGTACACATTCCCGGGGTGGAAAATTGGCAGGTGGATTACCTCAGTTGGCAGGTGTTGGACCACGTGGTCCCTTCATCCGGAGGTGTTTTCATCAGCTGTCTCTCCAGTGGGGCACCCCTAGGTGGGTTTGTTGGCTTCTCGGCTCAACAGAAAGGTGCAGAGGTTTGTGGCTTGGTTAAGGGATCCTCCTGCGGACACCACCAATGCTCTGGTGGCCTCCTGGGGTCAGTATCGTCTGATTTACGCCTTCTCTCTTCTCAAGCTTCTGCCCAGACTTCTACGCAGGATAGAGGCAGAAGGGATTGTGGTTATCTTAGTGGCTCTGGACTGGCCTCACCGGGCTTGGTACGCCAGTCTGGTGCAGCTGGTCGCCGACGTTCCCTCGCAGCTTCCTCTCATAAAGGATCTGCTGTCCCAAGGACCGATCTGCCATCCTGCTTTACAGTCGCTGGCTTTGATGGCTTAGGTGTTAAACGCCAGTTGCTAAAGGATAGGTGTTTATCTGAGTCGGTGATTCCTACACTGTTGAAAGCTAGGAAATCTACCTCTAGGAAGATCTACCATCATACATGGAAGACGTACATTGTGTGGTGTGTGTCTCTTCTGGTTCTTCCTCGCTCCTTCTCGTGGCTCATATCTTGACCTTCCTTCAACAGGGGGTTGAACAGAAATTGGCCTTGAGTACCATCAAGGGCCAGGTGTCAGCTTTACGGTCTTCTTCCAACACTCCTTGGTGCGTACCTTTCTTTAGGGTGTCCAACATTTGGTTCCTTCAGTGTGGGCTCTGTTGCCTCCTTGGGATGTTAATTTGGTGCTTTCAGCTCTACAGAAGCCTCCCTTTGAAAATATTTTGGGAGATTCCCCTGCTAACGCTGTCCCAGAAGGTGGCCTTTTTAGTGGCTATCACCTCTACATGCAGTGTGTTGGAACTGGCGGCGTTATCCTGTCGTTCACCTTACCTGGTGGTTCACATGGATAAGGTGGTTCTTCACCCCTGTCCATCGTTCCTTCCAAAGGTTGTCTCTGATTTTAATTTGAATGAAGACGTGTTGCCTTCCCTGTTTCCCAGGCCTAATCATCTGAAGGAAATTGCCTTGCATGCCTTGGATTTGGTCCAGGCAATTAGGGTGTACCTAGCAGCTACGGAGTCTTTCAGGAAGTCAGACTCTCTCCTTGTGTTCATGGATGGACCTCCAAAAGGGTTGTCCGCTTCCTCTGCGACCATTTCCAGATGGATCAGACACAGTGGTTCAGGCCTATTCCATCAAGAGTCAGGTCTTCCTTTCCCTGTCAAGGCGCACTTGGGCGCTTAGTGTCTCCTGGGCTTTCGGTCATTAGGTTTGCACTGGTCGTCATTGCACACTTTTACAAAGTTTTATAAAGTGGCTGTGTTGGCATCTGCGGATGCTTTATTTGGCTGCAAGGTTTTGCAGGCTGCTATTTAAGAGGACTTGATCCTCTGAGGGTTTGTTTTTGAGGTGGGCTCCAGTTGTTTGGTTGAGCTCCTGTTACCTGGTTTGCTTATGTTTAGCCTTGGGAATTTTTGTTGTTCCCACCCCTCATGTTTAACAATTCTTTGGGATGTCCCAATGGTTTTGAAGATCAGGAGCTTTGTCCGTCTATGAACGAAAGAGAAAATGGGATTTTTGACTTACCGTAAAATCCATTTCTCTGATGTTCATTGAGGGACACAGCAACCACCCCTCTGTGGAGTTATAATTCTCCTGACACTGCTTGTAACAAAATTGAGTGGCTATAGCAGAGAGAGGGAGTCATAGGCGTGCGCACGGGGTGTGCTGGGTGTGCCTGGGCACACCCTAATCACCATGTGTCTGTTAGTGTAGGGCCAGCTGTCTCCCGAGATCACCATCTTTGGCACTGAGGGTAGTGAGATACTCAGTGGAGAGGCGGCTGTGCTGTTGGCTCCAGCAGATAGTGAGGCTTGCCAGAGCCGCTCAGTGTATGTGACACTGTCAGGTAATGTTAATGCTTGCAGGGTGAAAGACAAGCTGTCAAAACTCAGCGGTGATGTCGGGGGTGGGCGGGACCGAACAGCTATCAAACATCAGCCAATGGGATGGGGTCTGGGCGGCCGCTTCATTTATGTGGCTCCGCCCCTTTCTTAAGCAGCCCAATCATTGGCTGGTGTTTGACAGCTGCTTGATCCCGCCTACCCCCGACATCACTGCTGAGATTTTACAGCTGGTCTTTCTCCCTGCAAACAATAACATTACATGACAGCGTCACACACTGAGCGGCTCTGGCAAGCCTCACTATCTGCTGAATGTGAACCTCCCCATCTTCACTGTTAGTGTCCATAAGTGATTCCCAGTAGTGCCACCTCATCAGTGCCCAGTAGTGCCACCTCATCAGTGCCCAGTAGTGCCACCTATCAGGGTCCACCGGTGCCACCTCATCAGTGCCCACCAGTGCCACCTCATCAGTGTCACCTATCAGTGCTGCCTTATCAGTGCCCACCAATGCCGCCTATCAGTAGCCATCAGTGCTGCCAATCAGTGCCCAGGACGGCTGCCAATCGGTGTCCAGCAGTGCTGCCTATCAGTGCCATCTATCGGTACCCATCAGTGCTGCCAATAGGTGCCACCTCAGAAGTGCTGCCAATCAGTGTCCATCAGTGCAGCCTCATCAGTGTCAATCAGTGCTGCCAATCAGTGACCATCAGTGCAGCCTCATCAGTGCCAATCAGTGCTGAGAACAAGTGCCCATTAGTGCTGCCTATCTGTGCCTCACATGTAATTTCACATGTAATACACATCAAAAGGAAAATAAGGCATACATCTTTTTCAAAACTTATCAGGGATGGTGGAACCCTTCTACAGATATTTGCCATACAATTTAACTTAAATGCAAAAACTTTTTAGTTGGAAGGTTTACACCAGTAGAGCACTTTATAATTTTTATTTTTTAGATTGTTACACTTAATTTTATATGTTTTAGTTACTATTATAATGTAAATGATTGCACTTGAAGTTAATTTTCCTCTGTCCATGCTAAGTCCATGTCTTTATGGACCTTGGTTTGTGCACTGGTGGGCAGTCATGTTGGATCAGGAAGGGGCCATCCCCAAACTCCTCCCACAAAGTTGGGAGCATGAAATTGTCCAAAATGTCTTGGTATGCTGACGCCCTAAGAGTCTAAGGGGCCAAACCCAACCCCTGAAAAACACCCACCACTATAATCCCCCCCTCCACCAAATGATTTGGACCAGTGCACAAAGCAAGGTCCATAGAGACATGGATGAACGAGTTTGAGGTGGAGGAACTTGACTGGCCTGCACAGAGTCCTGACCTCAACCCGATAGAACACCTTTGGGATGAATTAGAACAAAGACTACAAGACAGGCCTTCTCGTCCAACATCAGTGCCTGACCTCACTAATTAGCTTCTGGAAGAATGGTCAAACATTCCCATAGACACACTCCTAAACCTTGTGGACAGCCTTCCCAGAAGAGTTGATGCTGGCATAGCTGCAAAGGGTGGGCCAACTCAATATTGAACCCTATGGACTAAGACTGGGATGCCATTAAAGTTCATGTGCGTGTAAAGGCAGGCGTGCCAATTCTTTTGACAAGTGTGTATGTATGTATACAAGTGTGTGTGTATATATATATATATATATATATACACACACGCATGTGTGTTTGAGCTTTGGGGTGCACACCCTAATGCAATAGGCTGCGCACGCCTATGGAGGGAGTATACCCCATGGGACTGCCCATGGGTGTAGCCAGAGTTCTTTTCTGCCTAGTGTCCTACTCCTGTATGGGGCAATATAACCCAATGGTTATGAATATCAGGAGCTGTGTCCATCAATAAACATCAGAGAAATGGATTTTATGGTAAGTCAAAAATCCAATTTTTTTCAGATGGGGCTCCTTTGACTCGGTTAAGGCTCCATTTTCCTGGTTAAGGGCTCTTATGTTTATCCTTTGGTTATTTTCCCCACCCCTCATTTTCCTTTTTGGCACTGCATTTGGATGTCCCAGTAGTTATCATTTCTCTATCGCTCATTGACAGACGTAGTCTTCGGTGATTCAACACTCTCGGGTTATGCTGCCCTCTACAGGAGTAGGACTAGACGGGAAAGAAAACGTTCTGGCCACACCCTAGGGGCAGTCCCAGAGGGTATATCCTCTCACTTCCTGCTCTAGCAAATCAGTTTTTTTTTCTGTCTAGTTAGGAGTAAGGACCTAGATACCTTGCTGGGATCTTCGGTCCTGGCAGGATTTTTTTCTTAGAAAATATTTTTTAGACAGCTTTTTTTCTCCAGTGTTCCTGTGAGATCTTCAAGCAAGAAAGCTGAACTGGGCGACGGGCTGGATGTTGAGATCCAGTGGTCACCCCAGTTCAGCCTACGAGCGCGTGCAGGCCATAGCTCCGCGCTGGGTCGGCCGCGACATAGTCCCACTGGACAGGGACTGACCCTGCGAGTTAAACGTCTTGCTGAAACGCCAAAGACCATGAGTCACGGCGTCCGTATTGGTCGACAGCCCTCCTACCTCGGTGGAGAGGGGTACTGTCAGGAGTTGGCGCCCGCCTGGTTTCCGGTATGGTGAGTAGTATGTTCCCCCTTTCCCCCTGACGGGTCTTGTGGTGAACGCGGGCCCCTCTCTGTAATGGTAAGGATGGGTTCCCCTCTATCCTATAACATGTCACAGATCCCCCTAATTGAGTGTGATTTTTGTGTACAAGAAGCCAGGGGGCTTGGTTTGGGAGCTGACAATCTAATTGTAAAAATGTGAAAATTATTGTAGTCAGTGGCAGTACTGGAACTTTACTGTGATAGTATAAGGTATCCTACCTGTCAGAAGCCACAGGGCGATGTCTATACATGTATACTGCATTCCAGATCATTCCTCCAGCTAAGCAGATGCCTCCCGACGGCCACGGACCGCATACGGCCCGCCAGGGTCCGGTACCGCCGACCATGCTGACCACCATGAGGGTGAAGGGTTGTGAGGTCGAGATCCTTCTGCAGACATGCCGCTATTCTGTGCAGGCCGCCGCCATTGTCTGGTAGATCGCACGAGGCCGCCATTTTGGTGTAGCCTCGTGTCTCCAGCATGGGGGCGGCCATGTTTGAGGTGACTCAAACACCTCATGGAGCCAGGGGGAGGCGCCGGCAGGTGTGTTAAGGGGCGGAGCCGCCTCCTTTACCCAGGAAATAGGGCCAAAGACTTCCTGTCTGTAACAAGACAAGCACTGAGCAAGCTGATGAAAACTTCTGTGCATCAGGGATGAGCCTTGGGGGTCTCTCTCTCTCTCTCTCTCTCTCTCTCTCTCTCTCTCTCTCTCGGGTCCAAAAAGGCAGGTAACACTGAGGGGCGCTGTTGCGACTGGGGGACACAAAAAAAAAAAAAAAGTTTTTTACTTTGTCATTTTTTTGTCGCTGGCAAGTGTCTTGTATAATCATTGACCCTGCCGCATAGGTATCCCCACCTGATCCCCTCAAGGTGGCCGCAGGACCCTCCAGTACCCCACTTGTTTTTAATGCATTATCGGCAGTTTTGGAGTCTTTGGTATCCCTGGTGGAGGTGGCCTGTCAGGGACGGGGGTCAAGAAGCGACCCCCGCCTACCCCTATTGTTTATCAGATACTTCAGGGGCTGTTGTCTCAGGTAATATCTCCTCAGCAGTGAGGAGCACGTTTCTGCCTCCACCATAGCACAAGAGTGGTGGATGCACTAGTTGTGTCCGTCCGGGAAACCTTTAGTCTTGAGGTTACACCGGCAGAGGTAGCTGAGACTGAGATTCCTTTTTGGTACTTGTTAGCCTACCAAAAGGGCAAAGGATTTTCCTTTACCCAAATGGGGTCGTTTTGAAATGAACCCCTGTTATTTCCAAACGCATGGCTAGGTGCTATCCGTTTGAGGAATTCCTCTTTATAGGATAGACGGTACCACCTGCTGTCTTGCCACAGACTGTTAGGATAAAAGGACCTTGTAACAACGAGGACCTTCCTTTTCTGCTCATAAAGAGTTGTTCGTTCCGCGAGGGCGGGCGATAAGGTGAAACCCTCCAAAGCCCCTTTAGAGGGGTTTCAAAGGGCGCTGGTCGGCTAAACAAAAAGTCCGGCTCAGCCAAGCCTGAAGATACAGCCTGATGCGCCCCTACCCATCTCTGGGGTGGGGGGGATGTCTTCACCGGTTTCTGGAGGACACAGGATCGAGTTTCGATCACTTCCACCGGTGCGATTCTTCCCTTCTAACATTGAACGGTTTCAGGGGTTCTATTCGAACCTATTCACAATGCCCAGGAAAGAGGGCAAGGTGCGTCCAAATCTGGACTTGGGAAGAAATAGAGTCCATCCGTACAGTGGTGGCCTCCCTGCATCAGGGGGATTTCCTGGCGTCCATAGACATTTAGGAGGCCTATCTTTATATCCCCATCATCGCAGGACATCAGCGTTTTTTCGCTTTCCCAAAGATCATCCCTGGTTCCCACCAGGAGACTGAACTATCTGGGCCTAAGGTTGGATACATCCTGGGCAAGAGAGTTTCTCCTTGCGGAGAAACTCCAGAAGGTTCAGTCAACGATTCGGATGTTGCTGTCCGTCAATTGGCTGGGACTGATGGTGGCCTTCTTAGAGGCAGTACCGTATACCCAGTCTCATACCCGAATTCTCCTGAAGGAGATTCTTTTTTAAAAGAATCAGAATTCCGATTCCCTGGACAATCGGATCCGGTTGAGCGAGCGGACCAGGAAGTCTCCGATGCTCAACCAGGGGAAGTCATTTCTTCCGATAGTATCCAGATTACCAATAAGGGTATCGGAACTGAGAGCGATCAGATTTTGTCTGATTTACTGGATCGAGCAGCTCTAGAGCAGCCCGATTCGGATCCAATCGCATATGGCCTCTTCATCCAGAGGTTTTTCACTAGCTGTCCCTTCATTGGGACATCCCGGATGTGGATCTGTTGGCACCTTGGCTTAACAGGAAGGTGCGGAAGTTTGTAGCTCGCAGCGTGATCCTCTAGCGGACGCAGCAGAAACGCTGATCGCCCCGTGGGGGCAGTATCCGCTACGGCATGCCTTCCATCCTCTCAAGTTGCTGCGGGAACTTCTTCGCAGGATAGAGGTGGAGGGAATTCCAGTTATTCTGGAAATTCCGGACTGACCTCGTCGAGCCTGGTACGCCGACTTGGTGAGGCTAGTCGCGGACGCTCCATGGAGACTTCCTCTCAGGGAGGATTTGCGGTCTCAGGGACCGATCTTCCATCTTGCTTTACAATCGCTGGCTTAATGGCCTGGCCATTGAGACCCAGGTACTGAAGGACAAGGGAGTGTCAGCTTCAGTTATTCCTACCTCCAGTTAAAGCAAGGAAAGCGACTTCCAGCACATGGAAGTCTTATATTGCATGGTGTGAATCTATTGGATTTCCCCCACATACCTATTCGGTGACCCGAATTTTGGTCTGTCTGCAACAAGGGGTTGAGCAGAAACTATCCTTGAGCACGATCAAGGGTCAGGTTTTCGGCGTTAGCAATCTTCTTTCAAGAAACCTTTGGCTAATCATTCCTTGGTGCGGAATTTCATCCAGGGGGTGCGACATCTGGCTCCGCCAGTGCGTGCACCCTTACCGCCTGGGATCTTAATTTAGTGTGGTCGGTTCTTCAGAAACTTCTCTTTGAAGATATTAGGGAGATTCCCTTGCTTACATTATCCCAGAAGGTGGCCTTCTTGGTGGCCATTACTTCTGCACGCAGGGTGTCAGAACTGGCCGCATTATCTTGTCGTTCCCCATATCTGGTGGTTCATAGGGATAAGGTGGTTCTTCTTCCGAATCCATCCTTCCTTCCTAAAGTGGTTTTCAGAGTTTTTCATCTGAATAAAAGTATTGTGTTACCTTCCCCGTGTCCTAAGACTAGCCATCCTTGGGAGTTTGCATTACACTCCTTGGATGGGGTTCAGAAGGATACACTTGACTACTACGAACTTGTTTTCGTAAGACGGACTCACTTTTTGTGATCACGGATAGCCCTTGAAGGGGGTTGCCTGTGTCTGCCGCGACCATATCTACATGGATCAGTCAGACGGTGGTACAGGCTTATTCTATTAAGGGTCGGAATCCTCTGTTCCCTGTTAGGGCGCACTTCACTCGAGCGCTCAGTACTTCCTGGGCCTATCGCCATCAGGCGTCAGTGGTCCAGGTATGTAAGGCGGCCACCTGGTCGTCGGTACATACCTTTACAAAATTTTATAAGATTGATGTGATGGCATCGGCGGATGCCTCATTTGGCCGCAAGGTTTTGCAGGCCGCAATTTGAGGAGACCGGTGGTCTACCTCGGGGGTTTTTTTTCTGTTGAAAAATTTCTGTTGAGTCTCATCATTGAGGATGAGCATTGTAAACTTCTAGTTGGCACCGGTTGGGCCTTCTAGATTGGATTTGATTTCCATTTTCCCACCCCTCATTTGTGGTACTGCTTTGGGACGTCCCGAGGGTGTTGAATCACCGAAGACTACGTCTGTCAATGAGCGATAGAGAAAAATGGATTTTTGTAAAATCTTACCGTAAAATCCTTTTCTCTTAGCTCATTGACAGACGTAGTACCCGCCCCTCTGTTTTTGAGTTGGGTTGGGTTAAATTCTCTAAACACTGCTTTGTGACATAACTGATTTGCTAGAGCAGGAAGTGAGAGGATATACCCTCTGGGACTGCCCCTAGGGTGTGGCCAGAACGTTTTCTTTCCTGTCTAGTCCTACTCCTGTAGAGGGCAGCATAACCCGAGGGTGTTGAATCACCGAAGACTACGTCTGTCAATGAGCTAAGAGAAAAGGATTTTACGGTAAGATTTTACAAAAATCCATTTTTATGGAGCGCTGTGTCCGCCAATGAACGAAAGAGAAAATTGGATTTTTGTACTTACCATAAAATCCATTTCTCTGTGTTCGACGGACCCAGCACCCACCCCTCTATGGAGTTTTGATACTTCTAATACTGCTTGCTACTAAACGGATTACCTAGAGCAGAGAGGGGGGTTATATACTAAGTTGAGGATGGCCCGTGGGCATAGCCAGGTGTTTTTTTGTTCCGCCTAGTCCTACTGGCGAAGGCAATATAACCAAGTAGTTATGATTTATGGAGCGCTGTTTCCATCAAACTCAAAGAAAGGGATTTTACGGTAAGTACAAAAATCCCATTATCCTATTAACAGTGCAAGGGGTAAGGCTTAGTAATCAATCAAAATTCACTATACCGGAGTCACTCTAGTACAGAATGGATCTGATTGGTTGCTATGGGTACTGCACATTATACTTGCATCCCTTGAAATTCCATGTTGGATGGACATGTTAAAAGGTGCAAATATGGCCCAGCAGCCGACTTTCTTTTCCCACAGAAGTCAGCAAAAGTAGCAGCACTTACTCTTAAGACCCTTTGGGACTTCAGCTCATGCTTGTTCCACCAGAGGGAGACTATTACCCTATGAAAGGGGTTGAGGTAAGTGTATGTGTTTGATGTATTTTTGACATACGGCTATATGTGAAATAGGCATGAGGAGAAAGTGACCAGTGTACAAAGTACACAGTACAGAGGATCATAGCTGCATGTGTGCAAAATTCTTTAATGTTTTAGTAATACATAAAACTGGGCATGCTTTCCAACAAAATAAGTATTTGACATTTCAAATTAAAATAAATGTATTGCCATTATAATTCGTAATTTTCTATTCATAAGGCTTGAGGGCAGTTTAAGGGATCTTTAGGGTAAGGCATCATCACCCTTGGCATCAAGATCTACCATCACTAGTTACTTGGTAATAAAACTAAATTATCATGGCAGCCTGGCAGGATCAGTGTACCAGTTTCAAAATTTGGACCTTCCAAAGCAAATTGGCAAAATCAGTTTCCACGTTTCTTTCCTGACATGTTTAACGCATAAATGCCCACAGTTTCTTACTGGCCCAGATACCCAAATTTATTGTGGAGTGTGTGTGTATATCTATATACACACAATAAACATTCTGTATATAACTAAATGACACCTTTTTGAAACGTATTTATTTCCTACAAAAGGGAAACCATGTATAAGACAATTTCAAATACACTTTAAAAGCACTAAATATAAACAAAGCTAGAGTACATACTGTATTGAGAAATGGGCATAAAATTTCTAACAGAGGTATCTCTTCCTAAAGGTTCCCCATAATGCAAAAATATATAAAACCTTTACAAAACATTATGCAAATAAAAAAAAAAAAAAGGCACAGCCGGTTATACTTTACAAAAGCTCAAGTGCATAACATAGATTTGTGGGAAGGAGCTGAGCCTTACATCCTTCATTTACACAATTTTATAGACTGAGTTGGGAAAGGCGATTGGACAATTCTTAACACTTTGGAAATCCTGTATAAATTCTAGAACCTATCAAAATGTTTTATACTCCATCAGAATACTTAAGCTTCTTTAGGGTAGCATAAACGTAATGTTTATTCCATCCAACACATTTGGTGGATGCTGGGAAATATGAAGTCTTGGACTTACAGGGGTGAGAAATTTGTGCTTAAAGTGTCAATAAAAAGCAATAATTGTGTTTGTCTCTCTCTATTTTTTTAAGTATTTAATAATCCTGTGAGCAGATGTTTACCAGCATAAAGTTTTTCTTTCTTAGTAAATACCTGGTGGATCCTGCCTTTCCTTCTGTCAGTGGCAACGATATAGCGGCTGATCCTCTGGTTGCCATGTTGCCACTCTTGATGTGCATGCTCTGCCAGCGTCCCTATTTTCTTTCTTCCCTCCTTTTGGAATCCACCCCTGTGACTCTCTGTTGGCTTAAGGCACGGCTCGATCAGGTTAATTGGCATATGCTTGTTCCGGTGCTGCCTGTCTTCGTCCTTTCTTATGGCACTTTTCCACTGCAAGTACCGGCTCGGCTCCATTCGGCCCTGCTTGGCTCTGTTTGGTTTTCCACTGCATGGTACCGCATGGTACGGTGTTGGAACGGTTCGGTACGGTTTGCTTTTCCACTAAAGTAAAGTGGGTGGGATAACAATGATTCTCTGACCAATCAGTGGCTAGTAGTGACAAACAGTCAAGGCTGCATGCAAAGGATTGTGGGATATGGTACCGGTACGGCCCTCTTGGAACCACAACTGAGGTGGTACTGTTTAAGCGTGCCGTACAGTTCGGTTCCATGCAGTGGAAAAGCGCCACCGTACCGAACCATTCCAACACCGTACCATGCAGTGGAAAAGCGCAAAAGCGAGCCGAACCGTTCGGTTCCATGCAGTGGAAAAGCGCCATTTGTCCACCGCTCTGCCACTGTCACCCCAGCCTGTCTCTTCCTCTTCCAGCAGCAGCCGCTCATATGATACCAGCGTTTCTTACAGCTGCAGTAGCTCTCCCTTCTCCTGTCTGCCTGTCAGTTGCCAGCAAAAAGCCTAGCTCTGGTAGGACTGTCATGCCCCTGCTACTGTTGGCCAAGCACGACAGTCACCCTATGAATGGCAGGTGTAGGGAGAGGAAGGAATAGGAGGTGAAATTGTCTGAGCAGTGACTTTAGGAGAGTGGCAAGCTTCTTACTGTGACATCTGATCCCTCATCCTTGCCCTCTGGTCTTACTGCATTTTTTTGTTATTTCTGCTTGCTCTTCCCCCTGATCCCACAGTGCAGTGCAAGCACCATACACAATTCTCCTAACAGCAGTTTGAAGCACCCAAAAGAGGTATTTATATTATTTATTACCATGTAAACAAAATGCTCTCACCTTCATTGTTCGATTTCCTGATGATGAGCTTGTTTAAATAATTTTAATGACACTTCAAGTGTCCAAGTTCACACATGTGCCATTGTCATTATGAGGGAGTCATTCTTCTGGATTTTTAATATATTTAGGTCAGGAGAATGCAACATAAGCAAGGTAACTCCTTGTATTGAGTGGGCACAATTAAAACCCCAAGGTAGGCATGAGCCTGGTCTAAAACAGAGATGCTGTCATGCCTCTGCCTTTGGGAATCATGCTTGTAACTGTTAGCAGCTTGCAATGCTTCATGGGACTTGTAGTTCTGCAACAACTGTCAACCTAATGATTAAGCACACATATTAGTGTGTGAAACGCGTCTACCTTGCCCCTTTTTGCCACATTTGGATGTCCAATAAACCTGGATTTTGACCACATCTGAGTGCAGCCATTTATTTTCATTAACAACTGTAGGGCCACTGGTTGTGCACCTATGGTCTAAAACTATGTAATATAGAAAAATCTTGCTGCTCTAATCCTCAAAAGTTATAAGAAACTCATTGACTTATGCTATACCCAATAATTGGTTTGTGGCTGTACTTTCCCTTTAAACAATGATGCAAAACCCCACTCAAGGCAAGTTTTTAAATACTGTCCCTCTATTCCTGTTCTAACACCTAGATAGGAATGCATGGTCATTTTGTGTGGGTTGTGACTTGAAAGGATAGGTTGAACTTTTGTAACATGTTGCACCTGTATTTAGGGTGTAATGTGTTACTGTGCAGCACCCCCACACCCTGTGACAAGAGGAGGGAGATCCTCTCCCCATATCTGCTGTCACAGCATAAGAACTGTGCACAGCTGCATCATTCATTCACAATGTGTGAATAAATGAACTACAAGTCCCCTCTTCCACTATGGCAGATAGCTTGTAGTTCTTAATGAACCTCAGGGGCGCTGGCAAAAGCCCTTATAGTTCATTCACACTTCCTGCACCTGAGTTACTGTGTCTCTCTGGTGGTATGACCAGAGAGCTGGCAGCTGTGTCTGCAGGAGCCGCGGGTGCAAGGCTTTTTTTTGCATACTCTAGTGTAAAAATAAATGCACTTTTTTTTTAACCTGCAAAATCTTGTGAATTTTCTTTTTTTT
Source organism: Pelophylax lessonae (assembly GCF_965119305.1). Classification (NCBI taxonomy): domain Eukaryota; kingdom Metazoa; phylum Chordata; class Amphibia; order Anura; family Ranidae; genus Pelophylax; species Pelophylax lessonae. The sequence continues at coordinate 298,449,843 of NC_138771.1, forward strand.
TTTTTTAAAAGGTGAACTTCGCCTTTAATTCTTTTTCTGGGGCCAGGATGTCCATGACACATGTCAAGCTATAGAGTGGAAGGGGACCAATGAACATCTGTCTGCCAATTGCCCCTGTGAAATGTAAACCTTATCCTGTGTATTTTACCAAAAATTGTTCACTAGATTTAATTTTTGTATTTTTACTCAAAGGATAGATTTGAATAAATTCAAGTGCAAATATTGTATGATAAAAATATTGCAGCTACCATCTTTTTATTCTATAGTGTTCCTGCTTTCTGAAAATGTGTTGCATTTTGGTATGTGTGCGCAAAATGATAAAAATGGTTAACAACACTAATGTTAACAGTTAACATTTTCTTAAACCTAGTGCTTTGGACACCTTCAGAATAAACGCATTGCTCCCCAGTCCATAATCTTCTAAATAAAATTTGTGTTGCAATGGGAATCAATATCAAACCGCTTTGTTACTGTGTTCTTCTTGACCTAGACCACAGCTTTAATGGCAGTAATAGGAGTGTAGAGCCTTCTTACAGATTGATCTTTCTCCTGAGAAGCTGAAGGTAAGAGCTAACAGACCTTTTTGAAGGACCTTTGTAAATCGGCAACTATGATTTTATACTTCAACATCCAAGATTCCACAGAACAGTATAACGGAGTTTGGGCAGCAGTGTAGCAAGCAGTCTTTCATTTTTAGGCCTCCACCGGGCAAAAGTACGTATAAAACTTGTACATTGCCAAGTATCCCACAATGTACATATACCCACCTCCGGTAAACCCAACGAAAAAAGGCCACATCCAGAACATTCTTCGACCTCAAATGGGCATCTTTCTTAACAGCCCATATTTGATTTGCAAATTGTTCCCACTTAGCCCTACCTTTTTGTGGTATGTTTTCCTTCATTAAACATATCACAAGCACACCTTTTCCCAGCTACACATAGTCAAACAAATATCCCTGGGACAAAGAATCTAAGAGAGAAAAAAAAACAATGGTGTCTGCCAGTGCTTCAATGTGGAGCGTTCTGTGTTGTGATCAGTGTCTTGGTAACTCCAGGCCAGTCCACCTCTAAAAAGCTATATTTAACAAATTAACCAATTAGTCCATAGGGAACTTAGACTTCATCAGGATTTTTGTGAGTTAGATGATAGCAGCACTGGAGATGATGCTCTGTCCAACCCTGGTAGCTGCATTGGCAGGTGACTGTTCAGCAGGTTTGGAAACTTGAAAGAAAAAAAAAAAGTTGTCATTATTTAGATAGTGCCATGGGTCTACATATTTATTGCTTAAAACCAGCTCCAGAAGATTTTACCCCCTTCATGACCAGGGCATTTTTTTTGCTATTTGGCACAGTGCTACTCTAATTGGCAATTGTGCAGTTTTTGCAACACTGTACACGCATGAAATGTATGTCATTTTTTTCACACAAATAGAGCTTTCTTTTAGTAGTATTTCATCACCTCGTTTTTATTTTTTATTGTATAAATGTAGCACCCTACAGGTAGGTGCTAGGTAAAGATATAGTGGGCCTTGTCTGCCTAACAGGGCTGTGATTTAATAGGGTGTCAAGGTTTACAGGTGCGCCTGCTGAATGGGGAGTCTCCCCACTGGCTCCTGTCAGAGGCTTCTCATAGGGCGGTGGGGGAAACCCAATCAGGGGACACATCCAGGCTTATAACTACCCCAGGAGGCAGATTGTGCTGCAAAGGATTCTGGGAGTGGGTATAAGTTTGGGGGTGGCACATGACACGATGTCTTTGGCGGGAGCAGAGTCCCAGGAAGGAGACGGTGGATGTCTCAGGGTTTCGCCTGAATGTCCAGAACGTTCTGAGTGAGCTGAGGGGATCCGGTGTGCTGAGAGCCTGCGGGGAGACAGAGGGGTACAGTCCCAGGAAAGCCTACACAGGTCGTGAGTACTGAGGATTGCCCCTGGGGGTCTGCCTGAAGTTAGAGGGGACCACTCCGGAAGAGGTTCTGGGATCCAGTGCCAGCTAGTTGTAAAGGGGGTACCTAGGTTGAGGACCCTGAAGCTACAGAGGGGGTACATAGTCAGTGGACCCTGAAGAGTTCCAGGTAAAGGGGCACCTGCAGTTGGGCCCTGAACTGTACAGAGTGTGTCAGGTGCAAGTACAGCTATACAGAGTTCTTCATACTACCTCAGGCTGGTCAAAGCGGGGGGACAGTAGTCGGTGACTTCTACAGCACAACAGTGGCAGGAGTTCTACAGTTCTCAGTCCTGGATCTTCTGGACTAATAGTCGGAGGATTCAGCACTTCTGTGTTCTACAGCAGGGGTCTTCAAGCTATGGCCCTCCAGTTGTTCAGGAACTACAATTCCCATCATGCCTAGTCATGTCTGTGAATGTCAGAGTTTTACAATGCCTCATGGGATGGGTAGTTCTGCAACAGCTGGAGCGCCGTAGTTTGAGAATCCCTGTTCTACAGGATATTCACAGCGTTAGTGAGCGTTGGCTGGCGTCAAAGCGCCAACGGGCATTTTTCAGGAGTAAAGTCCCACATGTAATTAGTTCAAGCCTCAAGGAGTATCCCACTTATTCCCTTCTCCCATCCTCTTTAAATCAAATAAAAAACCACAAACAAAGATGCCGGAGTTGTCGCTGCTTCAGTTATCGCACCCAGGGTCACAGCTCACATGGGCTGGAGAGAGTACCGGTACTAATGGCAGACCCACATCAGGCCACAGGCCTGGAAAACTTGCTACATAAACAAAAAGACTGTAATCTAATTTCTTCATAAATTTAGGCCAAAATGTATTCTGCTACATGTCTTTGAATTAAAAAAAAAATCGCAATAAGTGTAAAATAATTGGTTTGTGTAAAAGATAACATCTACAAATGATGGATTTTTTTCATTTTTTTTTTTTATACTGGTAATGGTGGTGATCAGTGACTTATATTGGGACTGTAATGTGGTAGACAATCTGACACTGACACTTTGTGGGAACTAGTAAACTGACATTGACAGCACCAGTGACACTAATACAGTGATCAGTGCTAATAATCTACACTGTCACTGTACTAATGACACTGGATGGGAAAGGGTTAAATGTGTGCCTAACAATGTGTAAGGTGTGCTGCTTTTTACGCAATATCTCTGTTTCTTATTCCTACTTCCCTCTGTACAGAGCCCTGTGTTGATTATCAACAAAGAGCTCTGGGCTGAGACTGTACACAGCTGATCAGTAGATTCCGGCCATGAATCGTTGGTTGTGACATACTAAGTGCCGCTGTATTTGCTCACAGCAGAGCCAGCAGATGGGGACACGCGTGCACCCAGAACCTGGAGGAAATCTGCGACATAAAGGTACGTTATGGTGCCTGTAAGAGCCCTCCAGTCACAGCGGTTAAGAATAAAATTCAAGCAAATAGCTGGAACTGAATCAATACAGTTCTAGGACTGGCATCCTGAAAACTTAGTAGTCAGGCAGTGGTTCTGTTAAAAATATATTCTCCAGTTGTTTTAAGAAGACATAAAACTTACTATTCAACATATGGCCAGTGTTATAGGTTATAAAGCAACAATGCTCATTAAAGTTTCTTAGATTCTTTATCATGCAATATAACTTTTATAAGAAGGACTGCAACAAAATCTAGAACCAGTAGCCGCAATCCCCTCTGTCCAAAATACACTAAGACACCAAAAAGGAATCGCTATTACTATCTAAAAACATTTTTAAAGAGCAGCTCCAGTCTCCCCCCAAAAATGTAAAAGTCAGCAGCTACAAATACTGTAGCTGCTGACTTTTAATATAAGGACAGTTACCTGTCCACGGATCCAGCAATGTCGGCACCCGACCCAATTCTTTAATCAGCTTTGGGTGCAGAGTCAGCATCTGCAGTAAGGGAAACTAGCAATGAAGCCTTCAGGCTTCACAACCGGTATCCTACTGCACATGAGCCAGTCACGCTGCGCTTTCTGATTGGTTCCGCCATCTTCTGGTATCTGTGTTGTCCCAGAAGGCAGCGGGGGAAGGAGGAGGGGGGCTTGGACATAATCGTAGATTGCCGCCGCGATCTTACCCAGAAGTAGGTGCGGATACCTGTCAAAACCAGGTACCCCCCAAATGTGGCAGTGGAGGGGGGGGGGAAGGGTGCGAACAAGCAGAGCTTCTCCTTTTCGCTATAATTTACACTTTAACATTAGGCAATAAACTGGAAAACTGAAAACATAATTAGTCATGTAAAGATATAGAACAATGGCGATGTAGCAAAGTGCCGTAGTTTGTAGCATGCAAGGAACATATCAAAGTTCATTAAAGTTAGACAATGGAAAGATGAGAAAGCAAATGGAAGGTAGAAGCTGCTTGGTTGCCATGCACAGCTGCACCAGATGTAATCTTTCAGATTTATTGTGCTCCAGTTTTGATAAATTCCACGCAATGCATAGTACGTGATTTTGTATATATTTTATTAGGACTAAAAACTAGTTTAGGGAAAAAACTAAAATATTTTTTCAGGTAAATTTGAAATATTGCATATTCATATGCCTGTGGCCTGATGTGGGTCTGCCATTGTTACCGGTTACCTCTCCAGCCCATGTGAGCTGCAACCCTGGGTGTGAGAACTGACACATTGACAATTCCGGCATCTTTGTTTGATTGTTTTATTGTGGTTTTAGGGGATGGGAGAAGGGAATGAGTGGGATACTCCCTTGGCTCGACTATGTACAATTCTGGGACTTTTGTAGTAAAAATCCCCGTTAGCGCTGTCTTGACGCCAGCCGATGCTAGCCAACGCTTACTGACACTTTGAACATACTGTATCTCTAAAAGCTGTGCTGGAACCCTGACTTAAGTCTAGCAAATCCAGGACTATAGAACATATGACACTGCTTGCACTGCAAAGTCACTGACTACTCTCTCCAGCCTTGCCCTGGCTTGAGGTAGCTTGCTGTGTATTTCTGTATGGCTGCAACTCTCAACTGATGCACTCACATAGTGCATTAACTATTCAGGGCCCAACTGCAGGCGCCCCCCTTACCACTTCGCGGTCCTCAACCTAGGTACCCCCTCTATCACTTCAGGGTCCTCTGACTAGGTACCCCCTTTACAGCTAGCTGACACTTTGGATCCTATAACCTTCTCCGGAGTGGTCCCCACTGACTCTAGGCAGACCCCCAGGGGCAATCCTCAGTACTCACGACCTGTGTAGGCTTTCCTGGGACTGAACCCCTCTCGCTCTCAGCTGGTTCTCGGCACACCGGATCCCCCTCAGCTCAATTCGGCACTCTCTGGATTCTCAGGCAGCACCCGAGACATCCGCTTCCTCTGACAGGAGGAGAGACAGCCGTACTCTCCCTCCTGGGACTCTGCTTTCCACCAAAGACCATGAGTCATGCTCTCCCTCAAACATATACCCACTCCCAGAATCCTTTGCGGCAGAATCTACCTTCTGGGGTAGTTACAAGCCTGAATGTGTCCCCTGATTGGGTTTCCTCCACTGCCCTATGAGAAGCCTCTCACAGAGCCAGTGGGGAAACTCCCCTTTCAGCAGACACACCTGGAAACCATGACACTCTAACACCCTACCAAAAAGAAATCATGGCCCTGCTGTTAGGCAGACAAAGCCCACTATACATTTACCTAGCACATACTGTAGGGTGCTACATATATATATGCTGTGAGCAGTTAAACTCTTAACATCTTTGTTTATCCTGGGGGGAGATCAGTTGTTTTATAGAGCTCAATAGTTTAGGCAAAATGTACATACACAAGTAAATGAATCGGAGCAATGACCCTCTTCAGTCTGAGACAGCCTTTCTGAAAGGAAACAACTTCTGCTGTACTGTCTAAAAAAATCATAGTACAGTGGAAATGCATTGGTAAGGAGGTGTCCTGTATTCATTTGTTTTTTGTGAAACAAACATTTGTATAAAGAGACAAAAAAAATTAAATGTTAAACTTGGCCAAAAACCTATCATAGTTTATTTTTAATTCCAACTGGTTTCTGAATATTGCACCCCACACACTACTGTGTGCTTACAGCACATTGACTAAGTGGTTAGCACCTCTGCCTAGCAGCCCTAGGTGGTTTGAACCAACCACAACACTACCTGCCTGGAGTTTGCATGTACTTTCTGTGCCTGCGTGAGTTTCTTCCATGGACACCAAAAACATGCTGGTAGGTTAGTTGGCATCTGCCTAAATTGGCCCTAATATATACAGTATATATATATATATATATATATATAAATTTGAGTTAGGGATCTTAGAGTGTAAGCTCCTAGATGGTAGGGACTGATATGAATGTATAATACTTACATAAATATGCCAAAGCGCGACATACGTTTTCAACGCTAAATAAGTACTTCAAATAGGTAAAAATAAAATAAATTGTTATTGTGGTTGTAACTAGGTTCTACATTTTTCATCTATTCACCTGGAACAATGAGTTAGGTCCTTGCAGCCTGGCAGGACTTAATGGAGCTACAGGACTAAGACTGCTCCAGAAGTGGATGCTTGATAGAAGAGGACTTGGGGTTAACAGTAATCCATTGGGTGTCTGCAAATAAAAAAAAAAAAGAGTGTAAAGATATACAAACATGATTTAAACTTGCTACAACAAACTTGATCAACAAAAGGCAAAATGTAATCAAGTACTAAAAACAAAAACAAACTTTTTCTTGGCTATGTGCAAAATATAAGTGCAGTGCAATCATATAGTGATTATTATTTTATATATACAGTGGGTACGGAAAGTATTCAGACCCCCTTAAATTTTAAATCTCTTTGTTATATTGCAGCCATTTGCTAAAATCATTTAAGTTCATTCTTCTTCCTCATGAATGTACACATAGCACCCCATACTGACAGAAAAACACAGAATTGTTGACATTGTTGCAGATTTATTAAAAAAGGAAAACTGAAATATCACATGGTCCTAAGTATTCAGACCCTTTGCTGTGACACTCATATATTTAACTCAGGTGCTTTCCATTTCTTCTGATCATCCTTGAGATGGTTCTACACCTTCATTTGAGTCCAGCTGTGTTTGATTATACTGATTGGACTTGATTAGGAAAGCCACACACCTGTCTATATAAGACCTTCCAGATCACAATGCATGTCAGAGCAAATGAGAATCATGAGGTCAAAGGAACTGCCTGACGAGCTCAGAGACAGAATTGTGGCAAGGCACAGATCTGGCCAAGGTTACAAAAAGATTTCTGCTGCACTTAAGGTTCCTAAGAGCACAGTGGCCTCCATAATCCTCAAATGGAAGACGTTTGGGACGACCAGAACCCTTCCTAGAGCTGGCCGTCCGGCCAAACTGAGCTATCGGGGGAGAAGAGCCTTGGTGAGAGAGGTAAAGAAGAACCCAAAGATCACTGTGGCTGAGCTCCAGAGATGCAGTCAGGAGATGGGAGAAAGTTGTAGAAAGTCAACCATCACTGCAGCCCTCCACCAGTCGGGGCTTTATGGCAGAGTGGCCCGACGGAAGCCTCTCCTCAGTGTAAGACACATGAAAGCTCGCATGGAGTTTGCTAAAAAACACCTGAAGGACTCCAAGATGGTGAGAAATAAGATTCTCTGGTCTGATGAGACCAAAATAGAACTTTTTGGCCTTAATTCTAAGCGGTATGTGTGAAGAAAACCAGGCACTGCTCATCACCTGTCCAATACAGTCCAAACAGTGAGGCATGGTGGTGGCAGCATCATGCTGTGGGGGTGTTTTTCAGCTGCAGGGACAGGACGACTGGTTTCAATCGAGGGAAAGATGAATGCGGCCAAGTACAGGGATATCCTGGACAAAAACCTTCTCCAGAGTGCTCTGGACCTTAGACTGGGCCGAAGGTTTACCTTCCAACAAGACAATGACCCTAAGCACACAGCTAAAATAACGAAGGAGTGGCTTCACAACAACTCCGTGACTGTTCTTGAATGGCCCAGCCAGAGCCCTGACTTAAACCCAATTGAGCATCTCTGGAGAGACCTAAAAATGGCTGTCCACCAACGTTTACCATCCAACCTGACAGAACTGGAGAGGATCTGCAAGGAGGAATGGCAGAGGATCCCCAAATACAGGTGTGAAAGACTTGTTGCATCTTTCCCAAAAAGACTCCTGGCTGTATTAGATCAAAAGGGGGCTTCTACTAAATACTGAGCAAAGGGTCTGAATACTTAGGACCATGTGATATTTCAGTTTTTCTTTTTTAATAAATCTGCAACAATGTCAACAATTCTGTGTTTTTCTGTCAGTATGGGGTGCTATGTGTACATTCATGAGGAAGAAGAATGAACTTAAATGATTTTAGCAAATGGCTGCAATATAACAAAGAGTGAAAAATTTAAGGGGGTCTGAATACTTTCCGTACCCACTGTATATCAAAAACTCAGTATAACTCAATAATTCATATAGTGAACAAATATATCAAAAACACAATGTAGCGGAAAATCTGATGTGATCTCAAAATCTGATAACAAAATAATTCCAATTCAAAGTCCCAAAATATACCTCCAATGTAGTGCTGAAACGGAGTGAAATATAAACGCATCCAATGTGTTGAGTGCCTGCCATCTTCAGATAAAGTGCCTACTCACCTTCAGTGTCTGACCCCACTACAGAGTCCTATCAGCCTTGGTAAACTCCACCTCTTATTTTTGATATAGCACGTCATGGAATAGAAATTGGGAAACCATAGTGCTCTCTGCTTCTAATAATGTATTTTAAAAATCATACATATCAAAGGATTACAAACATTCCCATAGATATGGGAAAAACAAGCATATAATTAGCTCACCACGCTGATACAAATGGCAACTAGTGAGGTTACGGACAATGGCTCCTCCCACCAGAATGCGTGCGTCCGTGACGTCACTAGTTGCTATTCGTATCAGTGTGGTGAGCTGATTACATGCTTGTTTTTTACATACAGTAACTATGGGATTGTTTTTAATCCTTTGTATGAGTTTTAAAAGAAATTACTAGAAGCAGAGAGCACTATGATGTCTCAATTTCTATTCTATGACATGCTATATGATTGATCGAGAATAAGAGGTGGAAGAACGTGATTTAGGAGTGCTACTAGAAGGAGTGTTCCAGTATCATCTTAAGTGGAGTTTCCGAAGGCTGATATGACTCTGTAGTGGGGTCAGATAAAAGGTGAGCAGGCACTTTATCTGAAGATGGTGGGCACCGAACACACTGGATGCGTTTATATTTCACTCTGTTTCAGCACTACGATGGAGTTATATTTTTGGGACTATTTTGTTATCAGATTTTGATACCACATCAGCTTTTTACCTACACTGGGTTTTTGATACATTTGTTCACTATATGAATTATTGAGTCATACTGAGTTTTTGATATACGTATGTTTATTCACTTTATGATTGCGCTGCACTTATATTTTGCACTTTTTGATTTAAATGTGAGTTTGGTGGACTCTGAGAAGGTGTTAGCAGCAATCTGAGCCCTGTTTAAGTAGGCTAACGATATTCTAGATATATGTATTTGTTGTTTGCACTGAATCTATTTCACTATATTTTTTTTTTCTTGGGTAGGTGTTTTCCAATGTACCTCAACAGCAAAATAAATAGTATTTTAAAATTAAAAGGCTGTGGACAATCTGTCACCTTTTAAAAATATTAAAGTAGAACTTCTTTTTTTCAATGAATGCTAGACTTTCTCTGAATGGAGAAGTTGGAGATCCTGCTGTTTATCTTTTTACTTACACTAATATCTCTTCCATACTGTACTAATGGCCTGTAGCCCCTTCCCCCAAGCTTTCAACGTGTCCTAAAATATTGTCAGTCTACAATTACTTCTAAAATACCACATCACTCCTACTATTCCCTTTATGGTGAATATGCTTCTGAGGTCAGTCCCTTTGTGCTCTCCCTAGTACATGGGTGTCCAAACTTTTGGCTTCTCTGGGCCGCATTGAGTGTAGAGAAATTTTCTCGGGCCGCATATAAAATATATACTGTTAAGGTATATAAGTAATAAAACACCGCTGCACCCTTCCCGTGCTGCCGCGCCCCCCCCCCAGTACTAATTTAACACAACTAGTGGATGATCCCCTCCGAGGCTGCCTCTGTGGCCGTGCACCCGACTCGACTTCCTTCCTCCTCAGCAAAAAAAAATAAAAATTGTCAGGGGGCAGTGGGCCACATTGCCTGCGGTTCCGGGCCGCAGGTTGGACATGCCTGCCCTAGTACTTTACTGTGTCGACCATCACATAAGCTACAGAACAGTTTGAATTCTACAAGTTGAATACGGCCCAGTATAAAATCTCTTATTTTGGGAGCCAATGCATACTAGATGAATCTCTACATGTGAGCCCTGAACAAAAACATTTGAGAACGCTAGTTCATCTCAAGGTATTATTTTTTTCTTGACTAACCCATGTTTTTACCTGAGCAGTAAAGAAAGCTGGTGTTAGAGATCCTGAGGGAAGTGCTGGGCTGTTTAGAGCTATTGAGCCTATATCACTACTGGAGAGCAGAAGAGGCGGAGAGCAAATTTCCAATCCTTTGGGTTTCTTTGCTTTAGGAGGATGATAGGACAGCTTTGTTTTGGATCCTGCTGAGAGATTTAATGGTTCGTTGGCGTCAGGATAATCTAAAAATACACTCCTTTGCTCATTAGAGAAGGATATATTGGGGGACAAAGATGGGGAACGTGAGGAGCGTGGAGAAGAAGAAACACTAGTTGTATTGGATGATATATGGGAAGATCCTTTAGCAGACAAAGAGGATGTTAAGAAAGCAGAGGCAGCTGCCGATTCTGATGTAGAGGGCAGAGAAATGACAGGTCGGATGATTTCTTTGTCCGTTTTGTTAGTAACAAATCTTATAACAGTCCTGACTTCCTCTACTGGACTCTTGACTTCCGCCTTTTCCTCCTCCTCTTCATCTTCTCCATCTTCTTGTGGCTCATCCTCGTCTTCCATGCATTCAGTTTTGATAACTTTGTACTCTGTTTGATGTTGCAGTGAGTTTATAGTGAAGGAGGAATACAAGCCTGAGTGGATGTACTCGTTGCGACTAGCGCTCTTTAGTGCGGACAAGGTGTGATTGTGTCTCTCATGGAGTTCATTCGGGATCTTGCAATCGCTGTCCTGCAGCAATAGGCTGTCCCGGCTCACCTCCACAGCATGAGTCTCCATTTTCAGGATTTCTGGAAAGGACACAAACTTGTAGACAAACTTCTGTCCAATTACCTTTTTAATAATGTTCTGAAAAAAAGAATACAAATGAATAAATAGGTTGAGGAGATTGCAGGACAATTTATAAGGCAATGGGATAGATTTACTAAAACTGGTGCGCTCAGAATCTAATGCAGCTGTGCATGGTAGCCAATAAGCTAACTTCAGTTTGTTCAATTAAGCTTTGATAATAAAACCTGGAAGCTGATGGTTACTATGCAGAGATGCACCAGATTTTGCACTCTAGTTTAGTAAATAACCCCCATTCTGTTGGAATTATAAGAATTAATTTACTGAAGCAATCCTCGACCTTATTGTCTCCAGATTATCATCGAAAGCAACCCGCATTTAAAAGTCTGCATTCTATGTTTCTATGACGGACTTTTACTTATAGAGGCTTCCCAGCATTTAAGGCCCATTCATATTGGCTGCAAGTCCCATAACATCAGGATATCCAGTGGCTTGGGCATAGTCGTGCATATAACCCAAGGCACATTTAGGTGGTTACTAGTAATGTTTTTTTCTTAGGTGGTTACTAGAAGTGTTTTGTTCTTTATAGTTTTTATCATTTTGATTATACAGAAGACACATTTAGGTGGTTACTTTTTTTTTTGTTTTTTTCTTAGTTGATTACTAGGTTTATGTTCTTTATAGTGTTTATCATTTTGGTTATACCCAAGGCACATTTAGTTGGTTACTAGTATTTTTGTTTTTTTCTTAGTTGATTACTAGATTTATGTTCTTTATAGTGTTTATCATTTTGGTTATACCCAAGGCACATTTAGGCGGTTACTAGTATTTTTTTTTTCTAAGGTGGTTACTAGAAGATTTTTGTTCTTTATAGTGTTTATCATTTTGGTTATACCCTATTTTATTGCATTAGTCAAATTTGATGGCCGATACGATGGCACATGGAAACATCTGGTAAACATAACTACTACACAAATATGTTTTTTATACTTAGGCTTACAGCAGTGACCAAAGAGCAGTTGTATTGAAATACATTGTTTTTTTGTTCTGATCTTCTACCAACCAAAAACAAAATCTGATTGGTTACTACTGAAGTCCACAAGTCATAAGTGTTTTACTCAATAAGGCCTCATTCGCATGAGTGTGAAAAACGTTACTGATGTTATTATTACACATGTTTTCCAGGAGAAAAGGTCCTGCGTAATGATCAGCAAAATACTTGCTTATAGCTTTGTTTAACCACTTGCCGACTGCCTAACGCCGATCTACGTCAGCCCCTCACAGGCAAAGTGACGTAGGGCTACGTCACTAGCTTGTGAGGGTCTAGGGAGCGAGCGCGCGCCCCCGGAGGCGCGCTCCCGCTCCCGCGTGGTCACGGACCCCCCCGCGCGTGTGACCGGCGGACCCGATGTCCGCCGGTCACTCGGCGATCGGCGGGGGAGAGGGAGAAAGTCAGGCAGCTTGTGTAAACAAGCCACCTGTCATTCTCCTTGCTGTTAGGATACTGATCACTCGGATCTAGTATGTAGATCCGTTGATCAGTGTCCATACAGCTCAAGCCCCAGCCAATCACAGTAGAAAGCACGCCCCTAGGGATACACACAGCCCCTCCCTCCCAAATAAAGTTAACCCCTTCACTACCAGTGTATTTTTACAGTAACAGTGCATATATATAGCACTGATTACTGTAGAAATGTCACTGGTAACCCCAAAAGTGTCAAAAATGTCAGTCAAGGGTCCGATCTGTCCGCCCCAATGTCGCAGTACCGCAAAAAAAATCGCAGATCGCCACCATTACACGTTAAAAAAAAAACAACAAAAATGACAGAAATCTTTCCCTTTGTTAGTAAACGCGATAACTTTTGCGCAAACCAATCAAAATACGCTTTTTGCGATTTTTTTTACCAAACATAGGTAGCATAAAACAAATTGGCCGAAAAAGTAAAAAAATTTTGATTTTTAAATTTTTTTTTTGGAGAATTTCATATAAAAAAATGTGAAAAATATTGCTATTTTTGCAAAATTGACGCTCTTTTTTTGTTTATAGCGCGTGATCAAAAAATCGCACAGGTGATCAAATACCACCAAAAGAAAGCTCTGTTTGTGGGAAAAAAAGGACACCAAATTCGTTTAGGTACAGCATCGCACGACCGCGCAATTGTCCGTTAAAGTCACGCAGTGCCGAATCGCAAAATACCCCCTGGTCGGAATGGGGGTAAAATCTTCCGGGGCTTAAGTGGTTAATGGTGCATACGCGTACATAATTTTTTACAATTAATCTTTCACCTTTGTTTAAATTTAATGTACGCGCTTACAAACTAGTATACATGTGTTTATACACATAAGCGCATAAAGTGCATGTTCTTAGATGCAGATTTTGGGTTCTGTGTTACGGATCTGAAAGCCGCTCATGTTTTATGCACCTGTGTGAATGGTTCCATTAAAAAAAAAAAAAAATGCAGCTGCATTCATATCCATTATTAAACAGTTTTTTTTTTTTTTTATATGCTTTTTTTTTTTTTTATGCCCGCGTGATTGAAGTCTTAACCTTATGGTCAAGAAGATTTCTGACTAGCACTCAATAGTAATCGCATAACAGTGAATACATTTTTCAGAATCTATATGTCAGAAGTTAATCAGAAGTGCCTATTTGACCACTTAATACAACAACTTCATCATATTTAAAAAGGAGCATCATCGTGCTGCATGGGATTAAAAAAAAAAAAAAAAAAGTTACTTTCTTTGTCAATCCCCCCTTTGACAAAGTCGGAATGACGAAACCTTAGGGCGTGGCTACAACGACAGACCGAAGAAGTGAACAGGTGAAGCGGTGGCTCCTCCATGTCTGGCACACTAGCGTGGAGTTGGTGAGGATGTGGGGAACACCCCAAACCCCATATTTTACATGTGCTGTTGATTTTGGTTTATGTGAGTGCAAGTACCATGTTTTAACAATAAAAATTGGAGTTTTAAAACTGTATTGCACTAGTGGATTCCCCTTTGTTTTTCCCTATATGTACATGCGAGAGGAGATATAATTTAAGGAGGACCCCCACACTTAACGGTGTTTTGTCATTGCGCTTGTAGACCTGACCATGCAAATAGGGGCATCTTGTTGGGGTGAGTTACCAGCTGATGGGAGAGGGATTACGCAGGTGGTGGATTTAGGTGGTGTCCAACATTCAGCACGGAGCTCCTTTCTTCACACCTGTCACTACTTTAGCACATTTGATTAATGGACTTTATGTGATTTATTTTGTGCACAATTCCACCTTATATGTGTTTATTTTTTATGATTATTTGTTGCAATGTTGTATTTTTTGCACATATTTATTTAAAGACTTATTTCCTTGAAGTGTTTTTGTGCAGCTTGTGGGAGTTTATTTTTCACACTTTTTTATATTGATTTTGTGGTTTAAGCTGCAGCTTATGTATTTATACATCATTTAATATTGAATATTTATTTGATCTACACACTGGTATCACATTTTTATTTTGTGTGATTTAGCGCAAGAGCTATCCTATTATCATTATGACGCGTTTGTTTCTAATTTCCCTTTCTAAACTAAGAAAATAAGGGTTTATTACTAGTATTTTCCTTTCTCGCTGTGTATGCCTAGACCTGCAGCTGACATTTGCTTGCACAGCTTAATACATTTATTGCCATGCTTTGTCCCCAGTGCTTGGGCTTTTACATGGAAACCATATGTTAGACAGATGTTCTTAGGCTATTTCCGTCAGTGCTCTTTTCTCTGGTCTAACCTGATGAACAGTCACTTCAGTGGTGTTCTAGAAAAGGACAAATTTACTGGCACAAGCTGAACTACGAAAGGGCACAAATAGCAGTTTTTGTGTATTAGTAACCACCATCTTTGGGTTAGTTGTGTGCATTAAAGTAGATTCAATTTGATCCAAATCCAGTTTCCTTCATGGTAGAATATGAACATGCTTGTACCTAAAATGTATTTTACTGCTTTTATCTAGTAAAAGTTGAGAGTAGTAAGTTGACATGAAGCTGGCAGATCGAATGCCTACCTTATCATAATAATATCGAAGGGCTCGACTCAGCTTGTCATAGTTCATATTGGTTTTATTCTTCCGCAGTCCCCATAGCTTGGCCACTTCCTCCGCTTTGAGCAGCTTGAATTCTCCATCGTTGGATGTCCAGCAGATGAGATGCTCATGTTTCTGATCGAGAAGCAATTGCAACAGAAACTGCCACAGAGTAATTGCACTCTCCATACCTACAAAACAGAATTGGCACTATTATATATAATGATCTACATCATATGGTCACCGTAAGGCACTTTATTTTTAATGCTTTTTTTTTTTTTTTTGTGCATACACTACACAAATATTTCTGTCCCAATACAGAATATTTTTTAACATGTATAATCAAGAATGTTCATGTACTTCATATGTAGCCATAATTTTGGGTTTCAGCAATATAAGCTGGTTTAGGCTGCAGAATAGTTTAAATACAGTGTAAAAGTGTCATCATTTTCCATCGGTAAGATACAACACTTACATCACACAAGCACTGATCAGAGAGGACAGATTCCATATGAAATAATGAGGGACCTCTTTACTGATATTACAGATAAGTACAAAGTCTTTTTTATTAAATGCCACAAGGTGGCAGAAACATCCAGCCGCATCCTATTATCCTCCCATTTTCTCATTATACTTTTGTAGAACTGATTTAGAGCTGCCAGAAAATATGAAAAAAAAATAGAAAAATGCAAGAAGATTTAACAGTTTGAAAAATATAAAATTTCCTGGAAGAGTCTGTTAAGTATGCTAACACAGACTAACTCTTCTTGAAGTTTCTCTTCCGTTTTAAAGGGAAATTCCAGTTCATACCATGATGTTTACAAAGACTTGCCAGAATGCCCTTGTTGTAATATATGTACTGAATATTTGAAGCTGGAAGGAGTTACACACCCAGGATCCATTTGTATTGCTGTCAGTAGTCTTCAAATTTTCTCCTAGAAATGAGATGTTCTATAGCTATGTCTTGATTTAAAAAAATAAATAAAAATACGCAATGGGGTATATCTGCTTTTAACTACATTAGGAATAGCAACTGTTTCCCATTTATGAGCCAGACTAGTTTCTGCTTTTCTATTCTATGCCTATTTTTTTAACTTTAGAATTGATAAAAGGTATTTTTAAGGGTGAAACAAGTTTTTTTTTTTTTATTGGCTTTATAAATAGCCTTTTATTTTATTTGTTTTGTTTTTTAAGGCAAAAAAAAGGAAACATTTAAAAAAATTACTTTACTCAGATATGCCAAGAAATTAAAAACACAACAAGGCAAGAGTGACTATAGTTACAAATATTATTCTGGCGACGCAAGCATAGCGAAATGCATTGTGGTCTCTGCTAAACCCGGAAGTAGCGAGTGGAGCATTGGAGCGCAGGCTGGGACGCACGCCGACCGCCGCACGCTAGTAGGGGGGGAAGGAGACTCAAGAGAGGATACTGCAGATCCTCGTAGAGGTTTTTTTCTGATACCCGCAGCAACCAATGCGAATTGCCCAGTGCCAGGAGGGCACAACTAAATGTAAGGAGCCAATCATTGTAATTACTATGCACCTATATTAAATCAACAGTATTACACTATTTTGGCTGTTTTATGTGTCTTTCTATATGTGGGCTTTACCCTCACCCGTATGAGTAATACACAAGGAAAAATAGGAGAAAGGAGCAGTATATTCTGTTTAAAGAAAGAGGAGTCGGTAAGGTCTGATCCACCTATATAAAGGGATCGCAGGCGTTGGGGGTCTTTGCGACCTGCTTCAATCTGGCAAAGAGTGTCACACCCCATCACCGGAGCACCCAAAATCCAAGCAATTAATATATTCAAGTTTTTTTTCCCTGCATGAATTGACTTGGACTATGAATTACCCATAAGCACTTTAAAAAAATAACTTAATGCACTGAAATAGTGGTCACAATATTTTTTTATTGTTTTATTTATTTATGGTACAATAATTTATGATATTTAACATATCCGTGGCTGCACATTTAAGCACTTTATTTTTGCACAAATTGTTGTACAGCACTTGCACTTTATATATTAATTATTTATATATATTGTATATGTATGCACCACTGACATTTGTACCTGGTTATGTGAATATTTAGTAAGTTTTAAATAAGATCACGCACTTTCAAATAATTTATATTTTACACCTAAGATTACCAGCGCCTTTTTACCATTTATCTACAAATATTATTCAGCTATGTGTTGCATATGTTCTGATGCCACAGATATGCTGCTGTTACACATTACATAACGCATATACAAAATAAAACTATTATTAGGTTATAAAAGTTTAGTCCAAGCATAATTATATTGTAAATGAAGTGTAAGAGTACTATAAAAATGTCTATGATAAGAGGGGGAAAGCAGTTATTTAGGGCTTAATTAGTATTTAACTAGGAACCCACAATTTTTTTTAACTTTTAAGCAGTTTGCTGCAGTTATAGTTGGGATCAAATCACCGAAAGCCTGTAACAGTTTTACAAAATCACACTTAATAGTGGCTACAACTGGCTGTGATTATTATTTATACAATACATGATTTATATAGCACCAAAAGTTAGCAAAATGCTTTATAAAATTAAGACTGTACAAGTTACAGTACAATTTAGGACAAGATGGTTGGGGAGGGGGCTTACTGTCTATAAAGGAGGTCCAAGTGATACAAAAGGTGTAATAACTGTAAGGGATAAGTTAAAGTTACAGTTCAGTTTTTAGGCAGAAGCAGGTCAGCAGGATAGGCTTCCCTAAAGAATTTGTCAAGGATCGCCTAATGGCAGAATAGAGTAGAAGGTAGCCAAAGACATTTGAGTAGGAAATTGCAGAGGATGTGAGCGGCTCTGAAGAAATCCTGAAGGTGAACATGGGAGAAGGTCTTGAACGAGGACGAGATTTGTGATGTAGCTTGGGGTAGAATTGGGGCATTGTACGTTAGTATTTTGAAATGCAGTAGTTGTGAGCAAGAGCCAGTGAAGGGATTGGCAGAGAGTGGTGGTGGACACTTAAGTGGTTGGTAAGGTGGATACGTTTGCCAGCAGCATTCCTGATGGACTGAAATGGGAATAATCTGTGTAAAGGGAAGCCACTGAAGAGAGAGTTGCAAGAGATAACAAAGGAGTAAAGTAGTGGCTTGGTGGTGTCATAGGTTAAGAAGAGGCAAATTTTGTCAAAATTTGCATAGTGATTGGATGTGGGGTCAAATGGAGAGATTACAGTCCACGATTACACCCAACACACTGGCTTGATGGGAGGGGCTGATAGGTATTCTATTGATCTCAATGGAAATGTCAGGGGAATAGGGACAGATTGGCCCCTATTTGGCAGTGAACTTCAGTCATCAAGTGGACAGCTGGTCCTGGTTGGGCACATACAGTGAAGGACAAATTGCAGACAAAGGACTTGATTGAGATCCACCAGGATGTTTATAAAAGGCCTTGGTAGCTAGAAAAGCAGACTCATTAAATATATTTATAGCTAACACCAAAGGCCTAAGTTGCAAGCAAGTGCTTATATGTGGAAGCAGCATGCTGCATCAAGACACCTTTATGTAGTGCAGTCAACAGCAGCAGTGATAAAATGCTTACTCAGTACTGTATGGCAGGAAGAGAGCATGGAGCTAACACTTGCCACTCCAAACAACATTAATCCCCTGTATAGTGGAAACTGGCAGTGATGCGGGAATTTAACCACTTAGTGCCCGCCCATCATCAAATGACGGCGTAGTGGTGCAGCGATCGTGACCCCGATCTTGGTAAAGAGCCAATGACATGGCTCTTTACCCATGTGATCGGCTGTGTCACATGTAAATGAGGAAGTGCCGTTTATCGGCTCTCCTCGCCTAACACTGTCAGTGTGTGGCGAGGAGAGCTGATCGGCGGCTTCTCCTCAAAGGGGAGTCTAGGACAGGTAATCAGGGCACTGATCATCAGTTCCCTGATTACAGAAAAGGGAAAAACAGTGCCAATCAGTGCCCATAGTGCTGCCAGTCAGTGCCCACCAGTGCCTGCTCATCTGTGCTGCCCATCAGTGCCGGCCGTCAGTACCGCCTCTCAGTGCCCATCAGTGCCACCTATTAGTGCGGCATATTAGTTCCTCCTCATCAGTGCCGCCTCATCAGCGCACATCAGTGAAGGAGAAAAATTATTTATTTATTTTCAAAATGTACTCACAGAAAATAAGAAAAACTTTTTTTTTCAAAATTTACTGTCTTTTTTTTCAGAAATAAAAAACCCAGCTGTGATTAAAAAATACCACCAAAAGAAAGCACTATTTGTGTGAAAAGAAATGATAAAAATTTCATAGGGGTACAGTGTAGCATGACCGTGCAATTGTCATTCAAATTGTGACAGTGCTGAAAGCTGAAAATTGGCCTGGGCAGGAAGTGGGTGAATGGAGGGTGGAAGAAATTACGCGCTTATGGACAAAGAAATGGGCTGCGGCCAACCTCAAAATATAGTCCAAGAACTATATCAATAAATGTGGGATGGGTGAGGTGAGATGGCGCTGCCTAGTTATATACAAGTGGTGTGAAAGGAAGTTAGTCCAATGGTCACAACCTAAAGTGCTAATGTGCTAGTTTGCATAATGGCCTGCAGTCCACAGTATAGGGCATGAGTGTATATAAGAATATAGAGCAAATTTAAAGAACACTCTCCCCAAAATTGTGCTCAAAGTGATATATGCAATAAATATTTAAGTAAATTGATAAACGAAAACTGTATACCCGTTTACTGCATAATCTATGTGAGTACCTGATTTTAAACTTGTTGAAATAAAGTATTTTAAAAGCAGTACATCACTATATTAGCACTTCTTCTTGCATACCATCACCGTTTGAGGAAGAGAGGCTCCACTACCCAAATGAATGAGATACCTTCCCCCCCCCCCCCCAAGAGTCCCACACATCAAAGTTGGTGGATAAGAGGATTTTATACCAAGGCTCATTACCCCTGTAGGGGTGCATATTTCTGGTGAGTGCGGGAGAAATTGGAGGGGTGCACTGGTTTTTCTCACCTACCACCCAGCACGTAGACCACCCGGAAGACCACCAACTGATTGAGATATTTTTGCTTCACTTTATAGCACGTTTAAAGACTGTTTGTCACCCTTTGGTGGATCATCACATTTTTTTCTTGGTGTTCTAGCACTATATGGACTACTTACTTTTTTATTGGATTACTATACTGCTGTAATTGTGTGATCACCATTATCATTTTAATCTTTTTGCATTGGCACACAGTCTTTTTGAACATTAATTTATTTATTTATTATATTTATGTTTTATGAGCACATTTTCAATCAGATTACATAAGGATTTTTAAATTTGTGAAACACCATCACTACCCTTTCACTGGCATACAGTTTTCGTTTATCAATTTACTTAAATATTTATTGCATATATCACTTTGAGCACATTTTTGGGGAGAGTGTTCTTTAAATTTGCTCTATATTCTTATATACACTCATGCCCTATACTGTGGACTGCACGCCATTATTCAAACTAGCACATTAGCACTTTAGGTTGTGACCATTGGACTAACTTCCTTTCACACCACTTGTATATTACTAGGCAGCGCCATCTCACCTCACCATCCCACAGGAAGTGGGTGAAAGTGCACTGTATTGAAGTGTTTAAAGGGGACAATTGTACAAAAAGAAAAAAACCTAACCAGATGGGACTTTACTGGTACCAGAAAAAGGAAAGATTGCACAATGTATATGTATAAAAAGTTATATTTTATTACAAAAAAATATAAAAGAACAATAGACAAGGGAACAATTGTATATAAGGTAGCTCCTGGTGCTCAGCTAGACTGGCCTACTCATGGAGAATGTACTTAGAGAGAGTGCAAGTGCTGAGGCAATGCCAGCAGCTCTGCACCTGGAAAGCACTTTTTGGCCTACTTGTTACCAGATTCTGGAAAGCATCCTACCCAGAACCCAGTGCCTGAAGGTCACTTCCAGTCTAGCCCCCCAATGTCCAGTCCAGCAGGATCTGGACATGGCACTTTAAAGGCTAGGCTGAGGAAGGCAGCACCAGATAGCTGCAAGTGGTGAGATCAGCTCTATCACTATGGTAGAGAAGAATCTTGATTGAAGAAAAAACTATGAATAAAATAGTGCTAGTTAAAGATTAGGCTCTTACATAGCAGCGTTGAAGAAAATATGTTCTTACTCCAGCAAATCTAAGGCATGCTGGCAGTAGGGATTACCCTGGGCTTGCTTACAATTTTTTTATTTGCCAATGTCCAATCTTCCTGTAGGTGAGAATATAACTGAAGGTGCAGGATTTTGTGTGTCCCTCAATGGACCGGAAAGAAAACTATTTTCTTGTCTAATCCTAACTCAAATTGTGAAAACAAATTCTACAGTTTAAGATTTGATTGACCCTTCATTTAAAATTGTAGTAAAGTCAAACTAGCTACAACTGCAGTAACTGCAGACAAGGATAAGTTTACCTTTTGTAACATATTAAAGATGCAGTGGCCCCCACAACCCCCCGTCAATACCCTTTTTTGACAGTGAGTTGGGGATCCTCTCCCCCTGCCTGCTGTCACATTCTTAAAAAAAAGGGCTTCGCCCGCCGGCCATGAAACTCATTTACAGTGTTCTTGGAATGTGAAAACTACAAGTACTGACAGCCTTTGCGACTGCCGGCTTGTAGTTCTTTATGTTGAGCACTCCCAGGTAATTCAGTGAGCTTCCTGTCAAAGTGTAACTGCCTCCACATATCAGTGGTACAGGCAGACAGATCCAAAAGACAGTCTGCAGGACCGTGGCATTAAACCCACGATTTGCTGATTGTGGGTGCAATACTTTACAGGCCCCTAACAAAAAAAAAAAATTTGTAAAGGTGAAGTTATTCTTTAAAAAAAATTAAATAACTCAAATAAAACGAATGATGACCATATAATTAATGACCTTGTGTATACATTAGCTTATGATGTACTATTAACTTGTAGTTATCAGTGGTTGACTGTTGGCTGTGAACCCACTGTGTGATAACAGGTTTAGTTTTAGTTCCTGTATTTCTGTACGTTACAGGCAGGAAACCGGAAAACAGACCACAGGAAATCTTTACGTTTGCTCCAGTCTGGAATCACAACCCTGCACTTCCTCCTGTCCCAGGCAATGCAGTTGTCTTTGATAAGTTGGGTGGGGGCTTGTGAACATCTGATTGAAATGAGAGCGAAAAACCCATTGTTTAATTATATACTGTACATTGAGGGGAATAACTAACACTGGATCTGGAGCAGCTGTGCATAGCAACCAATCACATTTTATCATTGTTTTCAAAGCTTAACTAAACAAGCTGAAGTTAGAAGCTGATTGGTTACTATGCACAACTGTTCCAGATTCTGTCTGCTTCAGTTTCACTAAATTTCCCCTATTGTATGCAAAGTTTACCACTTCAGCCCTGGAAGGTTTTACCCCCTTTCATGATCAGGCCATTTTGAATGATACAGCACTGCGTTACCTTTACTGACAATTGCACAGTAGTGCAACGCTCTACCCATATAAAATTGATGTCCTTTTTTTCCCCCCCACAAATAGAGCTTTCTTTTGGTGGTATTTGATCATCTGTGCAGTGTTTATTTTTTGTACTATAAACAAAAAAATACCGACAATTTTGAAACAAAACAATATTTTTTACTTTCTGCTATAAAACATATTCAATAAAAACATGTTAAAAATCTGTTTTTTTCATCAATTCAGGCCAATATGTATTCTAATACATGTCTTTGGTTAAAAAAAAAAATCCAAATAAGTGTATATTGATGGATTTTTACAAAAGTTATAGTGTTTACAAACTATGGGATAGATTTGTGGACTTTTTATTTATTTGTTTTACTAGTAATGGTGGTGATCAGCAACTTATAGCGGTGCTGCAACATTACGGCTGACAAATCTGACACTAAGTAATGCTTTTTGGGGACCATTGACACCAATATAGTGATTGGTGCTGAAAAAAATGCACTGTCACTGTACTAATGACACTGGCAGGGTAGTGGTTAACATCAGGGGCTATCAAAGGGTTAAATGTGTCCCTAGGGAGTGTTTTATAATTGTGTGGGGGGTGCTTCAACTGTGGGCAGACAGAGATCCGTGATCCTGCTTAGCTGAAACACAAGATCTCCATCTTTCCCTCTTTTTGGGGGCCAGTGACACCAATACAGTGAACAGTGCTGAAAAAAATGCACTGTTACTGTACTAATGACACTGGCAGGGGAGGGATAAATGTGTCCCTAGTGACTGTGTGGGGGCTGCTTCAACGGTGGTAAGACAGAGATATGTGTTCCTGCCTAGCAGAAACACAAGATATCCACCTTTCCCTCTGACGGAACGGCAATCTGCCTAGTTTACATAGGCAGAATGATTGCCGGACCCACTGATTGACCAGTGACGGCCGGTCCATTGGGGGCGCCGCCCCCCCTATCAATGTGTCCAGCCCCCTAATCTACATGCAGGGCTCCGGACGCATGGATTCCAATGGGTTTTTTTTTTTTTTAACGTGATTAGAGCCAGAGGCTCTAATGGGCTTCAAAAAAGGGTGGGGTGGATGGGGCTTTATGGTGTGCGGGCTTGTGTGATCCGGGGGTATGGTGTGGTCCGTCTGCCGCCCACGGCCCATGGAGCACCAGCCGCCACTGTGATTGATTAACTCCCACTGTGTCCAATTACAGCTGGAGCTGGTCGCCGACGGCGCGCATGCTTGCCCCAGACCCATTGCACGAATTGATATACCTGTATGTGATTTCGTGCAATACAGCCGCCACCCCACAGTACATGTATATGGGGCAGTCGGCAAGTGGTTAAACATCTTTTCATTGCAATTTAATAAAACAGCATTTTATTGGTAAGCACATATCACATCATTTGCTATGTAAAAAGTGCCCACAAGCCTGGGTAGTGGAGGTGCTGCTAAATATTCTAAAATTACAACAACATGTTTCCCCAAGGGCATTAATGCAGCAAAAAAAAATCAAAGAATGTACCAAAAGGTAAAATGAACAATTTTCATTGATACAAATTTTAACATCAAAAACACATTTGCTATGTAGACCAAATCTGGATGTCCTGGTTATTTAATTAAAGGTTTTAGATATCATCCGTCTGTTTATGCTATATATTTTTTTTATTTCTCTTTTTCTTCTTTAACTGTTTCTAATGTATATTAATGTTTAGAAAGGTTGTCATTAGTTTTCTCTGTAGAGTGAAATGTATTATCAACATTATTTATTATAATACGTTTTTTTTTTAAAAATCCAGATTACTCAGTCATTTGTAAATGACTTTGCGTTTCAGCAGTAATTGCATGTCTAAAGAACTGGAATACATAATAACAACAAAATAATGACGCTGATCTTTCCATATCCAGGCATTTTAATGTTTCCGCCCAGAGCATCCTCCGAGCTTGCTATTGTACTCGAGCTGTAAAAATGTTCTAAATCAGGACTTCCTCCTATTATGTTTCGGAGGCGTCTTGCTGGGAAAGCAAAACAAGGTAGGAATTCCTGCAGCACCACCCAGTGGAAAATATAAGAAAGGCCCCTAATGTACAGCCAAACCCTGACATCTAATATCACAGAATAGATATTCTTCTATCAACCAATAAGAAGGATAATCGAATTTAGAGAAAGATACACAGTACTGGATGCAAAGAAAATAGACTTCATCTATCAAAGTGTCAGAAGGAACAGTATGCAGCATTACACTGCCAACTATCAAACTTTCATTCTCATCCTGTTATTTCCAGTGCAGGTTCAAAGACCGCGCCCAAAGTGTATTTCCACTTTTGCAGTTAACCAGTTCGGCTCCAGAGCAATTTTTTGTATTTGTCGCATACAGGTAAAAAAAAATCTTAATGACTTAAACCCTCAGAATATTATATATTTTCTGAAAGCAGAGGCCCTGTAGAAAAAAAGGTGATAGTTGGAAAAAAAAATTTTCAGATTATATTTACGCAACTGTTTATTAAAGCGCAAATTTTCCAGGAAAAAATATAAGATTAATTTTAGTGCAAAACCACGCAAAAAATACGTCATATAATTTTTGGTTAAAATATAAATTGCATCGAGTAAATAGATACCACATATTCCATGTTTTAAAACTGCATGCGCCCGCGATATAGCCAAAAATGACGGTGCCCAAAAGTCATCATAGGTCATCAAAGCTCATCAATTTAAAGTTAACTAGGAGCTCTTGTGCTAGAATTATTGTTCTCACTCTGAAGTTTGTGGTGCTACCACGGTTTGTATACCCTGGGCTCGCGTTTGCGCAGGTTGCAGGGCCACAGGATTTTTGGCAATTTTTTTTTACTGATTTTAATATATTTTATTTTTTAAAAATGTTTTTCTTTTATTTTTTTATTTGATTGCGATCACAAGGGGTTAATAAACTCTTATATGATAGCATTGGGCAGGTGATAGATACTGTTTATGGAGATATTAGGGGTCGAATAGACCCCAATGTCTCCCCTGGTCTTTACACCATCTAACCAAGCACAGATCAGCATGGTTAGATGTGTCCCCGGTCTGTACTGACTAGGAAAGGGTGCATCTAAAACCAGAAGTGACATCGCTTCCAGTTTCAATGTTTGCATGTGAGATCGAGACATGGATTTGCCTTGATCTCACTGCAATCTCTCTTCACTAGCTGGCGGCTGTGTTCCCGGGCACCAGTAATACCAAGACCCGGGAACCACAGGGGGAGGCACCACGCTGCCAGCTCTGTAAAAGTGATCGCCAGCTGTGGAGCTGTTTTCAGTGTGTGGATTTGCCGGTTATTGGCTCTCCTCTCCTTATATGCAGTAAGCGTGAGGAGAGAAATGCTGATAACTGGCAAATCCTGATTGGACACAGCGGGTCACATGGTAAAGAGCCACTGTGATTGGCTTTTTATCCGGATCTGTGATCGGCTGTGTACCAAGGACACGGTGATCTCAGATCACTGTCGATGTGAAAAGAACGATCACGGGAGGATGTCGTATGACGTCCTCCCGACAATGTGCGACCTAGCTGTAGCCATCTTTGGGATTAAATAGTACTATTATTATCTGAATTTTGTATTATCCTCTAACACAGAAAAAACTGGATAACAGACAACAACCTAAAAGCTTCAATCCTTCCACATTCCACCCAAAACTAAAAAAAAAAAAAAAAAAAAAAAGGTTGTCATATCTTACATTTTAAATACAGACACTTTGAGTTTGGGAACTTGGTCAAAACCCTTCCTTGCCCCCTCTGCATTTATTGACCAGTGAGGCCATTCATCACACTCACTGACCAAAACTTATGGCACGGGAAGGGTTGGGACTAAGCACCTTGCATCTGGTTATGGGGCTTCTGGGTTGACTGTCAAAGTGCTCTCGAAAAAAAAAAAAAAAAGAACAAGTATAGACTATAGGTTTGCTTGAAATGCTGATAATAACACGTCAGGACAAAAAAACACAGCAGAAAAAAGCCAGCCACTTGGTGAGCTCCTCTTGTCACTCTTTATTGGCTACATAACGTAAGTACAGTATGTAGAATGCTAACGGGTTTCGTTTATTGCTGACTTCCCGAAAAAAATAAAAACCCCATAAGCAATGCACTTTATTACACGTACATCATTTATTTTTCTGTGGGCTAAAATTGCAAGAACTGGTGTCAGCCCTGCCCAGTTGTCTGCTAAACTACTGAATCCCCCATACTTCTCATCGCCACAGCATAAGGTCTGATTGTTCTATAGTACAAGATAACCACTGGGAAAGAAATTATTTCAATGGTATATTTAACAGACCAGACACAAATACGAGAAGTTGTTAAGGTTTACATACAAATTTTAAAGGTGGTTATGTTTTTTTTGGCCAAATTAAGAGCTGTTTATTGGGAAAAGGACATGCTTCACTCAAGGGTATGATTACCTTTCCTTTACTAACTGACATCTAACAAGTGAGCAGGTTCAGAGTCTCCATGTGACTTACGGAATATTTGTTGCAGGTTAGTGACTCACCAGGAGGATGAGCAAGGATGAGGTCTCCATAGGTTGTAATTGTAGTAACAAATCAGCAAGGAATGTACATTGAAACCTTCCTTATTTACTGATCAAGGTAAGATGTGTTCAGACTTTCATAGACTCTACAGCTGGTGCACATTAAAGCAAAAGTCACGCCAAAACTTTTTTCTTTTTTTTTTTTTCACATAACAGTATAGCAAAAATGACAGAACCTTGCTTAGGTTTTTTTTTTTTTGCTGACTGTTTCCGGATTGGGGTGATTTCTCCTTACTGCCAGGTGGCACCAGTCACTGACACGGGAAGTGAAGTGTAATCTAAATTCTAAAAAGGTGTGCATGCTGTCTGTTCCTGTTCGGGACCTTTCCTTAATTTCCTGTTCTTGGTGGCTCCAATCAGCTGAACAGGAAATAAGGGGATACCTTCTGACAATGGGAACAGACCATATGAAAAACACAGCAGAGTTTGCAGACATTGGTTAGCGATACAATACTGAAAGGCACCCAACAGCCCTTCGCTATGCTACAGCATACATCCTATTTGTTACCTTGTATAACAAAGAATGTATTTTCAATCTATCAGGTCTGGAAAATGTTAGAAGTCTGCTGTACAAGTAGTCCAAACCTGTGTGTAATCTAAATTCAAAAACAAAAATGTAATATATTTCAGCTTACTAGTACATAGATGCAGTGGCTTTCTAAACATTTGTTTTCGGCACTGATCGGCATTACTGTTAGGATGCACTGACAGGCATCACTGAGAGGCAATGATTAGCAGCACTGGTGGGCACTGTTGGGGCTGCACTCATCATCAAGATGTGAAACAAAAGGGGACAGCGCTCAATATTATCTGTGCAATTCAATACATAAAACCACACACAGTAATAATTGGTTATGGGTTACCCCAAGTGATTAAACATAAAGTGACTGTGCAGCTATAAATAAATAAATACAAGTAAAAATTATAGTCCTTAAAACTTGAAAGTGCAAGTGCAAATGTGCAGCAAACAAATCCAAGTGATTGCAGTTTTGGTGTTCAGAAAAATTGCATCCTTGCAAATGAGGGAGGAAAAGGAATCCGTCGCCAGGTGCCCCACTCTCTTACCAGATGACCCCTTGGGGTCTAGCATGGGTAAGTGGTAGCTTTCAAAAGAGGTCCCGGTATTCGGCCAGACTCTCGTCTCTCCGCTCTCTTAGCAAACTTGGGAATTTCTCCACTGTGTGAGAAGGGCTGGTGTGGGTTCCGCTAGGTACTTCACTCAAGCAATATACGATCAAGCCATAAGGAAACAGAGGAAGCTCATGGTGTAGTATGTATATACCATATTTTAATTAAAAATGTAGCCACTTACATTCAGGTTTACACGGAACAGCTTGCAGTAGCGCCGCAGCCGGTTTGCGTTCCGGCTGCGTTCCAAGGAACCGGAAATGACGTAGGGCGTAGCACGGGACCCAACGCGTTTCGTCATCAACGTATGACGTCATCAGGGATCACACTGATGATCAGTCTCCTGATTGTTAGTGCAGATGTCCCCTGTGTGGATTTGCCGGCTTTCAGCTCTATTCACGCGCTGTCAGCGTGAGAGAAGGATTGCCGATAACCAACAAATCCTGTTTACATTGTGATCAGCTGTGATTGTCCCTTCATTGTCACCTGGTGATCCATTAGAAACAAATGTCTTAGGACGGGTGTCAAACTGGCGGCTCTCCAGCTGTTGCGAACTACAAGTCCCATCATGCCTCTGCTTGTTGGAGTCATGCTACACTACACCTATGGAGGCGCAGTGGTGTAATTTCAGGCTGATCAGTCCTGATTTGTACTTCGGGCTAATATGGCGATATCTGCATGTTCAACCTGTGAACACAGACGAAGAAGAAGCTGGCCCCACATCCTCATTAAAGACTGGGGTGAATGAACAGGAAGCCACCAGAAGAAGCATGTCGACATCAAAGAACAAGAAAACTTTTCGAAGAAAATATTTAAAAAATTTGCTATTTGAATAGAAAAGTAGAAAAGATTTAGTTACACTATATTGAGTGTCTGATGCTTTGTATCTTCAGCCTGTAGGGTTCAGTTCAATTTAAAATTGACTTGTGAGGGCAGAAATAAGGAAGTTGCAACTACTGTCATGCAGTTAATGAAAAGACTTCTAAGTTAAAAAGGCTTGTTAAATCCCCCAGAGAACTCATGACAGTATTTTTGTTCCTGTTAAAAATCTGTGTTGTGGTTTAGAAAAAAATAAAATGTAGTCCTTCTTTCTGCCACCCCTGGCTGAAGCAGGTGGGTGTTCATATGGGGCTTCCTTTTTTTTTTTTTTTTGAACGGATGAGACTGAGCCCACATTGTCACGCAGTCATTAGCTAGGTAGGAGGAGATTATTACAGTGATAGGTGGCAGCTGGAACAGAGCACTGTCACTCACAAAAACACAAGCCAACAGCAAATGAGAGCAGCTACTGCATTAGTCTCTCTCGGACAAGTGTAGCATCCAGCTTGTGCTGTTGTTGGCTTGTGTTTTTATGAATGATAGTGCTCCTACTCATTAGCCATAAATGACAAAACAAGCAACCAGCTGCCACTGTAGTAATCTTCTCCGAACTAGCTGGCGATTGTGGGCTCAAACTTTTACCAGTACAAAGGGGAAGAGGAGATGGAGGGCTGCAGATGTTCCACCTAATAGAGTTCAAAGGAGACGGGGGCTGTGCGAGTTCGGTGTCTGTACTGCCCCCTTCTCTGTGCACTGTCAAAAGGCAGGGTCACCAATATAGCTGGGGTTCCTG
The DNA here is from genome assembly GCF_965119305.1 of Pelophylax lessonae. Lineage (NCBI taxonomy): Eukaryota > Metazoa > Chordata > Amphibia > Anura > Ranidae > Pelophylax > Pelophylax lessonae. The sequence goes on from NC_138771.1 coordinate 298,479,803, forward strand.
TACCTTTAGAAAATTCAGGAGTTGCAGATCCCACTGGTTTTTCTTCACAGGCTAAACATGAAGCTGAACTAGAAGCCAACCGATAAATGTGCAGATGAAATATGGGAGCTGTTTTCCCTTGATGCGCTATGTCATCCGCAAAACCAGTTGCTTTTCTAAAAAAAAAAATAATAATTATAATCAGAAGGATAAGTTCCCCTGTGGAACATGGTACATGTTCCACCTGTATTTAGAGGGGAACCTGTAACATGTTCCAACTCCTGCCTCCTCCCCCCCCCCCCCCGTGTGGCAGCCCACAGCCGCTGTCAGAATTTAAAAACAGCGGAGCCCTATAAATAATGCACATTTTTTTTTACCTGCAAAATATTGTGCATTTATTAATTTTTTGTAAAAGATGAACTTTTTATTGAAAAAATTGATAATTTCCATCGCAAGCAATGGACAATATTGGAAAAGCAAACTAGCAGTGTACTAAAAAATATGTACAGTACGCTAATATATCAGCTATTATACTAAAGCGAGGACAAAACACAAGTACAGTAATGCAGTACCTATCACTCCCAGGACAGACCTTAGCTTTTAAAGAATCCTGCCAATAAGTCAAGTGGGCTAAGACTTGGCGTATCAAGCCATGAAACCCAAAGCGTCTCAAATTTGCCCCAGTATCCTCTATGTTGGTAAATACATTTTTCTATTCTAAGAGTATCTGCCATGTGTTAGCCATTCTGCATATGTGGGGAGGCCTGCAGATTTCCAGTGCACTGGAATAAGCTTATCTACTTGAAACAGAGCCCTATTAAATTGTGTCTCGGATGAGTATTTGCAATTGTAGACAATCTAGAAAACCCAATACACGTTGTTTAGGATCTAATTGGATTGACCCCTGGAACACCTTATTAAGGGTATGTAGGTTACCGGCCCAGTAAATACAGTCAGGTCCATAAATATTGGGACATCGACACAATTCTCATCTTTTTTTTGGCACTATACACCACCACAATGGATTTGAAATGAAAGACAAGATGTGCTTTAACTGCAGACTTTCAGCTTTAATTTGAGGGTATATACATCCAAATCAGGTGAACGGTGTAGGAATTACAACAGTTTGTATATGTGCCTCCCACTTTTTAAAGGGACCAAAAGTAATGGGACAGATTAACAATCATAAATCAAACTTTCACTTTTTAATACTTGGTTGCAAATCCTTTGCAGTCAATTACAGCCTGAAGTCTGGAACGCATAGACATCACCAGACGCTGGGTTTCATCCCTGGTGATGCTCTGCCAGGCCTCTACTGTAACTGTCTTCAGTTCCTGCTTGTTCTTGGGGCATTTTCCCTTCAGTTTTGTCTTCAGCAAGTGAAATGCATGCTCAATCGGATTCAGGTCAGGTGATTGACTTGGCCATTGCATAACATTCCACTTATTACCCTTAAAAAACTCTTTTGTTGCTTTGTTAGTATGCTTCGGGTCATTGTCCCGAGTTTATCAGAGTGGATAAACTGTAATTACCCAGTATTTAGCACACTATTATTATAGCACACTATTCTACCAAAGGAAATACCTAGACTTGCAGAGGAAGCAACACCATAGGCCCAGTTGGGTGTCATTGGTAGGCAGTTTGGAAGCCTGCCATTCCAGGCTATGGTCTTTCTGGTCTGAGCAAAAAACTGCCCATGAATGACATGTAAACTGAAATTCAAACACATCAAAATTTGCTTTGGTCAGGCAGAAACCGATAATGAATCATTAATACGTTTCTAATAAAAATTCTTACTTTATTTTATTGCACGTTAATTTAGATGTTGAGGTAGAAAATTCTAAATGGAAACAAATTCTTACACCTGCAAAGTAGTGACCTCAGTATTTTGGAAAAACAACTTCATCAGGTTTTATAGAGTGCTGGATTAAGTGGATTTTAGAAATACACAGTGTAGATGTGTGGATATCTTTTGTAAAATAGAAAAAAAGCCAAATAATATGAAGTGCAATTTATAGAAAGCATCTGGTATGCAGTGTGGACCAATGGGGATATCTGTATACCTTCTAGTGAGGCTACATATTTGCTATAATTTCTTATTTTTTTTAAAGAGCCAGACATTCTACTTCAATAGCCATTTGGTTTTAGTGTGGGTTAAAAACAACTTTTCTAAACTATCTACCTTCATACCCTCTTTGAATATGCTGCTGCAAAGCCCATTGAAATCCACATCTGCTGTTGCTTAATTTTTTTTTTTTTTTTTTTTTTTTTTACAAAGATAGCTACAGTAAATGCATTGTGAAATTATTTAATCTTTTTAAAATGGTTGAAAAGGTGAAATTTATATCACTCTGTAGAGAATGGCAGACATGTATTAAGCCCCATTCTTTCACAATTCTCCACTGTGAAATATAAAAAAATTATGAGAAAGAAAGTCTGTTGTAAAAAAAACAAAGTATTAGTTTAGGAAAGGAGGTGGGCCATCCAGAGGCAGCCTATAGAGAGCAAGCTAATATAGGATAAGATTGCATTTAGCAATTTCATTCTGGGTTTTTTTTCCTTTAATGCCCTACAGCAGGGGTCTCCAAATTTTTGAAACAAAAGGGCCAGTTTACTGTCCTTCAAACTTAAGGGGGTCAGAATATGGCCATTGGGAGTAGAAAAGGTCTCGCCATCAGTGAGCACCTTTGGTTCAGTGGGAGCTATTGAGTCCCATCATAGGGTGTCATTGGGAGGAATTTTGTCTTATCCTTTGTGTCATTGGGAGAAATTGTGCTCCATCGTTGGTGTCATTTGGAGGAATTGTGCCGATTCACTGGTGTCAATGGTGTGGGTGGAATTATGCCCCATTGTTGGTATCAGTGGATGAAAGCAAGCCGCATCTGTCCCGGGCCGCAGTTTGGAGGCCACTGCCCTACAGCAAAGTGCAATATACTGTAACACCGTATTGGAGAGCACATAAAAAATTCAAACACATTCTCTGATTATGCCAACACATCTATTAAATCATTCAAGGTTACTTCATACTAGTGCTTTTTGCCCCGAGAGTCCAATTAAACTCCAGAGAAAGTTTCTTTGGCTTTGTCACTAGCGCTTTGTAGTAGCAAGCCGGCGTTTATGTCAGCATCAGAGTACAGTGCAGTATAAATATCTTGCAACTTTTATTTCATTGCACAAAAAAAGAAATATAAGGTTGAATTCAGATAGCCTTATAATTCCAAATCGGGGAACAAAAAGTATCTAAATAATATGCTTACTGCTATATAAAGTAGGCTTTTCCCAGAATTATAACAATAATCTAGAACTAAATGATCAGGAATATAGAATACTGAGAGTTTAGTTATTTTCAAACAGACTTACTCGATCTGGGGCAAGGATTACATTTACAGAACTTTATTTAAATAGCCAGTCAATAAGACACAAAACAATCTTGCAATATCATTGGAGAATGTTAAAGCCCAACTCTGGGAAAACTAGAAGTCCTCTCTTTCAGTGGTGCTGTGCCCGCACTGCATGTGTTAATTGTTAGTTTCTGTCTAGAAGACAGGAAAAGTGCTTTTTCTTATCTGATCTGATCCTGCTCCCCGGCAGATGGCACCCCTTTACACTCTAGCAGTGGACTGTCCCCCGACATCCCCCTATCCTACATTGGTCTTGATGATGTCAGATGATCTTAGACCACCAGAGGCCAGACCACCAGAGGAAGATTAGTCTGCAGGAACTGGTTCAGCAGCACAGGGGAGCTTGTGGGAGCAGAGGATAATGCAAATAAAACTGTACCTGGTCCCCTAAACATAAAAGAGCAGTTAACCCTTGCATTGCAGGTGCAGCCCCACTACATGAAAGGGCTTAGTGTTCCTGGTGATCAGCTTTATGTTAGACTGGACTAGGCTCTTCTCCAGGGATGATGTAAGTCACAGGCACTAGCTCCAGGTCTATAAGCACAGCTTTACTACTCTATCATTAGCAGCCTGTTAGCTCATTGAAGAGTTCTCAATAGCAACTCAGCATAGGCAGCAGTGGGGGCGGAGTGGATGTGTACACTGATCACCCATAACATTAAGATCACTGACAGGTTAACTGAATAGCATTATCTCAATAAAATGGCATGTGAAAGTCAATTGGATATATTAGGCAGCAAGTAAACATGCTGTCCATGAATTTGATGTGTTGAAAGTGGGAAAAAATGGGCATTGCAGTTTGTTGTGTATAGGGCTTTGAAGCCGCAGACTGGTCAAAGCCCCCATGCTGACCCAAGTCCACCTACAATGGGCACGTGACCATCAGAACTGTACCACAGAGCACTGGAAGAAGGTGGTCTGAACTGATGAATCACATTGTCTTTTACATCATGCAGGGCCAGATTAACGTAGGGGCTATTGGAGCTGCAGCTCCAGGCCCTTACCTTTATATAGGCCCCAGGTTGGCCATATTCACTGTTACCGCTCTTCTGTCACTTGTAAACACAGAAGTCTGGCTTCTGTGCTCGCTTCCCCAGGCAGCTCCCTCAGAACCTCCCCACACAGCACGAAGGCCGGACAAGGAGGGACAGTTGCCGATGCATGGATGTGTTTATGGGCTTCAGAGACAGCATCCCATGTGGAATTAGGCATGCATGGCTGCACCCTTCCTCCTCTGGGTGCATGCCAAGGCACGGCCCTTAAGGCCCTTCAAAATCCTCAGCACCAAGCCCATGATGCTCTTAATCCGGCCCTGACATCATGTGGATGGCCAGGTGTAGGTGCACTCCTTCCCTAGGGAAGAGATGGCACTAGGATGCAAAATGGTAGGAAGGTAAACTGGCAGAGGCACTGTGACGCTTTGGGCAAAGTTCTGCTAGGATATCTTGGTCCTACCATGTGGATATTACCTTGACACTTACAATTGACCTAAATATTGTTGCTGACCAAGTACACCACTTCATGGAAACGGTGTTCCCTGTTGGCAGTAGCCTTTTTTAGCAGGATAATGCGCCCTGCCACACTGCAAAAATGGTTCAAGAACAGTATGAGAAACGGTATGAGTTTGAAGTGTTGACTTGGCATCCAAGTTCTGCAGATCTCACACCACATATCACATACTTCATACCACAGCATACCTTCAGAGGTCTAATGGCGTCCATGCCGTGATGGGTTAGGGCTGTTATGGCAGCAAAATGGGAATGAGTATTCGGTGATCATCAAAATGTTATGGTTGTTCGGTGTATATGTGTGCAGGGTTGTAGTTGGCATCAACATATGTTTTAATTTAAGAGTCCATTCAGACTAGCGCGACTTGTCAGGCGACTTGGTTGCCTGACAAGTCGCGGTCGGTCGCTCGCCATTGAGTAGTACAGGACCCGTTCTAATAGGAGCAACACAAGTCGCTCCGACTTAGAAAAAGGGTCCTGTACTACTTTTGGTCGACCTGGAGGCGACTTGCATTGACTTCAATGATATGAAGTCCGTGCAAGTCGCGCCGAAGTCGCCCCACAAAGTCGTGTCGCGCCAGTCTGAATGGGCTGTAAAGCTCATAGTCTCAGATTCCCATTGTTGTTTACAGTAGGATTGTGAGTTGAAAGGATTGGTATAAGTGGAGTCAAAACACTGCAGTTGTACTTCTATTTAAGATACCTTGTCTGCTTAGTAACATTTTTTTTCCCCTTTTCTGTCAGTATTTAAATAGCACTTTTTCCCTTTATTTCTGCTTGCTAATTAAAGAGAGTGGTTAAGTGTTCACATGTGTTATATTAGTAACTGACTCGCATTTGAACTTTTTTTACAGTGGGATCTTGAACTAAGTGAATAAATGGAGTTAAAAACATAGGGGTTTAAAACAAAAGAATTCTTCAACATGTAAGTAACATCTTAAACTTCTTGTTATTAATATATATAACTCGGATAATAAATACTACAAGGTTGAAGGTTCTGCAAAGTGCACAGCTTACCACATGTATACACAAATGGATCAACCTCTCCGGTATGAATACCACTGTGATGGATATGAGCAGGTTGCTATCCTGGAAGTTCACATTAGAGAAATGGAGGCACAAAGTACAACACTGAGGAGACTTGACAACCCTGAAAGGAGTCTTCTGCTTAGTGATCAGGCAGTGAATGGGATTTATGTGGAAGGGTAATCAAGGAACCTGGGTTTTTGCAGTTGGAGGTAGTGGCAGGGGCCCACAGAAAAGGAAGGTCAGGCCTATGTTTGAACACCCTAACTTTAGTTTTATAAATTTTCTTATTGCTTTGTAACAATAAGAAAAAAGATACAAACTCCAAGGAGAGTTGTTGAAACTTAATTTGTATAAGTTTGTCTCTAGCAGACACTGGTTGTCTGAAGAGCAGATCCCACATAATTGTTAATTTCTTCTCATTAATTTCCATAATGTCTGATTGCCATTTTTGTTGAATTTCTGTTGAAGAGAATGGAAGGTGAATATTCTAATAGTAGGTGGCATAGATGAGGTAAGAAGAAATGGTGCTTTTGGTCCCCTGAACAGAAGAAATTGAAGGGATTTAAGAGAATTTAAAATGTCCGCATAGATACACAATCAATAGTATCTGGGTTAACCAGTTCACAGATACCAGCTGGGTAGCCGGGAGTTTTTTTTAGAAGCCTAGTATGGCTGGTCCCCCTCTTTCTCTTCCTTTCCCCCTGTAATGTAGCTCTAGTGTGTGTGAACAGTTTGCATCGAGGGGCTTGAGTGCCACAAAGAAAGTGGTCAATAATTGGGAGAGTATCTTATTAATGTTTTTGGAATCCAAGTGGTAGAATTTCAGAAGAGGTAGCTCAATTTAGGCAAAATGTTTTTCTTGATCAGTTTGATGCTTACAGTTAGGTAGAGGGGTAGGTTTCTCCATACCTTCAGTTGTCCTTTAACTGCTGGAGCTCTGGAAGCAGGTTCAAAGTTTTATATAATAGTTTTGAATATATAGAGTAAGCACACCACATAGTCAAACTGCTTTAGCAAAAAGTTTGTATTAGGCATATGAATTCAATTATATAACAGGTACAGTTAAAGTTATATAATGCCTAAAAGTTTGTTATCCATTGCAGTTATAAGGTATTTATTTGTAGCATTTTTGGCTTCAGGGTCAAGAAATTTTTTCTAGTTCAAAGGCAACCATGGAGAAGTCTTATAGCACCTGTAGTACACCCTCTATGGAGGGCGCCACATCATTTGGCAATATAGGGCATAATCCACATACAGGGCTACCCTCTTCCCCCAACCAGCCCACTTTTAAACCTGTTGTGTGGTGTGACCCAAAGGGTCCCTGCAATAGGTTACATCACAATGGCGAACAGGGGTGGAGAGAGAAAGCAGCCCTGCCATGTACCCTGTTGCAAAGGGAAGGAGGGGGAAAGCAGCTACAGAATTGCTATACAATATTTGTAACCTTTGAATGAATTTACACAGGGAACCCATTTTCTTTAGTGCGTCCAATAGGTTTTACCACTACACTGTGTCAAAGGCCTTCTCAACACCTAGAGAGGCTACTTTCCTGGTGCCTGTGTTGGAGTGAGTGGGGTACATGTTGGTGAATAGGGCATTTATTAATGGTGTTTGTGGATTCATGTGGGATGAAGCCCACTAGTTCAGAAGCTTTAAATTGTGGATTATTTGGTTTAGCCTTGTGTAGAGAATTGTCATAAAGATTATCAGATGATATGTGCTTCATGCATGGAAAGTGGTAAGAGGTTCTCTTCAAGGCACCTGGTGTACGTGTTACACAGTTGAGGGACTAACACCCGAATAACTTGGTGGTTGTGGTTGACAAACCTAGAGGTGGCATCCCTAGATGTCACTTCTACTCCTTTCAACTGGAAGAGCAGACCATCTAGTAGGGGCAATGAAGGCCATGTAGGAAGGCCTAGACAGTTGGTAGTAATAGGGGATACTATGATCAGAAATACTGATTGAGTAACTTGTTATCCAATTCCCTCAATGGTTTGCGGTTTCCCTGGTACCAGAGTTCAGCATGTGGTGGGGCGCGTGGACAAATTACTTTGAGGAGTTGGGCATAATCGAGCTGTACTGGTCCATGTTGGAACCAATGACAAAATACATGAAAATGTAGGACATTTAAAAAATATAAAAAATAGTGATTGTTACAAATAATATAACATAAGATGTAAAAAAGGAAGTCGAGATTGCAACAATTCAAAATAAAGGACAGGTTGTTAAACAAAAAGACAAGCCCTAAAAAATTATTTAAACTGGTTGTACACCCCAAACATGAAATATGAACAAAGCACATCCCTCTATAAAGTCTACTTGGCTCAAATAGGAGCACTAAGTGTCTTTTCTGCTGCTTTTTAGTTCCTCTGCTATCAACGTGAGTCACTTCTGACATGTTTTCCTGAGACCAAGAGACAAAAGTTGACAAGGGAGGGAGCTATTCCTGTGTGCAATTGTATTATCACAGCCTCAAATGAACCACAATGACTCAAAACTTAGGCTGGGTTCACATGTATGCAAATTGGATGCTTTTATAATATGTGAATGTGACCGGCTCTCAATAGAGCCAGTTCACACATGTCCGGGGCAGCTGCTGTGCATTTTTGAAAAGGACCCTGTGCATTTTTGGGTCCAGTTCAGGTGCAAATTCAGGCAAAAATTTTCACCTGAATCACACCTGACCCGGTGAACAAAATGCACCGGACTCCAGACTCCGGACTGGAAACCACAGCCGGACATGAGTGAACACAGCCTTAGACAAAATAAAGGTGAATAAAGTACCTAGAGTCGATATCTTAAACCCAAGTTTCCTCAAAGCCATTGTTTTTCATTTTTAGACTTAAGCGTCTGGCTTGGTCCCATTGAACTAGCGCAAGCCATTGTGGTGCCTATACTTAAAAAGGGATCAAAGTCTTTGCCAGGTAACTACAGACCAGTGAGTTTAGCTTCCATAGTCAAGATGATAATTTAGAGTTTGATACTGGATCACATAGAGGAGTTTTCGCTAGACAAAAGTATTAAGCAATAGTGAGCATGAATTCATGGAAGTCCACAGTTGTCACACAATTCTAATTTTTTTTATGAGCAAGTAGGCAAAAACATAGACAAAAGGAGTGGTTGTGTGTGTGTGTGTGTGTGTTTATATATATATATATATATATATATATATATATATACAGTGCCTTGCGAAAGTGTTCGGCCCCCTTGAACTTTGCGACCTTTTGCCACATTTCAGGCTTCAAACATAAAGATATAAAACTGTAATTTTTTGTGAAGAATCAACAAGAAGTGGGACACAATCATGAATTGGAACGAAATTTATTGGATATTTCAAACTTTAACAAATAAAAAACTGAAAAATAGGGCGTGCAAAATCATTCAGCCCCTTTACTTTCAGTGCAGCAAACTCTCTCCAGAAGTTAAGTGAGGATCTCTGAATGATCCAATGTTGACCTAAATGACTAATGATGATAAATAGAATCCACCTGTGTGTAATCAAGTCTCTGTATAAATGCACCTGCACTGTGTTAGTCTCAGAGGTCTGTTTAAAGGGAAGAGAGCATCATGAAGAACAAGGAACACACCAGGCAGGTCCGAGATACTGTTGTGGAGAAGTTTAAAGCCAGATTTGGATACAAAAAGATTTCCCAAGCTTTAAACATCCCAAGGAGCACTGTGCAAGCGATAATATTGAAATGGAAGGAGTATCAGACCACTGCAAATCTACGAAGACCTGGCCGTCCCTCTAAACTTTCAGCTCATACAAGGAGAAGACCGATCGGGGATGCAGCCAAGAGGCCCATGATCACTCTGGATGAACTGCAGAGATCTACAGCTGAGGTGGGAGACTCTGTCCATAATACAACAATCATATAGTTGTCGTATACTGCACAAATCTGGCCTTTATGGAAGAGTGGCAAGAAGAAAGCCATTTCTTAAAGATATCCATAAAAAGTGTCATTTAAAGTTTGCCACAAGCCACCTGGGAGACACACCAAACATGTGGATGAAGGTGCTCTGGTCAGATGAAACCAAAATCGAACTTTTTGGCAACAATGCAAAAAGTTATGTTTGGCATAAAAGCCACACAGCTCATCACCCTGAACACACCATCCCCACTGTCAAACATGGTGGTGGCAGCATCATGGTTTGGGCCTGCTTTTCTTCAGCAGGGACAGGGAAGATGGTTAAAATTGATGGGAAGATGGATGGAGCCAAATACAATGGATGGATGGAGCCAAAATCTACAATGGAATGGTTCACAAATAAACATATCCAGGTGTTAGAATGGCCAAGTCAAAGTCCAGACCTGAATCCAATCGAGAATCTGTGGAAAGAACTGAAAACTGCTGTTCACAAACGCTCTCCATCCAACCTCACTGAGCTCGAGCTGTTTTGCAAGGAGGAATGGGCAAAAATTTCAGTCTCTTGATGTGCAAAACTGATAGAGACATACCCCAAGTGACTTACAGCTGTAATCGCAGCAAAAGGTGGCGCTACAAAGTATTAACTTAAGGGGGCTGAATAATTTTGCACTCCCAATTTTTCAGTTTTTTATTTGTTAAAAAAGTTTGAAATATCCAATAAATTTCGTTCCACTTCATGATTGTGTCCCACTTGTTGATTCTTCACAAAAAAAAATTACAGTTTTATATCTTTATGTTTGAAGCCTGAAATGTGGCAAAATTTTGCAAAGTTCAAGGGGGCCGAATACTTTTGCAAGGCACTGTGTGTGTATATATATATATATATATATATATATATATATATATTTATTCTAAGACTTTGCAAAAGTGTTTGACGCAGTTTCCCACAGATGGCTAAAGTGCAAGTCTTTAAGATAAGAAAATTCAGTCTGTTTATGGATAGAAAGCTAGCTTCAAGAACATACTCAGATAGTAGTGATTAATGATTCATATTCTGAATGGTCTAACGTTGTTAATGGTATACCCCAAGGTTCAGTGTTGGGAGCTTTACTTTTTAACCTACTGTTAAATGATATTGCGTTTTGAGATTACAAGTAAAATGTTTGTGTTTGCCGATGACACCAAGCTATGTAGTGGACTAAAGTCCTTACAGGAGGTCTCTTTAGCTGGCAATATACAGCTAAAATTTTGGCTGCATCCTGTGAAGTGGAACCAGAAATGTTGTCTGATTGGCTGTAGTCACTACAGTATTTGGGTATTCTGCAGGTGCTGGCTTTGAGAATACAATAGCAGCCAGCAGGTAGGACAACCCCCCCCCCCCCGCATGCTGTTAAAGCGGAGTTCCACCCTAGTTATACATTTTTTTATAAAAATACCCCCGGGACAGTCAGGGCTAGCACATTCCACAATGGCTAGCCTCTGATCTGTCCCGGGTTGCACTTACCTTTCAGGAGAAATACTTACCTTGAAAATGTCTTGTCCAGCGCTGCCATCTCAGGTGTGGGCAGCTTGAAGCCAGTGCGATCCTCTTCCGCGTCCTCTTCGGTCCTCTTCCGCGTCCTCTTTGGTCCTCTTCCTTCTTCTTCGGTCCCACGATGCACTGCACCGGCCCTGACGTCACTTCCGGGTCGCGCGCGTCATCCCTCCACAGCTTCTGGGCATGCCCAGAAGCTGTTTAGAAGGGAATGACGCGCGCGCCCTGGAACTGACGTCGGGGCCGGTGCAGTGCATCGTGGGACCGAAGAAGAAGGAAGAGGACCGAAGAGGACACGGAAGAGGATCGCGCTGGCTTCAAGCTGCCCACACCTGAGATGGCAGCGCTGGACAAGACATTTTCAAGGTAAGTATTTTTCCTGAAAGGTAAGTGCAACCCGGGACAGGTCAGAGGCTAGCCATTGTGGAATGTGCTAGCCCTGACTGTCCCGGGGGTATTTTTATAAAAAAATGTATAACTAGGGTGTAACTCCGCTTTAACAGCATGCGGGGGGGGGGGGGGGGGTTGTCCTACCTGCTGGCTGCTATGATTCCTCGGAGCGATGACGTTCAGCTTCCAGGAATCATTGCAAAAGCCAGGAAGTGACGAATCGCCGTGGCTGCCGAGGGGAGGAAGAAGGAAGTAAGGTGAGTATATTTTCTCTAAAAGGTAAGTATAAAAAAAAAAAAAAATTGCGATTATCCATTTGTTTTTCAGGTGACCCGGAGCGAGAAGATGGAGGTAAGTATAAATTTCGGGTGGAACTCCGCTTTAAGTGGATGAAGGAATCTATTGATTTAAATCTTTGTGGATGACCAATTTAACTTGTTTATTCAGAATATTAAAAGAACACTCAGAGCTGTGTCCACAGATAGATCTCACAAAGTTGCAGTTCTTAGTGATCTTTACTATTATAAATGAAAAGCATCTGTGATTATTCATTCATAAAAGTGAAAGCTCACATCATGCCGCTTGGTTCTGTGATCTATATGCCCGCTGATGGATCACACAGAGATGAAGTGCTGTGTGATCCTATACTTATAAAATGAATAATCAGCAATGTTGGCTGGTGCTCTGTATGACACAGCTTTGCAGCAATGATTATTCATCCAAAAAAATGAAAGTTCACTCAGTGCTACGGCACTATGCGATCCATTGGAAAATGGTAGTGGTGGTCTCTAGAGTCAAAGGGACAAATAAGGTTGACATTTAATAATGAGACCTTTTTTATTACCAATCTCCATGTTCATGGTCTTACCTTTACATTTTATTAAAGTGATTGTGCTGAGTGTCTCCATATGACTATACAGTTTATTAGGTACCAAGGTAGCAATACATGGCTTGAAATTTAGACCAAGAGTGCAGATTAGTACAGACAGCAGAATCCTACAACTAACATTTTCAGAAGGACAGTTCTCTAGTTCCCCAGCTAATTTGTAGGTGGGGTGCAGTGCGGTGCAGCAGCAATACCACACACATAGTCCAAGTGCGATGAAGCGGTAAGATATCCAGAGAAGTTGTGAACCCTGTGATTGTCAGTAACCTTTCCCTTCCACTAGTTCTGTCCCTACCAGAGTGGGTACCTGTCCCTGCTCTACCCACTCACAAAATGCGCACAAAGCCTGGGAGCCAGGGCCTTAAATAGGCTCTGCATGACCCAAGATGGCTGCTAGAGTCACGTGGGCCAGGAGCATCCAATTGGATAGCTTACCCAGTGACCCAGGAAACCATAGAGGAATCATGATCCTCTTGAATTCCTCTCCGACAATAATGCCGCTGCAGATGAGCACCACCTATAGTGGAGAAAGTACATTGTATCTGCCCACATATTTACCTCAGCTTTCTGATTTCCCCTTAGGTGTCCATAATATCATTATAGATCCCATCTCACTAGTTGTGGGACTCAGCAGCTTTAAAAGAGAAATATACAAACAAAACAAACGTATATACTCACTTATGGGGATGCAGCATTGAGAGGCTGAGCCAGCTGCCTGTCAGACATCAGGGCAGATCCCAACAGTATTGTGTCCTGGGCCGGTCCTTGTTATGGTGACAACTGTAGAATTTTGGATTTCTCATCACTTTCTGTCTTTGAGACAGTGGTCAGCAGGACAAATAGAAAGGATGAATCTCTATAGTAGAAATACAGACTGTAATAAAAAGGTATTGGGGTTTAACCCTTTAGCTCTCATCTACTGTATCCAAAACAAAAAATGTGGCTATGCCTATACTTGGTACTTGTATTGTTTTTGCAATAGTTATTATAATTGAATAGTCAAACAAAATTTTATAGAGTATATATTTTTTTAATTTATGTTTTAAGTGAGTTGCAGTTGACAATAAGGATAGACACATCATTTGGCCACTAAAAAATGCAGTAAATGAGTCCAACTAGTAGCATAAGGTCCAGTAGGTGTTAGGGGGGTCAGGCCATAAAGCAATCAGCCAACCAGCCGAGCAGTCAATGGGAGGCAGTCAGTCGCACCCTTTATAGCACATGAAGGAGGGGAAGAGGCCCGAGTCAGCAAAATTTTAATGTATAATTTAAGTAGAAGGTGAAAGGTGGAACTTCAATTGCAAGGAGAAGGTCATTTAAAGATGGTCTGGTTAGATACCATTTAGTGCAGGGTTCTTTAAACTACGGCCCTCCAGCTGTTGTGGAACCACACATCCCATGAGGCATTGCAAAACTCTGACATTCATAGACATGACTAGGCATGATGGGAATTGTAGTTCCCGAACAACTGGAGGGTCATAGTTTGAAGACCCCTGATTTAGTGTATCGATAGCATTCTGCTATTGATTGTTAAGTGTCAATAGTTAAATAATTGATAAATGACTCCCAAATAGCAAAAAGTTACGGAAATACTTATTTAGATTTCATGCAAAAAATGAAGTCTTCTATCCTCTAGACAATTAACACAGATAGGTGCTACTTCCCAAAAAGTTCTTCACTGTCTGCCATCAAACAGCCATAAGTCAGGGCAGCACAGTGGCTAAGTTGTTAGCACTTCCAACTAGCAGCACTAGGGTTGTTGGTTCAAAACCCAACCATGACATCACCTGCCTAATGTTTGCATGTTCTCCTTGTGCCTGTGTGGGTTTTCCACTGCAACCCATAGACATGCTGGTAAGTTATTTGGATCCTGTTTAAATTGGCCCAGAAATGTGAGTTAGGGTCCTTAGATTGTAATCTTCTTAGGGCAGGGACTGATGCGAATGTACAATATATATATATATATATATATATATACATATATGTGTGTGTAACGTGTTGTGTAAGTTGATGGTGTTATAGAAGTACCTGTAATAAATTAAAAAATCTGCTAAATAATCAGAATTAAAAAAAAAAAAGTTGTGGCCTAATCACTCAACCATGCATGTGTCAAAGCGAGATGCTAAACTAGCAAATAATTTCACTTAAAATTAGAACTAATTCTAAGCAAAGTTTTTTTCTATTACTAATAACAGTGATGTTTAGCTCTATAAATATAACCTATGTTGTCCCTGTTAGATGCCAATAAGCAAAAGAACCCAAAATGATTTGATGTCTGTGCCCACCCTACCTTCAAACTGATTGGTCGATGGTACTTTAATACTGTGCCCACCACTGGTAGCTGCAACGGGCAGAAGAGAGAGGGGCAAAAAGCCATCTTCTAAGTTTTTGTATTTTTCTACATGCCATTGAACCACAGGAACTCCATTCTTCTCACAGAAAAGTTTGTGGGTTTTTTTCCTTTCTTTTCAATGAAACAATTTTGAGGTTATATCATTAACCAGTTTATAATTAGCAATTAGCAAAATTCTTCTTTTATATTGAATAGTAAGTGTTGGAAAAAAAAAAGCAGCTATATACCCAAGCTGATGAGCTGTGTAATAATGGGCAGAACAGTCATATAGTTTGAGAATTTTAGCGAGTGAAGGTTGGATACTTCCAGTAATGTACTGAGTGTACTTCCTTCCCCTCCCTCCCATCTATGACACAGCCTGGCTACTGCTAATGTTCGGCAGACCTGCCCTCTGCATAACCCTGTGAAATCTGCTGCACAGGAAAATGTAGGAACAGACAAAGAACTGGGAAAATGCATAGATTTCATCCTATGCCGAAGCTTATATCTGGGATAAGGCAAAAGGTAATGAACAGGAGAAGGCTACCATGGTTTTACCTTTACAATTACACAATGTATATTTATGTGCGTTCCTTCTTCCAAAGAAGCCTAAAATCGTATTTCCCTTTACACAGACACACAGATATGGAGCAGCTAGTTTAGCCAACGAGTTTAACAAATTAATTATATACAGTGCCTTGAAAAAGTATTCATACCCCTTAAAATATTTTCCACATTTTGTCATGTTACAACCAAAAATGTAAATGTTGGAGATGGAGGAACTGATTGCCCAGGCCAAGGACTCCTACAATAAACACTACGTAACTTGGGCATCTTGGATACATTTCAAATCCCTGCCGGAATTTCAAACATTGAACGTTTAACCACTATTACCCTTACCTGACTATGTTTTGCCATGAATAGGTATGCCCCTTCTGTGCACCACCTAAGGATCCGTCCCTTACTCCCTAGCACTTCCTGCACCTCTCCACCCCCTCCTTGCCCCCTTCCCACCCTTCCCGCACTCTCTTTCCCCCCTCCTTCCCTTCACCCCCTTTCCCCCCCCTCTCTCACCTCCCCCTCCTCACCCCCCACCCATCCTTTGTCCTATCTCCCTATTCGTCACAACTTGGTCATTGCCTCCCACTATCTATCTTGACATGTGTCCTTTCTTTACATTACCCAAGACCGGGACCTACATGAATAAGGTGTGGGTTCCCCGTCCCCCAACACAGCATGTTCCCCTCAGGGGGTGTTGGGGTTCGGGGGACCATGCCAAAATGTGGAAACATCGCCTGTCATACCCCCCAGTCTCTTACGGCTACACGGATACTGCCCTCTCCATGACCATAAGTTGGCGATAAATCTTGTTGTAGACTTACTGTGATGCCTTACCCTTACCTATTTTTTTCTTTTATGCTGTATTGTTCCTTTTTGTTTATTCCATACACTGAGATGTCTGACTTGCTTCAAACCTGTGCATATTGTGATCTATACACCTGTTTTGATTGCTATGTATTGCATATACCTACAATAAAATGTTTGGAAAAAAAAATGTAAATGTTGGGATTTTATGGGCTCTGAAGTGGAAGGCAAATGATAAATGGTTTTCAATTTTTTTTTTACAAATAAATATGTGAAAAGTGTGGTGTGCATTTGTATTCAGTCCCCCTGGGTCAGTACTTTGAAGAACCACCTTTTTACTGCAATTAGTTATTTTTGGGTATGTCTCTACCAGCTTTGCCCATCTAGAGAGTGACATTTTTGCCCATTTTTCTTAGCAGAATAGCTCAAGCTCTGTCAGATTGGATGGAGAGTGTCTGTGAACAGCAATTTTCAAGTCATGCAACAGATTCTCAATTGGATTTAGGTCTGGACTTTGACTGGGCTATTCTAACACATAAATATGCTTTGATCTAAACCATTACATTGCAGTTTTTGCTGTATGTTTGGGGGTCATTCTCCTGCTGGAAGGTGAACCTTCACCCCATTCTCAAGTCTTTTGCAGACTCTTAACAGGTTTTCTTCTAAGATTGCCCTGTATTTGGCTCCATCCATTTTCCCATCAACTCTGACCAGCTCCCCTCTACTTGCTGAAGAAAAGCATCTCCCATTAGATTGTAAGCTCTTCTGAGCAGGGCCCTCTAAATCCTCTTGTATTTTATTGTATTGTATTTAGTACTGTCTCCCTCTAATATTGTAAAGTGCTGCGTAAATTGCTGGCACTATAGAAATCCATAATAATAATAATAATAATCTCCACAACATGATGCTGTCACCACCATGTTTACCAGTGGGGATGGTGTGTTCAGGGTGATGTGCAGTGTTCGTTTCAATTTTGGTCTCATCTGACCAGAGCATCTTCTTCCACATGTTTGCAGTGTCCACCACATGGCTTCTTGCAAACTGCAAATGAGACTTTCTATGGCTTTCTTTCAACAATGACTTTCTTCTTGCCACTCTTCCATAAAGGCCAGATTTGTGGTGTGCATGACTGATAGTTGTCCTGTGGACAGATTCTCTCACCTGAGCTGTGTATCTCTTCAGCTCCTCCAGAGTTACCATGGACCTCTTGGCTGCTTTGCTGATTAATGCTCTCTTTGCCTGGCCTGTCAGTTTAGTTGGACGGCCATGTTTTGGTAGGTTTGCAGTTGTGCCATACTCTTTCCATTTTCGGATGATGGATTGAACAGTGCCCTATGAGATGTTCAAAGCTTGGGATCTTTTTTTTATAACCTAACTCTGCTTTAAACTTCTCAACAACTTCATCCCTGACCTGTTTGGTGTGTTCCTTGGCTTTCATGACGCTGTTTGTTCACCAAGGTTCTCTAACACACCTCCTGAGTGCTTCATAGAACAGCTATATTTATACTGAGATTAAATTACACACAGGTGGACTCTATTTACTAATTAGGTGACTTCTAAGTGCCCGTTCACACTGGGGCGACCTGTGAGGCGACCTGGTCGCCTCACAGGTCGCCGCAGGTTGCCTCCCATAGGGAAGCTGCGGACCCGTTCTAATAGGAGCGACACAAGTCGCTCCGACCTAGAAAAAGGGTCCGGAGCTTCTTTGGGGCGACCAGGAGGCGACCGCCATAGACTTCAATGTTATGAAGTCCGTGGCGGCCGCTCTGAGGTCGCGGCGCGCTGCTCGCACCGCGATCTCGGAGGTCGCCCCTGCAAGTAGCGTCGCGGTAATGTGAACCGGCGCTGAAGGCAATTGATTCTACTAGATTTTAGTTAGGGGAAGTTAGGGGAATCAGAGTAAAGTGGGCTGAATACAAATGCACGCCACACTATTCAGATATTTATTTGTAAAAAATATGGAAAACCATTTATTTTTTTCCTTCTACTTCATAATTATGTGCCATTTTGTGTTGATCTATCACATAAAATCCCAATAAAATACATTTACGTTTTTGGTTGTAACATGATAAAATGTGGAAAATTGCAAGGGATATGAATACTTGTTCAAGGCACTGTATTTCCATTGAGGGACTTGTACCCAACAGGAGAACAGGCAATTCAGGCATATGTAGGAGCCCTGGAGCACAAAGTGGATGCACCAGAGAAAAAGCTACTCCTATTTGTACCAGTTTCATTCAACTATCAGTATCCCAAACTACCCTACCTCAACGTGGAGTCAACATTTTTAACTTGCCCAATTACTTTTTTTTTTTTGCTTGTTTTGACTCCATACACTCAATTTAAAATTACTATAATTGTTTAATGAATCAGCAGTCAACTTCTTGAAGAAGCAACCTTAACCATTCCTGGTAATAAATATATTCATATTGCATATCATTAGTAAACCGTTCCCTAAAATCTGTGACCCACTAAAGCTGGTCCTGAATAATTAGATTTTCAATCGAGGAGAAAGTCTTCAAAATCATTCATTAGAACATTCTTTCTTGCTATCGAGTCAACTTAAAGCTGAAGTTTAGCCATAAAAGACATTCCCTATAGCTTTAGTGAGATAGCCTATTTCAGAGACAGGAAGAGAACAGGGCATCCCTGCAGTGAAGATTTCTCCAGGATTCAGCTGCCTACAAGCAGTGTTGTATCTTGGCCTAGGCCAACAAGGCCCAGGCCTAGGGCGGCACTTTGCAGGGGGGCAGCAAAAAAGTTGCACCCTGCACAAAAAAAAAATATAATTACAATCAGTGGCATCAAACACAAGTCCAAATATCTTAGGCTGCACTAATGGGCAATGATAGGCTGTACTGGTGGCCACTGATGGGGCTGTACTGATATGCAGCACTGATGAGGTTGCACTGATGGGCAGTATTAAGGCGGCACTGATAAGGCTGCACTGATGGGCACTGATACACTGTGGTTGTGGTCTGTAGTTTACAGATGACAGAACGGGTCATAAACAGGAAGGGGAGTGGCCCTTACAGGAAGGGGTGGGTCATATTTTAAATTAGGGGGTGCACAAGTTTAGTCAGGCCTAGGGCAGCACAAAACCTAAATACACCACTGCCTACAAGACAGGGGACATACTTCATTGCAGGTAGATTAGCTCAGTAAGGCTATAGAGCAGGGGTCTCCAAACTTTCAAAACAAAGGGCCAGTTTACTGCCCTTCAAAATTTAGTGGGCCGGACTGTGGCCAGTGGAAGTAGAAAATGCCCTGGCATCGGTGGGAGTAAACAATGCCATAGACTTGGTGGTCAGTGGGAGTGAAAAATTTTACGTCATTGGTGTCAGTGGGAGGAAGAGTGCCCCATAATTGGTGTCAGTGGGAGGGAGAGTGCCCCATAATTGGTGTCAGTGGGAGGAAGAGTGCCCCATAATGGGTGTCAAGGGAGAATTAGCTTGCCATTTCTGGTATCAGTAGGAGGAAAAGCACCCCGTATCAGTGGAAGGGATAGTGCATCAAGGGCCAGATAAAGGCAAGCAAAGGGCCACATCCGGTCCACGGGCTGCAGTTTGGAGACCCTGCTATAGAGGATTATTTATTTAATGGCTAAACTTAATTCTAATATTTTGTCTAGACCAGCTATTTGATTAGAATCCCAGACATGTAAAACAGGTTTCATTACAATATGAACAATTTTTTTTTCCCCAACATAAACCACATTCACAATTATGATTTTATTAGTTCCACGAAAAATGTTTACATCTTGATTCTTATTTTCACAAAAACAAATGTCGATTTGACACTACTAGAGCCGGCCATAGATCCATCCATGGGCAGGCTGGTTGTACTGATGTTGATCCATCGATAGACTTTAATACAAGCAGTTTGTGTGAGTTTTTGCATGAGATGGTTGCAGAAAAGAAAATCGCATCATCTATGGCTTGCCTAAACATACATTGCAAACAAAATTCTACTAGTGTATGGTCAGCCAACCTAAGGCAATTAATTAATTAAGGCTTAATTGCAGCGGTTATTAAACTATGAAGTGACCCTTGGCCAAATAAAGGTCTCTGTGTATGAGCTTGTGAACTTCTCTATCCCTGTTTCTGGGTATGCATCTCTTTAGAAAATTTGGGACACACCTAAATGGTTGTCCACACTTATGAAGACCCATTGCTTATACAATTATGCAACAAAGTTGTGTGCAGACCACTGCAATTATTATAATGTTTCTGAAAAAGGTAACATTAGCACTGAATCATGTTAGAAAAATGTTTTAGAATTGTTGAACAGGGTTTTAGTGAATATAATTTCATGTTGTCTAAATATATGGTTCATCATCATTCAAATAGAAAATTACCCACTTCTAATTTTTCACGCACAATTTACTGTATGTCCTAAATGAACCCAATGAATGCATGCATCTTAGCAAGGCACAATTGGTGCGCTTTTTATAGACGTTTGTACATTTAAAAATCTCCTGATGTATTTTCCAATATAAATTAGTGTATTTTTATTTACATTTGTACTTCCAAACTTAATTTGTGCATAAAGGTAGGAAGTGTTAGAACCTCGGTCAGATGTGTATTGCTGTGTGCGTCCCTGTTTTGGGACAATTGCACTCACTTTCTTTGCTAGTGACCATTGTTCTCAATACAGAAAGTGAGTGGAAGTCTAAACTTTAACAGTTGGCATCAGAAAAAAGTAAGCTAGAATTCTTGCAATGGGGGCACCTATTCTGATAACTGTGAAATGTGGGCTTTCTCTTCACTTTGAGGAGATGACCTCACATTTCTTATGATAGAGGAATCATACCCATAGGTGACACAGACAGCTACAGATACCAGACAGAGATGATAACCTTTCTCAATATTAGCCAAAATGCGTTTAAGTTGTGGTTGGAGTTCCACTTTACCTTCCCTACACCATTATTGTAGTTGGCAAATCAGCAGGACCAAACTTAAAGGTTTATGGTGCGCTCTGCAGCTCAGTGAGATGTTTTGTTGTATGCTTATGGCAGTCTATGGTGATGCCCACAATGGTATAATGTAGGGTAGAACTGGGTTGGAGTGCAGGGGAGCATATGCCCAATGGGCCAGTACTAATAAATAATATTGGGCTGATGTCCTTGAGTGGCCTGCTTGGGAGTAGTCAGTTAAAGGCTAAGTTCACCTTTATGAAAAAAATAATAAATGCACATACTTTTGTAGAAAAAAGTGCATTTATTACTTTTTTTTCCTACGAGAGCCTGCAAAGCATTGCGCCCACGATCGACAGATCATGTGTGCAATATCAGGCTCCTAAACACTCTCCCTCCAGCTTTCTGCTTGTACCTCTGAATGGGCTTTCAGGTAGAAAGCTGGAGCAAGTGTGAATGGACTATAAGTGCGCTAATAAGCGCATTTGCAGTCCCTTGAGAACTACAAGCTATCTGCTGAGGTGGCAGATCAGACTTGTAGCTTATTCATTCACAGATCCCTGTAAATGAAAGACACGGATGTACAGGTGGAGCCCTACCCAGCCACATCTTTTTAAATTGTGACAGCGACTGTTGGGGAGAAGAACCCCTATTCACTGTCAAAAGGGAAGAAGGGGGGCTCACGTGGGTGGGGGGGGGGCTGGAACATGTTACACCCTAAATGTGGGTGTAAACTGTACAGCACACTGAAAATGAATTATATCATATGTATTATAAAATAGAGCTCACGTGGCACCCATTACCACTACAATATTTTCTCAGGGCTAACATTAAAAAAGGTGCCCAGCCACTAGCTTCCCTTAGCTTTGGACAGCCCCCTACTAAAGGGATGATGTTAAAGAGAGTATATGTAGTGAGCACATCATTTATAGTGTGCTCTTTTACATTTTAAAAGCTTATTCCTTGATTTTTTTCATGATTTAATTAAACCTCTTTGGCCTTGTGCCATTACTCTATCGTAACAACTCTCTTCAAATAGGATATTGGTCATCCAGGGTATACATCGTTTTCAGTGAGTTGGCCAGCTTATAGACTTGCATTGTGAGGGGCAGGCCCGGACTGGGACAAAAAATAGGCCCGGGCATTTTGGACTGAGCAGCCCAGGAGGGGGGCGTGACGGGGGCGTGGCTGGGGCGTGACGTTCGTCGGGATAGTTGATGACAGGATTTAATGTTCCAGGATGTTTGGATTCGATTACGGTACCTTTTTTTAGTTTAATCTGACAGACTGGGTCCAATTTAGATCAGAGGTGCCATATGATGCTGCTTTTTTTTGTCTTACTTTAAATCCTGTTTTGATGGTTGAGTCCTAAAAATATTATGAAGCAGCACAAGATGAGGGTTTCTCTAATCAAGGGGTAGACCACCTTTTTGGGCACAGTGTGCCGAAAAATGTTTTCAAAGAAATTGGGAGTGCCAGATACATAAAAAACAACTCAACTTCATATAAAGTAACTGCTGTAAACCGCTTGAATAATAGTAAGAAATCAAGTGAGCTTTGCACCTTCACCCCTCAGATCACCCCAATTCTTGCACCTTCACACCTTTAGATCACCCCAATTCCTGCACCTTCACACCTCAGATCACCCCAATTCCTGCACCTTCACACCTCAGATCACCCCAATTCCTGCACCTTCACACCTCAGATCACCCCAATTCCTGCACCTTCACACCTCAGATCACCCCAATTCCTGCACCTTCACACCTCAGATCAGCCCCAATTCCTGCACCTTCACACATCAGATCACCCCAATTCCTGCACCTTCACACCTCAGATCAGCCCCAATTCCTGCACCTTCACACCTCAGATCAGCCCCAATTCCTGCACCTTCACACATCAGATCACCCCAATTCCTGCACCTTCACACCTCAGATCAGCCCCAATTCCTGCACCTTCACACCTCAGATCAGCCCCAATTCCTGCACCTTCACACCTCAGATCAGCCCCAATTCCTGCACCTTCACACAAAAACCAATCTATATTATTCTACTTGTGACTCACACCCCCCCCTGAGCAGAAGGCTGATAATGCCGCGGAGCCGGCCGCAGTGAGGGAAGTCAAGTCCACAGTCAAGTAAGTGTTCCCCGCTCCTTCACGCGTCACGTCACGATATCACGCAGAAGGGGGTCCCTCTGCTCTGCTCCACCCTCTTCGTTACCAGTACCACCCCCTGAGGCCTGGCTGTGCAGCATTGATTGGCCGCGCCGCAGAGCTGGGCTCAGCATCAGCCTGCTGCACGGCTGACAGTGCTGTGTCTCAGTGACAGAATATATATATATATATATATATATATATATATATATATATATATATATATATACACACATACATATACATATACATATACACCCAAAAAAGATGCCTGCATTTAAAGTGTATATATGTTTTTTTTTTTTTTTTTAACACCGCACTTACCCATCCAGTACACCGCAATTACAAACACACACAAAAAAAAATATATATATATATATATATATTTAGTGTGTGTGTGTTTGTAATTGTGGTACATTTAATACTGGCTTGGTAAGTGCAGTGTTAAAAAAATCCTATATATATATATATATATATATATACACACACACACACACACACACCTTTAGGTTAGGGCCCAAGAACTGTCCCTCTCTCACACAGTCTGATGCCATCACTCACTGTGTAAAAGAGAGACAATTACCAATCTCATACAGACACATCAAAAATTGTGTCAAAATAAGGATTACTTTTGCAGTCAGGCTGGCATAGTCACTTACCTTGCAGGCAGGCCTTGGGTGGTGTCTGCGGTGCGACTGCAATCAATAACCTAGGAGCCACAGAGAAATATATATTTACTGCCTGCACACGTAGTAAAATTTCAAGCTGCCGGGCCCCCATGTCCAATTGATAGGGCCCCGGCCCCCTCCCAGCAGTGTTGTCGTGTTTGTTTTTGTGCCCTTTCCTTACATGTAGGGATGCACCGAAATGAAAATTTTGGGCCGAAACAGAAACCGAAAATGCAGGATGCCCTTTGCCGAAAACCGAAAATGACTTTTTTCCCCCAAATGATTTTAAAATAGTAGGCAAGGTTAATTACCAATGGTATTTGTTTAATGAAGCATGAGGGGGTTAATGTATTGCCACTGATGCATTAGTGACAGACCAGTGGCAGTTAATTAACCCCTTTGTGCTGCATTAGTGGCACCAGTGTCAGTGTTTGCACTGATACTGGTTGCACTTATGCAGCACAAAGGGGTTAATTAACTGCCACCGGTCCGTCACTAATGCATCAGTAGCAATACGTTAACCCCCTCATGCTGCATAATATAAATACCACTGGTAATTAACCTCGCCCCCCCACAAAGAGTTAATGATGGCAATCTGCTTACTTGTGGGACAACCTTTTGTTATGTATATAATTGATGGGTAGTGTCAAGGCATGCTGGGATGTGTAGTTCTTGCGCAGCTAGAGTAGCAGCAGCTTATCCCCCATCATGCTGGTAGTAGACTGAATGAGATGGCTTTTACCTATAGGAACTTATGTTCTGCTATCTGTATAACTTTGGAGTAGTGACGGGACCTGCTGGTACTTGTAGTTCTTCTCGAGCAGCCCTATGTACTTCCTTATTAGAGGATGCAGGTTGTAGACTAGAGAGAGAGATGCTTTTGACTTGGATCTACAAGCAGGTTGTGCTGCTGCAATTAAAAGGGGGTGAGCTCCAATGCCAAGCATCACTGGCTGTGATTGGAAATTTAATCTTTTTTTTTTTTTTTTTGAAGGAAAAAAAAAAAGGGGACAAAGTTTTTTTTTTTATTTATTCAAACTGGGGATAGGGGTGCTTTATTTATTGCAGCCTTTACATTTAATACCAGTGCTTCTCTGTTATTTGTAGCCTTTGAGGGTTAACCCTTGCTGCCTCCTATACACCTGTATAGGCTGCGCTGTGACTGCACAAGTACATGTATGGCAGAGAGAGAGAGAAGAAAAACGACACAGCAGACAGCCACCAGCCACATTACCTTCCTCCGCAGCGTACAGCACATGAAGGAAGGAGGTGGGTGGAGTGATTCAGTAAAAGGCGCAGAGGACGAGATCCTCCTCTGCTGTGCATGCTGGGTCTTCTCTCCGGGATGTCACTGGTTGCTAGATGCCATTCGGCCGGCCATCCTAGCAACCAGTGTAGCTCACAATGAAGCGCCCAGCGCCGATGTTCCGTGAAAAAAACATACCCGTGAGAAAACCATCCCCTCGTCACTTCTGGTGCACCTACGGAGGGTATGGATTTCTCACGGTAGTTACATTTGCGGCGGTTCGATTAAAACAGCTCCTCTGCAACATACATCATCTCCGCTCCTTCCCCTGTCACTTCCCTGATCTCGGGTAATAAATATAAAAGCGGATCACGGAGCCGCGATCGCCGTCATTTACATCTCATACACCCGCCACCGCTTTTATATTTATTAGGGGAGATCAGGGAGGTGACAGGGATAGGAGAGGAGATGTATGATGTTGCAGCCGAACTGTTTTAATGTACCCGCAGCAAGTATAACATTAGACACAGTGCCGTGATAATTTCATGCCCTCCAAGCATGCGCACTTGTCAAATTCTTTGATGTTCATTTACGTATCCGGGGCTCTGAGCATGCGCACTGCTGCGCTGCTCAGCTGTTTCACACAGGAAGTGACGAGGGTATGGTTTCTTCACGGGGTATGGTTTTTTAACGTTACACCGGCAGAGGATCAGATCAGATCGGTCAGCAAAGATACCCGGAGATGACAGGGAAGTGAAGGGCTCAGTTTTTACACATAGTAGCGGCCATACATTTTCGGCATCTTTAACTTATCGGCAGAAATGGGATAGGCTAATTTTCGGCCGAAAATATCGGTTGCCAAAATTTTGGTGCATCTCTACTTACATGGCACATGTTCTAGCAGTGACCGTGTGTAGCTGTTTTGAAAACAGCTAAACACACACTGTCACTGGCTGCTGCTAGAAAACATGTGCCATGCGGCATGCCAGTTTGCTTGTTACATGTGATGTGACAGCCAGGTACACATTTTCAAGTTGAAAATGTGCACCTGGCTGTCACATCACATGTAACAAGCAAACTGGCATGGCACATGTTTTCTAGCAGCCAGTGACAGTGTGTGTGTAGCGGTTTTGAAAACCGCTACACACGGTCACTGCTAGAACATGTGCCATGTAAGGAAAGGGCACAAAAACAAACACGACAACACCGCTGGGATTTGTGGTTCTGGCATCCGGCAGAGGATGGTTCACTTCTGGCTTAGCAGCAGGCAGGCAGGCCGCAAGTGTAAAAAACAGATAACAGTCAGCTACAACACTGTGACTGCTAGAAAACATGTGCCATGCCAGTTTGTTTGTTACATGTGATGTGACAGCCAGGTGCACATTTTCAACTTGAAAATGTGCACCTGGCTGTCACATCACATGTAACAAGCAAACTGGCATGGCACATGTTTTCTAGCAGTGCTGTGACAGTGTGTAGCTGTTATCTGTTTTTTACACCTGTGGCCTGCCTGCTGCTAAGCCAGAAGTTCCAGACCAGAACCCTGCTCTGCCGGAGGCCACCCAGAACCACAAATCCCAGCGGTGACAGTGGTGTGTGGTCTGTGGTGTTGTAAATTGTGCTGCTGGCCTGCTGCCATTCTTTCCTTACCTGTTGTTGAGGCCTTGGCTCCTGTCCTGGTCGTGGGTGGTGCAGTGCTGGTGGTGTTAATGCAGCTCCAGCTCCTCCAGGGCAGGCACTAGACTTGCAAGTTGACAGTCCACACTCTGACTCACTGTCTCTCACTCTCAGACTGAGACTCAGACACATTGTCAGTGTGTGTCTGTCTGCAGTGTGCGGCGCCGGCTCACTTCCTGCTTCTTCCTGTGACAAGGCAGCATGGGGTCCCCGCCGGCCTCTAGCTCCACCCCCGGCCTTAGTCACATGACGGTCACATGGTCCACCCACCGACTCCACCCCCTCCTGAGCTACGCTGGAGCCTGGATGCCGCTGCGGAGCCGGCTGCCAGGCCAGCTGAGCAAAGTTAGCAAGGAGTGGGGACTTGAGTCGGATATAGCAGCCGGCGGGCGGCCAGATTGCCGTGCGGGGTCGGGGACAGTGGCGGGCCGCCAGATTGCGGTAATGCGGCGGCCGAGGGCCTCAGACTCCGCGGAATCGGCCGCGGAGAGGTCTCTTGTCTTCCATTATAATACGCCCGGAGGCCTCGGCGGCCCACCGGGCATATGCCCGCTGTGCCCGATGCTCAGTCCGGCCCTGGTGAGGGGCCACAATAAAGCACAACCAATTTGTACAAATAAATGTCCACTGCCCCACCTATAACTGGCCTTCACATCAAGGACCACATGGAAGGGTGATGCATGTAAAACAAAACCAAAGAAAATTCCTAGCTCAACTTACCAACCAGCCTGCAACCAACCAAATTATCCTGACTAACAGTTTGTGTTAAAAACAGGGGTTTAGTCTGCACCCATTTTCAAATACAAGCGTAAGCTACAGAACCACTTTACGGCACCCCAGTATTATCTGTAGTCCTAACTCTATAAATTTTGGAGAGCCTCAATAGTAGAAGCACATGCATAATAATGGATAGATAGAGGGAAGGTAGGCCTGGAGGTAGCCCACCCCTCCTTAAAGGCACAGGGGTGCACTGGACACCCAGCATAAAGGACAATTGTAGCAAAGTTGTCCAGTGCATCCCCTCACCAGTATACCAACGGTACATCACAGCAAGGAGCACATGGAAGGACGAAGCATGTCAAACAAAACCAACGAAAATTCCTAGCTCAACTTACCAACCAGCCTGCAACCTTTACTGTTGGAATATTGGGGAGTGGACACACTGGACACCTTTTATGCTGTTGTGCTATATGCTAGGTGTCCAGTGTGCCCCTGTGTCTTTGAGGAGTGGGCTTCCTCCAGACTTACCTGCCCTCTATCTTTCCATGAAATGCATATGCTTCTGCTATGGAGGCTCTCAAAAATGTATTGCGTTAGGACTTCAGATAATACTGGGGTGTGGTTAAGCGGCTCTGCAGCTTACGCATGTATTTGCAAATGTGTAGAGATGTATAGTAACGAAGTAGAACTACTTAAGTACTGTACTTAAGTACCGAAATGCGGTATCTGTACTTTCCTAGAGTAGAATTTTTTTCTCCTACTTCTACTTTTACTTCACTACATTTTTTCGATGATTTCGATACTTCTACTCAAGTTACTTGTTACTTTTAAAAAAATTACCACTGCCAGAACAGTAGATGGCAGGTTGCATAAAGCTCAAAAAAATGTGTATAATGTCATTTGTAAATCAGCGCATACGAAAATAAAGGCTGTGTATAATAAAAGCTGCAATACCAAATCTTTCCAATAAAAAAAAAATATGAAACAAACAAATAAATGGTGCTACAGCGCTTAAAGTGCATCAAGTGCATCAAGAAACTACTAACAAACACAGGTTAATCATTTGAATAAATCATTTGAAATAATAAAAACAATATGATGTTCAAACTTTTGACTTATTTCTTTAATAACTACATAACACAGTACTTGTACTTCTACTTTCAGTACTTGAGTAGAATTTTTTTTTCAAAACTACTGGTACTTTTTACTTTTAGTACTTAAGTAGCAAATTTTTTGAAAAAACTACTTGCAATACTTAAGTAAAAAAAATGTTGAATACTTTAGTACTTCTACTTAAGTAACTTTTTCTGCGAGCACTTCCACTTCTACTCAAGTAATTTTTTGATCGAGCACTTGTACTTTTACTCAAGTAGAAATTTCGAGTACTTTATACAAGTCTGCAAATGTGTGCAAACTAAATTCATGTTTTTCATTAAACTACATTTTTGTTCTGAGGTTTACATAAATTTTAGGATCTGCAGCTTCTGTTTGATGTCAAAATTATATCAGAGTGATTGCAAAAGTGATTGAAAAACTTATAAGACAGCTACGAAGTATGGTACAAGAGGTACCAAAATCTGCAATTATTAATTAAAACGTGAATGCAATTCGAACAAAAAGTTTCAAGGGATCAATATGCAACAACTACAGGTGCTTGGAAATATTTAACCATATCTCTGTTTTTTTCCCCTTAAAAATTCCTTGTAGATCTTTCTGAAGCAGAGAATAATGCCAATTGTGAATCCTGAAGATTGCGATTCATGCATTGTATGTTTTCTTGCAGACTACCCAAGTCTGCATGCATAAAGAAAAGTAAAAAAATAAACTGCTATTTGTCAGTATATCTGATTATCAGATTGATTTGTTTACATATATCAATTTTTTAGGGATGTTACTGAAAGATACATTACTAATACATTTGTCTATAAAAATCTTGATACACTAAGAGCCGGTTCACAACGACTTGCCGGGACGACCTGTGAAGTCGCGGTGCGCAGCTCGCACCGCGACCTCGGAGCGCCATGCACGGACTTCATATCATTGAAGTCAATGCAGGTTGCTCCAGGTCGCCCCAAAGTAGCTCAGGACCCTTTTTCTAAGTCAGAGCAACTTGTGTCGCTCCTATTAGAATGGGTCCTGTGCTAATCTATGGCAGGCGACCCGCGGCGACTTGTCAGGCGACCAGGTCGCCTGACAAGTCGCCCCAGTGTGAACCGGCTCTGAAAGGCAGAATAAATAATATAATTCAACAGAGTGTAAATAGTTCAGCTCAAGTCCTATGAACAATATTTTGCATTACTATATATCACTTTTTAAAACTTGCAAACTGGTATTCTGGCTGGGGCTTTTTATTCTTTCTAGAACATTAGCATTTCATCTTAAAAAATGTATTTATGCTTTCTTGGAAAAAAAAAATAATGAATTTATATGCTAATTTATATATAGGATATATAGTGCTTCATGGGCCTTTAGAACTACTGGTATGTGTCACATGTATAACCATACCCAGGATTTTGTTTAATCAATGAGCCTAGGAATGAGGGTGGGATAGCAGGAAAAGTGAGGATGGAGTTCTAATAGCGGCATAACACATTTAAAGTGGTTGTAAGGGTTACTTTTTTTTTCTAAAATAATAAACATGTTATACTTACCTGCTCTCTGCAATGAAAATACCCAGAGTGGCCCTGAACCTCCTTTTCTGGGGTTCCCTGCCGGCGTTCCCTGCTCCTCCTCTTCTGTGTCTGCCACCATAGTAAGCCACTTGCTTGCTCCCTAAACAGGTTGTGTGCATCCATAGAGACAGCTCGGCCCCATCCCTAATCTCTGCTCACAGGATTTTATTGACAGCAGCGGGAGCCAGTGGCTGTTGCCTCTCTGTCCTGTGAATGAGGAGAGAGACTCTACATACAGGCACAATGCTGGATTGAGTGAGGTCTCGGGTACGTTTTTAGGGGGTGAGGGGGTAATACTGTCACTGGGACAATGTTTAACTTAATGCAGGAAATGCATTATGGTTAAAGAAAAGTCCAGCCTTTAAAACCACTTTAATGGTTGTGGCATGCACTGAAATAGTGCCAATGGTTGCGGCACACCACTGCATCATCTCATCTAAAGGCTCTCTTGTGTCTAATTGAGTGTCATATATTTTATGACTCCCGGCTGGTCACTGTCAGTGTGAGAAATACTGGAAAGGGATTCTGGGGGAGCACAGAGTAGTCACAGCGCCCCATAGTACTACCTGTGCAGGAAACGCATAGAAAAGAGAACCAGATATGAGTCCCAAAGCACAGTCGGATAATAGGTGGCACCACAGTACAAGATAACAATACAGGGTGCCCATGTTAAAGATGACAGTACAGGATTGCAATATTACATTCAAGTGACCAGGGGCTTGATAATTTAAGGCAGTAAAGGGACTCCTCCTCTCATCAGGTGTCTTTTACCTTTGGAGTATCTTAGTTCCAGGGAGTAGGGCTACTTCAAGCTGATCCCCCAGCACTGCTCCATACTACAGTGGGGAACATAATTGCTTGATTCTCTGCAGATTTTGAAGTTTGCCCACTTACAAAGAAATGAAGGGTCTATAATGTTTATCACAGTGTATTTTAAATGATAGAGACAATATCAACCAAAAATTCAGAAAAAGCACATTAAACAAATGTTATAAAATAGGGTTGCAGTTCAGTGAGTAAAATAAGTATTTGATCCCCTACCAACCAACAATAATTCTGGCTCCCACAGACTGGCTATAGTATGTCCTCATGTGGTACGCAGATTAGTCCTGTCAATTTTAAAAAGGTGTTCCCAGAGAAAACTTGTTATGTGTATAAAAGACACCTGCCCACACAATCTTTCTTTCATTCAAAACCACCATCGTGGGCAAAACCAAAGAGCTGTCAAAGGACATCAGGGACAAGATTGTAGACCTGCATAAGGTTGGAATGGGCTACAAGACCATCAGCAAGAAGCTTGGTGCAAAGGAGACAATTGTTGGAGCGATTATTTGCAAATGGAAGACATACAAAATAACCATTAATCGTTCTTGTTCTGGAGCTCCATGCAAGACTTTGCCTCATGGGGTAAGGATGATCATGAGAAAAGTGAGGGATCAGACCAGAACTACACAAGAGGAGTTTGTGAATGATCTCAAGGCAGTTAGGACCCCAGTCACCAAACAAACCATTGGTAACACAATACGCCGCCATAGATTGAAATCCTGCAGCATCCCCAAAGTTCCCCCTTTGTAAGAAGGCACATGTACAGGCCCATCTGAAGTTTGCCCATGAACATCTAAATGATTCAAAGAAGGATTGGGAGAAAGTTCCGTGGTCAGATGAGACCAAATTTGAGCTATTTGGCAATAACTCGTCTCGCAGTCAAGCACAGAGGTGGAGACATGATGCTTTGGGACTGTTTCTCTGCTAAAGGTGCAGGCCGACTTTGCCGCATTGAGGGGCCAATGGATGAGGCCATGTATTGTAAAATCTTGGATGAGAACCTTCTTGCCTCAGCCAGAACACTGAAGATGGGTTGTGGATGGGTCTTCCCACGTGACAATGACCCAAAACATACCACCAAGGCAACAAAGGAGTGGCTCAAGAAGAAGCACATTAGGGTCATGGAGTGGCCTAGCCAGTCTCCAGACTTTAATCCTATAGAAAATGTATGGAGGGAGCTGAAACTTCGAGTTGCCAATTGACAGCCAAGAAACCATAAGGATTCAGAGAAGATCTGTATAGAAGAGAGGACCAAGATCTCTCCTGAAAAGTGTGGAAGCCTGGTAACCAACTACAAGAAATGTCTTACCTCTGTGCACAAGATAAGTGTTTCTCCACCAAGTACTAAGTCATGTTTTGCTTGGGCATCAAATACTTATTTTACTCACTGAACTACAGCTCAATTTATAACATTTGTTTTATGTTTCTTTTCTAGATTTTTGGTTGACATTCTGTCTCTATCATTTAAAATACATCTATGATAAAAATTATAGACCCTTAATTTCCATGTAAGCGGGCAAACTTGCAAAATCTGCAGGGCATCAAATAATTATTTTCCCCACTGTTTAAATTGTTCAGTAGAGATGAGCTCAGTCATGTTCAGAACTGGTTTTAAACCCACATGTCCAAGCCCGTCAGAAAGCTGTCACCTGTATGGGCCAATCATCTGTGGCTGGGGCGTTCCTTGTGCTACACATATAAAATGAGCATGTATACTTGCAGCTGCAGAGCCAGAAATTCCCTAGAGGCCGATGATTGGGCCATACAGGTGACAGCTTCTTGGCAGGCACGCACATGTGGGTTCAGATCCTTGTCCAAACACACCTGAGCTCATCTCTACTGTTCAGTCTTGTCCTCCATCGAATCCCCACCTCCTTCTTTCCCCTATGTTGGCTCTTCCTACCAGTCGGGGCTCAATGCCAGCCTATCTATGAACCTGCAGGCTTCCTACACCATTCTTTGCTGGCCACATGACATCCCAACTTCTTGCTCTCAGACATTAGGATGAGCATGCCACTGGAGAGCTGAGCCTGAATGAGGGTGAGGTAATGCTGGGGTAGAGGTCAGAAGCAGGATGAGGTGTCGGGAAAGAGTAGTGGAGGAAAGGAGGTTCTGGGCCAAAGCTACTCAACCTTGTGAAAGCCCGAGAATTGTGCCCAGCTCTGACTGAAAGGCCAGCCTAAGTACTATATTAGAAATATGAGTGAGAGATAATCTGTATGTTTAGGGATGTGGCCATACGACGTGCCTGGTGATCCGGTGTCTCACCGGAGAGTCCTGGACCCGAACGCTGGTACATCACGCGTCCGGAGCAAGTGAGCACCCTGATCCCCACTCTTGATTATGATGTGCTTTGCATATTTATATCCCATGTATGTGCATATTAATGGATTTTAAATGGAATAAACTAGTTCATACGTTATTGCACTAGTTGGCTCTCCTCTTTCTTTTCTGGTTTATGTGGAGTGGCATCTTGAGAATCACCAAGGATCCATTATTCCCTATATCCTGTGCAGTGTTGCATATTCCAAAGCGTTATCAGCCCTATCCATGAGAGTGGAGGGCAAAAAGTGGGGGTGAGTGTTCTAGCTGAGGGGAGTGGAGCACAAAGGTGGCGGACACTTTGTTGGTGTGTTTCTGTTCAGCTTACACTGGAATCTCACTGGATCATCACATATCACTATTCTCCTACTATTGGACTTTTAGTTATACATCGATTTATCCATGTGTGTTTCAGTGGAATTTTTCCACTGATTTTTTTCACTTGATTTATTGTCCACTGATTAATTTTGGGGTTGGATTTTCAGTGATTATTTGAACACATGTATATATATCTATTTATTCATTTAATTGTTTGTTTATTTTGTTCACATATATTGTGTGCACTTTTCTGAGTTGAGCGCTGCTAGGTGGGATTATTTTTATTTTTCACTTTTTTGGTGTAATCTGTATGTTACTGGCAACACAGACTGTTTCTATTTCACACCCTTTTAATTAGCACACTGCACTATCCAGTAGCAGGAATCTGCAAATTCCAGACGCTGAAATGAAAAATGCATGGAGAGCTGCTATCTGTGACTGTTTGCACAGCCAGTGATTACCTGTGGTGGTTTTGACCACGATTATCTTTCCCTAACCGCAGGCAAATGCTGGCTGTACAAACAGTCACAGATAGCTGCATTCCCCATCAGCCTCTCATTGCATTGATTGGGCTGGGAGGCTGCAGCTCCTCATGCACACCTGTCATTCCAGCAGCAGTAAATCATAGTTTCTTTCTTCTGGAATTTGCAGTGCATGCTAATCCCCCATGTGGATGTACCATTTCCCAAGACAGCTACATTCATTGCATGCCTCTGTTGATAATTCTCACAGCTGCCAGACCAGTGTGCTTATGTCAGCAAGTCCTGAAACTGCTGATGTCATAGGTGGTCACGTGTAGCATTATGTCAACTGCAGATAAAAATTGAGGGTAAGATGTGACATCTTCAGCTGTAAAGGGTAGGAGAGTACATTTTCACTTTGATGAATGGAACATTTGGGTATTGCTATAAAAGGTAACAACTAGGTCAATGGTCTCCAAACTGTGGCCCGGGGGCTGGATGCGGCCATTTGCTTGCTTTTATCTGGTCTTTGGGGCACATTTCCTCCTACTGATAAGACACTATTTCTCCCGCTGACACCAACATTAGTGCATAATTCATGCTACTGCCATCAGAAATGGGGCACTATTCCTTAAACTCACACCAACGATGGGGCACTATTCCTCAAACTCATACCAACAATGGGGCGCTATTTCCCCCACTGACACCATTGATGGGGCACTATTCCCCCACTGACACCAATGATGGGGCATTATTCCCCCCACTGACACCAATGATGGGGCATTATTCCCCCCACTGACACCAATGATGGGGCACTATTCCCCCCCCCCACTGACACCAATGATGGGGTACTATTCCTTCAACTGACACCAATGATGGGGCACTACCCCCCCCCCGCCACTGACACCAATGATGGGGCACTATTCCCCCCCCCCACTGACACCAATGATGGGCCACTATTCCTTCAACTGACACCAATGATGGGGCACTATCCCCCCCCCCCCGCCACTGACAACAATGATGGGGCACTATTCCCCCCCCCCCCCACTGACACCAATGATGGGGCACTATTCCTTCAACTGACACCAATGATGGGGCACTATCCCCCCCCCCCCACCACTGACAACAATGATGGGGCACTTTTTCCCCCACTGACACCTATGATGGGGCACTATCCCCCCCCCGCCACTGACACCAATGATGGGGCACTATTCCCCCCACTGACACCAATGATGGGGCACTATTCCCCCCACTGATACCAATGATGGGGCACTATTCCCCCCACTGACACCAATGATGGGGCACTATTCCTCCTCTGAATACCAAAGATGAACTGTGTACTCCACCTGACGCAAGGACAATTTCCACTCCCAATGGCCACTTTAATAGGTATGCCTGTTCAATTTTCAATTGTTTGGTAACACACATTGCTAATCAGCTAATCACATGGAAGCAAATCAATGCATTTAGGCATCTAGATGTGGTGAAGATTACTTGCTGAAGTTCAAACTGAGCTTTTGAAAGTGGCATGGTTATTGGTGCTAGACAGACTGGTCTAAATATTTAAAAAAACAGTTGATTCACTGGGATTCACACGCAACCATCACTAGGGCTTACAGAGAATGGTCCTAAAAAGAGAACATTTTCAGTGATCTGCAGTTGTGTGGAGAAAAATGCCTTGTTGATATCAGAGGAGAATGGGCAGACTGGTTCGAGATGACAGAAAGGCATTAGTAAGTCAAATAACCACTTGTTACATCCAAGGTATGCAGAATACTATGTCTGAATGCACAGCAAATCGCACCTTGAAGCAGATGGGCTACAGCAGCACAAGACCACATCAGGAGCCACTCCTGTCAGCTAAGAACAGGAAAGTGAGACTACAATTCGCACAGGCTCGCCAAAATTGGACAATAGAGGATTGGAAAAAGTTGCATGGTCTGATGTCTCAATTTCAGCGGCAGCATTCAGATGGTAGGGTCAGAATTTGGTGTAAACAACATGAAAGCATGGATTCATCCAGCCTTGTATCAACGGTTCAGGCTGGTGGTGGTGGTGGTGGTGTAATGGTGTGGGGGATATTTTCTTTGTTTCATATTTCATTGTTTAATGCCACAGCCTACTTGAGTATTGTTGCTGACCATATCCATCCCTTTAGGACTACAGTGTACCCATCTTCTGATGGCTCCTTCCAGCAGGATAATGCACCATGTCACAAAGCTCAAATCATCTCACCACTGCTTTCTTGAACATGACAATGAGGTCAATGTACTCCAATGGACTCCACAGTCACCAGATCTCCATCCAATAGAGCACCTTTGGGATGTGGTGGAATGTGAGATTTGCACAATGGATGTGCAGCTGACAAATCTGCAGCAACTGCTTGATGCTATCATGTCACTATGGACCAAAATCTCTAAGGGAATGTTTCCAACACCTTGTTGAATCTATGCCATGAAGAATAAGGGCTTTTCTGAAAGCATAAAGAGGTCCAAACAGGTACTAGCAAGGTGTACCTAATAAAGTGGCCAGTGAGTGTATGTGAGCTGACTGATGTTCAGTGCTCTCTCCCCGCTGTGAGAGCCTGTTCCTGGGTGAAAAGACTGAATGCTGACAGAACACTAAAAAAAGGCACATGTGCTGCCTGTTTGTTTTGGGGAACCCATTAGGAGCACCCAGTTAGTGAGGAAGTGACCTGAGTATAATTAGTAGCTCGAACAATCAGATGTTTTGATGTTTTATGCTATGGAATTGCTGTAAAATACCCTCCTGCATTAGAATGATTTGTTTGCTATCTTGCTGAATAAAAGTGAAGGACAAACCTGCTTGGAATGTTGCCAGGTGTCCCTGTCTCAAGAATTCTTACAAACCACATTTACCAATGAGCAAACCTTAAAGTGACATGACATATTATTTAAAGAGGAAGTAAACCCTCCTCTGTAACTTTTCCCTATAGGTAAGCCTATATTAAGGCTTACCTATAGGTACTGTAAATATCTCCTAAACATGTACCGTTTAGGAGATATTTACCTTAAATGCAGCCAGTGACGTCACTGGCGCATGCGCTCTGAAGGAACGGCCGCTGGTGCCGTTCCTTCAGAGTCCCGTGCCGTGACCGTTGGCTCCCGCACCTGCGCAGAAGTGACGTCACCGCGGCTCCGGCCAATCAGATGGCCGGGTGCCGCGATCCCGGAAGACGGGCGACTGAACATGTCGCCCGTCATACAGGTGAGTGAGCGGCACGGCGGAGGCTCGTTGTAAGGTAAGTATTTCATAATGAGCTAGTATGCGATGCATACTAGCTCATTATGTGTTTGTCTTTCAGGTTGTAAAAGAAAAAAAAAAAAAAAGTTAAACGAGTTTACAACCTCTTTAAGGTGACCAGATTTTTAAAATGAAATCCGGGGACATATTTTATTAATGTTTTTATCATTGGCAAATGGCACAGGACTGCATAATACACAAAGCGCTAGGCACAGGACTGCATAATACACAGAGAACTGGGCACAGAACTACATATTACACAGTGCGCTGGGTACAGGACTACAAATTACACAGAGCGCTGGGTACAGGACTACATATTACACAGAGCGCTGGGTATAGGACTGCATTATACGCAGAGCGCTGGGTACAGGACTACATAATACACAGAGCGCTGGGTACAGGACTACATTATACACAGAGCACAGGACTGCATAATACACAGAGTGCTGGGTACAGGACTACATAATACACAGTGCGCTGAGCACAGGACTACATAATACACAGAGCACTGGGTACAGCACTACATAATACACAGAGCGCTGGGTACAGCACTACATAATACACAGAGCGCTGGGTACAGGACTACATAATACACAGAGCGCTGGGTACAGGACTACATAATACACAGAGCGCTGAGCACAGGAGTACATAATACACAGAGCGCTGGGTACAGGACTACATAATACACAGAGCACTGGGTACAGGACTAATACATAATGCACAGAGCACTGAGCACAGGACTAACACATAATGCACAGAGCACTAAGCACAGGACTAACACATAATACACAGAGCACTGAGCACAGGACTAATACATAATGCACAGAGCACTGAGCACAGGACTACATAATACACAGAGCGCTGGGCACAGGAGTACATAATGCACTGAGCACAGGTCTGCATAATACACACAGCACTGGGAACAGGACTACTATATAATACAAAGAGCACTGAGCACAGGACTACATAATACACAGAGGGCTGAGCACACGATAACATAATATACAGGTGGGTGTTAGGCATAGAGTACAGGGTTCAGAGGTTTGCCATGCACAGAGGACACTTCTGCCCCCACATCCATAGCTCACCTCTGCACCCTTCTCTCCCATATTATCTCTGCAGCCACCTCTTAGCCCTTCCCCCACAACAGCTAAACTCTCCATCTCTCCATGCAGCTGCATCAGCTCTGACCCCTGCTCACCCACCGCCCTCACCTGTGTATAAACAGACCCTCCCCCCCCCCATCTGCTCATCTCCCATTCTCAGCCCTCCACACAGTCAATTTTTGGCTCTGCCTCTCCTCCACTGAACAGCAGCAGGAGCAGCAGTGAGATCCTCCAGCAGGGGGCATCGGCATCTGAGCCACCAGGCTGTTTCTCATCCAGCATGGGATGCCCTGTCTACATTAATTCAGCCCTGAATCTGGGGACAAAACCAGGGACAGGCTTGGACCGGGGGCAGTGTCCTCAATCCGAGGACGTCTGGTGACCCTAATATTATTGCACATGCTGTGCGCAATTACCATTCTCGGTTTTTAACACACTGGGAGAAAAAAAAATTACACATACAAAGATAAAAAATAAACAATTATTACTTTGTAACACCATTTAAAAAAAAAAATAGTTTCAAAATATTTCTTGCAACCAACAATATTTCTATTTGAGATTTTTCTCACTTTTCTTTCCGGAATGCTTCGAGTACAAAAATATTATTGAGATGTTTTTCTTGACAAGCACCAGTAAGTTACCTTCATATTTTCAATAACTGATAATTACATTTTTTAAAAATAGCAATTCTTCATTAGAAGGATATGCCACCATGTTCCCTGGAGAGAATGGTATATACACACACACACAGTATCTTACAAAAGTGAGTACACCCCCCACATTTCTGTAAATACATTATTATATCTTTTCATGTGACAACACTGAAGAAATGACACTTTGCTACAATGTAAAGTAGTGAGTGTACAGCTTGTATAACAGTATAAATTTGCTGTCCCCACAAAATAACTCAACACACAGCCATTAATATCTAAACTGCTGGCAACAAAAGTGAGTACACCCATAAATGAAGATGCTTTTCCAGCACTGCCTTAATCTTCTTGGGCATGGAGTATACCAGAGCTTTACAGGTTGCCACTGGAGTCCTCTTCCACTCCTCCATGACAACATCACAGAGCTGGGGGATGTTAGAGACCTTGCGCTCCTCCACCTTCAGTTTGAGGATGCCCCACAGATGCTCAATAGGGTTTAGGTCTGGAGACATGTTTGGCCAGTCCCTCACCTTTACCCTCAGCTTTTTTAGCAAAGCAGTGGTCTTCTTGGAGGTGTGT